>NC_083346.1:115730410-116444525 GCF_019175385.1 Lycium barbarum | reverse complement strand
CGAATCCTTCATCGATGAGGCTACCATCCCCGTGATTAGGGCGGATTGTAACCTTGGCGTGGATGTCGATGTCCGCCCTGTTGAAAGAGGGATGAGGATCAATCATCACGTGGCTGGTTATTCGATGATCTACACCTATCCTTTCGCCATCGAGGATTTTTGTCGCCGATATCGTGCGTGTATTGGCCAAATTGCCCCACAAATTTGAAGGCTTGTTACTGCTTTAAAATATTGTCTAACCTAGCCGGGGTTCCCTTCACCCTCGATTATTTGTTACATATATACGTACCCCGGGTAATCCGAGGGGGGATAGTTCATCTGCTTCCCCGAGGAGCTCGAGGTCTCATAGACCTGGAAGATGATTATGATCGAGCATGACTGCATCGGTTCATGATGATTCGCACGGTCCAACTGTACCGCTCTTTATCCGTAGATTTCCTGGAGATGTGGAACCCCACCCCGAATCAGATCGAACCCGAGCTTGTTATCACTATCTTTGAATGGATTGTTGCGCTTTTAGGTGCTTCTCGTTACTCATAACTCGGTCCGTTCTTGGAGAAGAATAGCACCTGAAGGGTGGAAGGGTAAAAACCATGGTAATTTTTAATCTGTTTGTGGGATTTTTTATCTTTCCATATTGTATTCTAACCCTGATTCTTCGATTTCAGGACTCCCGATAAAAAGGTCATCCAAAGAAAAACCGCTATCGAATAGGGCGTCGAGGATGCCGTTCGAAAAAGAAAGACATCGCCTGCGTCGGTGAGGACGCCCAGCCGACGAGTCACTACAAGCACCTCGACCATTACTTCGGGGATAGGTTCTCGGGTCAGAACGCGCCATATCATGGAGACTCAGCGGGAGATACCCCATAATGGACCACCCTTGACGATAGTTCTTGATGAAGAAGACCTGCCAGACCCAAATACCCCTGGTTCGGCTGCTCCCAAGGACAGTATCAGGATTGTCTAGTTGATGTTTCATACTATTTTAGCGCCTTAAGGTATAGGCTGAAGTTCTCAAATTTTGGTCCACTATACCGGCCTGGGATTCCCTTTTGTTCTAGTTTACGGCCGTAAGTTAGGACTTTTTTCTTTTTGTTGGACTGATGTACCCGAGAAAATCGAAAACTCATTATATAAAGCAAATTAATAGAACTTCGTTGACCGGTCTTATACCGAGCCTTATTGAATGCATTCGACTTCTATCTTCCGTTTGATCTTAGACCCTCGTTTATGCTTTTGGAATGTCGGCTCTATAGTTATTTTGACTTGTATGTTTTGAAGTAATACGGGAAAAATCAAAACGTCTCGTTAATGACCCCCATGTTCGGTTGCTTCTCGTTCCATCTCGATGTTCCTAGTCCGTTCAGGCCAAAATTGGTTATGATCGGTACTTGATCACCCTCAGTCACAATTGAATCAATATCGATGCTTGCTCTCGACCATGATGGAGGATCGAGGGTAGCCTTGGCTTCGACCTCATTCGTATACGTGTGGCTAGATAGCACGAGGCGATGGGAAGCGGAAGTATGTCTGGTTCCTTCCCCTGTAAGTTTCATGTAAATGGATAAGATCATAGTCCCATCCGTCACGTTTCCCTGACACCAGCCACGCGTCATGACCCGGTTGGGTGAGAAGTCGGTTACGGAATGTCAACCGTCTTGGCCTCTCTCTATAAAAGCCAAACTTTTCCTTTCACTTTTCACTTTCAAAAATTTCACTCTTAAAATTTTACCATCATGCCTTTGAATACGCCTACCTTCATACATTCGTAAGTTCATATATTCATTTTCCCAACATCATATCTTCGACAGATCTTCCCATACCTTCAAACCTTTATACCAAACATTTAAATCTCGCTATTTCCAGAACAATGACCAAGTATTCAAAAATAAAAACTGGTGAGAATTCTTCGGCTCCAAAATCGGAACCGAAGTTATCAGATTTTATCCCATCTGACTACGTAACGACCAGGAATTTTAAGGTTGAGAGGCCTTCTTAACAAGGGGACCGGGGTGCTGATATATCAGACTACATATGCACAATTTCCCGGAATAAACGCGAGCAAGTCAAGGAGGACTGCAGTTGGAAAGATATGGAGGTCGTTATTCCCGAGCAAACTGAAGCCATAATGACCCACGTGGAGGGGTATCTGGTATGCTCAAATTACACCAATGAGTGGCGTAAAGCGGTCGTTATCAAATATAATAACCCAAACAAGGTTGGGGTCGAATCCCACAGGGAATATAGAGAGAAAAGGGTACTAATTGTATGCGATACTAGTCTTTAAAGGCTCTAATCCTATTCCGAATAGTTTGAAATATTTGTTGTGTAATGTAATTGAATACTTTGACTTGAATTGTACTTAATGCGAGAGAGAGACTAAGGTTCCATTTTGATTAGATATTATGCTTCAGGTTTCAATGTGATATACTTCTAGTGGTTGTTCTAAGAGTATGCACTTGATCTCTTAAGGACTTCCTAATGTTTCCCAACAGTTAGGCCGTATTTCCTCTTTATGATTTTTTCAAATGTGAAAGAGTTGAACTCGAAGAGCGACCACTAATGTCAATTAGACTTGTTCTTATCCCTAAGTTAGTCTATTAAACGAGGGTTAACGCCCCGAGTCATTATTATTCAATCTTACCAATACTAACTCTCTTTCCCAAGAAAAGTTAGTATAATGGCTTAGGCTAATGCTTGTAATCATTACCTAACGCTAACGCACAAAGATAGAATAAATACCAACAACTATTATGTCTATATCAATACTAGAAAAACCAATTCACATAATACCCATCATGGGGTCCACAACCTTAGAATTAAAATTAGCTACTCATCATTTTGGTTAACAAAGAAAGCTTAAAAGTTAACATAATGTACTTACAATACTAATACAATGTGGAATGAGGGTAAAGTTGGTGCTTTAAATGCTCCAACCACTTCACAAATATCCAAGGCTTAAATTTAATGCTCCCAAAAGATAAAAATCCCTTGTTAAAAACCTAACTTTAAGTATTTATAGGGCCAAAAATTGCGCCAAAGTTCTGGACAAAAACACCTTTCGCGACATCATTACAAACCATAACACAGGTTACGGTCCATCCTTCGGTTCCGTCCTTTGTCAGCTTGATATTAGGTAAACCGTTACGGTTTCTTATGACGGACCGTAACACAGGTTACGGTCCGTATCTTCCAGCGGATCATGGCTTCAGTGTTCAGTGGTCAATGCGTTACGCCATGACGTTACGCCCCGTAACCTGCGTTACGGACCATCCTTCTGGGCGTAACATGTGACACTACTTAGGCTTCTTACTGGAAATTTTCTTCAGATTACGGTAAACGTTACGGCCCGTCATTTTTAGCGACACGTATCTGGATTTTCCTCTCTGGGTAAGGATCACATTACGGTCCGTAACTCGAGTTACGGACCGTCTTTTTGCTCCAAGTTGTCCGTTTTTCAGCATTTCTTATCATTTTCGTTCCTTAGTCAACCAACCCTACAAAACACCAAAATAACATAAGAAACGATGTAAAAACACTTAAAAACAAGCAACACTTCTGGTGAAAAAGACATAAAATGTGCCGAAATTCACGGCACATCAGTATTTGAGTGTTTATACATAACCCTTCACATTTAGTCCACTCGACCCGGTGGTTGTGGACTTTTGCAAGAGGTAAGAAATCTTCCTCCGTCAGATCCACCCCTTGTTTTGGAGGATCGTCATACTCCTTCGTTATTTTATAAATAACGTGAACGAGCCTTTCACGGTCAACCACCTCCTCCGGTTTTATAGTCCTTCGGTATTCCGGGGGGGGGGGGGGGGGCGGGGGGCGGAGGAGGGAGGGCATGATCAAGCTCACGAAACGAACAAGGAAAGCTCCCTTCTCTAGCCTTGATGAGGACAGGGACCGAGGCTGGGAGGGAAAATTTGTCCGAGTTAGGACCAAATATCTGATCCCTGCAGACAAGATGCCATTCCCTAAGAAGTGGAACTCGACTCATAAGCTGCTTATATTTTCAAACAACCCGGTGGTATTTCTGACATTTTATTTGCGATAATTTTTAACTATGTTCATGTGTTTGCAGAAATTCCCCGAACCCTCAACGTAGTTGCCAACTTGGAGAAATGGATCAAGAAAATCTATTCTCAACTTGCTTATACCGATCACAACTGGAGTTCGTTATCCAAGGGCAGATAGAAGGCCGAGAACCATGGTGAGTCTCTGACCGAGGATTCGTTCTACCTTCCCTTATATTACGCCATAGTTTATTTACTCATTTTGTTCTTCCTTCTTTGCAGGTCTTTCAAAGGCCACCAAGATCCGTGGGCAGGATGAAGTAGAGGCCTTAGACGATGAAGCCGACATCGAGGCTCCCGGCCAGGGACACCCTCCCAAGCCCCCTACCCATTTGCGAATCGGGGTCCAGGCCGCCGAGGAAGATAAGATCGACAAGAGGAAAAGACATTCCTCCGAATCTTCCGATGCTCCTTCCGAGAGCAGAAAGAGATCAAGGCCTTCCTCCAAGAAGGCCTCTAAAGAAGATGACAGGGCTCGAGTTTTGGGTTCTGAGACCATTGACCTGCTCAAGAACCACTCTAATGATGAGGGCACTGTGTTAGTCAGGCACTGGCCCTCTGAGGAAAAAACTAACCAAGAGCTGAGAAGCTCCACAGAAACCATTCCACCATTGGTCGAAAGTACAAGTCAAGAGCCGGCAAGCTCAAAAAATAAAGATGCTGCCACGGAGTCTTCATCCATCCGAGGATTGGGAAGAGAGACAGCCGTAGCGGCCAGATCGAGGGCGGCACCTACTTTCTCAAGCTCGAAGGTACCTTATATTCCACCCTTATATGGTATAGGTTCTGTCCTTACGATACAAGTCGTGGCTTCGTCTGAGACCATTATTTGTATACAGGACTCGCAGCCTCGACCAATGGCCGTTCAGTCCGAAAGCTCTAAGGCCAAAGGCAAGATGACCGAGGGGTCCATAACACCAAAAAATGCAATCGGTTATTTTCCTAAGAAAGATGATGTCCCGGTCGAGAGCTATTCAGTGTTCGAACATCTACCCATCCTGGTAGCCAATCGTTTTGTGGTTAATTTCGGTCCCCGATTGAAGAAAAATTTTCCAGCCCCAAGCGTATACCCAAACCGAAGAAGGCGGGTCTTGTTTACGGTGCCGGATGATATGTGTCACACACCAATATCCCTAGGGTGTGATGGGCACCCGACCCTTGCCTAGGGTCGAGCGAACCCTCAGACTCTTGCTGCACATAAAATCACATCAAACTTTTTAAATCAAACAAGGTAAAATACATAGTAAATTTTTTTGAAATATTCTTTATCGTAGCTTCCAAGCCGAACAAATCTATGATCATACAAAATTCAGTACATAACACAAACCGACACATCGGCTGACGGAGCCGCTTACAAATTGACAACCAATACCCACGACGCTGTCTGCAAAGTCTCTAACGTAATCCCGAAAGCATAACATACAAACTCTGACTCGGCAGCACTCCGGGAACAAATGGAGCTTGCCATCTGCACTGGAACATCTTCTATACTGTCTTCAACTCACCTGGGAGTACCTGCGCGACATGAAACGCAGCCCCCGAAGAAGAGGGGGTCAGTACGGAAAATGTACTGAGTATGTAAAGCGGAAATATAACAAATATAATCATAGTCCGAACCAGAAGTGCAGAGATATAGCGGACAGAATCACCATACGGACCAGGGCACAGAATATGGCTGATATAATCCTAATCAGAGTCAGAGTTACAGAAGTGTAACAGACTGAATCATAGTCTGAATCAGATTTCCGGAAGTGTAACAGACGGAGTCATAATCCAGATCAGGCATACAGAAACGTAACAGACAGAATCATGCATGTAGAGTCATAAGCATATACAGATACAGATAGCATATATATCAGGTCCCGGAAGACAAATACGACAATCAGAATGCCAAACTGCTTTGCTTTCTTTTGAAAAACATATCCGTCTCATACACACAGAAAATCAAACACACAATTACCGCGGCCAAAAGTCCAGCGGTCACTATCACACATACCGCGGCCAAGTACCCAGCGGTTAACATCTTAAACCCGACATACCGCGGTCAGGGGTCCAGCGGTCAATGTCGCAGATACCGCGGTCAGGAGTCCAGCGGTCAATATCACAAATTCGGCATACCGCGGTCAGGGGTCCAGCGGTCAATGTCGGACATACCGCGGTCAGGGGTCCAGCGGTCGATATCACATAGTGCGCACAATAATATAACCGGCCCGGGACTTGGCAAAAGAGGTAATAACAGAATGCCAAGTTTATTACTTTCCTAACATAAATCACACATGCCAGGATCATACATCACACAAGATTCATATATGCCAAAATTGTATATCAGAAAAATACCGAAGGTACGTAGCTTATCCAGAATATCAGAATAAGATTTCCAGAAACGTTCCAGATGTCAAAAATATTTTATAAGACTCATAAAGGTAGTCATAACACTTATCGCATAGTAAACAGAATAATAACCAAAAGCTACCCGTGAATTCCGGACAAAAATGAGTTAGCTAAAGTCATACAGAAAGTATCAGGATTTGTGGGCCCACCTTGGGCCGAACCGAGGTGGCGTACGTAAATTATGGATCATATGTCTTATGGAGTCATCCGTGAGAGTTTTTGGGCGTTCCGACTTCATTTGTGAAAGTTGGAGACATATAGGTCATTTTGCCGACGAAATGTTAAGAAACCAATTCAATCCCATTAAATGAAATGGAGTCAATTTCAATCTCAGATTTCTAGGAACAGGGTCGTATCTAAGGCTCGCGGTCGAGCCTATTATGTTTAGAACATGCCAAAGAATGAAGGGCAAGACTTTACATACCTTAGCTGCGCCTTACGCTCGCTCAAATTCAATTTTCGTTTCGCCCAAAATCTACAAATGGTCATATTTACCAATTGTCAATAGTAAGACTTTTAGCATTCAAATCTTTAATTCACCACTTGTCTACAAAAATTTGGGCAGCATTTCCCCTATAATTTCGCTGCCCCGAGAATATAACTCGGCTCAAAATATCAACAACCAAACCAACAACAATACCCACAACACCAACAATCATTATAAAACACAATATAACATAACCAATCTTCTTTCCAACATAATGCAACAACTTCCAAACTAACTTCGCACTTCCAAACTAATATCAATGTTGTCATATCCATTTACTAATCAAGATCATTCCAATACAATTCGGAAGCATTTCATATCATTCTACAAAATATTTACAAAATATACAAAAATTCCACCAAAACCATAATTCATCCGAAACCTCTAATCTTGGACATAAATATTCATAACACATTTTCGTCCTCCAATTTCATTAACAATAATCATAATTTGCACCTTAACAATTTCATTTTCATAATTACATAAATCTACCATAAAATCACAAAACTTCGCATAACAACTTACCAAACCAATTTGCACTTTCAAATCAATATCACCATTTTCATATTCATGTACTAATTTAAGACCATTCAAACATAGGCCAAGAACATTCCAAACAATCTATACAATATTCAACAACTCTATCAATTCCATATTCCACCCGAAATTCCTACATACACAACAAAACTACCACGACGCATTTTCTACTTTCAAATTCATAATCAACAACAACAATCCACACTTTAACAACTTCATTTCCGTAATATCATAAAATCATATTAAAATGACATAATCTTCTACAATCAATTTCAATGCCAACAGACGAATTTATATCGCTATTTTCCCGTTCTAATCCATTAAAACTTTAAATAAACTTGTTAGCAATGAAAAGGAACCTTATCCATACCTTAAGCATTCAGCCACCACGTTATCACTCTCCTCCTTGGTTGATTTTTAGCTCAAATTGAAGACAACGCAACGTACAACATTTTTCCCTTCATGGGCTTCGGGATTCGGGGCTCAGATTTCGATCAAAATTGGTTTTTTTCTTCTCCAAAACTCTTTTTCTCTCTCTCCCAAGAGTTTTCTGGATGTTCCTGGTGTTAAAATGAGGAGGAATGCCGAAATTGGCACTTATAAGGACATGGGTAATGGGCCTAACCCGGTTGGGTTCGGATTGGGCCTAGCCCACTGACCTTTCTTCCTTAAAACGTTCATATCACCTTATTCCGACGTCACCTGGGAACCCACGACCTATGGTGGGAAAGCTAATTCAATTATCTACAACTTCCATTTCTTGGTATTTTTCCAAATTCCAAACTTATGATACCGTTGTTTCCCCTAGAAGTCAGATCACCCGAAAACGTTTTCTTAAAAATATTCGTTTGGAGGACTTCCACTTTGATTTGGCCCAAGGGTCCTTCTTGAGTTGTGTTTAACTTCACATATGTGATTCATATGACTTTTCAGATGTCCCAAAAAAATCTCGATGTGTGGGCTCCACCTCAGCAAATAATCTGACGTTCAAAAATACAGGATATAACAATATGAACATGTTATCTGGGCCGATCGGGGTGGCTAGTTATCTATACTCTCTGGTGACCGCGGAGGATCGAAAGAAAATGAAGGAGGTCGGTGAATCCTACCTTTTCAACGAGACTCAACAAGCTTTGAACCGGGTATGCCTTTTCCTTTTTTCGTTTTTATACTTAGCTTTATTTTTCTTTCTTATTCTAACAATTGCTCATTTCTTGTTCCAGGCCTCCGTGCTTCATCATGAAAGCTTTTACCGACTAAGGTTGGGGGCAGACCGTCTTAAAGATCAGCTCGAGAAAAAGACTCAAAAGGCAAAATCATTCCGGAAGCTCTACGAGCAGAACCTGGAGTATATCTCGAGCTTTCCCGACCCTTCCACTCTTCAGGCGGATCTGGAAAAGGCCCAGAATGAGGCCATCGAGGCGAAACCGGAACATGATCTCCTAGCTGAGAAGGTAAGGGCTTTTGAAGTTCATAATAAGTAGTTAATAGACGATGCTAACGCTACTCCTTCTCAGGCCCGGGATTTTGTGACCCAGATTAACCAACTTCGGTCGGAGCTTAACAAGATCAAGCCCGAGCTCAG
This sequence comes from Lycium barbarum, assembly GCF_019175385.1. Taxonomy (NCBI): domain Eukaryota; kingdom Viridiplantae; phylum Streptophyta; class Magnoliopsida; order Solanales; family Solanaceae; genus Lycium; species Lycium barbarum. The sequence continues at coordinate 116,435,444 of NC_083346.1, read as the reverse complement.
TGCCTTCAAGGACGAAATGATTGGTGTTGCCACTGAGCGGGACGCTCTTAAGGATCAGCTTCGTGAGATGACAGAGCAGGATGATGAACTTCGATTGAAACTTGCTTTGGCCGAGTCTGAGCGTGACAACCTTGGCCGGGATATTGCCGTTCTGCGGGCCAAACATAATGAAGCCCTGGGCTAAATCTCGTGTTACGATGGGATTTTGGCTCAGTATAATGCCAATATAACTGCGGCCGAGAGGGTTAGCGACACTCGGGCCGAGTATATGCGGCGCCTATCCCGAAAGGAGACCCTTGAAGAGATTCATGCCACCAGGGTGGATTTGTTGGGTCAGATCGAGGAGGTTAAGAGGCTCGAGACAGAGGCAAAGGTCATGTATGATCTTGAGGTGTCGGATAGTGACCTCGAATCAGCGGAGGGTGATGCCGAGAGCTCGGGTGAAGATCAGGCTTAGGAGTCTTAGGTTTCTTTTTGTCTTTTGAAACTCAAGGCCGTTATCTGAGCCTTTGTAAATCTTTGACATATATATAAGAATATTTTTCCCTGGTTTATTCATCGTTTTTCATTGCCTTGTATTATGTGTTTAAGAATTAGAACACTTATTGGCTTGGTTTAATGTTCGTCCGATACGCGCTATTGCCAAGGCACGTATCCTTGCCTTAGCAAAAAATAAAATTTAGAGTTGTAATGACTCGATCTCGAGTGTTACCATTGTGATATCACCCTAGTACCGAATTTTAGAGACGATACCAAAGTTATTCGTTAACTATTAACAAGTGAATATGTGCCATGCAAAAGGCCTTGTTTGCGAACTTAGATGTCTCTGAGTCACATAACGTGATCGGGTCAAAATCCTAAATGACTTCGGTCCTCATTTTGTCTGTAATTAGCTAGACAAGCTAGGTTATCGTTCTTGGGTTTTTGGACTGTAGTCTGTAACTATTTAAACCGTAGTCTTTCAGTTTACACGTTTCAGATACTTAGGGGGTCCGATGACCGTAGTCCTTTAGTTTGCACATTTCGGATACTTAGGGGTCCGATGAAATGCAAGATTAATACGAAGGACAGTTCCAGCCAAGACGATACTTTGAGGAATTTTCTTATTTTATTGATAGAATCGGAGACAAAATTACAATCATTGTCGTGGTAAGAACAAGCTAATCGGGGACGATTCAATCGGTCATTTGGTCCTTACATAAAATCCTATCGTTCAAGCCTTGGCTTTAAATAGGTATCGATTAGCCCAGGGTATGATAGTTCCCTAGTACTTGAGTCCGAAGTGTGAGGGCTCAGGTGCTATTGATCCAATGTGGGCAGTCCCCAGTCCGTGATTCTTGATCGATTTTTTTATTTTAGTAGCACGATGTACAGCGCTGCCTCATAAAAATCTTGTCGGAAAACTCACTTCGGGACAAAATCGATCGAACGGAAAAAGAGTGTAGCACGTACTTTCTGTTTTAAGTCTATGACTTCCTGACTTCCATTGTGCTGCTTCCGATGTCCTCTTCGATGTATGCCTGCATGGTTAGACCAAAAGGAACAGAAAAAATAAAAGGTTACTCGTACCTTTTGTCACACCCCAATTCCGCTAGGGTGTGATGGGTACCCGGCCCCATATCCGGAGCCGAGCGAACCCACAGACCTCTGGGACATACAAAATCTTATTAGGCTTTTAAATCAAATAAAAATAAAATACATAATGTGCTCTCAAAAATATTCTTTTTCGAAGCTTTCCAAATCAAACAGAATTTGTGATCATATAGCATTTAACATATAATACGGAACGACATATCGGCTAATGGAGCCGCTTACACAACTGACATACTATACCCACGACTCTGTTTGCAAAGTCTCTAACATCAATCCAGAAGAAGCACATATACAAACTCTGACTCGGTGGCACCCCAGGAACAAATGGAGCTTGCCAACTCTGCTGGAACATCCTCTATAATAACTTCGCATCATCTGGGTGTACCTGCGCGGCATGAAAACGCAGCCCCCGAAGAAAGGGGGTCAGTACGGAATAGGTACTGAGTATGTAAAGCATGAGATACAATAAACAGAATCATAATCTGAGCAGGGAGTACAGAAAAATAAGTGCAATAACCAGAATATCAGAATGCTTACTCACAAAACATGGGTAATGCATGTCAGAACATATGTCATATCCGGCCCCATTATGGGACACGGTGGATGAAAACGTGGTCGCCACCCCGTCACTGGCGCCACAATACAGCATAACTCCAGAGTAGGGAATAACTCCGTAACATATCATATCATATCAGAATGTGCACAGGTCAAACATGTCAGATGGACATATCATAGCATATCATCATATATTAGAACATGTGTACATGGCACAACATACTACACAACCCATGTACATGTATACCTGCCCCATCACATCGAGGCACGGCGAACAATGCAGTGGAACACGCGTGATAACATATCCTGGCCCGGGCTCAGTGAAGGAAACATTGAGGCATCCACGAGTGGAGTAGTGAGAAACTAAATGCAGTATAAAACATAATACATTTACGAAGACTCGATAGGATATCCCGAATAACAAATCTTAATAATGAAATCGCACGATAATCATAGTGCATGTATTTCGGATACCACAATGAGTTACGTAAAAATAATCTTTCTGAAATCGTTTCCATGTTCCAAAATAGTTTATAAGACTCAATGGAATATTTAAAACAATTTTCGTTTAGTAGTTAGAAGAGTAGTTCAAACAGTTCCTTTAATATCGCTCGAAAATAAGACAATAATACAATAGGAGATGAATCGGGAATAGTGGGCCCACCTCGGGTCAACTGAGGTGGCGTACACAAATTACGTATATCGAGCTTTATGGAGTAACTTATGAAAGTTTTAATGTAGTCCGTTTCCATTTGGGAAAATCGTAGGTGTTTAGGCAATTATCTCACCAAGGCATGAAATATTTAATTCAATTCTATTGAATGAAAAAGGGTCAAATTCAAATTTGGATTTCTAGGAATAGAGTCGTCCCCGAGGCTCGTATCCAAACCTATTATGTCTAAGACATGCCAAGAGAAGGAAAGGTAAAACTTTACATACCTTATTTGCCTTTTACGCTCATCCAAATTCGAATCCCATTTCCTCCAAAATCTACAATTGGTCACATTTACCAAATGTTAACTATAAGCCTTTAGAAATCAAATCTTAAATCCATACTTGTCTACAAAAATTTGGGCAGCATCTCCCCTATAAATTCAACATCCCCGAGAATTTAACTCGGCCAAAATGTCAACAACAACACCCACAGCAATACCAACAACACCAACAATCAATACAAAACACATTCTAACATAAGTAGTCTTCCTTTCTACATAATGAAACAACTTCTACTCCAACTTCACACTTTCAAACCAATATCAACGTTTTCATATTCATTTACTAATTTAAGATCATTCAAATACAATTCGAAAGTATTTCATATCATTCTACAAAATATACAAAAATTCCACCAAAATCCATAATTCACCCGAAAACTCCTCAAGGTGCAACAATAACAATGACAACACATTTTATTTCATTCCAAATTCACAAACTACACCAAAAATTCACACTAACAACATTATCTTCCTACAATTATAAGAAACCATACTAATATCATGTTAACTTCTTCCATAATCCGCAAATGATTACAACTTTATTTCAAGCCATTAAATCTTCATTTAACAACATAAAATCCACAACACAACAACAATCAAAATACTAAATAAAATTAGCTCACAATACCCCCACCAAAACAGCCCCCTATACGGCTACCACATCAACACCGACAAACGAATTTATATCGCTATTTCTTCCGTTCTAATCCGTTAAATCTTTAAATAAACTTGTTAACAATGAAAAGGAACCTTCATATTACCTTAATTAGGCAGCCACCACGTTATCACTCTCCTCCTTGGTTGATTTTTAGCTTAAATTGAAGACAACGCGACGTACAACACTTTTCTCTTCATGGGCTTCGGAATTCGGGGCTCGGATTTTGGTCAAAAATTGATTTTTCTCTCTAAGATCTTTTCTCTCTTTTCCTCCAGAAATTTATGGGTGTTTAGATGTGAAAATGAGGGGGGAAAGGCTGAAATTTTACTTAAATAACCATGGGTCATGGGCCTAACCCGGTTGGGCCCGAGTTGGGCCTAGCCCACTGACCTTTCGACCTTAAAACGTCCATATCTCCTTGTACCGAAGTCACCTGGGAACCTACGACCTATGGTTGGAAAGATACTTCAATTATCTACAACTTATATTTCTTGGTATTTTTCCAAATTCCAAACTTATAATACCTTTTTTGCCCCTCGAAGTCAGGTCACCCGAAGACGTTTTCTTAAAAATATTCGTTTGGAGGGCTTCCACTTTGATTTGGCCCAAGGGTCCTTCATGAGTTGTGTTTAACCTTACATATGTGATTCATATAACTTTTCGGGATACAACACTATCAACATGAGTTTAAATTATGTAGCAACAACATGATTGTCAATTTTTTGAGGAAGCACGTGTCACGCTCATTCTCTGAAAATGCGGGATATAACACCTTTAACAATAGTATCGTTTTAGGTGTGCCACATTTCAGTTGTTTGGAAGTTGTTTTCCAATTTCACTCTCGAGCTGATAGGAACCTTTCCTGATAATGTCTGTGACTCTGCATGGCCCTTCCCAGTTCGAGCCCAATTTTCCTTCATTGGGGTTCTTGGTGTGGAGTGTGACTTTCCTCAGGATCAAGTCTTCAATCTGAAAGTGCCTAAGGTTGACCCTTCGGTAATAGTATCTTTGCATCCTTTGTTTTTGAGCTGCTAACCACACGCAGGCTGCTTGCCTCTTTTCATCCACTAGATTCAGACTAGTAGTCATTGTTTTGTGGTTCGAACCCTCTATAGCATGTTGAAATCTTAAACTTGGTTCACCGATTTCAGTGGGTATCAGTGCCTCGGTCCATATACCAGGGAGGATGGGGTTTTCTCGGTACTCGATCTTACCGTTATACGGTAGGCCCATAAGACCTCGGGTAGAATCTCCTTCTATATGTGCTTAGACCCGGTCAACTTTTTCTTTAAGTTCTGCAGTATAATCTTATTTGTCGATTCAGTTTGACCATTCGCGCTAAGGTGATGCGGGGTGGACGAAATCTTTTGATTTTGTATTCTTTGAAAATTTTGATAACTTCGCTGCCTATGAACTGTTTCCCGTTATCACATGCAATTTTCGTGGGTATCCCGAATCGACAAATTATATGGTCATATATGAAGTCGATGACTTCCTTTTCCCCGACCTTCTCAAGTGCCTGTGCTTCAACCCATTTAGAGAAATAATCAGTTATAAGTAAAATAAAATGTACCTTACCTGGAGCCCAAGGCAAAGGCCCTACTATGTCCATTCCTCATTTCATGAATGTCTGTGGGGAAATTACTGGATGAAGTTCCTCTCTCGGTTAATGTATCGATGGAGCGTACCATTAATATTTGTTGCATTTTCAAACAAAGGCTTTTGCGTCTTTCTCCGTCTCGTTCCAGTAGTAATTGGCCGTGATCAGCTTGCGCACAAGTGAATCGGCTCCTGAGTAATTCCCATAAGTCCCCTCGTGAATTTCTCTCATAGCATAGTTGGTTTCTCCTGGCCCCAAACATCTCGCCAAGGGACCATAAAATGACTTTCGGTACAATTGGCCATCGACCAGATAAAATCTGACTGTTTTGGTTCAAATGGACCTCGATTCTTTGGTATCAGATGGCAAAATTCGTGTTTCAAGATAGTCTATGTATTTGTTTCTCCAATCCCAAGTGAGGCTGGTTGAATTTATCTCAGTGTGATCGGTCTCGATGGCCGAACTCATCAATTGTACCACTGCTCCGGAATTGAACCCTTCTGATTCTACCGATGATCCCAAGTTTTCTAGGGCATCGACCACATTATTTTAGTCCTGAGGCACGTGTTCCACTGTCCATTCCTTGAATCGACCAAGGATCACCTATAGTTTTTCAAAATACATCCGCATTCGGTCGTCTTTGACTTCGAATGTACCGTTCACTTGATTGACCACCAGGAGGGAATCACATTTGTCCTCGATGATTTCGGCTTCCAAGCCTTTAGCTAGTTTTAAACCTGCAATCATGGCCTTATACTCGGCTTCATTGTTAGTCAAGTTAACAGATCTAATAGATTGTCTTATTACATCACCAGTGGGTGGTTTGAGAATGATCCCTAGCCCAGACCCCTTCACATTGGAAGCACCATCCTTAAATAAGGTCCAGACCCCCAAACTAGTCCCTCAGGTAAAGAGTAATTATTTATCGACCTCGGGGATCATCGCTGGTGTGAAGTCGGCCACGAAGTCCACTAGTATTTGCAATTTGATAGCAGTTCGGGGTCTATATTCAATATCATACCCGCTAATCTCGACAACATTTTGCTAATCGGTCTGGGATTTCGGGTTTATGCATGATATTCCTTAAGGGATATGATGTTACAACACATATAGGATGACATTGAAAGTAGGGCTTTAATTTTCTAGATGCACTCAATAAAGCCAATGCAAGATTTTCTAAGTATGGGTATCGGGTTTTAACGTCACCTAAGGTCCTGATCATATAATAAACTGGGTATTGTGTACCTTCTTCTTCTCGAACCAAGATACCACTTACCGCTATCTCGGACACCTCCAAATATAGACACAACTGCTCGTTTGCCTTTGGTGTGTGTTGCAAAGGTGGGCTTGATAAGTACTTCTTGAGTTCTGCTAAAGCCTTCTGACACTCAAAGGTCCAGGCGAAGTCGGTCTTTTGCATCAGCAATGAGAAAAACCAATGACTTTTGTCCGAGGATTTGGAGATAAATCGGCTCAGGGCAGCTATCCGCCCGGTCAACCTTTGCACCCCTTTGATGTCGTTTATTGTGGTGATATCTTCAGTTGCCTTTATCTTGTCCGGGTTGATCTCGATTTCTCAATTCAATTACATGAATTCGAGAAACTTACTAGAGCCGACACCGAAGGCACATTTTTCCAGGTTCAGCTTCATGTTGTACTTCCTTAATATGTCGAAAGTTTCCTGCAAATACTTTAAATGGTCCTATGCTCACAGGGACTTAACAACCATGTTATCAATATAAACTTCCATTGATTTTCCTATTTGGTGTTCGAACATGCGGTTGAATAGTCGCAAATAGGTGGCACCGACATTTTTTAAACCGAAGGGCATTACATTATAGCAATCAGTGCCTAACTTAGTCACAAAAGAGGTTTTTTCCCGATCCTCTAGGTCCATCTGTATTTGATTGTACCCAGAGTAGGCATCGAGGAAACTCAGTGTCTCATGGCCCGCCGTAGCATCGATCATACGATCGATGCTGGGCAAACGAAATGAATCCTTCGGGCATGCCTTATTTAAATCTTTGTAGTCTATGCAAATTCTAAATTTGTTTCCTTTTTTAGGTACTACTACAACATTAGCTAACCAGTACGGATATTTAACCTCCCGAATAGATCCTATTTTAAGGAGTTTAGATACCTCGTCTTTGATGAATGCATGCTTGACCTCAGGCGGAGGCCTTCTCTTTTGTTTAACTGGAGGGAAACTTGGGTCCAGACTCAGCTTGTGTGTTGTCACCTCTCGCGGGATACCTGTCATGTCTAAATGGGACCAGCCAAAGCAATTAGAGTTATTTTTACAAAATTCAATAATTTTTTTCCTGAGCTCGGGGGTTAACCCCGTGCCCAGGTATACCTTCCTGTACGGTAGATGAACGAACAGTATGATTTGCTCAAGTTCTTCGACCGTGGACTTAGTGGCATCTGAATCATCGGGTACCACGAAGGACCTCGGGACTCCAAAGTCGATCTTTTCATCTAGCGTGTTCTTATCCTGATTTTTTGAGGACATCGGGATCGGAACCTGTGATTTCTATTTGGCGTCTTCCCCTTTGTTCGACTTTTCATCCTTCAATACTGGAGTCTTGGCCACTGTAATCGCTTCTTCGACCGCGAACATTTCCTTTGCGATTGGCTGCTCACCATGAACGGTTTTGATCCCTCCTGGGGTCAGGAACTTCAACGCTTGGTGCAGAGTTGAGGGAACTGCTCTCATGTTGTGAATCCATGGTCTTCCAAATAATGCATTGTATCCCATATCTCTCTCTATCACATATAATTTTGTCTGCTGCGTGGTTCCAGCTGTGTTGATCTATAAGGTGATCTTACCCTTCGTTGTTTCGCAGGCCATGTTGAATCCGTTGAGGACTCGGACTGCTGGTACGATCTGGTCTAGTAGTCCCAGCTGCTCGATAACTCTTCATCGGATGATATTAGCCGACCTACCTAGATCAATCAGCACACGTTTAATTCTAGATTTATTAACAAGGACAGATATTACCAGTGCGTCATTGTGGGGCTGAATGATGCCTTCTATATCATCGTCATTGAACGAGATGGGACTATCGGGGTCATAACTCCGAATACGCTTTTCTCTCGTTATGAAAACTTTGGTGTGCTTCATTACCGGCCCTTGGGAAATGTGCACTCCCCCTATAATCATGTGGATCACTTCGTGAGGCTCTTTCTGTCTATCTTGCTTATTGATGTCCACGTTCTTGAAATGAGTTTTGGCCCGTTCACTTAAGAATTCTCGAAGGTGACCTAAACTAAACAGACGAGCGACCTCCTCTCTTAACTGTCGACAGTCTTCGATTCGATGACCGTAGGTGTGATGGTACTTGCAAATCAGGCTATTATCCCATTTTTTCAGGTCGGATTGAATTGGCCTTGGGTGTTTTGTTTCTCTGTAGCGGATTACGGCTGCTGCTATGGTCACCACATCGACGCAGAAATTATACTCGGACAATCTCAGGGCTTCTTTATTTCTCGAGAATCTGTTAATAGAATTTATGTTCATCAGTCCTCGATTACTCGGGCCTCGATCATTCCTCCTATCATTTATGCCTGATTCACCGTTGTGCGTATTACCCCTTCGATCATGTGGATAAGGCTGATACCTGTCATATGAGGGTCTCAGTTCTCGATCTGTCGTTCTTCTCGATCGATCGTTCCTTTTACAGGGATGCCACGATCCCGATACAGTTCTCAAAATCTTATCATCCTCGACCCTGATCTTAGATTGATACCTGTTTTGCACATTGGCCTAAGCGATTGCCGGGTATTCCACCAGATTTAGCTTCAACTCCAAAGATATGATCGAGCTTCTTAGGTTGAGCCCTTGGGTAAAAGTTTGAATGGCCCAATCATTTGTAACCGGTGGCAGATCCATACGCTCCATTTGAAATCAGGCCACAAACTCACGGAGGGTTTCATCATCTCGTTGTTTAACGTTGAACATGCCCTATTTCCTTGTTTCAACCTTAATGGATCCAGCATGAACTTTGACAAAAGAATTTGCAAGTATAGCAAATGAGTCAATTGAATGTTCGGGTAAGTTGTGATACAATATCATTGCTCTCTTGGACAGGGTTTCCCCAAACTTCTTAAGTAGTACTGTGTTACACCTTGGAAATTTCATGTCATCATGTAGTGAATGAACCAATGCGAGCTTAAGGGTAATATGAAGTTCTTAAGACTATAAGACGGATATTTCGTTGTCTTAGAATGCGTACGTTAAGATCTTGAATTTGTAGGAATTGATGAAATAATGATTGATAAGGACAAGTGGAGTATAAGTGGGGTTTAGGAAAGGTTTCGTAAATTATTGCATTAAGGATTGGTAGGTAAGGCCTTAAGGACGAATTATAGGGATGCTTATATCATTGATAAAGTACTAAACAAGTGTTAAGAAGGTTGTATAAGGATTGGAGATCAAACGAAACGACGAGGACAATTTCAAAAAAACTGTGAGTTACACGACCACATTATACGGCCCGTGGAATTTTATACGGACCGTATAAAGGTCCGTACAACCCAACATCAACAATGTTTCCATGGTGGTGAACCACGGACACTTATACAGACCGTATAATGTTATCCGGACCGTATAAGTGGTCCGTATAAGTCCTGATGGACTGATTAAGTTCCAACTATAAAATACATGTTCCCACTTTGTTTTCTCATTCTTTTCCATTCTCCACTTCTTTCTAAGCTGCTAGAATATTCCATACACATCTTCAACATAAAAATCAAGGGAAACCAAAGATCAAACACCAATATTCAAGGGAAATCAAGCATATGAAAGCTTGCTAGGGTTATGAAAGTTAGAAATCCGTTGGAAGCTAAAGCTAGGGTTTTCTTCAAGTGAAGCATTGTCAACCAAAACCCGTTCCTACGCATTCAAAGGTGAGTTTTACAATTATTCCATGTTGTTTGAAGTATTGGAAAGTTAAAACACTTGGATTATGGAGAAGAGGGAAAAATAGGTTATAAAATATGAGATTAGTGGTAATTGTGAGTAGTAGATTGATATGGATCATGGATATTGATATGTCGTGATTGTAATTACGTTATGAATGATGTTAAGAGTATGAGAGAAACAATAGATGAGAATGAATGAAACGTTGTATTATGATTATGATTATGGATGACCTTGAGAGGAAATTTTGGGGATTGAATAATGATGAATTTGACTAAAGTTATTGATGATGATATTATGAATGTTACTATTGACGTTTGGGAGTTGATATGTGATACAGAGAAAGTAGTAGAAACAAAAGAGATGCTACTCAATTTTCTATAGCTTTAGTTCAAATAGGCTTATGTTATCGATTATCTAATATGAGTATAAACTCTCTTGAAGGTAGAGACGTGAATATTGGAGAGGAACGTTCAAGCGATAGAGTAGCTAAACGAAAAGGTATGTAAGGCTAATCCTTTCCTTCTAAGGCATGAATCTTATTTTCCACAATCTTCCTAAGTAACGGAAATTATGAGTCCATGACTATAGAAAGCAACTTATGCACATGATAAAGAAAGAAGACACGATATGAGCATGTTAATGATGATGATGAATATAAGTATGAAGGGTCCTAGGGTAATATAAGATGCCCATGAAGCTGGTGATCCTAAGTATTCTTCCATTGATGATCTTCCTTGTGTACACTCACCTTAAAATGCTAGTCCCTTCAAGGTGAGACATGACGATTATAATAACTCCATAACGTAGTCGGGGGTTCATGACCTCCTGTCACCCCGACATAGCCATGGTTATCTCCAAGTTTTAATGTAGGATTAATGATAAACGTATGATAATTCTAAGGTTATGATAAGGTCATGATATGCCTATGATATGTATGACAATGATGAGTTTACGTTAATTATGTGACGATACGATTCTACCGTGCCTAGTTGGTCGGGCATGTCACCGCGAAGGCGGGCTGCATACGATTCCACCACGCCTAAATGGTTGGGCATGTCACCGCTAAGACAGGCTGCTATGTTTACACCGAGCCTAGAGGGCTGGGCATGATCAGCACTAATGGGCGGCATATGATGGTTACCCGGACGCGGGTTAACGATGATGATCGATATGATACGATGATGTATGCGTTATGATGATATATGTACTATGATTATATATATAGATGATGTATGTATGAGATGTATCCACCCTTAAAAGTTTCACAGGTTGTATCTTCATCTTATGACTTATGACTTCTCTATGATGTCCATTCCATTCATGCCTTACATATTCAGTACAATGTTCGTACTTACATCCGTTTTCTTTGGGACGTTGTGTTCATGCCCACAGGTAGGCAGGGAGGCGACCTAGACTCGTAGAGTTATCAGCAGATTTGCAGGAGCACTTCATTTCTCCGGAGGTGCTATTTGGTCCATTCTTTTGTGTATACATGTACATATGTATTTTGGGAACGATGGGGTCTTGTCCCGTCCATATGATTAGTACTCTAGTAGAGGCTCGTAGATACGCATGTGTGGGTAGTATGGTCTCACAATGTTATTATTGTACCTGTATTATTATTTTGTTAGCCGAAGGGCTTATGCATATAAAAGTAATTATGTTTCCAAACGAAAAATAGTTTTCCTGTGGTTGAGCATAAATTAATGAATGTAGGATTAATGAGTATGATAAGTAATAGAATGAGTGGTGCTCGGTGGTCAGCCCCGGGTACCCGTCATGGCCCCTAGTCGGGTCGTGACACAAGTGGTATCAGAGCAGTTCAGTCCTAGGAAATGTCTACGAGCCGTGTCTAGTAGAGTCTTGTTTATGGTGTGTTGAGCGCCACGCTAATAAACAGGAGGCTACAGGGCATTTAGGAAAATGACCATCTTTCATCTTAAGAGATCGTACGATAGAGCGGTATTATAATATATTCTCTTCTTAATATTGTGCTATGATTTCAGAAATGTCGCCAAAGGGAAAAGCCACAGCCGTCCAAAAGGGCAAGACTACGATGAAAAGACGGGTAGAAAGAGAGCCGCAAATGAATATAGAAGAGGGCGAATCACATAATGAGGCCCATCTAATACATCTACCGCCCCGCCCAATATAGAAGAACAATGAGGAGCTTCATCTCCAGTTCCTCTACCGGTTGCTTCGGGTCAACAAGTGATCGAGGTTATCCATCTATTGACACAGTTAGTTTCCGACCAGGTACAGCGGCAGAATGCGGGTCCAAGTGATAGGGCAGCTAGTAGCAGAGCCCGTGATTTCATGAGTTTCAGTCCTTCAGAGTTTTTCAGGCAAAGCCCAATGAAAACCCGCAAAGTTTTATTGATGAAATGTTGAGGACATTGAAGATTATACATGCCTCCGAAACCAAATCTGTGGAGCTGGCATCGTATACACTCCGAGATATGACGGTATTATGGTACAATAATTGGATGTCATCGAGAAAATAGGAGGCATCTCCTCCCGTTTGGCAAGAATTTGTAGATGCTTTCATCCGTCACTATTTGTCGCCCGAGGTCCGCCGAGCTAGAGCGGATAGGTTCTTAAATTTAAAACAAGGAAATATGAGTGCCCGAGAGTATAGCCTTCAGTTTGATTCTTTGGCTAGATATGCCCCCACTATGGTGGCGATATGGGAGATAGAGTGCACAGATTTGTGAGTGGCTTAGGGCCACATTTATTCAAGGACTGCTTGACGGCTTCATTGCAAGACGGGATGGATATTTTCAAATTCAAGCCCATGCCCAGAATTTAGAAAGACAACAACATCCGCAAAGGGGTAATCGTGATATTGATAGAAGGCAAAGCAAGAGGGCTAGATCTATGGGGGGAGGTAGTGATTACAAAGGGGATCGAGGCAGACATATCCCAGATATTCAGGCCAGTCGGCGACTAGTGCGCCTCTCCGATTTGCAAATAGGAGGTTTGATCGCTCCTTTCCTTCAGGACAGGCTCAGAGTTTGAGAGCTTCGGGTTCTCCGTTTGGGGGTGATTATAGTCAGAGGAGACCACCAGTGTCGCGATGTAATCAGTGCGGTAAATTACATTCAGGGCTATGTCGCTAGGGTACAGATGCTTGCTATGTTTGTGGATAGACTGGGCACTTGATGCGAGATTGTCCCTCAAGGTATGGTAGAAGTGAGGTTCAGCCCACAGGATCAACAGCTGGTTCTTCTTCAGTGCGCCCGATAGGGCAGACTCCCCAGATTCCAGCAGGCCGAGGTAGAGGCAGAGGGGGAGCATCTACTTCAGGTTCCACTCAGCCCCGTGTGTATGCTTTAGCCGGACGATAGGATCTTGAGTCCTCCCCGAATGTGGTTACAGGTACACTAACCATGTTTTCCCACGATGTATGTGCATTGATAGATCCGGGTTCTACCCTATCTTATATTACTTCATATGTTGCTGGTCGTATTGGGGTGAAACCTGAGCCAATTAAACCTTTTGAGGTATCTACTCCGGTTGGTGATCCCGTGATAGCTAGACAAGTGTATAAAAATTGTGTACTTGTGATATGCAATCGCCAGACCAAAGCTGATTTAATTGAGCTGAAAATGTTAAATTTTGATGTGATTATGGGTACGCATTGGTTGGCCTCATGTTATGCTAATTTTGATTGTCGGATGAAAATAGTTCAATTCCAATTTTCGGGAGAGCCCGTGCTTAAATGGAAGGGTAATACAGCATCTCCAAGAGGTAAGTTTATTTCCTACCTTAAAGCAAGAAAGATGATAGCTAAAGGATACATTTATCACCTAGTCCGAGTTCATGATACCAAAGCAGAGTCGCCAACTTTTCAATCCGTTTCGGTAGTGAATGAATTCCCGGATGTATTTCCAGATGAATTTCTAGGCCTTCCTCCAGAAAGAGAGATTGATTTCGCCATTGATGTGTTTCCGGACACCAAGCCTATTTCTATTCCTCCTTATCGAATGGCTCCGGCAGAATTGAAAGAGCTAAAGGCACAGTTGAAAGATTTGCTTGAGAAGGGGTTTATTAGACCCAGTTCATCACCGTGGGGAGCACCAGTCTTGTTCGTGAGAAAGAAATATGGTTCCCTACGAATGTGCATCGATTATAGGAAGTTGAATAAGGTGACAATAAAGAACAATTATCCTCTCCCAAGGATTGATAATTTGTTCGATCAACTACAGGGTGCCAAGTGGTTTTCCAAAATAGACTTGAGGTCGGGTTATCATCAAGTGAGAGTTAAAGAAGAAGATACTCCCAAAACAGCTTTCAGAACGAGATATGACCATTACGAATTTCGGGTGATGTCGTTTGGGTTAACCAATGCTCCGGCAGTGTTTATGAATTTGATGAATAATGTATTCAGGCCCCTCTTGGATTTATTCGTGATAGTGTTCATTGATGATATTCTGGTGTACTCTCGCACAGAATCAGAACATATCGATCACTTACGTATTGTTCTTGGAATTCTTCGAACTCGAGAATTGTATGCAAAATTTTCAAAGTGCGAGTTTTGGCTGAATTCTGTGACATTTCTGGGTCATGTTATTTCAGATGATGGCATTCGAGTTGATACTCAAAAAATCGAAGCTGTGAAGACTTGGCCAAGGCCTACGATGCCTACAGAAGTCCGTAGTTTTCTGGGATTGGCAGGGTACTATAGAAGGTTCGTAGAGGGATTTTCCTCTATTTCAACCCCATTGACGAAATTAACCCAGAAGTCAGCTAAATTTCAGTGGAATGACGCTTGTGAACGCAGCTTCCAAGAGCTGATGGACAGACTAACCTCAGCCCCAGTCTTGACACTCCCAGAAGGGACAGATGGCTATGTTGTATATTGTGATGCTTTCGGTGTTGGGTTAGGATGTGTGTTAATGCAACATGGTAAAGTCATCGCTTATGCTTCGAGACAACTACGGAAGCATGAAAAGAACTACCTAACTCACGATCTCTAATTGGCTGCAGTTATTCATGCACTAAAGATGTGGAGACATTACTTGTATGGAGTGCATGTCGATATCTATACAGATCACAAGAGTCTTCAGTACATTTTCAAACAGAAGGAGTTGTATTTGCGGCAGAGGCGGTGGTTAATGTTATTAAAAGATTATGATGTGAGAATTTTATACCACCTCGGAAAAGCAAATGTAGTAGCTGATGCACTTAGCCGCCGATCAATGGGCAGCCTATGTGAAGTTCCCCCGGGAAAGAAAAAGATGATTCATGAGCTTCACCAGCTAGCTAATCTTGGAGTACGTTTAATTGATTCAGGTAGTGCAGGAATCGGTATTAATGATCCCACAGTTTCGTCCCTGAATATAGAAGTGAAAGAGCGACAATATGAAGATCCTCAGCTGAGCCATTATAGAGACGTATTTCATGAAAAAAAGAAGTCCCCATTTGAAACCTCTATGGATGGAATTCTCAGATACTAAGGCAGGCTATGTGTTCCGAATGTCGTGGAATTGCGCTGTCGAATTCTAGATGTATCATGATCTCAAGTTTATATATTGGTGGGATGGCATGAAGAGAGATATAGCAGAATTTGTAGTTCAATGTCCAAATTTCTAGCAAGTGAAAATCGAACATCAAAAGCCAGGAGGATTATTGCAAGCAATGGAAATCCCTACTTGGAAATGGGAAGTGATCAACATGAATTTTATCGTGGTTACCTCATTCTCGAGGTAAGTATGATTCCATATGGGTGATTGTGGACAGACTAACGAAAGCAGCTCATTTCCTTCCAGTCAGAACCACATACTCAGTAGAAGATTATGTAAGGTTGTATCTCAAAGAAATTGTGCGGCTCCATGGTATTCTGACACCCATTATCACAGATAGAGGAGCGTAATTTACAGCCAAGTTCTGAAAATCTTTCCAAGAAGGTCTAGGTACTCAAGTGAAGCTTAGCACGGCATTTCATCCGCAGAACGATGGACAAGCCAAACGTACTATTCATACCTTGGAGGATATGCTAAGAGCATGTGTCTTAGATTTTGGTGGTAGTTGGGATGACCACTTACCTTTAATTGAGTTTGCATACAACAATAGCTACCATTACAGTATCTAAATGGCCCCGTATGAAGCTCTATATGAAAGGAAGTGTAGATCCCCGATTGGATGGTTTGAAATAGGAGAAGTACAGCTAATAGGTCCTGAAGTAATTCAACAAGTAATAGAAAAAGTCAAGGTGGTCCGAGATCGATTGTTGATAGCCCAAAGCCGCCAAAAATCTTATGCGGACAACCGACGGCGAGACTTAGAATTTTAAGTTGATGATTGGGTATTTTTGAAGGTGTCGCCAATGAAAGAGGTGATGAGATTTGGCATGAAAGGAAAATTAAGTCCTCGATACGTTGGACCCTATAATATTATTCGCAAAGTGGGTCAAGTAGCTTACGAATTGGACTTGCCTCCAGAACATGAGTCGGTCCATCCAGTTTTTCATGTCTCAATCCTCCGTAAGAGTGTTGGAGATCCTACGAGGATTGTTCCAATAGATGATGTTCAAGTGACAGAAAAGTTAGCATATGAAGAAGTGCCCATTGCTATCTTAGACAGGCAAGTACGAAGACTTCGAAATAAGGAAGTAGCTTCAGTCAAATTCCTGTGGCGAAATAACAACCGAGAAGAAATGACTTGG
Source organism: Lycium barbarum (assembly GCF_019175385.1). Lineage (NCBI taxonomy): Eukaryota > Viridiplantae > Streptophyta > Magnoliopsida > Solanales > Solanaceae > Lycium > Lycium barbarum. Next base: position 116,418,452 of record NC_083346.1, on the reverse strand, counting down.
GAGGTGGAAGAAAAGATAAAATCCAAGTACCCGCACTTATTCCAACCACCAGAAGAGATTCAAGATGAGACATTAACATTATGAGGTATGTATGCTTTCTTTTCATGTTTTTGGTCTTGTGTGGCCATAAATGTATTGATATTGTATTGTGGCCCTGTGAGGCAATATTATTGTGGGCTGTTGTGACAGGACGGTAGTGCCATATTACAGGGGAAACTCTAGCGAAATTTTCATAGAATTCCCGAGTGCTTAACATTCGAGGACGAATGTTCCAAAAAAGGGGGAAGAGTGTTACACCTTGGAAATTTCATGTCGTCATGTAGTGAATGAAACAATGCGAGCTTAAGGGTAACATGAAGTTCTTAAGACTATAAGACTAATATTTAGTGGTCTTAGAATGCGTACGTTAAGATCTTGAAGTCATAGGAATTGATGAAATAAGGATTAATAAGGACAAGTGGAGTATAAGTGGGGTTTAGGAAAGGTTTCGTAAATTATTGCATTAAAGATTGGTTGGTAAGGCCTTGAGGATGAATTATAGGGATGCTTAGATCATTGATGAAGTACTAAACAAGTGTTAAGAAGGTTGTATAAGGATTGGAGATCAAACGAAACGATGAGGACAACTTCGGAAAAACTTTGAGTTACACGACCACATTACACGGCCCGTGGAAATTTATACGGACCGTATAAAGGTCCGTATAACCCAACAACAATAATTTTTTCTATGGTGGTGAACCACAGACACTTATACGGACCGTATAATGTTATACAGACCGTATAAGTGGTCCGTATAAGTCCGGATGGACTGATTAAGTTGCAACTATAAATACATTTTCCCACTTTATTTTCTCATTCTTTTCCACTTCTTCACATCTCTCTAAGCTTCTAGAATATTCCATACACATTTTCAACATAAAAATCAAGGAAACCAAAGATCAAACACCAATATTCAAGGGAAACCAAGCATATGAAAGCTTGTTAGGGTTATGAAAGTTAGAAATCCCTTGGAAGCTAAAGCTAGGGTTTTCTTCAAGTGAAGCATTGTCAACCAAAACCCGTTCCTACGCATTCAAAGGTGAGTTTTACGATTATTCCATGTTGTTTGAAGTATTGAAAAGTTGAAACACTTGGATTATGGAAGAAGAAGGAAAAATAGGTTACAAAATATGAGATTAGAGGTAATTGTAAATAGTAGATTGATATGGATCATGGATATTGATATGTCGTGATTGTAATTACGTTATGAATGATGTTAAGAGTATGAGATAAACATTAGATGAGAATGAATGAAACGTTGTATTATGATTATGAATATGGATGACCTTGAGAGGAGATTGTGGGGATTGGATAATGATGAATTTGACTAAAGTCATTGATGATGATATTATGAATGTTATTATTGACGTTTGGGAGTTGATATGTGATACGGAGAAAGTAGTAGAAACAAAAGAGATGCTACTCAATTTTTTATAGCTTTAGTTCAAATACGCTTATGTTATCGATTATCTAATATGCGTATAAACTCTCTTGAAGGTAGAAACGTGAATATTGGAGAGGAACGTTCAAGCGATAGAGTAGCTAAACGAAAAGGTATGTAAGGCTAATCCTTTCCTTCTAAGGTATGAATCTTTATTATATTCCATAATCTTCCTAAGTAATGGAAATTATGAGTCCATGACTATAGAAAGATACTTATGCGCATGATAAAGAAAGGAGACACGATATGAGCATGTTAATGATGATGATGAATATAAGTATGAAGGATCCTAGGGTAATATAAGATGCCCATGAAGCTGGTGATCCTAAGTATTCTTCCATTGATGATCTTCCTTGTGTACACTCACCTTAAAATGCTAGTCCCTTCAAGGTGAGACATGACGATTATAATCACTCTATAACGTAGTCGGGGGTTCACGACCTCCTGTCACCCCGACATAGCCATGGTTATCTCCAAGTTTTAATGTAGGATTAATGATAAACGTATGATAATGCTAAGGTTATGATAAGGTCATGATATGCCTATGATATGTATGATAATGATGAGTTTATGTTAATTATGTGATGATACGATTCCACCGTGCCTAGTTGGCTGGGAATGTCACCGCGAAGGTGGGATGCATACGATTCCACCGCGCCTAAATGGTCGGGCATGTCACCGCTAAGACGGGCTTCTATGTTTACATCGAGCCTAGAGGGCCGGGTATGATCACCACTAGTGGGCGGCATATGATGGTTACCCGGACGCGTGTTAACGATGATGATCGATATGATACGATGATGTATGCGTTATGATATGATGATACATGTACTACGATTATATATATATATATATATATATATATATGATGTATGTATGAGATGTAGCCACCCTTAAAAGTTACACAGGTTGTATCTTCATCTTATGACTTATGACTTCTCTATGATATTCATTTCATTCATGCCTTACATATTCAGTACAATGTTCGTACTGACATCCGTTTTCTTTGGGACGCTGTGTTCATGCCCACAGGTAGACAGGGAGGTGACCTAGACTCGTAGAGTTATCAGCAGATTTACAGGAGCACTCCATTTCTCCGGAGGTGCTATTTGGTCCATTGTTTTGTGTATACATGTACATATGTATTTTGGGCACGACGAGGTCTTGTCTCGTCCATATGATTAGTACTCTAGTAAAGGCTCGTAGATACGCATGTGTGGGTAGTATGGTCTCACAATGTTACTATTGTACCTGTATTATTATTTTGTTAGCTGAAGGGCTTATGTATATAAAAGTAATTATGTTTCCAAACGAAAAATAGTTTTCCTATGGTTGAGCATAAATTAATGAATGTACGCTTAATAAGTGTGATAAGTAATAGAATGAATGGTGCTCGGTGGTTAGCCCCGGGTACCTGTCATGGCCCCTAGTCGAGTCGTGACATACCGACTCCCTCTCGTCCTCAGCGAGGTCGTTGCCTTTAATAGCACACGTTTATGCAGTCACATGCTCGTTTGGATAAGTGGTCCCATTATACTTTGGGATATCGGGCATGCGGAACCTCTTTGGGATCAGCTTTGGTGCTGCACTTAGTGGGAAAGGCATTTGAACGATTTTTTTTGAGTTCGGTCCTTTCAATACCGGAGGCACCCCAGGCTCGCGTTACAGTTCTCCACCTTTTTGTCGTTCGGCTATATCTTTTTTTCCCCGAATTCTACTCGTTTCGTCAGTTCTTCCAGAATTCTTATCAGCTCGACATTTTGTCTGGGATTGTTCCTATTGTTCCCAGCAATGTGCCTTTCTTCAGTTTCCTTAGTCTGTTCAGATGGAGCAGCGTCGGGTGTTCGATTTTGATTTTGCAGTTGTGTTATAACCGCCTGCTGGGCTTGCAATTGTGCCATAGCCATGTCCAACTGGTTCCGGAGTTGTTGCAACGTGGCTCCATTATCCCCATCTATTAGCACGTCACCCACTGACGACCTGATCTGGTCAGGGTCGATTGGGGGCAAGTTGTTGTTAGGTACCCCATTATCGTTTTCCTCGTAGTGGCTTGATTCAGCGTGAAAATTGACAGAATGGGAGTCTGACATATCAGATAGACCTGAAATCAAAATTCAAAGAATAAGCATAAAATATCAAGTTTTATCAAAACTCGTATTAAACCACCACTATTATCCTAGGCCCCACGATGGTCGCCAAACTGTCTATCCTAAAAATGAATAACAATTAAATTTGTACGCGGAGCAAAGGATATGCGATTTGATTTAATACTATTGATTATTATATGATAAACAATAAAGTAGATGCAAATATAAATGAACCAACCACGGCGAAGTAATGATTGACCTCGGGTTCTGGGAACTGGGATCGAGCGACAACATTTATATAATGAGCAATGAACAATAATGAAACACTTAAGACAAATGAACACTTGCTAACAATTGTATTGCTTTTGTGGATTTATGCGTGTGAAAAAGAATCACCTAAAGTAAAGCGGCTCCTCTTTATAGTAGAGGAGTCTTAACCCTAGTACAAATCTAAATAAGACACACAATCTTTCAATTACTGATGGGCGGGATCGGTGCCGAAATATCCGGCTTGTGGCGGATATTTCGGTCTCTCCATTATGGTGATTAACTGCCTTCTCATCGTACCTTGGTGTTTGACTCCAACCGAACTCAACGACCGAGATCAATTCCTATGTCGGGAAACCAAGGATATCCTTGTCCTCAGTTTTACCCGTATACAATAGTCACTCAACTTTGTTTTGTCTTTCAAAAGTCACTCACTTTTGGGTAAGTGACCTCTACAGTCACTCAACTTTGTTTTGTCTTCCAAAAGTCACTCAACTTTGGGTAATTGACCTTCATAGTCATTCTAGTCGGAAATATAATTTCTAGTAGATATTTAGTGACGTGGCAGATATAATTTTTTTTCTTTTTGTAAATATCTTAAGCAATTAAAATCAATAATTAAATTTATTTATTTAGGATCCAATCCATCATAATTAGTGCATGTAATGCTAAAATTTAGGATATTATTCATCATTAATGCATAAAATAAGGAACTTATACTACAAGAAAAAATATATCTGGCAACAATTTTTTTTTTGTTGCCATACATTGATTATTGTTGCAAAAAGTACTTTTGGCAACAAAAAAAAAAATTGTTGCATGAACTTTTCCCAACGACTGTTATTGCAACAACGTGCAACAACTTTTTTTTGGTTGCCAAAAGTACTTTTGGCAACAATAATCAAAACTATGGCAACAAAAATAAATTCTTTGGCAACAAAAAAAATCATTTGCCAGCAATAAAATTAAGTTGTTACCAAATGTAAAAAATTTGTTGCGATTTCTATACGTTCTTGTAGTGTTAGACAATATATAAAATTTCAAACTTTAGAATCGAACCATCTTCAAATTAGAAATTCTTAAAATTAGAAATTCAAGAGAACCATAACTATTAAAATTGGAAATTCAAGACATTCGGTTCTTTTAGTTGGGAGTCACTCCGGCTCAATATTTGTTTTTTTTTATAAGGTTATAAAACTCCCGCTCAAGTTCTTATTAAGAAACTTTTTCATCGAATATATTGGAGGTTATGATTTATTTTGTGTTTATTGGCTCACTTATTTAATTTGATGAAATTTTATATTCTTAGAATAATTTTTTATTATTATTTATGCCTTGAAACATTACTTGAGATATATTATTGTCTAAGATCATTATTTGTTATGTATTAGTGATGAATAATATCCTAAAGTTTAGCATTATATGCACTAATTATGATGAATTGGATCCAAAATAAATGAATTTAATTATTGATTTTAATTTTTTAAGATATTCTTTAAAAAATTATAACTGCGACGTCATTAAATATGTACCGAAGATTATATTTCCGGCTAAAATTATTATGGAGTCCAATTATCCAAAGTTGAGTTACTATGGAAGCCAGTTACCCAAAGTTGAGTGACTATAGAGGTCACTTACCCAAAGTTGAGTGACTATAGAGGTCACTTACCCAAAATTGAGTACTTTTGAAATATAAATTAAAGTTGAGTGATTATGGTGGCCAATTACCCAAAATTAAGTGATCATATAAGCTGTTACTTTCTCCACTGTTATAGGGGAAGCAAATAAGGTGACATATTTTCTTGCAAAGTTTGTCACTACTCTAAATGATCACTTAAAGCTTATTTTTTGGATAATTGGCAGCATCTTGTTCGCCCTTTGTTAAAGCTAACTTTTGCCAGGAGTGAGGTCTAATCCTCTCTTTCTTTGTGATCTTTCATTATCATTATCATTATACAACACTACCAATACACTTATCCTGGATTTTTTATAATAAGAAATGTAGAATCACATCACCATATTTTACACTTTCTTTAAGAAGAAAAGTTTAGTATTAAAGTGTTTTGATCTTCTTATGAAACACAAGATTGCGAGAAATATTGTCCCCAAATACCTAAGTGTCTCCAGTTTGTTTTATATGCAAATCAATTAATATTTTCCTCAACCACAATGCTTGATTCACTGTTGTTGTTGCTGGGAGCGAAATAATCAAGTGTGAAGCTTACAATTGCAAACGTTGAATGATGATAAATCAGAAGACGATGAAAATATACTAAAACCGCATAATATTTTAATAGGGTCAATTGACCTCCATATCAAAACTAATATAAAGAAAAATATAAAAATTGTGGAGAGAATAATCTCCCCATAAACAAGACTCTCTAGACGACTACATTGTGGATGATATTGTATTTGTTGTATGAGAGGGATTTTTCAATTTATAGAGGTCCAAAAATCGTTTCCTCCAAGAAAGAGGTTACCCAAATGGAATATTAAAATTTTCCTTTTGGGAAAAATAAAACCAAATATGGTAAACCCTTTGTCCTTCCTTCAAGAAAAGATAAAATCCAAATATGGTAAGAAAATTAGGGCAAAACCCTAACAAATCTCCCCCTTTGGCCTGAATTTTCTTGACAAAGCTTGATCCATCTTCTTCACATAATATTTATCACTGCTGCTTACCATGATTAAAAATATGTTAAAATATTATGGTTTAAAAAATATTTTATTTTTATTTTAAAGATGCAGCAGCAGAGATGTTGAAAATATGGTTGAAATTTTTTCTCCATATGTAGCCGGACAAAATCTTCATTATCGTGAACTTGGGTTGTTGCTTGACCGTCTTCAACCTCGTTGAATCATTGCTAAACCATTGGCTCTGATACCACTTGTTAGAATCGAAATAATCAGGGCGTATTGCGGAAGCTAATAATTGCAAACATTGAACGACGATAAATCAGAAGACGACGAAAATATACTAAAACTGCATAATATTTTAATAGGGTCAATTGACCTACATATCAAAAGTAATATAAAGAAAAATATAAAAATTGTGGAGAGAATAATTTCCCCATAAACAAGACTCTCTAGACGACGACATTGTGGATGATATTGTATTTGTTGTATGAGAGAGATTCTTCAATTTATAGAGGTCCAAAAATCTTTTCCTCCATGAAAGAGGTTACCCAAATATGGAATATTAAAATTTTCCTTTTGGGAAAATAAAACCAAATATGGTAAACCCTTCGCCTTTCCTTCAAGAAAAGGTAAAATCCAAATATGTTAAGAAAATTAGGGCAAAACCCTAACAAATATCCCCTTTTGGCCTGGATTTTCTTGACAAAGCTTGATCAATCTTCTTCACATAATCTTTATCACTGCTGCTTGCCATAATTAAAAATATGTTAAAATATTATGGTTTAAAAAATATTTTATTTTTATTTTAGAGATGCAGCAGCAGAGATGTTGAAAATATGGTTGAAATTTTTTCTCCATATGTAGCCGGACAAAATCTTCATTATCGTGAACTTGGGTTGTAGCTTGACCGTTTTCAACCTCGTTGAATCATTGCTAAACCATTGGCTCTGATACCACTTGTTCGAATCGAAATAATCAGGGCGTCATGCGGAAGCTAATAATTGCAAACATTGAACGATGATAAATCAATGAAAATATACTAAAACTGCATAACATTTTAATAGGGTCAATTGACCTACATATCAAAACTAATATAAAGAAAAATATAAAAACTGTGGAGAGAATAATCTCTCCATAAACAAGACTCTCTAGACGATTACATTGTGGATGATATTGTATTTGTTGTATGAGAAGGATTCTTCAATTTATAGAGGTCCAAAATTTTTTTCCTCCAAGAAAGAGGTTACCCAAATATAGAATACTAAAATTTTCCTTTTGGGAAAAATAAAACTAAAAATGGTAAACCCTTTGCCCTTCCTTCAAGAAAAGGTAAAATCCAAATATGGTAAGAAAATCAGGACAAAACCCTAGCAGTTGTTGCGGACCTTAAAGTCAAGCTTTTCTATTTGGGTCATACAACCCCTTTTTTCATTCATAAGTTATAGCAAAAGCATTTTTTTTTTATTGGAGCATATCATGCAAATATAAAAATCACAATTTTCAAAAGACAATAATCACGTCAAATGATTGTACATATATTTGAAATCTTCATGATACGATAATTTCAATCTATTTGAAACATATTCAATTTTGATAACGTAAGTTTTTTTTTTTTTTTAAATCACTATAATGTATTACGTACTTGTTTGAAAAGAGTCCACCATATTTGCTTTACTGAAATTCTGGACATCATTTTTTTCTATTTTTGTTTCTTTTAGAACTTGCATTCATGTTCGTAGTGCTTCTTGCCACAATGATAATATGTTTTTTCTTTTCATTGTGTTGTTAGAAGGACTTGTATAAAACTCTCTCTTGGTTCCTCCATTTTTCTGACTAAAAGATTTCTGACCTTCAACAAGATGCACTTTTGTTGCAGATTCAGATAAATGCTTTTTGACAAGACTTTCAAGTCTCTTCTTCAATTCGCAAAGTATTTCTGAATATGTTCTAGGAGAAAATATATCTTATATGTTAAGCAATAATTTCTTCCGATAATCGTTCTAATTAGGATGAAATTTTGCAATTACTCCTCCTAATTGTAATGCTTCAGAAATTAACTACGTATCACTTTATGATTCTTAAGTATGCAACAAGAAATGATCAACCTATCCAACTTCATGAACTATTGATTCATCATTAATACGACCCGGCTTGTGGAAGACACGGATTCAAACAATAAATGCATGGAAACAAAAGATAGAGTAGAAATCAAAGATGAGAAGTGAAGAAATTGGGATATGTTAGCACGGAAACGACAAAAACATAGTAATTAACGTGGTTCAGATCGATGTGATCCTAGTCCACGGAGAACGGCCAGCACTTTTATTAATATCTAGGGAGAAAGTAAGTTACAAGATTGAATACTCTTAGATTCTATGTTCTGTTCTACTTAATAAATCCTAGCTAGCATGTATATATACTACTAAGTCTAATCCTTTCCTAGAAATGATCTAAATCCCAGTAACACTCAAAAACCAACAACGAAAAAAAATTCCTTTTATTTCTTTCCGTTTTTTAGTAGGAATTGGCTAGAATATCTCCTCAACTTCAAAATCTCCACCTTGAGATGAATTTTGAGTTTCCATATGAATGTCATTCAGTCCAATGTCTCTAAGCCTACGTGAGCTAACTTCATGTAGGAAAGAAGAGACACTAACCGAAACCCTGTACATACTAGTAGCTCTACCTTGCCCTGCCGTTCTCCATCCTGACACATCAGGTGATGCGAAATCCTGCCAAATTCATACAATGACTGAACTTGACAAGAGGAACCACCTTGGTCAATATATCTGTTGCGTTGTCCTTTGTGTCAACCTTCAAGACCTTAATTGTGCCTTGTTCAACAACATCACGAATAAAATGGAATCTGATATCAATGTGTTTGGTGAGATCATGAAATCTCTGATTTTTTTATCAAGTGAATAGCACTCCTTTCAACCATATAGCCTCATTTACTGCTTCTACTACTGCCATATATATTTAGCTTTTGTTGTGGACAAAGCAACTATAGACTGGAGAGTTGCCTTCCAACTTATGACACTACCTGCAATAGTAAAGATATAGCCCATTGTTGATCTCCTTCTATCAAGATCACCTGCAAAATCATAATCCACATAACCAAGGATGGAGAAGCCTTCATTTCTCATCCTACAAAAAGTTAGACCAATATTCGAAGAACTTTAAGATATCTCAATATACACTTAATTGCTTCTCAATGTGTCTTACCCGGATTAGACACTAATCGACTTACCACACTCACAACTTGAGCAATATCAGGCCAAGCGCAAACCATAGCATACATAATGCTACCAACTGCACTAGAATAAGGAACTTTTGACATGTACTCCACCACTTCCTTTGATTGTAGTGCCATCAAAGAAGAAAGTCTGAACTGAAATGTTGTGCTAACGATAAAGTGACAGGTTTACATTTATCCATGCCAAACTTCTGAACTACCTTCTCAATATACTTCTTCTGTGAGAGATGTATCTCACCGTTCTTCCTGTTAATCTCCATTCTGAGGATTTTCTTAGCTTCACCTAAATCTTTCATGTCAAACTCCTTACTTAGCAGTTTCTTCAAATCATTTATCTTTATCATACTATTAGCAGCAATAAGCATATCATCAACATATAACAGTAAATAAATATTTGAATTACCAGATACTGTTATGTGATACACGCAGCTATCAAAAGCACTTCTTGAAAACCTTTAGTAAACATGAACGCGCCAAATCTCTTGTACCACTATCGTGGGGACTGTTTCAAATCATACAAAGATTTCTTCAATTGATAAACCTGATCTTCTTTTCCTTCAATAAGGAAACCCTCGGGCTGATTCATGAAGATCACCTCTTCAAGTTTACCATGTAAGAATGCAGTCTTGACATCAAGCTGGTGAAGCTTCAGGTCATAATGGGCAACCAAAGCTAGTCACAAACGAATTAAGCTATGCTTCACGACTGGTGAGAAAATCTCATTGTAGTCGATTTCCTCCTTCTGACAAAAGCCCTTAGCAACTAATCTCGCTTTATATCTAACATCTTCTACACCTAGAATGGCATTTTTTTTTTCTGAAGACCCATTTGCAATCAACAGTTCTCTTCCCCTTTGGTAGACTCACCAAATCCCATGTCTGGTTCTTGTGTAGAGACTCAATCTCTTCAGTCATGGCTAAACGCTATTGATCAGCTTTACCATACATAGTAGCTTTTGTATAGCTTGAAGGTTCTAGATCCTTTATTTCCCCCTCGGTAGTAGCTAATGCATAGGCCACAAGATTAGCTTGCGAAGGCTGAGGATAATATTTTGGATTAGGCTTTGGAGTTCGTTTGTCCCTTCTAGTAGCTATATTGTATGGTTCACCTTTAGGTACTACTGTGTGAGCTTTTTCATTATCTGACTCCACCTGAGTCACTTGATCCTCCTGCTTGGTGAATTTCACATTTTCCTCCACCATTTCTATTATATGAACTTTCTGTCTTGCAAACTCAATAGAAGTCTTTCCAGGATCAAGCATAGAGGCCTCATCAAAGGTATAACATCTCTACAGATTACAAACATAAGAGGATCTAAACTCTATATTCTATAGCCTTTTACCCCATCAGCATATCCCATAATAAACCTTTTCAAGCTCTAGGTTCTAGTTTTTCATCACTTACATGATAATATGCGAGACATCCAAAGATTCTTAAGTATGAGAAATCAGAAGGTTTACCTGACTATATCTCATTTGGAGTTTTGAATTCAATCGCCAACGCTGGAGAATGATTAACAACATAACAAGTAGTATTTATTGCTTCCGCCCAGAACTCCTTAGGCATCTTGGCATTAGAGAGCATACATCGTGCTTTCTCAAGAAGAGTGCAGTTCGCCCTTTCAGCTACTCCATTTTGTTGCAGTGTATGCCTAACAGTTATATGTCTCAATACATCATGAATCTTGCAGAAATTGTCAAACTCTTCATTACAAAACTCCAAGCCATTATCTGTTCGAAGAGACTTAATCTTTCTGTCACACTGATTTTCAATTAATGTATTCCAGTTTTTGAAATTCTCAAAGACATCACTTTTAGCCTTTAAGAAGTATACCCAAAACTTGCGGGAAAAATCATCAATGAAAGTAAGAAGATACCTTTTTCCACCCTTGGACGAAACCTGAGATGGACCTCATAAATCTAAATGAATGTAGTCAAGTACCCTTTCGATTTTGGGCTTGCTCGTGCTAAAGCAGACCCGTTTATGCTTTTCAAGGACATAATGCTCACAAAAATCAAGTGTACTAATCTTCTCACCTTTCGAAAGGTTTCGGTTGCTCAAACTTACCAATCCCTTTTCGCTCATGTGACCTAATCTCATATGCCACATCTTAGCCTTGTCATCATCTAATAACTATGAGGTTGCAACATTCGTAGTACCTAGAATGATACTGTCCATAAGTACATAAAGACCACCCTCCAGTTTGGCCGTTAACAGGACCAGAGAACCCTTGTCACCTTGCAGATTCCAGCTTCACCCGCATACTTATATCCGAGCTTATCAAGAGTACCAAGAGAGATCAGTTTCTTTTTCATATCAGGAACATGTCGAACATTAGACAATGTTCTTATGATACCGTCATGACACCGTATACGGGCTGAACCAATGCCTGCTATTTCACATACTGTATGGTTACCCATAAGTACAGTCCCACTCGTCTGCTCGTAGCCAGTAAACTAATTTTTTCTAAAGCACATGTGAATGGTACAAGCTGAATCTAAAATCCACTTGTGTGTCTGACTGTCATCTGTTGAAGCAGTTAGCACATAATCTTCTCCAGATGTCTGAGCTACCTGAACCTAGATGCATTGTTGTTGTTTTATCAATCTTCTTATTCGGGCAATCCCTCTCAAAGTGACACTTTTGATGACAACCCCAACATTCAACATCCTTCCTACTTATCTTTTTCTTAGACTTTGACCTAGCTACTGATTTGCCTCTCCCTCTTTGGCTCGAGTAACCTCTAACCGTCAAACCCTCACCACGGTCCTCTTTCTCACCATTATTGATATGATTTCTTAATTCATCCGAATTCAATGCCTGTCTTACCATCTGTAACGTGACCACTTCCTTACTGTACATCATTGAGTTAACTACGTCTTTGTGCACCGGTGATAATGAAAATAGTAGAGTGCACGCTAGTTCTTCATCTCCCACTTTAATATCAGCATGAGTAAGATCCATAGCCAATTTATTAAAAGCATCAAGATGGTCCGGTAAAGTTGTACCTGTTTTCATCTTGAAGGTGTGTAAACGCTGCCTTAACAACATTCTAGTTGTTACTGATTTCTTCTGGTAGAGATTTTCAAGTTTCTTCCACAAACTCGCAAATATTTTTTGGTACTGACTTCACATAACACGCTATATGATAAGGATAATTGAATTGCGCTAAGCACATCCATCTCAATCTTCTGCTTCTCGACCTCTTTCATATTTTCGGGATACGAGTCGTCCAAAGCATAGACTGATCCTTCTTTCCGTAACAACGCCATGTTCTTGATCTTCCAGATGTTGAAGTTATTACTTCGCCCATCAAAATTTGCTACCTCAAACTTCATAGATGCCATGGTCTCCTCGTCTCCTAGATCCCACGACCTATAGGCTCTGATACCAATTGTTAGAGCGGAAACGATAAAACATAGTAATTAACGTGGTTCGAATTGATGTGTTCCTAGTCCACGGAGAACGACCAGCACTTTTATTAATATCAAGGGAGAAAGTAAGTTACAAGATTGAATACTTTTAGATTCAATGTTCTGTCCTACTTAATAAATCCTAGATAGCATGTATTTATACTACTAGGTCTAATCCTTTCCTAGAAAGTATCTAAATCCTAATAACACTCGAAAACCAACAAAGAAAAAAATTTCCTTTTGTTTATTTCCACTTTTGAGTAGGAATTGGCTTGGATATCTTCTCATCTTCACAGGATGAGAATAGAGGGATAGAAGCAAGACCCATTTAGTAAAGGAATTATAGATAAATCTAGGTATATTAAACCCAAACCCTCCTAATCGATTCCTACTAACGAACCTATACTATTTGAATTCAATTTAAGAGTCAATCAAATGAATCCACAAATGAGCGACTCTCATATGAAATCAATGGAAAAAGGGCTCAATAGCCAACAATGGAATCCACCATAATCAACTATCACTAAAAACTAATCACTAGATTAGCACTACACAAATTCTACCAAACAAACTATCACTCATTTTAGAGTATTCATCTCAATTCAACATAATCTAAGTAAATGAAATGGCTAAGTCTAGTAATTATACTACTAGGCTAAAGAAGACTGAACTAACTTATTACAAAAGTGTCCTTAATGAAGTAAGGGCCTTGTTTGGTCTTCTTGGATGATGACTTGTTTTCAAAAATCAGTCCTTTTGCATAAATAGCCACCTTCCGGCCTTTAACCAACCAAGCTTGCAATTGTAGCCACTTTAACAGGCAAGTTTTGGGCCTACGGCTCTTGGTCTCTTGACTTCTTTCTCCATGCTATCTACCATAACTTGAAGGTCCTCCAATGATTCTCTTTAAGTGCTTTCATAGCTTCATTCTCCATGAACATGGCTTCTAAAGCTTGAAAGTCCTTGTCTCCACTTCTAGCACAAGTCCTTGAATAAAATTGAGCACATGAGCCATTCAGGATCGTATCAATCATAGAAACAGAATTTGACTCCATTGCAAATTAATACCTTAAAATTGTCAGAATAGTGGGTAGTATTTCGGCTTTGAGGTGTTTCAAACACTTCTACTAAGGTATTAATTGCCTTCACTATGAACATTATTGTTAGGATTAGCAATAAACCTTATAGGATACAATAAATCCTTTAAATTCTTCAAGCAGTAATTCATGAAGATTTTCCTTCGGGACTTTAATTTCTTACGAACAGATATTTCGTTTGAGAAAATTCCACTTAGATAGATCCAAGAATCTATATAAAATGCATTAATAATGTAAGCGGAGGTTAAGGGTGTGTTCGGTTTGGAACATTTTTCGGAAAATGTTTCTAATTTTGTCATGTTCCTTTGATCAAAAATATTAGAAAATATTTTCTTTACGAAAACAAGTTTTTTAAAAATGAGAAAAAATAACTTCCCTAATTAAAGTAGGGAAAACAAGTCCCACACGTAGCATTCACTGACCACCCCTCCACCCCCCCCCCCCCCCACCACCACCACCCAACTCACTCCTCCCCCCCCCCCCCCTCCAAATATATATTTTCTTAAAAGTTTTTAAATATTTAGACAATTCACGTTTGTTTTAGATTGGCGCACTTTCTTAAGTTTAAAAGAGAGTTCCTTTAGAAATTGAATGACAAGAAGTGAAAATGAACCCTTTTTGTCACACAAACTAATTGTATCTCACACTTGGAAATGAGATACTCTTCCAAGCTGAATATTATTCCTCCACAGGTGTTTAAGGGTGTTCAAATCAAACCGAAAAATCATACCAAATCGAAAAAGAATTGACTGGGCTTGGTTGGATGCAATATATAATACAACTATATAGTCATCCATTTTTATATACTTTGCATAATGCTTATTTTAATGTGTATCATTACTTTTTTATCAAGTGTTATTGAAATGTGTCAATCATTTGTTATTTCATATTCATATTTCAAGATATATTAAGTTCTTATTTTCTTCGAATTTGAGATGGTGTATCATTGATAATTTTTAAAATTAAACAAAGTGTTTCATTTTTCTGGTTTTATATAGACTTTTTGTGTTTAATTATTAACATTTGGTTATATTTAAACGTGTAATCATTGGTTAATTATTTAGACTATCAAAATAAATAACACGTCTTTAATAAAACGTATGTTTATCAATTATTACCTTAAAGAAGCAAATAAACACTAATTAACTAAAAGAAATGAAATTGAGAGGAAAGTGAACATATCTATATTATGATGTAATTTAAACGATAAGACAAAAATATTATGAAGCTACTTGTAAATAAGTGGAGGAAATTTGAGAACGTGTGGGCAACAAAGTTACTTTAGGATTACGTTACTATGAAAAAAATTAGCAAAATTTGCTTGCCATAGCAATTATGGATAGTAAATCTTTTTTAATATTTAAGTTTAGTAGCTATATTATTTAAAATTTACATTTCATAGCTATCCCATTTTTTTTTAATTAAATGTGCTTCCCCATAATCCCTAAGTTTTTGCCGTTTTAGCTTCATGCCCACCAAAGTGTATTTTTAGTGTATAAAACCGTTTTCACACCTATTTTCAGTGTATACAACCGTTTTTTACTCAACAACGACTTGTATTTCGCTGTATTTCGAAAACGCGAACATGACCAGACTCAACAACGATTTTGTATTTCGTTGTATTTCGAAAACGCGAACATGACCAGACTCAACAGCGATTTTGTATTTCGTTGTATTTCGAAACGCAAAAATGACCAGACTCAATATCGATTTTGTATTTCGCTGTATTTTGAAAAAGCGAAAATGAAGCAGTTATGAATTGTAATTTTGTAATTTGTAACTATAGATTGTTAGAACCTATTAAAAGATAGGTATTTATGTAAGTTGTAAAAAACATTATTGTGTGAGAAGCCCACCTAATTAGGGGAATACAGAATTTGCGTGAGACTCCACTCATACTTTGCTAAGTGGATTAACGGGTCTCACTCTCACGAAAAGGGAACAAGGTCCCATCTCTATCCTTTTTCAATTTCTTTCCTCTTTGGTTCAGCTTGCTTTTCCAATTTTTTATTTTATTTTTGTGCAATTGCTTTTCCAATTTTGTTATTTCCTTCAATAGATATCTTCATTCACGGGAAGCACGGAACTCAATATTATTGCATCACTTCATTTTTTCTTGTCTAATTTTGATTTTGTACGTCCCTTAAAAATTATTAATTGAAGTATGTATTTTTACTATAATATTCATATTTTTTTTCGCAATAAAGGTTTTTATATACCAAGTAAGCAATTTGTACAAAGTCTATGGTGTAGACGGGCCCAACACCAACATAGCAACTACTTCTACTAAAATACTAGATGGCGTATGCCCGTGCACTCAACATTTTAGATTATAGTGTATTTATGTGTGTTGTTATTTTTTGATATTGCTTGATTTTTTAATATGGGGTCTATTTTTTTATTTTTTTTATTTTTAATATGAGGTCCACTTTTTTTTTTTTTAACATGAGTTGGAGGTGAACAACGATACCACCTCCAATGCTCGTGCTGAGCACGAGCCCAACACTTTGAATTATCGTGTATATATGTGTATGTAGTTTTGTTTGGGTAGTGATAATATATATTTTTTATATTGCTAATAAACACACACACACACACACACACACACATACATACATACATACATACATATATATATATATATATATACATATATATATATATATATATATATATATATATGTATATATATATATATATATATATGTATGTATGTATAAACATATTATGTTCAAAACACGATTAATATAACATTGTAGTTTGTGTTCCGTATCCAAAACCATATTATATTAGTGTTTGCAACGAATACAAAGTTTGAAAAAATTTATTAATGTTTTTTTAAAAGAGAAGACTTGTTTAAAACGAAATTATTTTCCTCTCTTTCAGACAAAATAATAGCAATATTTAAGAATTTAATTCGATTAATTTAAAGGTGTAAAATATTCTATTGTTAATGTATGTAGATTGGACCTAAACAATACTTATTATTTTTATCAAATTTTGATTTGGATAATTCTAATTCAAATTATTAAATTAATTTTACATGTTTAAAACGAAACAGAGCAGAAATTTGATTTTCTATTTAAACGAAGAACTATTTTAAAAAAAAAAAAAAAATTGGTGAATATTCTTGGTTTAGCTCATTTTACTTGTCATGTTGTCTTTTGCGCTTTTTTTTAAGGAAACTTCAATTGGAATTATAATTTGACTAATTTACCTTATTTATTATTTGATCTCCATTTAATATCATTTTTTCTTTACGACATTAATCTCTTTTCACATTTATTAGAGTAAGAATAAAAATTAAATAGAAATATTTTAAGTATATTTATTTTAGTAAACATAAAAAATAAATGGCATGGTAGAATAGCAAATACAACAGTTAAATATCTAGATTAGATCTCAGGCTAATATAAGAAAAGAAAGGAAATTATATGGTTTGACTACTTACTCTTTTGAAGAAAAAAGCAATAATATGGGGTCCACATTTTTTATTGTACAATAATTTCATTTGCTCCAGCTAATAAATTGATACGCATGTGGCAATGAATCCACCATTATAGACTTAATGGGAATACTTTGGGAATTACATGAATATTGTTTGATTTTTTAATATAGGGTGCACTTTTTTTTTTTTTGATATTGCTTTTTTTTTAATATGGAGTCCACTTTTTTTTTTTTATATATATTGCTTAATTGTTTTAATATGAGATCCACCTTTTTTTTACATGAGTTTGGAGGATTTTTTTTAATTTTTTTAACATGGGGTCCACTCTTTTTTTTTTAAAACATGAGTTGGGGACGGACGACGATCCATCCCCCAACCCTATTTAAACGAAGAACTACTGTTTTCTTTTTTTGGTGAATATTCTTGGTTTAGCTCATTTTACTTGTCATGTTGTCTTTTGCACTTTTTTTTTTAAAGGAAACGTCAATTAGAATTATAGTTTGACTAATTTACCTTATTTATTATTTGTTCTCCATTTAATATTATTTTTCCTTTTACGACATTAATCTCTGTTCACATTTAATAGAGTAAGAATAAAAATTAAATAGAAATATTTTAAGTTTATTTATTTTAGTAAACATAACAAATAAATGACATGGCGGAATAGCAAATACAACACCTAAATATCTAAATTAGATCTCAGGCTAATATAAGAAAAGAAAGAGAATTATATGGTTTGACTACTTAATTTTTTGAAGAAAAATAATAATATGGGGTCCACATTTTTTGCTGTACAATAATTTCATTTGCTCCCGCTAATGGGTTGATACGCATGTGGCAATGAATCCACCATTATTGACTTAATGAGAATACTTTGGTAATTACATGAATATTGTTTGATTTTTTAATATAGGATGCACTTATATATATATATAGGATGCACTTATATATATATATATATATATATATATATATATATATATTATTTTTTTAATATGGGGTTCACTTTTATTTTTTATTTTTTATATTGCTTAGTTTTTTTAATATGAGATCCACCTTTTTTTTACATGAGTTTGGAGGATTTTTTCAACATGGGGTCCACTCTTCTTTTTCCTTTTCCTTTTTTTTTTTTTAACATGAGTTGGGGACGGACGACGATCCATCCCCCAACCCATGCTTATATAAAGTATAAATAATATTCATATTAGTGATGCATAGTCTCAATAAACTTGGACAATGATTTGGAAATGAGGAACTAATGTCAAGGGTAAACCAAGATTTTTTTTGTCTCGTAATATGCTAAAATGGACAAGAAAAAGTGAAAATTTATTTTAGTACAGCGGACAAGTAAAAGCGAACGAAAGAAGTATTTCTTACTAACTATTCCTTATTTCTAACATTAACACTACAAAATTAATCCATTCACTGAGCAATTCCATAATTTTGCAAAGGCACCGAAATCCATTAAATACTCTTCAAAAAAACATAAAAGAATGATTAGGGCTGGGCATAAAATATCAAAACCCGAATTACCGAATTGAACCAAATTTTTGATAATTTGGTATTCGGGAGTAAAATTCAAAATTACGGTATTCGGGTTTGAGTTTGGTATGAGATATTAATGTCGTTCGGTATTTGGTATTTACCGAATATCGAACTATCTATTGAATAAAGGTTTACCCCTAGTTATAACTCATATATCTAATAAGAACATCAACAGTCAACCAAAGAATCCTTAGTCCCTATGAACTACAATTGATTGTGTATGACTCTGAGTATCCGAGTGACTCAAAACAAAGTAGCAAAATAGGGCATGTAACTAGGGCTACTACTATCTGCAGTTCTTGGATAATTCATTTAGTAGCACCATTTGGATTATCTTCTAGCCTTTTCTAATTTAATTTCCTAGATGTTTTTTAATTGTGTCAATTAGCTTTTCTTGAAGGTCCAAAAATACCCCTAACCTATTGAAAAAGGCTTATAAATACCCCCCCCCCCCCTTCCACCTTTTGGTCTAAAAATACCCTTAAGGTTTGTTTTTGGCTCAAATATACCCCTCAACCTATTGAAAAAGGCTCATAAATACCCTCCTTCCACCTTTTGGTCAAAAAATACCCTTAAGGTTTGTTTTTTGTTCAAATATACCCCTCAGATTTTTTTAAATCTGGAATTTTTTTTTAAAATCTGGATTTTTTTTAAATTCCGTAATTTTAAAAAAAATTCCAGATTTAAAAAAAAATCCAGATTTAAAAAAAAATCCATATTTTTTTAAAAATTTCGTAATTGGTCACTAATAAAATTCCATAATTTAAAAAAAAAAATCCAGATTTTTTTAAAAATTCCGTAATTGGTCAATAAAAAATCCAGATTTTTTTAAAAATTCCGTAATTGGTCAATAATAAAATTCCGTAATTTAAAAAAAAATCCAGATTTAAAAAAAAAAATCCAGATTTTAAAAAATAAAATCAGATTTAAAAAAAATTGAGGGGTATATTTGAGCCAAAAACAAACCTTAAGGGTATTTTTAGGCCAAAAGGTGGAAGAAGGGTATTTATGAGCCTTTTTCAATAGGTTGAGGGGTATATTTGAGCCACAAACAAACCTTAAGGATATTTTTAGACCAAAAGGTGGAAAGAGGGTATTTATGAGCCTTTTTCAATAGGTTAGGGGTATTTTTGAACCTTTTCCGTTTATTATATCGTGCCTCCACATCGAAAAATAAATAAAAATTGAATGCACCGTATTAAATTTATAATTCAGTCGATTTCAACTTCAATACGATATTACCTAACTGAAGTTTGATTTACCGATCGAACTTTTTCGGTTCGATATTTGATATCTACTTTCAACTACTTATTACCGATTTACCGAACCCAAATTTTAATATAAACCTTTTCCATCAATCCTGTTATACCCCGTATTTTTATACGTCAAATTATTCATAAGTGAATCGACTCAAGTTAAAAGACAGGATCATTCTCGGACACGGAATAGAAACCCTTAATTTTTAATTTCTAAATTAGAACCAATTGGTTGTAAATTTTATTTAGTGTAGAAATATTAATGGAGATTAGGGATTAATTAATTGTGATTAGATTATTAAGTGGACCCCACTACAATACATGGATAAATATAATTGGATCATGGAGGATGACATGTCATAGTTGGACACATGTCATCTTGGTTGGACATGTGTCAACATTAGGGATGCATATATAAGGCCATAAATGACTCATATTGCATTCATAATTCATTCACCAAAGTTGAGTTTAGTGAGAGAAGCTCTCAAACTTAAAGAGAGAGAGAGAGAGTCACGGATACACTGTTCACGCGCACTGTTCACACCGCACTATTCACGGTGGCGCACTGTTCACGGCCAGCCTTGTTAAAATAATTTTTTTATTAAATCTCCAAGGTGATTTAAATGTCCCAAAGGAAGCAGCAAGTTAGGATTTAAATTGAAGAAAGAAGAGGCGGTGCAATTGGTGCAAGCGAGTGTAGAATTTGCTCCGATTAAATTAAGGTAAGATCTTCTCACTTTATGGTATAGTTGGATTAATGGTGTGGTAATGGAAAGATTAAAACTGTATGAAGTGGAATTGGAAGTAAGAAAATTGCATGATTAAGTGTTGGTGTTGAAATGGACAGAATTGAAGTTGTTTAAGTTAGAAATTGGTTTGATTGTGGTTGTTGTTATTATTATTGTGAATTATGTGTTAAAAGTAAAAGGTTATGTATATTGATGTTGAATTATAAATTGAGCCGTGTAAGGGGGATGTTTTGAGTAAGAATGATGAATTGATTTTAGTAGCATTATTGAGGGATTAAATGGTTAAATTTAAAGTTGTGTTGTTTTATGGACATGTTGTTATCCTTGCTGAATTGAAAGGATTGAGGGTATGATTATGTTCATATGATTATTGTTGTTGTTATCATGGATTATGTGATGAGAATGAAGGAATTTAATGGTTAGAGTTGGAGTTAAGTTTGTTGTGGGTTGTTGTAGGGATTATAATGATAATAATGTGGTTTACTTGCATATGGATAGATGATGTAGTTGTGGTGTAGCTTCTGTAGTATTTCATTAAATTTTCTGAAAAGATTGCATGAAATAATGTATAAGTAGTGTATGTGGGCTGCTTGGTGTATTGTAGGTGTTCGGTAGAATTTCGGGCATCTTTATGTTATAGTTGGGGGTTGTTTTGGTATGTTGTTGTTCTTGTTGAATTAAAAAGAATTGAAGATATGATTGTGCATATATATTGTTGTTGGTATTTCTGTGTCAACAGGAGAGTAATTGGATATTCGGGATAGGCGAATATATAGGGGAGGTGCTGCCCGATTTTCGTCAAGTCTTTAGATAATAGAAAGCCTTAAAACGAAAATATGTGAACTAACGGATAAGTTCTATAAGGAATGGGATATGGAATTGTGAACCATAAAATGTAGTTACTAACGACAACGTTACTTTATATAAATAGGCTAAAAGAGCGACGAGGCGAAAAGGATTCGCGAATAAGCGCTAAAGGTATGTTAAGGCTATTCCTTCTTTCATTTTGGCATGATCCTTGTTGTTATTCATTCTATAAGTACTCCATATGATTCCATTCTTAGACGAGTAAGGTCTAAATGTTTCTTGTGATGGTTTATTGATATTGTACTCCTATTCTGTTCCGAAGGGAACACCCATAAGGTGCCAGTTGAGTTGTGTATATGATTTTACTAATGATTTCGAGGAAATTAGTTTTATACTAAAGGAAACATAAAGTTAGATTTTCAAAACCACTCTGAAGGGGGTGCGAGATTTTACTATTTAGATTTTCAAAACGACTCCGAAGGGGGTGCGAGGTTTTACTATTTCATTTCATTTACGACTTATGTTTACATTCCATGCCATTATTATTATTATTGAGCCGGAAGCGGCTGCCCGAAGGGGCCACCATTATTATTAAGCCGGAAGCAGCTGCCCGAAGGGGCCACCATTATTATGCCGGAAGCGGCCGTCCAAAGGGACTATTGTGATACTATCCGGAAGCGGCTGTCCGAAGGGACCATTTAGTTAATATGTCGGAAGCGGCATGTGTGTTAGATTGCATTATTTACTTAAAGAATGTGTGTTAGATTGCATTATTTACTTAAAGATTGTTTTGGAGACTTCGTGTATATGTTTATGTTTCTTCCAGCGAAGGCTGCAGGTATTGAGTTAGATTGTGATTTCTTCTCTCCTAAATCAAATTATGATTATGATTTGTTACCACCTTACATACTCAGTACATTGTCCGTACTGACGTCCTTTTGCCTGGGGACGCTGCGTTCATGCCCGCAGCCCCAGATTGTTTGGCAGGTTAAGTATATAGCTAGGATGCTTGGACGTCAGCTGGGATTGGCAAGTTCCACCTCATTCTGGAGCTGTGCTGAGTCATGTATAGATATGTATGATTACAGGTATGTCAGGGCCCTGTCCTGACTCATAATGTTTATTTTATTTCTTACAGACTTCTGCAGACAGTGTCCTGTGGTATGTTTGTCGAGATGTCAACAAAGTGATATCAGTTGAGTCATTTATGGATTTTAAAAGAGTATATATATTTTAGATGATTTAGATTGGTCTAAAGTACTTATTGATTGAAAGTTTTCATAACCGTTATAGACATAATGATTTCTATTTGAAAAATTTTATGTTCTTAAAAGTTTTTTTTTGAAATGATAGGTTTTAATAGAGCGAATGTCTAAGGGTTCGCTCGACTCTGATGAGAGTCGGGTGCCCGTCATGCCCTACCATTTTTAGGGTGTGACAAAGTGGTATCAGAGCAGTTCGTTCTAGGGGTTGTCTGCAAAGTCGTGTCTAGTAGAGTCTTGTTTATCGGTGTGTTGTGCACCACATCTATAAACAGGAGGCTACGAGACATTAATAGGGTGTCATTCTTTCCTTCATATCTAAGATCGTGCGATAGAGCCCAGTCGTAGGAAATGAAATTCCTTATACTAACCTTTGATTTCAGCTAAAGAATGATATCGACAGAAGAAAGTGACGGATGATATTGGAAGTTACAAAGTACGCAGGTAAGAAAAGGTACGAAAGATATATGTCGAGTAAGGTATGGAAGTACGATTGAAATGTAAAGTTGAAGATTGAAGGAGAAAGTAAACAGGAAAGTATAACAGGTGCAGTTTGAGTTGGGCATACGAGGTATGTTCATCATTTTCATATTATTGTTGATATTGGGAGCCCTGTGTGGCTATGATACGATATGATATATGTGTATATATGTTGGCCCTGTGAGGCATTGTTGGTATTTCCTGTGTACAGGTTTTGGGATAGTAAGAAATACAGAGGAAACTCTGCCTAAATTTTCCCAGAAATAAGAAAAAAAAAAGAATGAAATATAGGTTCATAATATGCCTTGAAAGTTGATACCGATAGGGTAAGATCGATCAGAAAAGTTGAAGGGTTAGGTACGCCTAGTCCACAGGATGTAATTAAAACATAGTAAGAATCGCAAATAAGATTAAGAAGTTTCACGTTATAGGATGGATTACAAACAGGATGTAATGTGAATACCATAAGAATTGTTATAGAAGTGAGTGAAGCCTAGCAAGGAAGTAACTAGAGGAAATGATGTGATTAGTGTGAAACGGGAAAGCCAATGTAAAATAAGGAAGGCTTACAAAGTTCTATAGGGAAAGTTCATAATAAAAGTCAAGTGGTAACGAAAGTGAAAGCGAACACATGAAGAGAAGGAGTTAATTAAAATAAGAAGGAGTCAAGTTAAGACTAAGCGCACAAGGAAGAAAGTTAGATTCCAACGGAAGAGCTCGCAATACAATTGACAACGGACTGCGAAGTAAGAGGAGAGTGAAGGCAAAGACGTGGAATTATTACCTCGGGAAGCAACAGAAAGAGGAAATATTACAGGAATGACTATGTAAAGACCCGGAGTACGTTATAATGGATTAAAGCGAATCAACCAATGAAAGAGGCACGTGAGGAGCATAATTAAATAAGAGAACACTTGAGTAAGTAATGGGAGTTCAGGAGCAGTTTAACATTCGAGGACGAATGTTCTAAAGGGGGGAAGGATGTTATACCCCGTATTTTTATACGTCAAATTATTCATAAGTGAATCGACTCAAGTTAAAAGACAGGATCATTCTCGGACACGGAATAGAAACCCTTAATTTTTAATTTCTAAATTAGAACCAATTGGTTGTAAATTTTATTTAGTGTAGAAATATTAATGGAGATTAGAGATTAATTAATTGTGATTAGATTATTAAGTGGACCCCACTACAATACATGGATAAATATAATTGGATCATGGAGGATGACATGTCATAGTTGGACACATGTCATCTTGGTTGGACATGTGTCAACATTAGGGATGCATATATAAGGCCATAAATGACTCATATTGCATTCATAATTCATTCACCAAAGTTGAGTTTAGTGAGAGAAGCTCTCAAACTTAAAGAAAGAGAGAGAGAGAGAGAGTCACGGATACACTGTTCACGCGCACTGTTCACACCGCCACTATTCACGGCGGCGCACTGTTCACGGCGCCACTATTCAAGTCAAGGTTCATCACTTTAAAAAAAAAAAAAGGGATTAAAGTAAGCATTGAGGAGACAAAAGAGTGCAATCTTCTATTCTTTGGACAAAATAAGGGGCCATTTTGCATTATAAGAAAAGGAGGGGGTATTCATGTTCTACATATATTTACACATACACACACAAGCACAAAAGAACCTGAGACTTTTTTTTTCTCTCTCTAAAAAAAACCCTAAACATTTCCCCCCCCCCCCCCCCCCATTTCTCCCTAGCCGCCGCCACACCACGCCGGAGCTCGGAGCTCCGACGCCCAACTACACCACCATTTTCCTCCGTCCTCGCCAACCCGGTACCGCCAATGACGCCACTGCCCCCATTTCTCTTTCTCACCCTCACACACACGACTCCACCACCACAAGTTCGTCGGCAAACCGCCATTAAAGGCGAACAACAACTCTAGGCAGCTCCACAACTCCACCCTGTTCTTTTTCTGAAATAACAACAGTGAGGTGAGCTTCTTCACAGATTTGCTCTTTCTTGTTTTTCTTCTCCTCTAATTTCCCTTTTATCACGCATGTCAGTGTGTGCGCGTTATGGGTTTAAAACAACTTTTGTTGGTGTATCACCATTCAACAGTGTCTTTTTTTTTCTTTTTTGTTTTAAAAGCTGAACCAGATCATGGGTTTTCCTTGTAGACCTCTGTTAATTGTTGATAAAAATAAAAAATAATAACAAAGGAAGATGTATGGATTTCAAGATCACTAGATCAATAGACGTTAGACGGAAAAGTTCATTTGGAGTACCCTTTTGCCTTTTTGATTTGTTACTTGTCTTTCTAAAAAGATGTAAAACAAGTACTGTAAGAACTCATTGAATAACAGATTGACTCTGTTTCTTTGTTTGGTGGAGCCGATTGGATTTCTTTTTTGATCCATCTCTCTCTCTCTCTCTATATATATATATATATATATTGGCCGATGAAGAAATTTTCGTCGATTTCTAAGGCCTTCCATGTACAAAGACGGGTGTTTTTTATTTTAAGTTTTTTCATTGTTTCTTTAATTCATCCGATAGTTATTTATTTTCTTATTAACATTTTTATTAAGTCTCATGCAGGTATTCGGAGTTACTTTTGAAGATGACACTCAAAAGAAGTTCAAATAGCTTCTTAAATTCTCTGTTTATATATATATATATTTGTACATTATTAAATTATACAAGCATAAAATATAGTGAAACTTTACTTTTTTTAGGGTGCAGGTTGATGGTATTTATTTATGATCTGCTTAGGTCATTTAAATTTTATGTGTTTTAGATAAATCAATATTAGGCAATTATTATTTTCGTAGCTAATATTCTTGTAGTTATCATATTTTGCTAGAGTTTTAATTTAATAGCTTAGCACACTTAAGTAAATAAATAGGGTGATTTGCCTCAATATTTAGGCTTTAGAATGTACTCTCATAATTAATTGATTAGGCGGACATACTTAGCTAGTTAAATTAGTTAACTCACCTTGAGTGCAAAATAATTTCATGTCCATTCCTTATACCCTTTTCACATACTCAAGCTTCTAAGTTGCACATAACTTTTTTTTTAAAATAATTATTATATCACATATGTATAAAATACGTATTGCACGATTATTTATGTGAATAGTCATATTAGTTATTCTTCAGTCTAAATTCTACTAATTTTTTGTAAATAATAATCAAGCCTTTTTACACATCTCTCGTATAGTTAAATTGGTCCAGCCGAGAACCACATTTGTGGATTCTGAAGGATGCCTAACACCTTCCCTTCGGAATAATTTGAACCCTTACCTAGAATCTCACTTATTTTCGTAGACCATGTTAAGCTGCATATATTAATAATTTATAGGTACCCTAGTATACCTTAAATGCTAGGTGGCGACTCTGTACATAATTAATTATTTTAGAGTCCCATAAGTTGTGCTTTGTTTAGCCTTTGGTAAAAATAGGGTGCAACAACATGGCGACTCTGCTGGGGACACTTAGGTTCTAACCATATGGACTCAATTTGTTATTCGAGGTATGTTATCTTTATTTGAATTTTTCTTTATTTTACTTGCCTGTATTTATTCGTCATGTATATCCTTTCCCTTGTTCCCTTATTTGTTTACGTACATATCTGCTTTTAATTTCATACACTGTATTATTGCCTTTTTTACTAGCAAGTTTTATTTACCATACTCATTTTTTACTTTATTGTAAATTATGCATCTTTTTTTTACTGTTTCTCTTTAATTGCTATCTTTTGGTGGTTTTATATTAATATCCATATGTGTTATCGGTTTATATAAAATGGCATGTCGTTCATATTTCCTCCACTTCTGGAAAACTCACACTATCACACGTACACGCGAGGTGTGTTTTGCGCACCCGCGAATTTTTTTCGTAGAATCCAAATTTTAGGAGAGTTGGCGTATGCGCGGGGTGCCCGAGTAACGGGGACCGCGTAGCCTTCTCACTCGAGTAGTCCGCTCGGGAGCCTTGTGTCATAGGAAAACCAACTCTTAGAATTCCTAGGTTACTGTACATCCCATTTTGCAGTTATTTTTAGCTAGGTTGACTTTTATCTTTTATTTCGAACATTTTTTTCATTTTTTCACATACTCTTTATTTGCTACATGTTTTGTTTTTAAATAAATATTGTTGTTATTTGCTTTGCACTACCTTAGCACTTTATCTAACTATTTTTTAGTTGACTTGCGTTGAACCCTGCATTTTTATAAAATATTTTTTCTTCAATCATGCATTTTATACCCTATTTGCAAGAACTACGCACACCTGATTCTCTTCTTTGATGAGATACGTAGGCAGCCCTTTTGGGTTCGGTATTCATTATTCAAAAAATAAAAATAAAATCTTTATTTTGAAAAATCACAAAAAATATTTTATTTCTTTCCTAGGCAAGAACTACGCACACCTGATTCTCTTCTTTGATGAGATACGTAGGCAGCCCTTTTGGGTTCGGTATTCATTATTCATTATTCATTATTCATTATTCAAAAAATCAGAAAAAAAAAATCTTTATTTTGAAAAATCACAAAAATATTTTATTTCTTTCTATCCTATCTGCAAGAACTACGCACACCTGATTCTCTTCTTTGATGAGATACGTAGGCAGCCCTTTTGGGTTCAGTATTATTATTCAAAAACTTCAAAAAAAAATCCTTTATTTTGAAAAATCACAAAAATATTTTATTTCTTTCTATCATATTTGCAAGAACTACGCACACCTGATTCTCTTCTTTGATGAGATACGTAGGCAGCCCTTTTGGGTTCGGTATTCATTATTCAAAAAATCACAAAAAAAATCCTTTATTTTGAAAAATCACAAAAATATTTTATTTCTTTCTATCCTATCTGAACGAACTACGCGCACCTGATTCTCATCAAAGATGAGATACGTAGGCAACCCTTTTCGGGTTCGGTACCCCTATTCAAAAAATACAAAAATATTTTTTAGATTCATATCTTTGACTTGGTTGGTACCAACACAGTTAGGAATGTGCATAGGAAAGAAACAAGTAACAATCAATATGATGGGGAGGACTGACTTCCTGGTAAACTATAGATTCTTTTGGTACCTCTCATTCACACTTTAAGTGACACTTGAAAAATTCTCTTGCATGCTTGTAAAACAAGAACAAAACCAATCTCATTGTTTCATGTGCATTGTGTGGTGAGCTTTAGATAGCGTTCAATTGCATTGCATTGTAATCTAGAACTTGGCCTGAATGTCTGTTGAGGCGAAATTATGAGTAACACTCAGCATAGAAAAGGATCGTAGGCCTTCTTTGACCCGTTTGAGCCTTTCTAGCCTACCAAATGACATTATCCCTAGCATTTCCCCTTTGAGCCTAGAGCCTTTTCTTTGACCACCACATCATAAGCCTATACCATTTCTGAGTGCTTATATGCACTATCTCTCTCTTGGCCCAACCTCCCTGAGCTCACTAAAAATGTGCAATCGCGGATAGAGATCTGAGCTGAAGTTTCAAAAAAAAAAAAAAAAAAAAAAAAAAAAAAGAGATTCGACTGTCCCAGAAAAACAAAGGCTAAAAACGACCTCCAAAGCAAGAAGAAGCACACACACAAAAAAAAAAAAAAAAAAAAAACCTCAGTCATTCGGGATCTCGGACATACAACCCGTTATTTCTATTTTATTTTTTTTCACACTCGAGCATACAACCTGGAATTACTATCAAGACCTCGGGCATGCAACCCAGGTCAATTCTCTTAATCCCCACAGAGTCTCGGGCATGCAACCCTAAACTCAAAAAGAAAATGGGGCTTTAACTTGCAAAAAGGGTCGCATGAGTACCAAATAAAGGGACAATAAAGCAAAATAGATCAGCGTCAGAGCACACAAATACTAAGCACAGACATAGTGCAACGCTTAGGGAAGGATTAGTCACTCCTTACCCAAATAATATCCTACCCTTTTTCCCAAGCCTACATTACAACACCATAACAAGCCCTACGTGATTCTATGCTAAGGTTTCTCTCATTAGTGGATACTTACATGACGGCCAAGCTTATGGTATTACAATTGCATGCATTGAACATCTTTCTGAGTATGAGTGTACTTCTCTAGACATCCCAAAGTTAAAAAAAGAATATATATTGAATATGTGTGAAAAAGGAACTTTCTTTCTGGTGAAGGCACTTGAAACATGAGGATAGGTGTAGTTTAAAGTCTTTGTTTGAAGCAAAATGAACCAATCTTGTCGATCCTTAGGTATGTCTGAGGTACCACTTGAAGCTGTAGGAATTACCAATAAGTCGATCTTAGTTTGTTGGACGATAAATAATGGTGAATTCTTATGCACAATACTAATTGTTGGTACCAACTGAAGTCGAGGCAGGTTATATCAATCATTGTTATTATTCAAAAAAAAAAAACAATTTTGCTGGATTTTGCTATCGTGATTTTGCTATTTTTCTTAATTTTTTTTTTTTTTTTTTTTTTTTTTTATTGTTGCACAGTAAATAGAGTTCAATGTTGTTGTGTTGTTGTGTTGTTACTAACTCTACGAGGTATCGACATCTGGTCTTACCATGAAAGATCCTCGTATTTCTCCGCTGAAGCATGAAATTGGGAGAACAGTTTTTGAGTAAAAAAAAAAAAAACCGCAAATGCACATCACATTTCGCGGGAAATATGCGAATTTTTGTTTGTTGTCTAAACTGGGACAAAATTTTTGAGGGGGCCCTCAAAAATTCCACCAATGGCACATTTCGAGAGAAAGGGCACGGGCTCGGCCAGCCCCACAGTAGGACACTGCATTGGCTCGTCCAGCCCCACAGTAGGACACCGAGGGCGTCATAGTCTAAAGTCATCATTCTCATCGCCTAAAGGCACCATTTCATGGCCCAAGGACCTTACCTTCTGCACTTCATTCGCGCCGAAACAAAGGCGTTACCCTCCACACCTGCATTGCTTTATTTATTTTTATTTTTTTCAAATGCCCCCGCGTATGCTCACGGCCGCATTGCACTGCATCTGCATAAGGCTGCGCACCGCCTTCAATGCTGCATGGGTTGTGCACCGCCCTTTTAGAATTTTTGCATAAGGCTGAGCACCACCTTTCATATGATGCATGGGCTGCGCACCGCCCTTTGCATCGCTTTCATATGTTGCATGGGCCATGCACCGCCCTTTGCATCGCTTTCATATACTTTCTGGGCCATGCACCGCCCTTTTAAATTTCTGCATAAGGCTGTGCACCGCCTTTCATATGATGCATGGGCTGCGCACCGCCCTTCGCATCGCTTTCATATGTTACATGGGCCATGCACCGCCCTTTGTAATTTCTGCATAAGGCTGAGCACCGCCTTTCATTGATGCATGGGCCATGCACCGCCCTTTGTATCGCTTTCATATACTTTCTGGGCCATGCACCGCCCTTTTAAATTTCTGCATAAGGCTGAGCACCGCCTTTCATTTATGCATGGGTTGCGCACCGCCCTTTGCGTCACTTTCATATATTACATGGGTCATGCACCGCCCTTTGTAATTTCTGCATAAGGCTGAGCACCGCCTTTCATTGATGCATGGGCTGCGCACCGCCCTTTGCGTCACTTTCATATATTACATGGGCCATGCACCGCCCTTTGTAATTTCTGCATAAGGCTGAGCACCGCCTTTCATTGATGCATGGGCTGCGCACCGCCCTTTGCGTCGCTTTCATATATTACATGGGCCATGCACCGCCCTTTGTAATTTCTGCATAAGGCTGAGCACCGCCTTTCATTGATGCATGGGCTGCGCACCGCCCTTTGCGTCGCTTTCATATATTGCATGGGCCATGCACCGCCGTTTGTAATTTCTGCATAAGGCTGAGCACCGCCTTTCATTGATGCATGGGCTGCGCACCGCCCTTTGCGTCACTTTCATATATTACATGGGCCATTCACCGCCCTTTGTAATTTCTGCATAAGGCTGAGCACCGCCTTTCATTGATGCATGGGCTGCGCACCGCCCTTTGCGTCGCTTTCATATATTACATGGGCCATGCACCGCCCTTTGTAATTTCTGCATAAGGCTGAGCACCGCCTTTCATTGATGCATGGGCTGCGCACCGCCCTTTGCGTCGCTTTCATATATTACATGGGCCATGCACCGCCCTTTGTAATTTCTGCATAAGGCTGAGCACCGCCTTTCATTGATGCATGGGCTGCGCACCGCCCTTTGCGTCGCTTTCATATATTGCATGGGCCATGCACCGCCCTTTGTAATTTCTGAATAAGGCTGAGCACCGCCTGTCATGTTGCACGGGCTGCGCACCGCCCATTTAAATGTTTTTTTGCATAAGGCCAAGCGCCGCCTTTTCATATGTTGCCTGGGCTGCGCACCGCCCTTTCAATTTTCTGCATAAGGCTGAGCACTGCCTTACATATGTTGCACGGGCCGCGCACCGCCCTTTGATGCATAAGACATCGCACCGCATCTGCCTTGTTTTATTATTATTTTCTTAATGCCCCTGCGTATGCTCGCAGCCCCATTGCACCGCACCTGCATTTCTTTATTGTTTTCAAATGCCCCTGCATATGCTCGCAGCCGCATTGTACTGCACCTGCATTGTTTTATTGTTTTCAAATGCCCCTGCGTATGCTCGTAGACGCATTGCACCGTACCTGCATTTGTTTGTTTTAAATGTCCTGCGTATGCTTGCAGATGCACTGCACATACATTGCATCATTGCTTTGCGAATGCTCGCAAACACTGCACATGCATTGCATTATCACTTTCAGATACCCTTCAAACGCATTGCATCATGCCGGCTTAAAAAAAAAAAAGGCGTTACATAATAGGACCGTTCTTCATCCTACACTTGCTAGGACCATTCTAAGAACACTGGGGCAAAATTTTGATTGGACGATCAAAATTTGCCACAACATCCATTAGTTATCACCTTTCGAACTACATTCACCTGATTCTCGTGATTGACGAGATATGTAGGAACCTCTATGCAGAGTTTGGTCACATCGGGACGAGAATCATTCTTTCCCCAGCAAGTATGCAATCTTGCACCCTCCCAGTATCTCGTAGCTCCATACTGGGGAAATTTTGGAAGCGACGACGTGGGTATGCGAACATTTTTTTTCGGCCCTGAACAATCCTTCCCGTTTATCATTTTTTCTTTTTATTGCAACCCCGCCGACGGACTAAGAGTATTGTCAAAGCTCTACTAACGTCTGGCCTCATTCTCCGTACATATCCATTTAGGAATTCTTTGTCGAGCCAAAATAGGTTACATGTCAACGTCTTCGTCCGAAAACTCTTTCATCGTCTCCGGTCGAAGAGGGACAAGTTGTTGACACCTAATTTTGGCTCGACGTGCTTAAAATTAACGTTTTGGGGGGGCCTGATTCGTTAAAGAGCACGAAATACATTTTTACACATTTTTACACTTTTTCAACAATTTATTGATGATTATCATTATTTTAGAAATTTTCTCATTTTATTGTCATTTTTTCAAGAATCATTATTTTGCACATGTACAGCGTAATATTACCATTTTTATGCAATTAATAATTGTTTCTTAATTTTATATCAATACATTTTCATATCATAGACATTAATATTTATATTTTATACTTGCGTTATTATTTATACATGTATTAATTAACTATATTTTAATATAGTCCGACAGTGCAGAGAAAATCGGAGTAACTAATTTTTTAACGCAGAGTAAAATCTGATCAAGTCAAGGTTCATCACTTTAAAAAAAAAAAAGGGGATTAAAGTAAGCATTGAGGAGACAAAAGAGTACAATCTTCTATTCTTTGGACAAAATAAGGGGCCATTTTGCATTATAAGAAAAGGAGGGGGTATTCATGTTCTACATATATTTACACATACACACACAAGCACAAAAGAACCTGAGACTTTTTTTTTTCTCTCTCTAAAAAAAACCCTAAACATTCCCCCCCCCCCCCCCCCCCCATTTCTCCCTAGCCGCCGCCACACCACGCCGGAGCTCGGAGCTCCGACGCCCAACTACACCACCATTTTCCTCCGTCCTCGCCAACCCAGTACCGCCAATGATGCCACTGCCCCCATTTCTCTTTCTCACCCTCACACACACGACTCCACCACCACAAGTTCATCGGCAAACCGCCATTAAAGGCGAACAACAACTCCAGGCAGCTCCACAACTCCACCCTGTTCTTTTTCTGAAATAACAACAGTGAGGTGAGCTTCTTCACAGATTTGCTCTTTCTTGTTTTTCTTCTCCTCTAATTT
The DNA here is from genome assembly GCF_019175385.1 of Lycium barbarum. Classification (NCBI taxonomy): domain Eukaryota; kingdom Viridiplantae; phylum Streptophyta; class Magnoliopsida; order Solanales; family Solanaceae; genus Lycium; species Lycium barbarum. Next base: position 116,384,440 of record NC_083346.1, on the reverse strand, counting down.
CCCTTTTATCACGCATGTCAGTGTGTGCGCGTTATGGGTTTAAAACAACTTTTGTTGGTGTATCACCATTCAACAGTGTCTTTTTTTTTCTTTTTTGTTTTAAAAGCTGAACCAGATCATGGGTTTTCCTTGTAGACCTCTGTTAATTGTTGATAAAAATAAAAAATAATAACAAAGGAAGATGTATGGATTTCAAGATCACTAGATCAATAGACGTTAGACGGAAAAGTTCATTTGGAGTACCCTTTTTCCTTTTTGATTTGTTACTTGTCTTTCTAAAAAGATGTAAAACAAGTACTGTAAGAACTCATTGAATAACAGATTGACTCTGTTTCTTTGTTTGGTGGAGCCGATTGGATTTCTTTTTTGATCCATCTCTCTCTCTATATATATATATATATTGGCCGATGAAGAAATTTTCGTCGATTTCTAAGGCCTTCCATGTACAAAGACGGGTGTTTTTTATTTTAAGTTTTTTCATTATTTCTTTAATTCATCCGATAGTTATTTATTTTCTTATTAACATTTTTATTAAGTCTCATGCAGGTATTCGGAGTTACTTTTGAAGATGACACTCAAAAGAAGTTCAAATAGCTTCTTAAATTCTCTGTTTATATATATATATTTTTACATTATTAAATTATACAAGCATAAAATATAGTGAAACTTTACTTTTTTTAGGGTGCAGGTTGATGGTATTTATTTATGATCTGCTTAGGTCATTTAAATTTTATGTGTTTTAGATAAATCAATATTAGGCAATTATTATTTTCGTAGCTAATATTCTTGTAGTTATCATATTTTGCTAGAGTTTTAATTTAATAGCTTAGCACACTTAAGTAAATAAATAGGGTGATTTGCCTCAATATTTAGGCTTTAGAATGTACTCTCATAATTAATTGATTAGGCGGACATACTTAGCTAGTTAAATTAGTTAACTCACCTTGAGTGCAAAATAATTTCATGTCCATTCCTTATACCCTTTTCACATACTCAAGCTTCTAAGTTGCACATAACTTTTTTTTTTAAATAATTATTATATCACATATGTATAAAATACGTATTGCACGATTATTTATGTGAATAGTCATATTAGTTATTCTTCAGTCTAAATTCTACTAATTTTTGTAAATAATAATCAAGTCTTTTTACACATCTCTCGTATAGTTAAATTGGTCCAGCCGAGAACCACATTTGTGGATTCTGAAGGATGCCTAACACCTTCCCTTCAGAATAATTTGAACCCTTACCTAGAATCTCACTTATTTTCGTAGACCATGTTAAGCTGCATATATTAATAATTTATAGGTACCCTAGTATACCTTAAATGCTAGGTGGCGACTCTGTACATAATTAATTATTTTAGAGTCCCATAAGTTGTGCTTTGTTTAGCCTTTGGTAAAAATAGGGTGCAACAATAAGTACTCCATATGATTCCATTCTTAGACGAGTAAGGTCTAAATGTTTCTTGTGATGGTTTATTGATATTGTACTCCTATTCTGTTCCGAAGGGAACACCCATAAGGTGCCAGTTGAGTTGTGTATATGATTTTACTAATGATTTCGAGGAAATTAGTTTTATACTAAAGGAAACATAAAGTTAGATTTTCAAAACCACTCTGAAGGGGGTGCGAGATTTTACTATTTAGATTTTCAAAACGACTCCGAAGGGGGTGCGAGGTTTTACTATTTCATTTCATTTACGACTTATGTTTACATTCCATGCCATTATTATTATTATTGAGCCGGAAGCGGCTGCCCGAAGGGGCCACCATTATTATTAAGCCGGAAGCAGCTGCCCGAAGGGGCCACCATTATTATGCCGGAAGCGGCCGTCCGAAGGGACTATTGTGATACTAGCCGGAAGCGGCTGTCCGAAGGGACCATTTTGTTAATATGTCGGAAGCGGCATGTGTGTTAGATTGCATTATTTACTTAAAGAATGTGTGTTAGATTGCATTATTTACTTAAAGATTGTTTTGGAGACTTCGTGTATATGTTTATGTTTCTTCCAGCGAAGGCTGCAGGTATTGAGTTAGATTGTGATTTCTTCTCTCCTAAATCAAATTATGATTATGATTTGTTACCACCTTACATACTCAGTACATTGTCCGTACTGACGTCCTTTTGCCTGGGGACGCTGCGTTCATGCCCGCAGCCCCAGATTGTTTGGCAGGTTAAGTATATAGCTAGGATGCTTGGACGTCAGCTGAGATTGGCAAGTTCCACCTCATTCTGGAGCTGTGCTGAGTCATGTATAGATATGTATGATTACGGGTATGTCAGGGCCCTGTCCTGACTCATAATGTTTATTTTATTTCTTAGAGACTTCTGCAGACAGTGTCCTGTGGTATGTTTGTCGAGATGTCAACAAAGTGATATCAGTTGAGTCATTTATGGATTTTAAAAGAGTATATATATTTTAGATGATTTAGATTGGTCTAAAGTACTTATTGATTGAAAGTTTTCATAACCGTTATAGACATAATGATTTCTATTTGGAAAATTTTATGTTCTTAAAAGTTTTTTTTTGAAATGATAGATTTTAATAGAGCGAATGTCTAAGGGTTCGCTCGACTCTGATTAGAGTCGGGTGCCCGTCATGCCCTACCATTTTTAGGGTGTGACAAATCCAGTGCCTTCTCCACAAGAAATATTTATTTGGAAAATAGTGTTACTTACGGAAAAGGCATTGAATCAGTGGTGCTCATTCTTAGGGGTGGACATTCAACATTCAGTTCGGTAGTTTTAGAAAATTTATTTATGAAGAATGACGAAATGTATAGTTAAATACAATATTTCTTGCCTAACTCTTCCTATTTATAAATAAGATTTATTTTTTCTTTACCAAGGTTCATGATATAGATTATCTAAAAAAAAATTATAACATTAAAAAAGAAATAAAATAAATATGTAATTAGCCAGTTGAGTGACCTTATGAGTATTATAGGCACAGTTAAGTGACTTTTCTGTTAGAAATAAAGAAACATGACTTTACTAGATAATTTCGAATAGTTGAGTGACCGTTTGAATAACGGAGTTCACTTTTCGCTTATCAAAAGTTAATTAACTTATTTTCGAAGCTAAATTCGATCAAATAAACTCAATATTTTCAAAATCAAAATTTTGATGATAAAAAACTATATAAAAAGTACTATATGTTGCAATTTTCATGTTATAGTTCGAATTCCGAGAAACGAAAAATGTCACGTAAATTAACGGAGGGAGTATGTTAACATGTATGTATTTATGTTTGCTTTTCGTTTTTTATTTCATGAAAACGGTGCCAAAATTGGTAAGATCAGTAGTGCTCTTTCCTTTATATTTTCTTTTTGGAGAGTTTTGACGGATTTGAGTGCCTCTGAAAAATTATGGAATTGCTAAGAGAAGAATAAGAGAACGGACGAGTTAGGCGAGAAATATTGAATTCCACACTTCCGGTGAATAAAAATACTAGTATTCAGATAAGGAAATAGAATTTTTTTGAAAAGCAATTGTGCAAAAAAAAAAAAAAAAAAAAAAAAAAGGGGAAAGCAAGCTGAGCTTTCTCAGATTAGGAAGATTATTATCGTAAAAGGAAGCTTCGGAAAAGAAGAGAGAAACAATGGAAAAGGAGTGAGAAATGGGACTTTGCTCCATTTTTCAGAGAGTGGACCCGCGTTAATCCACTTGGCAAAGTATGAGTGGAGTCTCACACAAATTTTGTCTTTCACGTATTAGGTGTGCCTCTCACAGAATAAAAATTTTCACGTTACTATTATGACTGCCCTATATAGAAGGGACAGTTGGACTCCCAATTTAACTTTGCTCAGAGACACTTTAGGATTTCACTTTACTGATTGCATCATAAACTTGTACAACTAGGCTTATGGTGATGTACTTTTCCTTAGATAGTAGAAAAAACAAAATGTTTTTTGTAATTACCACGCCTCTCCTCGGAGTTAATCAGCTGCTATGAGGACATTTCAGATATTTAACTTTGTTTTGTATGTTGCAGCGTGTTGTACATCATGCATAAAAGATAGAACAATTTGATTTACTTACATAAAGAGGCTCGGTTTTTCCAATTATTTCTCTTGGTCATTGGGTTGAGCATTAAAGCTCTCTGGACCCACAACTCCCATGTCAGCCGTAACTGTCAAAAAATGGTATAAAACATGGGCCCACACTTTTTTTTTTTTTTTTTTGCTTAAGGCGGAGTTCTCAAGAATTCTATAAAATTGGGGCCATCCAAACTTTTACACACATAAATTCTCATTTGCAATTTTTTTTTTTCCTTCAATTCATTGCTTGCCTACTTCCGTTTGTGAAGGAGAAGTCAGCTGACGAGTGAAGAAGATGAAGTAGTAGTATACTATTGGAACTCGTATACAATTTCTTTTTATTTTTGTCTAAGCATTAGTAATTAACTTAGGGGTCGTTTGGTAGCTGGTTAGGATGATGCAGGTATTACTTATGCAGATACTCTCTCTGTCCCAATTTATGTGATATACTTTTCTTTTTAATCTGTCCTAAAAAGAATGATACATTTCTTTATTTGGCAACAATTTAACTTTAAACTTTACCTTTTACGCTTAACGAGATGATCTATAAACACACAAATATCTTTGGCTTATTTTAGACCAAAAGATTCAAAAGTCTTTCTTTATTTCTTAAATTCCGTGCCCAGTCAAACTATATTACATAAATTGGGACGGAGGGAGAATTAGTTGTGCATGAATAATTTCTTTGAATGTTGATTTGTTATAATAAAAGTTAATAAATATTATATACTTTTAAAATTAAAATATTTGTTCACAATTAAAATTAAAATATTGTTTTATGAAATATTAAGACTAAAATACTTTTTGATGAAATATTAAAATATTATAGTAAAACATATAAAAAAAATTGTTTAGAAAAGGAAAATATTTAAGTGGAAAGTGATAAGGGTAATATTGTCATTTTAATTTTTTATTCATGTATTAGTTATTCCATCTTCTACCCCACATAAAATAATACATAGATTCACCCATAACTTATACATGTATTAGTAATACGGGTTTCTAAACTGCAAACCAAACATCGTACTAATTTTATACATGAATAATTTACTTCCTAACTAGCTACCGACACTGTATCAGTATGCAGAAATTAATACATAAATAAGGTGTATCTTTACTAGCTACCAAACATGATATAAGCATAAATCAATACATGAATAACTTGCCTCTTATCCAGCTACCAAACGACCGATTAATGAATTAAAAACAAACAACTAATAAATGGTGTTAATAATAATTACTAAATGAAAGTGTATATCGGTTAAGGGAAAATTCGTCAAAATGTGATTTTTTTACATTAATGACAAATATTTTAAATAAGTTGTTACAAAGAAATCAAAATAAGGAAATCGGATGTAATATTATAAACCATAAAGGAGATTATTGTTACAAAGCAACATCTGAGAGGCGGTCCTTTAAATTATCCCTTATTTCCTTTTATAATCAATGTCTTCTAATAAGTCTTTTTCGTTAATATAACGATTATCTATTCTTTCGTGATATGTTCTTTTATCTTAAGTAAGATTTTACTAATCTTAATTTTGAAATTCTTCGTTTAGTTGACCTTAAAATCAGCAGTACATCCATTGCATGCCCTTCAAAAGAACGACCATGAGAGAAGTTGTATTTATAAGGACACTAACACACATCAAACTTATACTCTCCCTATCCCATATTAGCTGTCCTGATTCGTTTTTCGACAGTCAAGTTGATCAATTTTCGAAGCTAAATTTCAATAATTTGAAATTATAATTTAGTTATTGAAAAACTATAAGAAAAGTACTGCAAGTTGCAGTTCTTTTCGTACCAATATGGTGGAAAAATATATCTCAAAATAATGATAAAAAATTATATAGTTTGACTTTAAAAAAAAAATAGTAGACAAGTAACGTGGAACGTAGAGAGTACACGTTAAGCATTGCATGTCAACAGAGTAAATTGACTATTTTGAATGTTTCGCTTAGCATTCTGTTATTGCTTATTGGACCGTGCACAGCACGGGTTACCCATAACTAGTCTTTGAATAGAGAACGCAGCAACAAAACCTCACCAGGTATTTCTCTCAGAACTGTCTAGTGTTAATCCCAAAAGTTGACACCCCTAGCAGATTTGGAGAATTCAGACCTGTAAGTCTCTCTAACTTTACCAAAAAAATTGTTTCAAAAATTATCTCTTTAAGACTTAACCCCTTACTGAAAAATCTGCTTTCTTCAAATCAAAGTGTTTTTTTGAAAGAGAGGCTAATAACTAAAAATGTCCTTTTAGCACAAGAAATTATTCAGAATATCTCTGAATCTAACAAAGATGGCTATGTTGGGATTAAACTAGATATGGTAAGGCATATGACAAAATGTCTTGGCATTTTGTTATAGCTGTCTTGGACAAATTTGGGTTTTCCAAAAACTGGATAGATATCATTTATAACCTAATTTCTAGAAATTGGTCCTCTATGATTATGAATGGATCTAGAAATGGTTTTTGTTCCTCTTCTCAAGGATTAAAATAAGGGGATGGCACTCTTCTATCCCTTTTAAATTTCTTTTCTAACTTGGAGAATTTGAAAAAATAAGCTTCCTTTTGAGGAAGTAATTAGTAGATTTGGCAAGCAAATGGATTCTAAATGTTGCTACTGCAATATAGCTTTTGACCAGACCATGAACCATGTGTTCAGTCAAGGGACATCAATCAGTAAAATCTAGAATCTATTTGGTGCCCCTTTGGGGATTAAACATTCTCACCTCCTAATTAGACATGTCATTAATTCTTGGTGGCAGGAGAAGGATAAGAATGATGTTCATAAGCTTATTTTACGTATCACTCCTATTGTTATATGCTGGGCTCTTTAGAAGGAAACTTGTGCTTGCAGGTATGGTAATCAGAAGAAATTCAGCTGGTACAAGCTTGAGCAGCAGGTGGAAATGGATAGTCAATGCAACAACAATCAAGTCCTTCCCCGGATCCAAGCTAACTCTACCATGGAAAGACTTTTGCTACAAGTTACTGAAGCTACAACCAATACCAAAGATCATGGTGATCTGTTGGCAAAAACCAGAGCAAGGAGTATACAAACTGAATACTGATGGAAGTTACGACAAAAATAATGGGAATGCTGGACTAGGAGGAGCTCTCAGAGCTCTTAGAGATGTAAAGGGACAACTGATGATGGCATTTTCAGTAAATTATCAGTACACCAGTCACAACATGGAAGAGGCTAAAACAGCCTGGTATGGAGGGACCTGGTGCAAACAACATGGCTACAACAATCTTGTGATAGAGCTAGATTCTATGGTGATCACAGACATGCTCAGAAACAAGAATGCTGGGAGTTTCAAGCTCAACAAGATAATAGAAGATACTAGTGAAGTGCTTTCAAATGTCAAGTTTACTCATTGCTTTAGGAAGGCTAATCAACCTGCAGATTGGCTAGCAAAAAAGGCAATGAATTCTCATGACAACAACATTTACTTATCAGAAAAAGAGCTACCAAATGGTGCAAAAGGACCTTACATCTAGACAAAAGACAAGTTCCTTCCATTAGGTTGAAATTTGATAAGGCTAATTTCTTTGTTAGTTAGGCTAACTTCATTTATAGTATGGGATTGAGCAATAAGTTCTTTTTTGCTGGAAGCTCAATCTCAATTTTTTTTGGTGGATGGTCTCTATCCAGTGTTGTAATTAAAACATTAAGCATGCAATACAACACCACCCTGTGAAGCTGGGATTTTTTTTTTTCTTTAAAAAGCAACAAAAACTAATTTTTGAGACTTCAACTTCTTCACTATTATTATTATTATTATTATATATGAGCTAATTGATAATTATTTCAGTCTCAAAGTCAAGCGCATATTTCATACTTCAATGAGTTATTTGATCCTGGGAAAGAAGTGATTCTATTTTGTTTTTTCTTAGGTTAACTCTCATCAAGACAAGTTATATTAGGCTAGATGATTTTTACAAGAACAGTGATAATTGAAAATTTATATACTGTGGGTTTGGTGATTCTCTATAGGAGTCTGATACTATTATTGGTTCATCCAGAAAAGAAAAAAAAATTGAGTGTTATGATGAGCACATGTGATGGCATTACAATAAAAATTTTCTTTCAACAATGGTGTGGAGAGGAAACTCGGATTCATGTTCGCGGCAGATTTTAATTGGCTTCCCGCTGATGACATGGCCCATTGGAGCTTACGTTTGGATTGAAGCACAAAAACAATTAAGGTAAGTTAAAGACTTACTTTTCTAATATTGAGAAAATTCAAAAATTGAATGACTTTATTGATAAAAGATTAAGTTAAGTGACTTTACTAATTAATAATTTCAATAGTTGAGTGATTTTTTGACTTTACTAAGGAATGTCCATGGAAATGGCTAACTTTACCATTCCACAAGATAATACTCCCTCCGAATAAAAAAAGGTGTCCACTTAACCTTTTTTTTTGGGTCAAAAAAAGTGTCCACTTATTAAATCAAGAAAGAATTAATCTTGTTTTTCTAGATTTGCCCTTATTAAGTGTTATATGATCAAATCTGAATGCTTATTTAATTAGGGATAGTTTAGTCAAATTACCTATTTTTGTCTAGCAGTTAGTAGTTTCTTAAGGGTGTGCAAATGGCTAAGTGACTCTTTTTTGATCCGGAGAGAGTAACCTAGTAACACAAATGAGCTAAAATCCAAAACTCATAAGGTTCAAATCCTGGATCCATCTCTATAAATGATTCCCGGCTACTAAGCCTTGTAGCCTAATGGTTGCTTCATTTGCACTAGTACATTTCCTATTACAATCACATTGTATTCTCAGAGTTAAAAAGAACTAAAAAATTTCAATTTGTGTCATTCTTGTTGAAAGCATGCAACCCTTTTCTAATCGTTGTCATTTCTTACACTGGACTTCGAATTTTGAATCTTTGATTCTCATAATCGGAGATCAAGAAGAGACACACAATCTACAAACTTGATAATTCAATCGTGAAGGAGTAGATACCTACTCCATCTATTTTTCCAGCTTATTTTTAATACAAAAATGATGCAACATTTAAAGTACAAAAACATACTCAGCGTAATCCCACAAGTCGGATTTGGAGAGGGTATGATGTACGCATACCTTACTCCTACCTTTGTGGGGGTAGTGACGCTGTTTCCAATAGACCCTCAGCTCAATATTTAAAGTATATTATATAAACTCTATTTCCAAGCTTCTTTTTTATTCAAAAATGATTCAGTACTCAAAGCATATCATACATAATCTACTTTGAAAATCCTAGAGTCTTAAATGGAGAAGTGGAGGGCGAGCTCCAAGTCCATTGGAGTTGTAATAGGAAACATAATCTCTCACTGTGGTTTCTTTGTACAAAGGAGGATTTTCATCTGATAATAATTCCTTTATTGGGGCATAAAGATTATCAAATGGCTGAAATTGAGTTGTGAAAAAGCATGCAACTGAAATCCTTGGCCCAATATGTTTTGACAGTACTCTATGCTCAGCACTTTTGAACTTGTCATTTGAGAGAAGCTGCATTGCAGAAAAATGATGTTGACAATAAACAAATGGATGTCTAAAATTGTACTATGAATTTTGTAACCAATTGGCCATTATTAGAGTACTGTACCTTGGGGACAAAAGTTGTCCCTCTAGTAGAGAAAGAACCTAACATGAAATGAGTTTAAATTATATAATCGTCAGCATAATGAATTATTTATTTTATCAGGTCACCTAAAATTATATCTACAGTTAAGCCTTCATAAAAAAAATTTAAAAAAAATAGGGATTTATCTTGAGGATATGAGAGGTTACTTTCTATTGTAGGTAAAGATTACCTCATAGTTTAAATTTTTTGATACTGACGGTGTATATAACTTAAAGTCATAATAAATATTTAAAGTTTAGTGTCATAAACGCATTCTAAATTTAAACGTGATGGATTGAAAATCTCTAGTTCTTTGAAAATATAAGTTCTAAACTTAGACATTTTTATACTGTTTCTCATGATATATATATATATATATATATTCTATGCTGAAAATGATGTATCCAATAGAACTCATCCTACCACTCTAGATCCGCATGTGATCAGTCTCACTAGTGACTATCCGCCTCGAATCGGTGTCATTAGTGACTAGACACGTTATCTATTTTAGAAACCTAAATAGCTATCCACGCAATTGCTTAAATTAAAAATAGCAGGCAGATGTATAATATATGTGATATTCATGTATAATATCTATATAATTGTGTATAATTAATGTATATCAACTAGGAAAAGTGAACAACAATTCTGGCCAGCTATTTGTGTAAAGATATCTAATTTGTTTTAGATTATACTTACCTGCAAAAGGTCACCAAGATTGACAACTAGGGCTCCAGTCACTGGATGAATATCAATCCATTGATTTTGGTGATAAATTTGAAGCCCACCAATTTGGTCTTGTAGAAGAATAGTGAAGAAATCTGGGTCCGTATGCTTTGTAATTCCAAGAGTCTTGCTTGGCTCAGGACAAGGTGGATAATAATGACTCAGAATGAAATGGCCTTTTGCACACTCCATGTCCAACAAGTGATTGGGCTTTAGCCCAAGTGCCTCTGCCAGTAACTCAAATATTGTATGGCCCAACCTTCTAATATGCTCAGAATATTGAAGTAATTCCTCCCTATCAAAGAAAAAAAATAAAAGTCACACATTCGAAGTAAAACACATTGTTTTGTGGTAGTTAATGTTCTCTTTTCCTATTTGACATGCTTTGTTATTGTATTCTAAGCCGAAGGTTTATCAGAAACAACTTTCCTACCTTTCAATTTAGAAATAAGGTCTGCGTACACTTTAGCCTTGTCAAACTCCACTTGTGAAACTACACCGGGTATGTTGTTGTTTTATTAGAAACAAAACACAATAGAAAAAGGTTGTGGGGCGAAATACACATTGACAATCATCAAAACTTGATTGTTTTAGCTTTCATTTAGGCATTTGTATAAAGTTGCTATTAAATACCTTAGATTGCATAATAAAAAAGTATTACTAACGTGACAAATTGCATATTCCCAGTGGCGGAGCCACAATGTCTAAGACGGATTCGGCCGAACCCACAACCTTTTGTTCACACTTTGTATTTGCCTTAAGAAATTTATGTAATATGTATAAATTAGTAATTTAAAACCCAGTAACTTAGAGGGTTTGAATTCAGAACCCACAAACCTCAAATTCTAGCTCTACCTTGCATATTCCCCATCTAAGTTAAATTAGCATGTAAAATTACATTAGATTAAGATGTTGCAGGAAAAAATGAAAATGAATTCCTGACTATCTTTACTTTCTAAAAGAATAATTTTCTTATTATTAATGAGAAGCAAAAGTCTTAGAAAGGAGCGCTCATGGAAAACTAGTTAGGTAAATAGCTTCTGTCATCATGGGTCAGTGGTCCATAATCAATTTTGAGCATTAAAAATGGAAAGAGACCTCAGAGGGACCATCACCCCGAAAATAGAACCAAAGGCAGACACTAATTGGTTGATTCATAAAAACACTACTAAACAAATACAGATTTAAGATGGAATTTTCATCTAAAATTTGTCGGAGACGTTTCTGACAAACTTTTCATCACAAACGTCTTGCCAGTTTTTTTTTTTTTTTTACACACTTTAGCTTTAAAAATTCAAAAGAGAGGAAGTGCAAGCTACTCCCTCCATCCCAAAATAAGTATGACCTTAAAAATTCAAGACAAATCGACAAGTGTTTCGAATTATGCTCTTAACATTAAAAAAATTAGTTCTCTTTAATTGCTCAATCCTCAAAAACATTTACTACTAAATATGAATAGTTTAGTAACCCATATTGTATTTATTAATGGACATAATTTTTGCTAAGACGACACTTATTTGGGACGAAGGAAGTAATTAATAGCTAAGGCCGGAGATCGACAGTGATGAACCCAAACAGCCGTATCTTTTCCCTCTCCATCTCCGCCTCTCTTTCCACGAATTCTCCACCTAACCAAAAATAATAATAATAATAAAAAAGGAATGATTCTCTCAATCTCGAGCTGCTCTCTTTTACACAAAAGTTCTCCACTAACTTAAGTAAGAAAGGAATCCTATGTACGTGGCATGGTTTATAATCTCGAGGTGTGTTTTTCATAAATAGTTGGTGATAGTTCAGGTAGAAAAAAAAAAACTTGTTAGTTCATGTAGAAAATTAGCAAAAAGTGATACTTCATGTGTGTTAAGCATTATTTCTATATAATTTAAATCTTGAAAATAAAAAAATGTCACATAAATCGGGATGGAGGGAGTAAGTTATATTCTTCTTTTAACAACAAAGATTTTACAGCATATCAAAGGGTTTAGAGCTGAAAATTACCTGCATGCTTCTGGTAATTCATCACTACTTGGAAGATTAGGAGCCATGACACAAGCTAGTGTATCCCTCCAATTTGCAGCCTTAGACTGATAAAGATCAAAGTTACTATTAAACTTCACCTTCTTCAAATTATCCCTCGAGTAAAACTCCATCTTTATCTCATTTGGTTGTTCATTGAAACTTCGAACTGCTTGAATCATCTCATCCATAACATGTTGTGGCACACCATGGTTGACAACTTGAAAAAATCCCCAAGTCTCACACGCTTCTCCAATTTTTTCAACAATTTTCCTACGTTGAAAATCATCTTCATTTATGTCCGTAAGATCTATAACTGGGATTTGAATGTTTATGTCTGAGCATGAATCAAGATTCTTAGCACTGAACTCATCTTTTGCGGCCGGTGTAATGAAGAACTCAGGGATATGAACTATCCCTGCATCGACTAATCCTTTTACACCGGCCTTTGTGTCATCGAAGGCCTTGAGCTCTTTTGCTCTATCATAGTCAACCATTTTTGTAAAGAGGAGAGTTTTTGAAAGCTTTTGCCTATTCTGTAGATCTAAAATAGGAGTAGATGATAAGGGACGTCACAAGTAGAAGATAAGGGACGACACAAAGGAGAAATATATGTAACTAATTTATTTCGATACGTTGACTAGATTGAGACACCGACTACGAAATCCGTGTAATCCGGTAAAAAGCGATCTAATTAAAGGTCTAAAACTAAGGAGTTAATTTCTAGTGTAGTCATTAAATGTTATTTGTTGAATTTATGAAGTCATAAAACAATCTTTTGTATCATTAAAGTTATTGAACTTTAACGATTGTATTAGTTTAAGTCAAAAAGTTATATTTTGATTGAATTCGTCACCGAACTATATAAGTTGTGCCAATAAAATTACAAAATTATATTCACTAGAAAGTTGACGCAAAAAAATTAACACTTACGTCATTATCACGTCAGTTCATCTCAAAGTTCATATCTCAAATTGTTTACAATAATAGGCATGGTACACCGCGGTATAGAACCCACAAACTCCATCTTCCTATCGACCAGATGAGCATACGTGATGTATACATTCAGGATGTCATCGACGAAGCCTGACGTACTCTCCCCGTCAGATAAGCCATGATACACCTGAGTAGGAACTCACAGGACTGTCCATCCTTCAGACTAATTAAGCGATACATCGAAATATGAACTCACGGAGACTGACATTCCTCCTGGCCAGTTAGTCGAAACACAAACATCTCATAAATATGTTTTATTTTAAAGTCATGGCTTTTTAGCCGAATTCAATTCCTTTTCTTTAGATCAAGTAATTCATTTCATTTCTTTCAATGAAAATCAAAAGAAAATGATTATAATATAGTCATTGAAAACATATCTTGAATTTTATAATCAACACTTTATGAGAAAATTTAAAAGTCAGCTGCGTCACAAATGATATATGAGTCGTATAAAAATCATAAACACTTTAGCAAAGTCCAAGACTTAGCCAATTTGGCAATTTGAACATTTATTCCAAACCATAGGGCAAACCATGAAAGCTTATTTGACACGTGCTTGGAATCTCATTAATACTATAGTTCGAAAGCGTGAAATAATATGAAAGCTCACAAGATAACTTAAAGCTTGGCATACCTCAATGTAACGTTTAAATAACCAAATTTTAACTTCAAATACTCAACAACGTCCCCACCGTGTTCAGTCGATCACAGTACAACCATTGGACATCAAGTCGTACTCACAAGTATCCGATATAACCCTTCTAGGGCCAAAGGTTAGCTACAAGCCACCCAAAATCTCATTGCTTCATTTAAATCATAGTCATACCATTAATTGTTTTATCGAAAAAGGGCCAAATATACCCCTGTACTATTGAAAAAGGGCCAAATATACCCCTCGTTATAATTTGGGTTCAAATAGACCCCTACCTTTATATATTGGATCAAATATACCCCTCATCAGTTAAAGTTGTCCATGGTAGACATCATATCTTACGTGGCAGTTGTTGACACCTAATTTTGGCTCGCCGTACTTGAAATTAACGTTTCGGGTGGTCTTAGTTCGTTAAAGAGCACGAAATAGCTTTTTACACATTTTCACATTTTTCGACAATTTATTGATGATTATCCTTATCTTAGGAATTTTATCAATTTATTATCATTTTTAAGAGTCATTATTTTTGCACATGTACAGCGTAATACAACCATTTTGTGCAATTAATAATTGTCTCTTTATTTTATAGCAGTACATTTTTGTATCTTATACATTAATATTTAAATTTTATACTTACATTATTATTTATACATGTATTAGTTAACTGTATTTTAGAACAGTCCGTCAGTGCAGAGAAAATCAGAGCAATTAATTTTTAAACGCAGAGCAAAAATTTGATCAAGTCAAGGTCTCGTCACCTTTTAAAAAGTTGACATTTGAGGTGATGGGTTGAGTTCTTGATCCATTGATTAATAAATTTTTATACATTGATTAAAAGAGTGAAATCCCCATTGGATAATAACCCAAGGATTAAAATGAGCATTGAGGAGACAAGGGGGTATGACTTTATATTTTTTTGACAATAAAATGGGTCACTTTATTTTATAAAAGAAGTTGGGGGGTTTAATTTTATTTTTCATCTTCATTTACACGCACACACAACACTTTGCACATTTCAGATTTTTCTCCTCTAAAACCTAAACATTTTCCTTCTCCCCTCACTCCTCTTTCTAGCCGCTGACCACCACCCTCACTGCCACCGCCGACGAACCACCCTTTCCACACCGCTGCCCTCCTCCTCTTTCCCTTTTTTTCTCCTCCACTTCCGGTGAACTCCAACCACCACTGTACAACCCACGCACCACCAGTCACCCCCGCTTCTTCTCCACCCTTTATTTTCCTCCCTAGCCGCCGCCGCATCCACAAGCTCCGGCGACGCTCCGCCCACCTTTACCAAACTACCACAACCACCGCACATCCCTACTTGATCTCCCTCTCCCAATTACCGTCGCCACTACCCCAACTGCCCGACGCCGGAGCAGTCGACGAACCACCGGACAACCACCACAACGCCACTGCTCACTCCGTCTCCCTTTCCCCGCTAACGTTTACTATGTTCTTGTGTTTTCAGATTTCTCCGACGAACAGCCAGCAACCAAACACCACCACTTTGTCTCCTTCTCTTTTCCCGTCGACAACACCAAATCACCGCGAACGATCAACTTCGTCAACACCCACAAACGGCCTCGACACCCCTGCCAAACAACACCATTCACACCCTTTTGCTCCTTCCGTTCTCACCTCCTTCACGTCAAAACTCCCACCATCTCCAATGACCTTCATTGGTCGCCTATTGTTCATTTGTTAGTCCGTTGGTTTTTACCCCATTTTTACTACTTTAACTCCATTGTTATATGTGTTCTTGTACAATTATGTGTGTGCTTGAGCTACTGGTTATCATTGTTTTCGGACAGATTTCATGGCATTTTGGTTTGTCTCCAACAGACTACTGCTCGTTTGGTTAACTATTTGCTGCACTTGTTATTATTTTGGATTGTTTTTGATGTATTAACAATTTACTGCTTTTGGACTGATTTTAAACATTTATTTTACTACATAATGTTTGTGTTTGTGCCCGGAAAATGCTAGCTACGAGCTTGCTGCCCGGGAATGTTGTTGACATTGTTATTCCTTTTATCTCTTTTGTTAAAATCATTTGGGCGAATACTAAACCCAAAGGGCCGATGAAGAAATTTCCGTCGATTTCCAAGGCCCCCATGTACAAAAGACGGGTTTTTTATTTTAAGTTTATTCATTATTTCTTTAATGGATTCGATAGTTATTTATTATCTTACTAACACTTTTACTAAGTGTTTATACAGGTACCCGGAGATACATCCCGAAGACGACACTCGGAAGGAACCCGAAGATTTCATCGAATCACTGTTTGTATTTACTTTCCGCATTTTTTTTAACTGTACAAAACATAAACTCATAGTATAGTGGAAACTTTATTTTTTGAATGACGGGTTGATATATTTATTTACTTGTCGCCTTGTTTGTTAAACTTAAAATTGTTATTCGCTTTAGGCAAGACTTAGGCCATCAATACTTTCATAACTAGATTAAATTGACTTGGTATAAATACTTTGTTAAATAAATTCACACTTTTGACGATTAGGAAAAAATACTAGTCCATCCTTTATTTTATATTCTTTATACACTCTTAATACAACTTACATTTTATATTGTTTCGTGTACACTAATACATATTTTAATTAAGTTAAATCCACATTTTGACGCTAGACAAATATTAAGTCGTCCATTTACAAATCTTTTATTCTTTAGAGGCATTACACATTTTCACTCATTTTTTATCCACAATTCGTTATACTTAATTTTTACCAATACTTTTTACAATTATTTTGTTCCTTATTCTTTTGATAGGATATTCATTAAACAAACACTCTTTTTAATTAAACGGTAGAAACAAGTCAAATAAACTTCACTTTTCTGAATAATTTTGTTATATAAAATCTTTACACCAATGAATATTCGTAAATTATTTTTACATTCTTTATGCACTAATATACCTAGTTATACAATTTTTTATACATTTTAGGTTTGACGTACACTCTTTTACACTTGAAATATGTTATTTATATGTTTAATATACATACATTCTTTTAATATATATAGACGCACATTACATAGACGCACATTCTTTATATCCTTGATATATTTATTTTTACATAGTCTTACATTTTTTTTTAATATTCTTAATATAGTTACACATTCTTTACACTAACATATGTATACACTCTTTGTACTAACAAATATACTTTTATACTTACGAGGTACCTTCTCTTTATACTCTTTTATATATTCTTTTTTACTATACATTCTTTATGAATACTTGATACTTGATATAAATACATTTTTTACACTGTATATACTTAGTATATTATCACACAGTGTAGATTTTCATGAAGTCATAACATTTTGAAAACAGGTAATAATAATGATAAACAGATAGATAATCCCCCTCTAGTGTTCAGTTAAACTAAGTCTAAGGACTGGCTTCGGGCAGGCTCTGAGGGATGCTTAATACCTTCCCCTCGGGGTAAATAAAACCCTTATCTAGAATCTTATAGGTTTCGTGGACTAAAAATGGAGTAGACACACAAATACATATAGGTTTCCTATTTTTCCTTAAAAATTAGGTGGCGACTCTAACCCTTTTAAAACCAGTTAGAAGAACCGGGAAGTTGCAAACTATCTTGGACCCATTCAAAATAGGGCGTAACAGCAGTGATATTTGATGAGGTGGATGCCACGTTGCATTAAGCCTGTCAAGTGGATTGGGCCAGCCCAAACTTGGCCCGGTAAACCCGGCCCACCACCGGCTCGGCCCAGACCCACTAAGAGGTGTAAGGGGCTGGGCTAGGTGGGTTTTATTAGGGGGCTGGGCTGGACAAGGTGGACAGACCACCAGCCCGGCCCACCAGTAGCCCGGGTGATGGCCCACCAGGGCACCGACCCGTCCCGACCCACTTCAAATAAAAAAAAAAGATAAGTACTACATTTATTACTAATAATAAGTATTTTAAAAACATTGTATCCCAATAAATTAGGAGTCTCTTTTTACGGAGCACTTTAGTTTTCTTTAAAATTGTATTTTAAAGCTAGACAATCTTGTTTTCTCAACAAATATACCTTTGATACATGTTCAGTATATATTATATATTAGATTGTGATAGTTTTATATAAAAGTAAAATTTCATTAGCATGTCATATATACTGTGAATACGTAGATTATATCAAATATAATACTCCCTCCGTTTCAATTTACGTGAACCTATTTCTTTATTAGTCCGTGATAAAAAGAATGACCCCTTTCTATATTTAGAAACAATTTACCTTTATGCAATGATTTATAGCCACACAAAATATATGTGACTCATTGAACACCACAAGTTTGAAAGTTTTATCTTCTTTCTTAAACTTCGTGCCCAGTCAAATAGACATATAATCAACATCTACATAAATAATTTAAAATAAAACTTAAATTGATAACATTGCAAATTCAAATCATACAAACTCGAACGACGAAATATTGCAAATCAAAAGTTCGAAACATACAAATTAAACGGCTAACATCGATGAACAAATTTAAAGAAGAGATAAACTTCAAAGTTCAATTTCGTGCCTTTTCACAAGTGTCTACGCAACACACCGGTACGCCCCCCCCCCCCCCCCCCCCCTAATAGGCTAATACCAGACGCTCCAGACTTGTGGAGATATATGTCACCACAATGTTGACATTTTACATGTTCCTCATTTACTCGCTCAAAATGCATCCACACCACACTTGAAGTTGATCTTCGAACTCGAGGAGAAGGTGAAGGTGAAGTAATGTACACTAGTTGAATAACAAATTTAGATAAAGAGAGAATTTTGGAAGAATTGTGTGAAAATGAAGAAGAATGGAGGGGTATTTATAGTTTGAAAATATGACCAAAGTGCAATTATTCATAAATTTAGGGGTTCAAATAAAATTAGCAACAACTTGCTTTTTAAATTTACAACGGCTAGTTTTTTGAATTTGACGATGACTAAACTTTTTTTTTAATTTAGCAATTTATCATTAGTTGTAAATGTCTATTTTTGTATTAGAACTTAAAAAAAAAAAAAAAAAAAAAAGGGCCCGGCCCGGTTAGCCCGAGGTGTAGCCCCTATCCGGGTAGGGCTGGGCCGGACAACCTTTTCCCTCTCCAAGCCCGGCCCCCAGCCCATCCTCTTAACTTACGACCCGATCCGACCCTGATCGACCCACTTGACAGCCTTACGTGGCATTGCCACCTCATCACCCCTAACCCATTTTACTCCTTCCCACTTCCACCACTAAAATTTCACCATCTTTGCCACCATTACCACTGTATTATCCATCAAAGGTGACTAAATCTGAGAGAGAGCAATAATAGACTTAAAATGAACCTCAAAGTTTTGGGATTAACATAATTACTAACAAATGGTATAAATAATTTGGTTTGATCTTAGCTAATGCGTACAATTAATTACTAGTAAACAATTTTAATCCTACATTTTATACCGGATAATCCCCTAATTCCAGTAACCAAACTGTCCCTTGAAGTTTTGATCAAATGTTTAATGTATTCTAAAAATTATACATCAATTTAAAAATTTAACAAAAAGAGTATTAATTTTCACATAATTAATTTTGCATTTGAACTAAACCACCATAAAAGCATGGGTAAAACATGAGACGACAACACAAATCAAATGTCTATGCCACCGAGCTAAAAAGCCTTTCTTTTTTCTTCGAAGAACAGAGAAAAAAAGAGTTTTAGTAGACTCATCAACTACTAATGCTCATTTTCTCTTCGCTCTTTGTATACACAGTACTCTGTATCCATATGTCTGTTCTCTGCTACTCCACTACCAACACTTCACGACAAAGAACAAATTAACCCAAAATTTGAGGTTCATTTTAAGTCCATTATTGCTTTCTCTCAGATTTAGTCACCATTGATGGATAATACGGTATGGTCGCAACGATGGTGAAATTTAGTGGTGGAAGTGGGAAGAAGTAAAATGGGTTAGGGGTGATGAGGTGGCAATGCCACATGGCATCCACCTCATCAAATATCACTGTCACGTAAGACATGATGTCCACCTTGGACAACTTTAACGGAGGAGGGGTATATTTGATCCAATAGTATAACAGCAGGGGTATATTTGAACCCAAAGTATAACGAGGGATATATATAAATATATTGGCCCTTTTCTAATAGTACAGAGGTATATTTGGCACTTTTCTGTTGTTTTATTGCCTAATAAAACCATTGGAATTATAGTGGAGTAATTATTCAACTCAAATCACAACCAAATTCCACTATTCATTTTCTTCCTTAATTTTAGCCCTACCTCGAACATCATTCATTTCAAAACTTAGTATAGACCTGTAATAAAATGGCATAATTTCTACTCCATGATACCTTTCTGATAACTATTGTATTTTGTCATTATTATGTACAGCTAGAATATTAGTCATTATTATGTACAGCTAGAATATTTCCTAGAATATTATGTACAGCTAGAATATCTCCTAGAATAAGGTAAGTCTTTTGTATATATTGATGACATTCAATCATAATCAATCAGGGAATTGATTTCCTACATGGTATCAGACTAGGTTTTCCTTCTCCACAAAACCCTAACCTAGCCGCTACCCTAACCCTAGCCCTAGCCGGCCGCACCTCTCCTCTCCCCTTCGTTCCTCTTCTTCCTTAAATTATTCCTCCTCCCTTCGTCTTCAAAGCCACCATGACTGACACAGGAGCAAAGTTTCACTCTGCCCTCTCCATAACCAATGTCAAATCTCCCGTTCCTTTCACATTGGACATTGAAAATGGTCCATATCATTAATGGGTGGCGTTATTTAAGGTGCAAGCCCGAGTGCATAACCTCATGCATCACATTATTCCCCCTACAGAGGCGACGGCTAAGGCCAAAATTGATGCCCTACGGGTAGATGATCCTGAACTCTATGATCGTCTTGATGCGGCTGTCTTACAGTGGATATATGGTACGATCTCTCCTGAATTACTTCAAGCCATATTGGTGAAGGATGACACCGCGGCGAAAGCCTGGCAGAGGTTGGAGACCATCTTTCAAGACAACAAGGGTTCCAGGGCAACCCATCTCGAGGAAGAGCTTGCTGCTGTCTGATGTGGCGTGATTTTACACCACAATCGATGCTTTTTAACTATAAGTTTTACTTGTTTTTAAGAAAGTCTATGTCATTTTACGTAGTTTTTGTCATGTTTCAGGTAATACGAGGTCCCTAGAGCCTAAGTGTGGAAAACAGGCAAAAAAGTTGCAAAACTGGAATTAACTGGAAGTTCTGGAAAAGAGTCGTGGAAAAATACTCTACGCGATCGCGCAGAGTACCCACGCGATCGCGCAGAGTACCCACGCGATCGCGCCTACGCGCGTTGTTAATTCCACGCGGTCGCGCAGGAGCTACACACGATCGCGATTAAGGGAGCAGGGGAAGCTGACGTCATCCACGCGATCACGCATACACATGGCGCGATCGCGATGAAGGATTTTCGGCAATTTTCAACCAGAACCTGGGATTTGACGATTTCTTCCATTCCAGTTCCTATAAATAGAAAATGAGGGCAAAACATCAGTATCTTTGGCAGCTCCCACAAGTTGGAGGCTAGGGTTCCTACAAAAAATGTTCTCTCTTCTTTTTAATCCTTGTTGATGGAAATCTCTTGGTGACAATTAAGATTGATACTCTTGTTGTGCTTATTTATTCATTTGCATTGTTCTTAATCAAGTAAGTGTTTGCTATTTTAATTATTCTTGTTCTTGAATGTTTTCATTGGATTAGCTAACCTTTGAATTCGCCCATTTACTTTGTTTGAAACTCGGAAGAGGAAGAACGGAGTTGGGATAGAATAATTAACATGAATTTGGGGCGTTAACCCTCATCTAATGGAAGTTGACCTAGGAATAGGCAATACCACTTGTAGCCATATTCGGGTGTTCTTAATGCTCCTAATTGCTTGAGGGATCTTCAATTGGGTAGTCTAGTTAATCTTCGGAAGAAGTTAATTTAGAGTCATTATCCGAGGCTAAATAACATAAACTTGCTATTATTTACAATTCGTGAAATAGATTGGATCGTTACTTGAGAAGTAGTTTCCCTTCTTCCATTCTTGTTGCCATTGATCAATTTACTTGCTTTGTAGATTAGAATTTATATTTCCATATTTTATAAAAACCTTATCAAAAACAACCATTGATGCGTTCGGGCATAACTATTGTTAGTGATAATTCCTAATCTGCTTAAATCACCTACATATTGTTCTCTGTGGGATTCGACCCCGACTCATAGTTGGGTAAATTATATTTGCATACGACCGTGCCCATTCTAATTAATAGGGTGGATTTGGACGTTATCAAAAATGGCGCCGTTGCCGGGGAACAAATTGGTGTATTTTGGCTAATCTAGGAAATAAGCTAACTTGCTTTGATCCGGACCCGTAAATATTTGTGTTGTTGTTTTCTGTGTTTTATTTTATATAAAAAAAAAATAAAAAAAAATGGCATCTTTGCATGAAAACTTGTTTAGTAATGACTTTTATTGTGAGCATGGCCAAATTGGTGAGTTCAAATTCATGATGGAGTGTCTACTAGGTGAGGGTAATGAAAACCAAAAAGCTTTTGAAGAGTACTTGGAAACTAGTCTCCAACTTGGTTTGATGAAAGAAGAAGAAAATCCTCCACGGGCAAATCTTTATGAACTACCCAATGCTCAAGATAAAAGGGTAAATCATGAAGATGAGTTTATTGGGAATGCCAAAGAAAAAAATGAATGGGAGTCAACCATTGTTCTGAACAATATGGTTGGTGTTGACCCCAATCCGGGGGAAAAAGAGGATGTCATAGTTCAAAAAGTTCAAGAGCCTTATATTCTGCAATTTGAAAATTCAACAAGGCAAAATGACATTCCTCACTTGAAAGCCAAGAAGCGTAGAATGAACAATATTTTACTTGGCGTGATCAGATATTTACCACCCCCCACTGCTCGTGGTCACAAACTTGATTCCAAGTTAGGTATCCAATTCATAAGCTCCAAATGACGAGAAAAGCGGTAAAGTTGGTATCCGTCGTGCCGCGACGTTAACTTAAGCGCTTGGTGGGAGGCAACCCATCGTTTTTTTTTTTGTTTTTTTTTTTATCATTTTTGAAATTTGATTTTTTTTTTTAGAATTGTTTAGTTTATGATTTGTGACTAATCTGCAAAATTTCACAATTTTTGGAATTGTTTTGAATAGGTTGAGTTTTCAGAACAGCCACAAATCAGTAGCTGCTGGTTTCTGTAATTTGTTAGACTGGTTTCTGTGCTTATTTTCTGAATCTAGAAAAATTTGGGCGAATTTTACTCTTCGCGATCGCGCAAAGAATTCACGCGATCGCGGTAAAAAAAAAAAAAAAGAAAAAGAGAAATTACTCTGCGCGATCGCGCTACATCACCACGCGATCGCGCAGAGGCGCGTTTTCAGTTTTCAAAACAGAGTAAAGAATGGCAAAACGGTAGAAACCCATCATTTCCTTCACTTTTTCTCAAAAATTCTCTCAATTTTCTCTCAAATTCAACTTCAATTTTTAAGAAGAATTCTTCAACTTGCAACCACAAGGTATGTGATTCTTTCATTGTCTTGATCCTAGGGTTGTTTTTATCATCTTTCCATGTTAGAAATTGTGAAAGAAAAATTTTCTTCCACTTGTTTAAGCATGAATATATGATAAAATTGTTGAATTTCTTGTTATATAAATGGTTGTTTGTTGTTGAGTGATGTGAGTTGAGAGATGGGTGCTGATATATAAAAAAAAAAAAAAATGGGGCAAAATACGTGCTTAAAATCATTGAATTGAAGCCCCAAAAATGATGCCCATAACCTGTTTGTGAAAATGTTTCTGAGAATCTGAAATGACTCAGCGCGATCGCGCTGATAATAGACGCGATCGCGCTGAATAAATGGCTCAAATTGGCGCGATCGCGCCAGTTCCTTGCGCGATCGCGCTAAAGGAATATCTCAAATTGGCGCGATCGCGCCTGGTTGCCACGCGATCGCGCTGAAGGAAAAATGGCAGTGCCCAAACAGAATGCTCGCGCAGAGCTGCTCAAAACTTGGGGGACCAATTTCCATAACCCAACTCCTCATTATACATCATTGTAGGTGTTCATATGCATTGTGTTTGTTTTGTAGGTACTTAAACTTTAAAAAATGGCTTCATCATCCAGTGCTGCCCAAGTACCCTTGATTGAATATTATGACACCACCACCTTCCAGTCAGCAAAATGTTCGAAGCTGTATGATAGGCTGCTGGGAAAGAGCTTCATTGAAGAGAGGGGCTTTGTAACAGAAAATCTGGAAGAAAGGATGCCCGAGTTCTATGGAAGGTTGGTAACAAGTGGCTGGATACGCTTTGCAGATGAACCAATCAGGGCAAACCATACCCTTGTGCGGGAATTCTACGCAAATGCTGCAGAGGCAGACATTACACATAGGGCAATTGTCAAAGTCAGAGGTGTGGATGTCCTGTGCAATGCCTCAAGATTAAATGCCTATTACAATCTGCAGGATGGTGACAACAGCGAGATGACACAGATGTATGAACAACTGCGGCAACAATGGTTTGTGACCCACCTCCACGGTGGGGAGCAACCAAAGTGGCTGACAACAATGCAGAGAAAGATTGACTCTGCAGAGTTCACTGCTGAGGCCAAAACTTGGCTTGATATTGTCGCATCCAGGGTGTTGCCTTCCAAACATGAGTCAGACGTGCCCATTGAGAGGGCCAAATTAATTTGTGCTGTGATGGAAGGGTTGCCTGTCGACGTGGGGAGGCTCATTATGCAAGAAATCCGGGAGGTGGTGCTTGAACGGACTAAGAGTCTATTCTTCCCGTCATTGATCACTTACCTATGCTCCACTGATGGAGTGCCCACAAGGCCAGGTGACAAAGAAAAGGGGCCTGGGGGACCAATTCATCCTTTGAAAAAGAAAGGGTCTGTTGCTATACAAAAGAAAAGGAAGATTGATATAGCAGGCTCGTCATTTGGGCAGTTTACATCTACTGCATCAGATTCTACTGGTGGGGCATCTGCTCCTCCTATGGCTATACCAATCCTGCCACCAATACAAGAAGCAGCCAGGCCTTTCCAATATATCTCCACCCAGGTCCATGGGATGGACAATCGGCTTCAGCAGCTAGTGGCTAGTCTCCCTGCGGGCCCACATGGAGAAGGCACATCTACATCTCCCTCTGTTCCTATTGGTCCAACATTAGCAGGTATTGTGGAGGACATGAAGCATATCAAAGAAAAGCAGGGAAAAATAGAGAGGAGGCAGAAAAAGGCAAGGGAGCACGCCAAGAAGCAAAGCAAATTCCTGAACAAAATGATGAGCATTCTGAGGAGTGTATGCGGCGCACAACATGAAGAGGAGGAAAATGAGGACGATTTTGTCCTGCCAGAGCCCAGCAGCTCCAGTTCAGAGGGTGAGCAGAGATGACCATAGCACGCAGTGCTAGGAGGTATGAAAAAAAAAATAAAAAAATTCTGTGTTGATGTACTGCAGTGAGGACACTGCAAGTTTTTTTAGTTAGGGGTAGGAACCTCCTCGGCTTTTCTTTGCCAGAGTTCTTTTCCTGAGGGGGGTTTTATTTTGTTGAAACTGGCATGTTTAGGATGTTACTTAGGTTGAATAGAGTAATTTTGTTTTATTTGGTACTACTTGGCAACTAATGGCATGTATTGTGTTTTGTTGAAATTTTTGGACCCCTCGAAATTTTGAAAAATGCATACTTAGAACAGTTATTGTCTGACATGATTGATTCTTTATATGACATTGTGATTATTGGGGTGTTGTGTGTGATGAATTACTACTTAGGAGATCACAAGTGTAAAAATTATTGTCCTTATGCCGATGTGTGTGTGAAGTGCTAGTTTGATTCTGTTTATGCATGTATAATCTAGAACTTGCCCGGTTGGTCTTGTTTGAAATGCGAAAGTTAGTTTGGTTGTGAAATGATCTTAGGCTTTGTTTGTTGAAATAGTCACTTTGCCTAAATAAGTCTTACCAAAAGTGTTAAATACCCTTAGTTTTCCTTTTGAGCCTTTTTGACCTTTTTTTTTTTTTGCTAGCAAATTATGAAACCTTACCCTTTGTGAAATTAATCCATCTTCGCACCCGTTCCCTCCTTGATGCTACTAGTTAGATGAGGCAAAATGCCTAAGTTGGGGGTGAATTAAATGTGGAGTACATGTTAAAAACATAAGTTGGGGGTGGTGGAGTTTGCTAGTGGAGATTCGATGTGGTAGTTGCGTATATATATATATAAAAAAAAAAAAAAAAACAGAAAATTGTAACGCAAAAAGAATTGTAAGTTGGTTAGAAGTAAAACCACATCGAGGTCGAAAACTGAAAGAAAATAAAGGGGTGGAAAGAAAAGAGGCGAATTAAGGTGACAAGATGTTGTAGTGTTCAAGGAGGGTGAGTCACTAATTTCCAAAAAGTATCCGACCTGTCCCTAAACCTACATTACAAGCCGAAACAAGTCCTAATGTGATCACAACCGAACGAGCCTAGGATGAAAACATAAAAAATAAGGGCAAGCATATGGTATTTGCATGTGTAGATATGAATTTCTTTGTGAGTGTGTGTTTTTCTCTCCTCTTTCGTCTTCGTCCCATTCTTGTCGTATATATGTGTGTTGGGACATTCTTTGGTCTATGTGAGGGCATAAGGATGAGAATTGAACAAAATAAAGTGACCACCTAAAGTAGTGTTTGTGTGCACCATAATATGTTCGATAATGTAATGTCATTCATTGAAGCTTCATTGTTAGTCGTAGTATTCTTGAGTTATGCATATTGTTTTAAAGTAGAGAGTTGGGGATGGTCGTTTAAAGGAAAACATGCATGTCGGTAGTTCAAAGTCAAAACCAATGTAGACATTGTTATTCTATAATATCTAGGTGTTAGATTGAGTCATGGTTTTGTATGGCTTGCTTGAGGACAAGCAAATACTTTAAGTTGGGGGTGTTGATGTGGCGTGATTTTACACCACAATCGATGCTTTTTAACTATAAGTTTTACTTGTTTTTAGGCAAGTCTATGTCATTTTACGTAGTTTTTGTCATGTTTCAGGTAATACGAGGTCCCTAGAGCCTAAGTGTGGAAAACAAGCAAAAAAGTTGCAAAACTGGAATTAACTGGAAGTTCTGGAAAAGAGCCGTGGAAAAATACTCTACGCGATCGCGCAGAGTACCCACGCGATCGCGCCCACGCGGGAATTGTACTCCACGCGATCGCGCCTACGCGCGTTGTTAATTCCACGCGGTCGCGCAGGAGCTACACACGATCGCGATTAAGGGAGCAGGGGAAGCTGACGTCATCCACGCGATCGCGCATACACATGGCGCGATCGCGATGAAGGATTTTCGGCAATTTTCAACCAGAACCTGGGATTTGACGATTTCTTCCATTCCAGTTCCTATAAATAGAAAATGAGGGCAAAACATCAGTATCTTTGGCAGCTCCCACAAGTTGGAGGCTAGGGTTCCTACAAAAAATGTTCTCTCTTCTTTTTAATCCTTGTTGATGGAAATCTCTTGGTGACAATTAAGATTGATACTCTTGTTGTGCTTATTTATTCATTTGCATTGTTCTTAATCAAGTAAGTGTTTGCTATTTTAATTATTCTTGTTCTTGAATGTTTTCATTGGATTAGCTAACCTTTGAACTCGCCCATTTACTTTGTTTGAAACTCGGAAGAGGAAGAACGGAGTTGGGATAGAATAATTAACATGAATTTGGGGCGTTAACCCTCATCTAATGGAAGTTGACCTAGGAATAGGCAATACCACTTGTAGCCATATTCGGGTGTTCTTAATGCTCCTAATTGCTTGAGGGATCTTCAATTGGGTAGTCTAGTTAATCTTCGGAAGAAGTTAATTTAGAGTCATTATCCGAGGCTAAATAACATAAACTTGCTATTATTTACAATTCGTGAAATAGATTGGATCGTTACTTGAGAAGTAGTTTCCCTTCTTCCATTCTTGTTGCCATTGATCAATTTACTTGCTTTGTAGATTAGAATTTATATTTCCATATTTTATAAAAACCTTATCAAAAACAACCATTGATGCGTTCGGGCATAGCTATTGTTAGTGATAATTCCTAATCTGCTTAAATCACCTACATATTGTTCTCTGTGGGATTCGACCCCGACTCATAGTTGGGTAAATTATATTTGCATACGACCGTGCCCATTCTAATTAATAGGGTGGATTTGGACGTTATCACTGTCTCTCTCGAAAAATTTTCAAGTGGGGATGCGTATTGCAACCACGTGAAAAACTTGGCGGATAGGCTGGCAGATGTGGATGCTCCGGTGGCAAATAGTCGCCTTGTCTTGCGGCTCATTGGTGGTCTTCCAAAGGCCTACTCTGGCACAGTGGATTTTGTCCAAAATCAAGACCCATTACCACCTTTTGAAAGCGTTCGATCCCGAATAAAACTGGCGGAACGTACGCTAAAAAATTGTCTCTCCAAGGAAGCCGGCGGGAATACGGCTTTTATTGCCTCTACTGGCGGTGCCCAACCAGGTAACATGGAACATGTTAACTCCAACTCTCAGAATAATTTTTCTTCAAGTTCCAATCATGGTAGGAATAATAACAACAAGAACAAGAAGAAAAATAATAACGGAAAGAACAATGGGCAAAATCGCAATAATGGCCGCGGTGGGGGTGGGCAGAACGCTGGCCGCGGCACCAACCAGTGGCCGACTGGCGGCACTAGTCAGTGGCAGCCGCGCCACGTTCTTTTTCCGTACCCTCCATATGGGTAGTGGCCGACACAGTGGGCTGCTCCACCATGCCCCTACCCGACTGCCCCACGGCAGCAGTCCCGACCGGCGATGCAGCCCGGTATTCTCGGGCCACGACCTCAACAGGCCTACGCGGCATCGGCAGCCCAGCCCCATATTGGCTACACTCCGACGGACATTGAGGCGGTAATGCATACTTTCTCTATCGCTCCACCGGATGTGAATTGGTATATGGATACTGGTGCAACATCACATATGACCTCGGACCAAGGTACACTCTCATCTTATTTTAATTTGAGCAATAGTAATCATCGCATTGTTGTTGGTAATGGGCATGTAATTCCAATTCATGGTTTCGGGAACACTACTCTCTCACCTCCACACCTCCCACTTACCTTAAATAATGTATTGCATGCACCCAAGCTCATTAAAAATCTTATCTCCGTCCGAAAATTTGCCATTGATAACTGGGTTTCTGTTGAATTTGACCCATTTGGTTTTTATGTGAAGGATTTCCAGACGGGGAACAAACTAATGAGATGTAACAGTAGCGGGGACCTCTGTACACTCTCCACCGTCATCCAGGCCTCACCTTCAAAATCTCCTTCCGTCTTCACTGCTTTGTCTCCTGATTTATGGCATTGTCGTTTAGGACATCCGGGAGCCCAACCTTTACGCTCTCTTCATAGCAAGCATTTTATTGAATGTAATAGGAACAAACAATTTTTATGTTCATCTTGTACTTTGGGGAAACAAGTTAAATTACCTTTTTATGACTCGATGTCTTTCACTGCTTTTCCATTTGACATAGTTCATAGTGATCTTTGGACGTCGCCCGTAGCTAGCTCTAACGGGCATCGTTACTATGTACTATTTCTTGATGATTTTAGTAAATTTTTGTGGACTTTTCCTATCTCTAAGAAGTCTCAAGTTTACTCTCTTTTCACCTCATTCCATGCTTTTGTCAAAACTCAATTTGAAAGGTCCATTAAAAATTTACAATGTGACAATGGGAAAGAATTTGATAACGGGCCACTTCAACTATTTGCTCAAAAACATGGGATGCAATTCCGCCTCTCTTGCCCTCACACATCTCCTCAAAATGGAAAAGTCGAACGTCACATTCGATCCATAAATAATGTAATTCGGACCCTGCTTACCCATGCCTCGATGCCCCCCTCTTTTTGGCATCATGCACTTTCTATGGCCACATACCTTTTGAACATTCTCCCTACTAAAGTTCTAGGATACTCTTCCCCTACTCAACTTCTATACCAAAAAGATCCTATCTATTCCCATCTTCGGGTTTTTGGGTGTCTATGTTTTCCTTTGTTTCCATCCACCACAATTCATAAGTTACAAGCACGGTCCACTCCTTGTGTCTTTCTTGGGTACCCTTCCGATCATAAGGGATATAAGTGTTATGATATGTCAACCCGGAAAATTTTCGTTGCCCGTATGTGGTCTTTGATGAACACACATTCCCATTCTCAAAACTTCATACTCCGACATCTCACACGTATGAATTTTTGAACCATAATTTTAATCCATACATCATTCATCATATGCAACGAAATTCTGGCAATACATCTCCCAACACTCTAAATCCCAAGCCACCTCAACCCCCGACTCCACCCGCAGCCACTCCTAGTCCCCAGCAGCAGCCCTCCCGCTGCTCTTGCGCCGCTGCCTTCCAGCCCGCCATCACCACCTACGGCCCCCTCCTCACAGCAGCCACACCCCATGACTACCCGATCCCGTAATGGCATTTTCAAACCCAATTTGAAATATTCCTCCAACCTTAACACCGAGACCACTACCGCCATCTCTCCATTACCCAAAAATCTCGTAAGTGCTCTCCGTAACCTAAATTGGAAGAATGCCATGATGGATGAATTTAATGCTCTAATTGAAAATAAGACATGGGAGTTAGTTCCTCGGCCTGCTAATGTTAATGTGATTCGGTCAATGTGGATTTTCCGTCATAAAAAGAAATCTAATGGTTCTTTTGAGAGGCATAAAGCCCGTCTTGTAGGTGATGGCAGGTCTCAACAGAAGGGTGTTGACTGTGAGAAGACCTTCAGTCCGGTGGTCAAGCCAGCATCCATTCGCACTGTGCTAAGTATTGCATTATCTTATTCTTGGCCCATCCACCAGCTCGATGTCAAGAATGCTTTTCTTCATGGAAATCTCTCTGACACTGTGTATATGCATCAACCATTGGGTTTTCGGGATCCCAATTTTCTTGAGCATGTCTGCCTATTGAAGAAGTCTCTCTACGGCCTGAAACAAGCCCCTCGGGCTTGGTACCAGCGGTTTGCTGATTTTTTCGCCACCATTGGCTTCTCACACAGCAAGTCTGATCACTCATTATTCATTTATCGCAGGGGTTCTGATATTGCATATATACTGCTTTATGTCGATGAAATCATTCTGACGACCTCTTCAGACGATCTCCGTAAGTCTATTATGGCACTCTTAAGTGCCGAGTTTGCCATGAAAGATCTTGGTCCAGTAAGCTATTTCTTGGGTATTACTGTTACTCGTAATGCAGATGGCTTATTTTTATCACAAAAGCAGTATGCCGAAGAAATCCTGGAACGGGCAGGTATGTCACTCTGTAGCCCGTCTCCTACACCTGTTGACACGAAGCCGAAGCTAGGTGCCTCGAAAGGTGCACCATTTGATGATCCGACTAAGTATCGTCAGCTTGCTGGGGCTTTGCAGTACCTTACTTTCACTAGACCAGATATCTCTTATGCCGTCCAACAGGTGTGTCTCCACATGCATGACCCTCGTGATGAACATATGGCTGCTCTTAAGCGCATTCTGCGCTACATTCAGGGGTCTATCGATTTTGGGTTGCATCTCTATAAGTCTTTTGTCAGCAGCTTAGTCTCCTATACAGATGCAGATTGGGGTGGCTGCCCGGATACCAGACGCTCCACCTCTGGCTATTGTGTCTTCCTTGGTGACAACTTGATTTCTTGGTCCTCAAAACGTCAGCCTACACTCTCTCGTTCTAGTGCCGAGGCCGAATACAGGGGAGTTGCTAATGTTGTCTCCGAATCCTGTTGGATCAGGAATTTACTCCTTGAGCTACATTGCCCAATCCAAAAGGTGACACTTGTTTATTGTGACAATGTGAGTGCGATATACTTATCATGTAACCCGGTACAACATCAGCGCGCTAAACACATTGAAATGGACATACACTTTGTTCGCGAAAAAGTTTCCCGTGGCGAAGTTCGTGTCCGTCATGTTCAGTCCCGATATCAGATTGCAGACATTTTTACAAAAGGGCTTTCGCGCGTACTGTTTGATGACTTTCGGGACAGTCTAAGCGTTCGTCCACCTCCCGCTTCGACTGCGGGGGTGTGATAACCATTGTATTTTGTCATTATTATGTACAGCTAGAATATTAGTCATTATTATGTACAGCTAGAATATTTCCTAGAATATTATGTACAGCTAGAATATCTCTTAGAATAAGGTAAGTCTTTTGTATATATTGATGACATTCAATCATAATCAATCAGGGAATTGATTTCCTACACTTTCAAATACTCAACTCATAATTATATTTAAGAAAGGGGTTGAAGAAAGTATCTTTCCAAACCAAGCCCTAACTTGAGTTTTTATGGGTGTTCTTGAAGACCTTGTTGGAATCTAATCAACCAAAAGATGTAATGACATTAATCTGTGTACCTAAGTTTCTCTGAAAGATTTTGACACAAAAAAGTACTACATAGTTGAAATAAATAATCCTTGCATCAACGAGAAAACAAATAAAAATAAATATTTGGAACTCTATATTTATTTTAACTAGACTTTTTCCCTTCTTTATTTAGATAATAATAATAATGAAGGTTCAGCCATTATTTTATGTATACATGTTACTACTTAGGAAATCCTAGAGCCTGAAATCGAGAAGTGAAGGACGAGCTCCAAGTCCTTTGGAGTTGTAATAGGATACATAATTTCTCACTGTTGTTTCCTTGTACAAAGGAGGATTTTCATTTGACAACAATTCCTTTATTGGGCCATAGAGCCTATCAAATGGCTGAAGATAAGTTGCGAAAAAACATGCAACTGAAATTCTTGGTCCAATATGATTTGCCAATACTCTGTGCTCAGCACTTTTGAACTTGTCATTTGATAGAAGCTGCATTGCAGAAAAATGAGTTTAAGTTTTATAAATCTTCAATATAAGTTTTTTATACCATCAGACTATAGACAGGATACCTACAGGCAAGCCTTCATATAATATTGAGATTTTAATCTTGAATATAAGGCAGCTTACTTGCTATAATAGGTAAAGCTTACTTGATAGTGTGTAAATTAGAAGCATATAACTTAAACTCATATAGAATATATATTTACAATTTACTTTCAGACACAAATTCAAAATATAAACTTGCTTCTTTGTCTCGAACCCCATACCTATAATGATAGAGTCAAGGATGGCCCCCAAAACCAAAAGGAAAGTCTGAAGCCTAATCCGGAAACTGTTGGTTAGAAGCCGAAGATTACTTTAGCCAATCAAAGCCCCAAAACTAGTAAGGGCACTCATGTCCAAGTAAGCCACCCCAACCTTGGATTCAAGATTTTGAGTTCTTTGAAAATTAATATGGATTTAAATCAAAGCCCCAAAACTAGTATAATGTATTTCATAATTTCTCACATATATATTTATAGTCTATCTTAAAAATGAATTGTCCAATCAAACTCACTCCTAACACTCTAGATCGGCCTCTGATTCAAGCCAAATCACTAGTGACTAGACATATGTAATTTGTTTTAGATATACTTGCCTGCAGAAGGTCACCAAGATTGATAACTAGTGCTCCAGTCATTGGATGAATATCAATCCATTGGTTTTGGTGATAAAATTGAAGGCCACCAATGTGATCTTGTAGAAGAATTGTGAAGAAATCTGGGTCAGTATGCTTTGTGGTTCCATTAGTTCTGTCTGGTTCAGGACAAGGTGGATAGTAATGACTGAGAATGAAATGGCCTTTTGCACACTCCATTTCCAACAAGTGATTGGACTTCAGCCCAAGTGCCTCTGCCAGTAACTCTAATATTGTTTGGCCCAACTTTCGAACATACTCAGAATATTGAAGTAACTCCTCCCTAACAAAGAAACAAATAGAAAATAAAGTAAAATCATCTCTACATAAATCATTCTACTAATAGTTCATATTCAAGCCAACCGCCATTCAACACTTATATATTGTATGTGATTTAAACCAATGTTTTAAAAGGCGGGAGCGTAAGGTGAGACGTTTTATATATGCCTCAGCGAGGTGTAAGCCTCATGGGTATTTAAATTTTAATATTTCATAAAATAATATGATTACAATAAATACTTTTAAATCGGTAAAATTACATAAAAAATAAAAGAAAACTGTAAATAGATGAAATATATATATATATATATATATATATATATATATATATATATATATATATATATATATATATATATATATCCTCAGAAAAAAAAACAAATCAAAGTAATCCATTATACACCACTTACAACTTATAATTACATATAACATAATTTTACAAGTATAAACAATACAATGAAATAAAAACTATTATGAAATGCAAATCAACTATAACATCAACTTTCAAACAATAAAAAAATAACAATTTCTTAAAATAATATTGCTATCATACTATTCATTTTATCTCAGTTTTATAATTAAAACGTAACTCTTTCATGAATAAAAATAATTTTACTTTCAAATAGCGAAATAATAAAATATGATAATTTTGATACATAGGACAAAAGACCAATGACAAGTAAGAATGTACAATTCGGTTATATATTTTTAAAAGAAATATAAAGTGATATTCACTCTCACGATGTTCTCAAATGTATGCAATACTACGACTTGTTATTTGAGTTACACCCAATCTTTTTTATTTCTATAGATGAAAAACTATTAAGTATCATTCATTTGTTAAAGAATTATAAGGGTCAACAATTCTAATTAAGGAATTTAACATATAATTTGTGTAAGAACTGTTAGGCGAGCCTCGAGCGTTGGGTGTTAGACGTGTTTAGGACGTATAATTGGGCGCTTAAGGTGTAAGCCTCACGGGAACTAAGCCCCGCACATGAGCCTCGGGGCGTTTTGCCAGTGCCTCGCCCCGGAGCGAGCCCTAAAACTGTCTTTTAAAACACTGATTTAAACATTAAATTATATGCTTCTTCCTCGTGGATCAAGTGCCAAAACTCCTTAAACGACAATGAAAAATACTGTCACAGTAAACGCATCTCAGTTTGCACTATTCACTAGTCTAATAGCTAGGGAGTAGGATATCGGACTTGGTGGTAGGTATATTGGCTTACGCCGAATCGGTAGGAAAAAAATATAAAGTATAACATTTTCGAATTTTTGGACCAAGTCCTAAATCTAAAAAACCAAAATTTTTAAAAGTTGTAGGGCCTACTTTGAAGATCTGTTAGAACAACCAAAATATTAGCAGCATATCAAAGAGGGTTTTAGCTGAAAATTACCTGCATATTTCTGGTAATTCATCACTACTTGGAGGATTTGGAGCCATGAGACAAGCTAGTGTATCCCTCCAATCTGCAGCCTTAGATTGATAGAGATCAAAATTGCTATTAAAAAACACCTTCTTCATATCATCCCTTGAGTAAAACTCCATCTTTGTCTCATTTGGTTGCTCATTGAAACTTCGAACTCCTCGAATCATCTCATCCATGATATGTTGAGGCACACCATGGTTCACAACTTGAAAAAATCCCCAAGTCTCACATGCCTCACCAACCTCTTCAACTATTCTCCTACGTCGAAAATCGTCTTTGTTTATGTCCTCGAGATCTATAACTGGGATTTGAACGTTGACGTTGGAGCATGAATCAAGATTCTGAGCATTGAACTCATTTTTTTTTATGGACGGTGTAACGAAAATCTCAGGGATATGAACTATCCCTGCATCGACTAGTCCTTTTACACCGGCCTTTGTGTTATCGAAGGCCTTGAGCTCTTCTGCTCGATCATAGTCAACCATTTTTTTTTATTTTTTGTTTTTGTAAAGAGAGTTTCTGAATATCTATTAAACTTTTGGTTATCTTGTAATCTAATCTAAAATAGGAGCAGAAGATAATGGACGACAAAAAAGATATTCACAGGGAAAGTCAAATTTGGACACTGAAAAAAGGCACATCATTATCACGCCAGTTAATTTAAGAAAATTCTACCTTATCATAACTACTCCTCTGTTTTAATTTACGTAAATCTTTTACTATTTAAGAAATGTACGATGTAATTCTTTGATCACGTATTTTTTATATTTTTTTAAAATTATTTGAATTATAAATTATCATGACTTATAGTATTTTTAGTGTAGTTTCTAAATACATTTTATTTTTACAAATTTAAAAAATCTATGTCAAAATTTAAAGGTAAATGATAAAGTTTGATCCTCGTACTCCGAAAAGATTCACAGAAATTGAAACAGAGGGAGTATATTTTATACTATAATTAACTAAAAAAGGTGTTAAAATTATTATTAAACCTTCTCTTTTATTTGACAATTTCAAGGTTTAAAATTAGGGGGTATTTATGTCTTTCCCCCAAGAGTTTACAGGAGCAATATTATAATCCTACTGTCACTATTTAGCTTGTGAGTGAGCCTTAGTAATATATATTTACATAGTTTTGGAACATTTTTTCCACGCCCATAAAAAAAAGATGAAGACTTCATAAAGTAGTGAATCGATAAATCCATATTAATGGACGTCTCAACCACTAGTTCGAAAGGTAAAAAGCGCTAGGCTCAGAAACAAAATGAAAATAAAATTAAGAGGGTTTTGAGTCTTGATATCAGGCTTTTCTTATAGAGATATCACTTGTACAAATGAGGCAAACTACAAGCAATTCTGTCCAAGATACAACAAAGCCACTCATTAATACTTGCAAATTTTTAGTCACTTTGTTGGTAATCCTTGTTTATATGCAGGAACCGTCATATATTTTCTGTATATACATCGTATTTCACAAACAGACACATCTATTTATAGATACCGTTACACTAAGGGTAAGGGGATGGGGGCGTTTTGAATGAAGACTTCGGTGGTGGTTTAAACGGTTGTGAACGTTTTATTGGTAGATTAGGCTTTGGAGAAGGTGGTGGAGGGTGAGGTGGTTTACGACCAAACACAAGTGCAGGACCAAAATCTTGAATCAAAAGAAGCAAAAGAAAGTAGAAAACCATTTTCATTTTTGAGTGCATTTCACGAATCTTGATGACTTTGGGTTTCTGACCCCATCTATATATAATGATGACTTTTAGATGAGTGGGGCGTTTTATAACTTTGAGACTTTGATCAAAGAAGGAAAACTATGAGCATGTTTGACAAATTAGCATTCTTTTGTTTTATATGTTATGCTTTTCTTGTTGATAACCTTGAAACTGGTAAATCACCAAAAGATGTGGTGCAGTCGATAGGACTGTTTTTTCATTAACCAGAGGTCTTGCGTTCGAGTCCTGGGTATAGAAAAATTCTTCGTGGGAGCGTCTCCCCCCCCTTCCAAAAAAAACATGGGCCCTACCCAACTCAAATCCGGGTTGATCTCCAAGCCATATTGCACATCGGGTGAGAAAGAAAAAAAAAACTTGAAACTGGCAAAGACTGTGCTCGAGTTATAGGGTGAAGGAAAGGGGGGAAGCAACTCGGTCCTTCCTTGTGGAGGAGTAAACAGAGTAATGTATATAGTTATAACTTATAATATAAAAAATAAATTCTTTATTTGTTTTGTTTGGTAAATAAATTATAGTACATAAATAAAAAAATTAAAACTTGGTAAAGGTTGGAATATAATTCATTATTTAGTCTATTTTGTTTCAGCCCATTTCAGTTCAAGTAACTTTTGGATATGGACGCAATGTAAAAATTTCACAACGAAGTACCTATTTGGACGCTGCTATTTAACTTGTATCCAACTTTCTAAAAGTTTTGCACATCTATACACTTTGGAACAAATTCTGGCATGTGGTTTCTAAAGTTAGACTAAACAAAGACTAAATTTAGAAAAAATAAATATCTAAAATTTTATATATGTGAAGTTCATGCATTTCTTCCTGAAGTTTAAGCAAAAATGGTTGAACTAAAATCATTTACGCATGACTTCAGGCAAAAATAGTTAAAGTTCAGACAATATTGAGTATGACTGTTATAGAGAGGTAATTTAACAAAGAGTGTACCGGTATAATGAATGTCACTGCTGTTATACGTAAAATGTTATTATAGAAAAGTAAAATATAACATGAAAAATCGGTTCCGAAAAAAATCAGACTGTTATAGTAAAATTTTATTATAACGAATGACAATTATAGAGAGATTTGACTGTATAATAATTTAAACTCTTACTCTAGACTAATAGAAACTCTAGACGAGTCAGGAATTGAAAAACGAATAAGTAGACAAGGTGCCAATCTATCACGGATATGGAGTGAAATAATAAGAAAGAAGTTTGAATATGTAAATCAGAAGTCAAATGCAAAAGAAATTTGTTAGATTAATTCCTTTGAATAAGGCTTATTTTGAAGACCTCGAAAGTCGAATAATCCACAGGGAAGCAAAAAATATGTAGACATCATATTGTTCACAAGTCGTTATAACTAAAATGGCTAAAAGCGAAAAAATGCTACAAGTGAGCTAAGGGGGAATCCCTTTTAATTATTGCTCGTCTTCTCAACCATTCATAATTCTCAATTTATGAAAATATATGTGATTTTTGGTCCTTTAAAATAAGAAATATGTTGCATATAGAATTACCTATGAATCAGAGTGATAATACAATTTAACATGATACATGGATACTCAAGTGATATATGATACATTGTGAAGATTACAAGCATAAGAACCAAAAGTACAACTGATGAGTAATTCAAAGTTAAATGTGCCTAGTTAATTTTTTTTTAAGAATTAAGAAAATTTAACTTAATTACCAAGTAGAATTGTTTAGCCAGATAATACAAGGACCAAAACTAAAGTTGAGATACTTGAGGGACTAAAAGTGCAAATTCCTCTATTTTGCACAAAAGAAAACGATACAACACGTGTAAGTGTAACAAAACAAAATACTCCTACTACTTTTGTTTCCAAGGACAAATAGATATAATGCTCGTTGAATTCTTGCAGGGAAATTTGGTGCGTTTATTTCAGCTAGCTAATTATTGTTGCAATTGTTTTATGTCATTTCATCTATTTTCGTTGTTTTCTAAATTGTCTATTAATCGTGGAGTTGCGGTAAAGAACTAAAGATGTACCAATATTTATGACTTAAAATGAAAAGGTATCAGTGGAGTCAAATTGAAATTGAAACAGGGCCAATTTCAACTACGATAAATAAAATAAAATAAAGGGAGTAATTTCGTCTAGTCCCACGACTTTTATGGCAGCACCATTTTGTATGACCATTTTGGCTGTGACGTCTTTGGCATTTTTTTTTTCTTTCTAATTTTTAAAGTGAGGTCTTTGTCAATATTCAGAGGTAGGTACCCTGAATAAAATAATATAGAGCCCATTTGGATTAGCTGAAAAAAGTGGCTTTTAAGCATTAGTATTTAAAGTACTTTTTAAGTGCCGAAAGTTATTTATAAATAAACAGTTACGTGTTTGGATAAAAGTGCTTAAAGAGTTTTTAGAAGTAAGGATAATATTGGAATTAATAGAAAATATAAGGGATAAAAGGATAAAGTTGTTAGTCAAACTAAAATGGCTTTTAAGCCAAAAAAAAAAAAGTTAGGGTTGAGCAACTTCTTGGTTTTGGCTTATTTAAGTAATTTTTAACTTAATTTAAGTTATTTTCTATTTTTGCCAAACACCCAAATAAATTAAAAATAGCTTATAAGCTGGTTTGACCAACTTATAAGCCAATCCAAATGGGCTCATACTCTTATCTCCTAAAGTGTGTGAATTGGGTGGTCTTATTTAAAAGTGTAAGATATAACAATTGGTTCTAATGTTTCATACGTTATTACAGTCAAATTTAATTCAGTAGATTAACTTATTTTCACGTTTAACTTGGCCATGTGATATTTCTTAACTTACGGTGTGTTTGGTAAGGGAAAAAAATATTTTCTAGGGAAATTTTTTTCTAGATAACATGCTATCCCGAATAATAAGTGAGGTTCTTAATTAGTTATTTTTGCTATTGCCAAATAAGCATAAAATGTTTTTGTAAAAGTATTTATATATAATCTAGGCAAATACTATGTAATGGGGTTTGAGGATGCGGGTCGGGTATATGGTGCGGGGGCCAGACAAGGGGGTGAGCGTTTGGGTGGAGATGATACCATCAGTGTGGAATGTCACTTATGAAACTTGTTTTCCCTACTTCACTAGGGAAGTCTTTTTCCTAATTTTTAAGGAACTTGTTTTCCTATAAAGAATACTAGTCAATCTACAATATCTGAATTGGCAAATTTTATCTTTTTATAAACTTAGTCGAGTTAAAAAAAAAATCGTAATATAAAAGTGAAACCAAATTTATAATGTAAGGCTATGTCAGAAAGTAAATCAAAACACAATCATTCCAATGCAAATATTTGTACTTTTTTGATGTTTAATTTAAATTTCAAGTTGCATTTCTCTTACCTGATCAATGTTAAGTAATATATTCTCACATCATTTAATTACTTAATCATGATAGATTATTAATATGATTTGGTATAAACATCTGTAAATTTTATTAATAGCGTGAAAATTAGTACATAATTTACCTGAAATTGGAAAATAGAAAACAAATTGGAAAGGATAAATATCACTGGGTCATTTTTGAATCCTGTATGAATCACCATGTAATTTCCCACCAAAAGATGTGTCCCGAACAAAATTTAGGAAAGTCATTATCAATTCCCTCATTAGTTTTCGTTCGTAAATACAAAAAAGCGAAATAGTAATATGTACTCTTATAAATTTTATAAACACAATCTTAATTCTATTAATTTATCATTTGTATAACAGTATAAGCATGTGATTATATATCTTTGCCTCTTTTTAAAATTAATGGTATAGACTCCACAGGCTTCTCTCCGCAATAATATTGCCTCCGTTGTAGATTTACCGGACATAAATCTAAATTGGTTCTCATTCATTCTTGTCGTGTTTATAAGTCTACATTCTATTGCTTTTTTTCTCAAAATTGCATCCTATGACTCATAAGCTTAATGCCACGAAAGTTCACACAACTTTGATATCTCCTTTGTTCTTATAAATCTAAATCAGGGTACTCTTCCTCTGCTCGTCGGATAACGTACCTCTTCTT
Source organism: Lycium barbarum (assembly GCF_019175385.1). NCBI lineage: Eukaryota > Viridiplantae > Streptophyta > Magnoliopsida > Solanales > Solanaceae > Lycium > Lycium barbarum. The sequence goes on along the minus strand of NC_083346.1, from coordinate 116,343,285 downwards.
AATTAGCATAAAGTTGAATAGCTTGGTGAGCCATTCTACTCCTACCTCTCCAAGACACTTCCAAACTTCTATAGGGATACTATCGTGACTACAAGCTTTCCTAATCCTCATATTTTGATGGCATCCTTTACCTCTTGGCCTAATTCTACGAGTATAGCTAAAGTTTCTATTGTTCATAGACGTGGGGAGGTCTAAAATATTATTCTCTTGGTTCGAGTTGAACAATTAATCAAAATAATCTCTCTATTTCTCTTTAATTTCATTATCTCCTGTCAACACTTGTTCAGAATAATTCTTAATACACTTCATCTGGTTTAATCTTTACCCTTTTTTTCGCGCAGTCGTGCTAGTTTAAACATTTATTTCTCCTTTCTCGTGTTCGATATCTGGATACAAGTAGAGGTGGCAATTTGAGCCCATATTTAGAAAATTAGCCCATTTTACCCACATGTTAGTGAGTTGGGTCACTCATATTTCAGGTGGGTAAATATGGGCTTCAAGTCTCTCTTTAACCCATAAAAATATGGGCAAATATGGGTAAAATATAGGTATCCATATAAGAACACACTAGACCCAATAACAACTCATTTTGAAAATGAGCAATTTCTTTCTTACTTCACCCCAACCCTTACCCCACCACCCACCCCGCCATGCCCCCCACCCCAATTTTTTTTTTATTTCATATATTTTATTTTTCTTTTATAAAAAGCTTATAAAAAAGGAGAAATTTTTTTCTTACCTCCCACTCCGATCCCTACCCCCACCCCCACCATCCCCCCCCCCCAAAAAAAAAAAATTAATTTCATATATTTTACCTTTATAAAATTTTATAAAAAATGGAAAAAAAAATTCTTACCCCCACCCTACCCCTCCACAAACCCCCCCACCCCACAAATTTCAATTTCAAATATTTTACTTTTATAAAAAAAAATTATAAAAAATGGAAAAAATTTCTTACCCCCACCCCGGAAAAAAATCAATTTCAAATATTTTACTTTTATAAAAGTTTTATAAAAAATGGAAGAAAAAAAAATTCTTACCCACCCACTCACTCCACGACCCCCCTCCCCCCCCCCCCCCCCCCCCAATTTCAATTTTCATATATATTAGTTCTATAAAAAATTTATAAATAATGGAAAAGAATTTCTGGTCCCCCCCCCCCCCCCCCCCCACCAAAAAAATCAATTTCATATATTTTACTTTTATAAAAAATGAAAAAAAAAAAAAATCATACCCCCACCCCTCACCCTTGAAATTTATAGGAAAAAATTAATTTAACTTGACAAAAGAAAAAAATTTGTAAACATACACTTAAAATAATAGTACACTTGTATAATATGGGTTAACCCATAACCAACTCAGCCATTTATCACCCAACCCATATTTACCCACATAAAATATGAGCGGTTTGAAACCCAACCCATTTTTGTTCAAACCATATTCAACCAAACCAAATCCAACCAAACCCACCCATTTGCTACCCCTAGATACAAGTAATTTAGTTCTTAAATATGATAATAGTCATAGATTTTGTTAGCAATAATGTTCTGGTTAGATATGTTTTAACTCATTAGTAGGGTCTAGTAATTAAAACCACCTCTGTTTTTCCTACAAGTGCATTTTGTTGTCTGCAATGTGGGACTCCTCGGTAAATAGAAATATGGAAACTTAAAATAGAGAGAAAGAATTTAAACAAAAGGAGCTGAAAGAGAGATTTACACCAAGCCTTCATAGGCCTGCCAAACAAACAGTCAAATGACCTTAAATAGGGAAGGAGGAAAGAACCAGGACTATTAGACTATTGGTTTGAGAATTCATAAGTAGTTAGATGTTAGAATTTGACAAACACTAAAGAATCAAGAACAATACTTTATTCTACACAAAATAGGCACATTAATTGATGTGGGAAGGAGCGCAAAATTAAATGTACGAAAAAAAAAAAGCAACGACTCCCAACGAAAAAATTTAGAAATCAATAGAAGAAAAGAAAGAAAGATTGCTAAAGGAGAGGATTGAATAAAATCTTACTTATTCCGCAGACAAACGGTTAAACCAAGACCAATTGTGACAGTTAGCAACTGCATTTAGATCGCTTTTCAAAAGCAAAATAATGCTAAAGTTGTGTCGTTTGTTTACGGTAAAAGTTGTAACTGTTCGGGGAAAGGATACTTCACAAACAAATTAGCAACAATAATGAAAAATGAAAGTTTACCAGAGTGGTTTTATTCCTCTTGTTTTCACCCTTTCACATCAGTGACCATCAATGAATGGGCCAAAAATGAAGGGACTTTTATCTGGAAATGAAAAAGAGGAGGGCAAGAACCTGTACGTAGCGAAACTTTAAGAAGTGATGTTTCGGTTCAAAGTGATGGTTGATTATTATAGTGGGACAACTTTTCATTATTATTAATTAAACTTATAATTTGTGACAGGCTTATCACTTGGAGAAAGAAGAGAAAACAGTGGCTGACTCTGGATATTTTTAAAGCCCTGATTGAAGATTCATACAAATCCTACCAAAAAAAAAAAAAAAACGATAATACTCATACTAAAGAAGGAACAGAGAGGAGATGAAGGGAATAAATTTGGTAATTATGTAAAGATTAACTTTAGAAAGGTGCGAGAAAAGAAGTTGGAAATTAAAGAGGTGACTTTTGAATTGGCGTTGCAACTGTTCGGAGAAAGATACAAGGATAATTAAATGTAGTAAAATAAATTAATAAAGGAAAAAAGAGCAAAAATTTGAGAAAATAGCAAAATAGCATTCTTGGCTTGCGAGACTGCCACATCACCAGGCCTATGTCCTCGAATTTCCAAAACATAACCAAACATGAAAAAAAAAAAATTATCTCCATACCAAACAAAACCTTATTAATTCATCGGTGAGTTCTGGGCCCCTTCCTCTCTTGAAATTTTTGTCGGGAAAATAACACTATATGCCAATTAAGGTAAAATAATTACCCGTTTAGCCCATATTTTTTTATTACCCGAGCTAGTCTCCTATCAAACTGCCAGATGCTCCTATTTTCCCGTTCTCCTTCCAACTTTACATCTTTATGTGATACGAATTTTCTACCTATTTGTTCCTTGTATGTGGTTAATTGTAATTAACACAGGTAATGTATTTTTTTTTTTTTTTTGGCGTTGCTTCTTTATTTTTTCAGTTTCCTCTTCTTTGTTTTTTTACTCTTTTATACGGAATGGTATAGAAGTGTATATAAACACCTCTTATACATTATGCATAAACCTTTTTTATGTATAAACACCTCTTGTATAAGTTCGTATAATATTGTATACTAGTGTAAAATGTGTATAAACACCTCTTATACACTTTATACAAGATTTATACATTGTCTACAGTAAGTGTATAATGTTGTATACCGTCAAAAAGTGGCTATGCAGGTTGTAATTTAAAAATATGGCTACACTAATGTAATTTTGTAAGCCGAATTGTATGTTACTGAAATTTCCCCATTTTTGTCCATCTATTACGCTTTGAAATCAACCATGACAAACAAGATTAGGTGACTAACAAGTAAAGACGCATAGAACATTGTCAACGCGGTATTTTGTCGATTCCATTTTGATTAATCTATGTATATACACCAAGTTAATAGGGAAAATGGTCAAATTTAGCCATGTACCTTGAGAAAAGAATTATATTTAGCCTAGTAAGTTTTTCTATCTAAATTCACCCTTACCGTTAACAAAGTTACTTAAAATACTCCTAGCCCTAACGGACACCTCATTAAAAAAATCCCACCTAGGATCCTAGTCACTATTTCTCATTAATATACCACTTAATTAAACTGACCTGCGCCAAATAGAACCCGATCCATTAAAATTGAAACAATGTCGGTCATCTCTTCAACCTTTTTCAACTCCTTCCTCAATTGAAACAATGCTGCTCTGCAGCAAAATCGCCAAAATCTCTGATGCATACTGCTTGTTTCCATCAAATTCTCTAACTTTAATCACCTTCCTCCATTTACACAATGATGGAAATTAGGATTTTGGAGTCAGTAATTGACTAGTAATTTATTCAATTTTCTGCTTCATTTTGCTTTGTCAAAAAAATAAAAAAAGTACTCAGCCAGAGAAGGGAGTATCGATAAAGCCATGGCGACGGCAACAAAACCCATCTTTCCAATTTTTCTTTCTTTTTAGCACTATATTTCGAACCCCAACTAAGAATTTTGGTGAAAGTTTTTATTTTTATCAACTGAGGTGTTCTTAATTTGCTTTCTATTTGATTCTTTGATTTGAGTTTTGCTGGTTTTTTTTTTTTTTCACAGAGAATGCGTGTAAAGAAGATGGTACTTTGTTTATGGGAATTTTGTAGAGAGTGGGTAATGGGTGTTTAGGGCGAAATAGAGGGTGGGTCGGGTAAAATTTGTGGCGGGTCCGTAGTCTTAGGTGGCATGCTGACTGGATCCCACGTGGATTCATTAACTGACATGGTAATGCCACAGTGGACCGTCGTTAGGGTTGGGGTAAACTTATATAGGGTCCGTTTGACTTAGCTTAAAAACAACAATTTATAAGCTGAAAACAACTTATAAGCAAAAAAAAAAAAGTTGGGTTAGCCCAACTTATTTTTTTGGGCTTATTTTAAGCACAAAATGGCTTATAAGCTGACCAGCCAAACACTCAAAAAAACTGAAAACGACTTATAAGCCAAAAAAAGCAACTTATAAGCTAAGTCAAACGGGCTCATAGTTTATTAACGGTAGGGGTGAGTTTAGATAGAAAAATTTACTAGGGATAAATATAGACTTTTTCTCAAAGTACAGGGGTAAATTTGACCCTTTTCCCAAGTTAATACCCATCCTGATAGTAATCTGCACCCATTTACTTCAATTTGTGTTAATGTTCATGGTCAATGTGCATATCTGTATTCAACACTCATTTTCTTTGTAATCCTTGACATTGTTATTAAGAACTTGGAATTACCTCTCATTTCAAGTTCTTAGTTAAGAAAAATTGCTTCTTTTTCACAGTAATTGTCAGTTATAATGGTGTTCTTTCCCTAATTGGGAAGTAAAAAAGACTCAATTTTGATAGTAGCTACGCCAAGTTAATACCATCCTAGTAGTTGGCGTAATGGTAGTATGCTGCACCCCCACTAACTTAAATTTGTGGTCTTGTTCATGGTTAATGTGCATTTTTACTCGAGACTAAAAAAAGAGAAATTTTTATTTTTAATTGGAGTGCCATCTGTTTTAGGCGGCAAATGGAAATGTTGGCTCAGTTGGCACATATTTAAGGGCATTTTGATTAAGCAATTGAGAATGACCCAAAGATGAAATTACATCATTGTAGTATATTTAACTCAGAGGTGAATTCAAGATTTGAAGGGAGTTAGTGTAGAACTACACACCCACTACACCTTTGCGACAATGCAAGCAAAAATAATATAAATGCGTATACTTATTAAAAGATTTAACTTTATATTTAGTTCGAGCTGCATTCATTGCTGAAAGGGTATATCTGCCTCGGTCTGTATGTCACATGGTGAATAGCGCAACCACAGAGTCTCAACAGTAACCTGCGTATAAGATCCGCCATAATGGATGATGCATTCTTTCCACCTTGATTGGGATTTTCTCTTAGCTAGTCAGCTACTATTTTAGGATTGGGGTTAGTCGTTCATGTCCACCGCAAGCACAACTTGAGGTCTATGATTGCATGGATAGTCCGGCAGAAGAATATTTTTGTTAATCAATCTATTGATTTTATTTTCGAGAGAGATGATGCACATTGCAATCTATTTGGCGCTAATGTTTGATAAATCTAGCAACATCTCTGCTCATGATCACCGTTCACTTGGAAGAAAGAATACTTGAAAACAACTCACTCAGCATGTTGAGTTTTGCTAAGGACGTCAAAGGGAGTAGTATTGACTAATTTAAGAGTTTGATAGGATATGTTGCTCATTACAGAAGCATGTTTTTAGATACTGTTATGTTTTGTCAACAAAATTGTCAAAGCCTTATATGATGCCGTTTTCTGAGTAAAACTGGTAGCAGCTAGCTCTGGAGTTTGATGATACAGCTAGTTTGGGTTAAAAACTTACAATAAGTGCCTTGTGTATATATGAGCTCACTAAAGGAGGTAGAGAGTTACTTTTTTGTTGAAAACCAATCCGTTGTTTCTGTCTTCGGAACTCAATGGATAATGGGCCTGCCACCCCTAACCTTCACTTAAATGAGATGGAGAGTTCATTCCATTATATGTTTTCTTTTCGTATCTTTATATTGTTTGGTTGCAAAAGTAATTCTCATAAGTTTTCAAGGTAATGGTCTTATTTATGGGACTTGTAATTGGAGTCCGGAGTCTAAAGGGTATAAAAATACACGGTATAAATTAAAAGGGGATGGCCAAAAATTTATATACCAAAACGGGTATAATGTGGACTGATCCACGTTATACCCCAATTTTTTTTTCATCTGTCAGACAATCACCGAAAAAAGAAAAAAAAATTAAAATGTATAACGTGGACTGATCCACGTTATACAATATATTTTGTATAACGTGGATCAGTCCACGTTTTACAAATATATATTTTGTAAAACGTGTACTGATCCACGTTATACAAAATTATTTGTATAACGTGGATCAGTCCACGTTATACAATATCTGATACATTAGGTACATGTTAAAGTCATTTCAGTTTTAGACATGGGCACGACATGTTCATTAATATCCAATATGTCAAGTCTAAAGAATGTGCTTCATCTTTGAAGATCATGACTCTAGCTGTGAGTACTCGTACAAATATATTTTGTAAAATGTGGACTGATCCACATTATACAAAATATATTGTATAACGTGGATCAGTTCACGTTATAACTTCATTAATTTTTTTTCCCCGTTTTACAAATACTTGGTAACACTTTGCCTCTATTTAAATCATATTCGGCTGTTTTTTTAATAAAAAAAAATTATTAATTTTTTAATTTTTAAAGCATATAGTTAATTTCAGTGATTAACTCAAATAAATATTTTAACACATGCAATAATTAAATATGTGTTATTGATTTTTTTAACACATGCAATAATTAAATATGTGTTATTGATTTTTTTTAACACATGCAATAATTAAATATGTGTTATTTATTTTAACATATTTATTTTAACATATGCAATAATTAAATATGTGTTATTGATTATTTTAACACATGCAATAATTAAATATGAGTTATTTATTTAAACATATCTAATTATTGCATGTGTTAAAATATTTATTTCAGTTAATCACTGAAATTAACTATATGCTTTAAAAATTAAAAAAATCAATAAATTTTTTTTATTAAAAACACAGCCGAATATGATTTAAATAGAGGTAACGTCTTACCAAGTATTTGTAAAATGAAGGAAAAAAATTAATGAAGTTATAACGTGGACCGATCCACGTTATACAATATATTTGGTATAACGTGGATCAGTCCACATTTTACAAAATATATTTGTACGAGTACTCACAGCTAGAGTCATGATCTTCAAAGATGAAACACACTCTTTAGACTTGACATATTGGATATTAATGAACATCTCGTGCCCATGTCTAAAACTGAAATGACTTTAACATATACCTAATGTATCAAATATTGTATAACGTGTACTGATTCACGTTATACAAAATATATTGTATAACGTGGATCAGTCCACGTTATACATTTTATTTTTTAATTTTTTAATTTTTCGGTGATTGCTGACAGATGAAAAAAAAATTTGGGGTATAACGTGGATCAGTCCACGTTATATCCGTTTTGGTATATAAATTTTTGACCATCCCCTTTTGATTTATACCGTGTATTTTTATATCCTTTAGGCTCCGAACTCCTTGTAATTGGGTGCTTTGGAAGCCACTATCCTCCATATCAAAACTGAGATGGTACCGTATTATTGTTATTTTGCGGAAATTTGGCTCTAGACTTTTAACCAATATTACCTTCTCTTTTTCTTTTAACGAAACGGCGTTGTGCCCCTGTTAACTGGTTTGCAAAATGAGAACAAGATTGCAAATTGCAATCAAACCTCAAAATAGGTCCTAGGTGTTAAGCTTGGTCTATATCATTTAATTAATGTACTCCTGGAAACCCCTGCTAAAACAATAGCCTGTCCAGTTTTTTAGGATTTTCATATCAACTTCGCCATTGCGTAATCCAATAAATAGTTAACTGAACATCCTGGCATGTTTATTTTTAAGTCGCCTATTTTATACATTTTAGTTAATTTGACACGCTCCCTCCCACCACCTCCCCAAATGCACAGATATGACAGAAATCTACAAAGAGGATAAGACCAAGTTAGAATAACAGTGATTCAAAAAGCTTAGAGTTCTTCATAAAAAAATAAAAAAAAAGAGCTTAGAGTAACAAATCCTGTTGGCTATTTAACCTTGAACTTCCATGCTATTTGTTATCTTATCTGCTTTGTGCCGTTATCTTAAAGACGCCTCGCTTTCCCGTGTTGAATTCACTTATTTGGTTCTTTGGACAGGAAAAGGAAGCAAAGAAAGAAGGTTTCAGGGAGTATCTGGAGGTCAGTGGGGTTCTTGATGCTCTAACCAAAGGTGGTTTCTTACTTCCTAAGTTAGTGTGGATGCTCAAACTTTTTTTTTCTTTTTTACTTTTGAAAGAGTTTGATCTCATTTTGTATGTTTTTCCTGTCATGCTAGTCCTTGTGGCACTGTACGAGCAGAATGACAAACCTTCTTCAGCTCTTGAGTAAGTATTTTCTTAAGAAAGTACCAAACTCATTCACAAAAAGATCCCATAATACATGGCTTGCTTCTACATTATCTCGTGGTTGTGCTGATTATTCTTTTACAGTAGACTTCTTTAGAGATCTTATGTTGAACGAGTGTTTGGTTTCTGATCTCTCAGATTTGTCCAGCAAAAATTAGGTGGTCCAACGGTGTCTGAATATGAAAAGGTACAAGCAGAGTTATCGGATCTGCAAATCAGATATGACGAACTTCTAAAAGAGCATCAAGAAAGATGCAGGGAGGTAAGAGATGGTTCACTGTAATTTAGTCCGTTGTCAGTGTAGAACTGCAGATGATTGTTTTTGTTGTGGTAGTTCTTTCCTTTTTCTTTTACTCCCCCTCCCCCTCTCCTCCTGTGTCTCTTTTTTTTAGTATCCTTATGTGCACTTGAGGATAACATGAGAGAAGGTCGCTTGAGATGGTTCAATTATGTCTTGCATTGACTTACAAATGCACCGGTCCGTAAGTGGCGAACTAGGTGAGTGAAGTGTGTTAATGGGGAGTAGACCTAAAGTCACATGCAAGGAGGTTATTTCGAAATACTTGCAATGTCTTGGAATCAGTGTAAGTTTAGCTAAAGATAGGGCACAATGGACTAAAAAGATCCATATAAGCATATCTACTAGTTGAGAATAGATTTTATTCTTGTTAGAGGGCTTTTATTACTACTATTTTATGTACATTTAATTTTCTTTCATTCTTATATTTATTTGGATTAGATAATGACATGAGTTGAGCTTAAATAGAGAAGTGAGGATGATTCATATAGCCGACTGCAACCTGTTTAGGACTGAGGCATAGCTGTTGTTGTTGTATCCTTATGTGCACTGGATTTGGGATGACTGTTGAATTTACCCTTCATATCAATCTGTTAGCCCTCCCCATGTCTATGAGTAATTTCTGTTATGAAGACAGTAATAGCTTTATCAAATTGAAGTCCCATACTACACAAAAATTCAGGGTTTTAATTCTTCGTCATGGATCAGACTTGTACATTTTTATTAATGTTGCAGTCGGAGCAATTGAAACACACACAAGTAGAAGCATCAACTAAGGAACCTGTTGTGGGAAATGCTCCTGATGAAGAACTCAAGAGTACGGATGTAGCAAAGAATCAATAATGCTATAAACTTTCAATTCTTTTGAATACTGGAGCTGTTGTATCTCATTTGTTTGGGAGAAGTTTGTTCTGTAATGGCAATTTCTTTGTAAATAAGGTTTATCAACCACAAAAAGATTGTCTAAACCTTTTCTTTTTCATTTTTTTTCTCCAAAAGGTCCTTATCTTTATTTAAACTTCAATTCTCGAACTTTGAAGGATGCCATTTGACATTTGTCTAGTTAAGTTACAGAAGGCCTTTAACTTGTCTAGATGCCCTAAACTGGTAAACTCCCTGTGCTGCTGATAAGCATGTGTTTTTTTTTTTTTTTTAATCATAGTGTTTGGTCAATTGAATCGAATCTTGACTAATTGCTCAAAATACCTGGTATTTCCCACCGGCACACGTTGATAAGCATGACTAAGAGAGGCTAACTTATCGGCCACTTACTTGTCCTCTCTATAACAACTACCCCTTCTCTTCAATGATTAGTGTGTTAGCTTCTGTTGTTCTCAGCATCCTCCATGGAGGATCACCTTGTTGCAAACACAAGAAATTAGAACCATCGGCTCAGTTTCAGCAACAAGCTGTGATTCTTTTGAAATTACATTATATGCATCCCACTTTTCAATTATCCATTTTACTTCTTCAATTAATCTCATACCTAAAAAACTTAAATTTCACACTGAAAAATTCATGATGTTTTCAAAATTATAGCAAATATATGCTCGGCATCGAGAAATAACGTAAGCAGATCCTCCTTAAAATCAAATTAAACTACAAGTCATTACACAAAAAGTGGTGAACAGTTATTACATTTAGCTTGTGTTATGTAATATATCAATTACAAGCCAGAATCGTCATTTGTCAACACTTCAACGAACACCACCTACTAATTCTTGAGCATTGTCAAAGCCAGAATTCTCTTTGTCAAGACTTCACATAAGTTTTTCGATACATGACTTAATCATTACAAAAAAATGGGTAATTTGAAGAGATTGAAATTTGCAATTCGCGGGGGTTTTAGCCTCCGCTAATTGCTTAAGGAGGCTAAAACACCTGCGAATTGCGAATTACAACTTTCAACCTCCTCAAATTACCCATTTTTTTGTAGTGCTCAATTTACAGCTCTAATAGCCGATTCACATGTGACTCAACTATTTCATGAGTGGCTGCTACCTTCTGCTATTGCAGATATCGATTAAATTTGTCCTCTAAAAGCTAAACAGATAGATGAAAAGAACCAAAAAGATACATTTTTGAATATATCATCATATAATACTAAAAGTAGGAAGCCATTTAGTTAAAAGTCGAAATACAAAAATACCCTTCAAAGTTCATATGCCATTATGCCCTTGAGCCAGAAAAAGAAATCCCTCAGTTTTTTACATCAGAGACAACCACATCAGCATGTATTTACTACACAATTAGTATGAGTTATTTCAGTTATCAGTGTTTTTAATTTTCTGGTTCTTTAGCTTCCATCAATTTGCCCCTTCTTTCACCTTCCGTCAGTTAAATAGCTTATCACACCCTTTTACATTCTATAAAACCCAAAACAACACTTCAATTTGCATTGTCAAAATCATTATATGCTTTTTTCATTAAAATGCTAAGTGATTTGTTTACTCTGCACTTTCTGCAACAAAGGTACATTATTTTCATGTTAGTTCCTTTACTTAGCTTTCCTTTATAATTAAGCACATTCTAATCAGTTTCTTTTAAGTAGCTTCATTTTACACTTACTTTTCATTCTCTTTTGCACCTTTTTGTCCATTGCTTGTATTTCTAACCTTCATATTTTGTTTTATATTACACAATTTGTTTTGTTTGATTTTCTTTTGAAATTGATTGGATGAGAGAATTTCTTCATTCATTTTCCGTTCTTTTAATATTCCTATCTTTTGCATTGATTGATTTGGTCGGCTCAATACATAACAATATTTTATATCAATATAATTGATATATAACAATAATATAGTATTATATACATAATATATAACCCATTGTATTGGATTAGAATTAATATTTTTTCATTATGTTTAGGAATTAAGACGAATACGATGACGAGAGGAGAATCTTTTGACCTAAAGTCAACAAATTACAGAGAGTGAATGATCAGAAAAATGGTGAACGGACTGCGTGGGGGAAGAAGAAGTCAAGAATAAAATCCAAAATTTTTATGGAATTTTGTGATTCTAATTATAGGAACTAATTAGTGAGATACTTAATTTTAGATATTGTATTTTAATTTCTATCGATAATTTAAACGCATTAAGATGGTAAAAAGTATCTTTTCAAGGTGTATTATGTTAATCTACTTTATTATCACACGTGAAAAAAGGAGTCCGGAACCAAAATGACTCAATAAAAAACTAAGTGAACCAAAATACCTCAACAAAAAAAACAATTACAAAACTACCTCTAACGTAGTAAAATACTGCGCTAAAGCAGTTCACGGAGACGAAGCCGTTAACTACTTTAGCGCAGTAATTTACTGCGCTGAAGTTTTTTTTTTTTTATATAGCGCAGTAAAATACTGTGCTATAGCGAGCACTAAAAAAAATTTGGTAAACTTTTTTTTTTTTTTTTTTGCAACACTTAGTGTGTTTTTTCATACTTTGACCAACGATTAGTCGTGTGTCAAGACACCGAAATGTCAATATTTTATATAGAACCTGATATTTTTTTCTGCGTGCAATAATGTAGGCTCAATACATCAAGGATACGTAGACGTTCGGATCGTCATTTTAGGGGTTGAAAAGAAGTAAGTTTTGTTTGAAAAAACTTAGTGTTTGACTGAAATTTTAGTCAACTTTATATGTCGAGAAAATTAGTCAGCTTTATTTTCAAAAATTGAAACCACAAAAGTGAAATTGACATTCACAGCTACATTACCCCGGGATTTTTACGTTGAAATCTATTGCGTATCATCATAATATAAGTAAATAAAACTGAAAATTTCACGCCAATTTGGGGGGAAATTGAAATGAATGGGATAAAAGGTGTTTTTTTTAAAATCAGCTCGGCCAAACTGCCTTAAGACGTTTGTCCGCATAGATCTCCGAAAAATACACAAAATAAAAAAAAATCGCGTAAATCGGACGTCCGAGCATAGTTATGACCATCTAAAGTTTGACCACTTGACAACTGGCTTTTTCTCCTTATATTTTTTAAATACATTTTTATCAAATTGAATTAGATTTATATTCAAAATAAAATTATGTCTTGATTAAAAAATAACACGCTTAAATCAAAATCTTAAAAAATAAAACACTTAAACCTAAAGTTTCCAAACAAAACGTAATTCGGGTACCTTTTCAACCCCTAAAATGACGATCCGAACGCTTATGTATCCTTGATGTATTGAGGCACTATAGTACGCAGGAAAAGAAAATCAGGTTCTAAGTCTTGATACACGACTGATCGTTGGTCAAAGTATGGAAACGAGAACTCTAAGTGGTGCAAAAAAAATTATTAAAATAAGATGTTGCGATATTTTTATGGAAAAAAACACTAAGTGTTTCTTAAGTGTGTTATTTTTTAATGCGTAACTTTATTTCGAATATGTTGCAAAAAGAAATCGAGTAAATCGGACGTCCGAGCGCAAAAAAATGCGTATATTCGAAATAAAGTTATGCATTAAAAAATAACACACTTAAATCTAAACCCTAAAAATAAAAAAATTTAAGCTAATGGCAACAAGTCTTCAAATAAAAATGGACGTCTATGTATATAGAGCACTTAAACCTAAAGTTTTCAAACAAAACTTACTTCGGGCACCTTTTCAACCCCTAAAATGACTATCCGAACGTCTACGTATCCTTGATGTATTGGGCCTACATTATTGTACGCAAAAAAAAATCAGGTTTTATATAAAATATTGACGTTTCGGAGTCTTGACACACGACTAATCGTTGGTCAAAGTATGAAAAAAACACTAAGTGTTACAAAAAAAAAAAAAAGTTGGCCAAAAGTTTTTTCAAACAAAACTTATTTCGGGCACCTTTTCAACCCCTAAAATGACGATCCGAACGTCTACGTATCCTTGATGTATTGAGCCTACATTATTGTACGCAGAAAAAATATCAAGTTCTATATAAAATATTGACGTTTCGGAGTCTTGACACACGACTAATAGTTGGTCAAAGTATGAAAAAACACACTAAGTGTTGCAAAAAAAAAAAAAAAAAAGTTTACCAATTTTGTTTTAGTGCGCGCTACTGCGCTATACAAAAAAAAAAAAAAACTTTAGCGCAATAAAATACTGCGCTAAAGCAGTTAATGGCTCCGTCTCCGTGAACTGCTTTAGCGCAGTAAAGGTAGTTTTTAAATTTTTTTTTGTTGGGGTATTTTGGTTCACTTGATTTTTTATTGAGTCATTTTAGTTCCGGACTCTGAAAAAACCCACTTATTTTATTAGCTAGATAGTTATGAAAAGTTTTCTTTTCGATAACTTAACGTACCAAGCTGATCTGATTAACCAGTTATTGCTTTATATTTATCAAAAGGTGTTTACTGTTGATGGCACAATATACATACATACTGTTAATTTTGGAGTTTCTGTATGACTAATTTAATTTTTAATGTTGTAAATTTATACCTAGAACTAAGACAATCAAGCCAAACGATCCTATTGGTAAAAACTTTTAAAAACTACCCAATCCAATTTCAAGATTTCATTATATAGAAGTAATAGGAAAGAAAATTGTTAAAGAATTGTTTTTTTTTTTCTTGAGATATCCTTTCAACTTCATTCGATAGCATTTCTTCTAGATTGTACTTTGCAATGACAATAAATATCGATCGTATACACTGCCATTTATCAATCTCAACATTCGTTCTTCTCTTTCAAACTTTGTGTAACTAATCATCGCACGCTTATTCTAACATTATTTCTATTGTTTTAAGAAGCTTATATTGATTAGCATAGAATACACGTGCAACACACGTGTCCGAGGACTAGTATATATATAAGTGGGGTGACCTTTTTTGCGAGATGGAGTCCATCACAGAAATAAGTTTTCACAGGCATTAATGTGACCTAGCGCTAGCAGTCCATTAAAGGAATAGAGACAGAAAAGACCCAAAATAGTCCACTATCTTTAGACTTTAGCTTAAAATAGTCCTATATCTTTCATGTCGAGCACTAATAGTCCTATATCTTTAACAAAGTGGTACACTTTTATTTCCAACCCAAACTTCCTTTAAATTTTTAACGGAGAGAACCTCTCATGTCCCAAACTTATACCTTCGTTCTTGCTTTTCTCTTGCACAACCTGGGATCATTTTTTTTTTTTGGCTCCATTCAACAATTCCTAAAATAAAAATCCCATATCATAATGTTATGTGAATCAGTGTATCTTTTCAACAACTTCTTGCAACTTGATAGCTTATTAATTTTAATCCCTTCTGATGATGATTCTTTAAACAAAGTGTATTTAAACTCATTTCAAACTCAGATATATTATTCCTTATTGAAGTTTCCATAGATTCAAAAGCCGCCCTTTTATTTAATTATTTTCCTTATTTGTGGCTCGTTCTATTGGGTTTCCGAAGAAGCTTCCTTTTTCCCAATTATGAGATTTTTTTTATATATTTTTTTGAGAAAGATTATCAATACTGATAAGTTGTCCATAAGATTTCTATTCAAAAAAAGAAGGCAATGACCTGTTAGTTTTATATATTCTATTTTCCCAATTATGGGATTTTTATTTTAGGAATTGTTGAAAGGAGAAGAAACAAATAAAAAGGTTAATCCTAGGTTGTGCAAGAGAAAAGCAAGAACGAAGGTTTAAGTTTGGGACATGAGAAGTTCTCTCCGTTAAAAATCTGACGGAAGTTTGGGCTAGAACTAAAAGTGTACCACTTTGTTAAAGATGTAGGACTATTAGTGATCCACATGAAAGATATAGGATTATTTTAAGCTAAAGTCTAAAAATAGTGGACTATTTTGGGCCTTTTCTCCAAATTGAGGCATAATTTGCCAATTTGCTACCAACAAGGGTATCTTTGTTCCATTTTAAATAGTTGACAGTTATTTGGGACCAAAAACCAAGCTAAGGGTATTTTTATTTTATTTTGAATAATTCAGGGGCATTTTTGGTCTTTCCTGTTTTGTAAAAGGAATACACCAGAATGTAGGAGTTAAGTGTCTGGATGGATCACTCAACTTTGGCCAATTGGTCGGCAAGTCATCTAACTTTTCCTAGTTAACTTTCATGA
This sequence comes from Lycium barbarum, assembly GCF_019175385.1. Classification (NCBI taxonomy): domain Eukaryota; kingdom Viridiplantae; phylum Streptophyta; class Magnoliopsida; order Solanales; family Solanaceae; genus Lycium; species Lycium barbarum. The sequence continues at coordinate 116,327,187 of NC_083346.1, read as the reverse complement.
TCATCCAACTTTACCTAGTTAGATTCCATGGTTATTTTAGCTGAAAACACAATTTCTGGTACCTTTGTAGTGACGTTACATGTCACACCCCGATCTTACTAGGTGTGATGGGCACCCGACCCCATATCTGGAGCCGAGCGAACCCACTGGCTCTTATTACATATATAAACTCTTGAATCAATTAAGAAATAAATACACAGTAAGCTCTCCAAAATTTTTTTTTTTTTTCATAAGTAAAGTCTATCATCATGTGGGACCCATGACGTGAAACATAATAACATATCGACTGGCGAAGCCGTCTACAAAGCTGACACTCTATACCCACGACTCTGTCTGCAAAGTCTCTAACCTCGAACATAGCGTCATAGTACATATACTCTGACTTGGCAGCACTCCAGGACAAATGGAGCCTACCAACTCCGCTGGAACATCTTCTATGCTAATTTCACATCCTTTGGGTGTACCTGCGCGGCATGAACGCAGCCCCCGAAGAAGAGGGGTTAGTACGAGTAATGTACCGAGTATGTAAGGCATGAATAATAATATGCAGAAAATATAAAACAAGGATAGTAACATAATAGAAACATGTAGCATATCATGAGGGAGGAAGATAACCTGTACATATAAGTGCCCTTCGGCAGATACCATGCATGCTTAGCGCTGCGGATCGTGCAGCCCGATCCATATGTGCATATATTATAACATATTGCTGCGGAACGTGCAGCCCGATCCATATGTGCGTATAATACTTTACTTTCTTGGAAAATATCTCTTTTCATATACATATGGATAATAGAACACATCATATTGCCGAGGCGTCGGCTTCGATCCATTTAACCATACATCCCGCGTCCGGGCATCCCGCGTCCGGGACGAAATCATGTATTATACTCCAACTGATCAGGTGGCTATGCGTCTATAGTGCCTTCTCTTTCCCAATCTTCCCCATATACATGTACATATACTTATAACATATAAGCAGCATGCATTAGAGCCCAAAGGAAATCATGTCTGTATCGGAGTGACATAAGGTCGGTAGCCTCCGATTTCATTATGGAGTAATCGTGATAGTCATGTCTCACCTTGAAAGTACTAGTATTATAAGGCGAGACTGTCAATAAAGCGTAGCATTAAAAGAAAGTGTAGAATACGATCATAAGCTTCATATAACATTCATTCATTCGCTTTAAGGTCCTTTAGAAAGTAGTAAAATTGAAATCATGAACTAGCTTAACACTTTCATACTCATATTGAATTCTTAACTTGAAACTCTTAGTCATGGAATCATTCTTATCATACTCGTCATCAACATGTTCTCTTCATTAATATCATCGTTATTGTCATCATAGAAATGTTCTCATTAGAATAGTTACAACACTTATCGTTTGATAAATGGAACAATAAAGGAGAATCCGGAAATAGTGGGCCCACCTCGGTCAAATGAGGGGGCGTACCCAATTTACGTATAATATGTTTCATGACATTACTTATGAGAGGTTTAAAGTAGTTGGATCCTATTTGTGGAAGTTCTAGATGTTTAGGTAACTTTCCAACAATCTATGCAAGATTTTAATTCAATTCTATTGAATGAAAAACGACTAATTTCAATCTCGGATTTCTAGGAAAGGAATTGTCCCCGAGGCCCGTGTCCAAACCTATTACGTCTAGGACATACCAAGGAAGGAAGGTGAAGCCTTACATACCTCTTTCCGCTCCTTATGCTATTCCAAATTCAAGTTGCAAATCCGCCAAAATCTACAAATTGGTCACATTTACCAAATATCAATTTCAAGCCTTTAAGAATCCAATCTTAATTCATACTTGTCTACGGGAATTTGGGCAGCATCTCCCCTATACATAGAGCATCCCCGAGAATTTAACTCGGCCAAAATAATTCAACAACAACCCAACAACAACAACAACAACAACAATCACTACACAACACAATATAGCATAATTAGTCCTCTTTCCAACATAGTGCAATAACTTTCATTCCAACTTCACATTTCCAAACTAATCTCAATGTGTTTACATTCATTACTAATCAAGATCATTACAATATAATTCGGAAGCATTTCATATCATTTCTACAAAATATTCACGAGATATACAAAATATACAAACTTTCCACCAAAACCATAATCCATCCAAAACTTCTAATCTTCAATCTACATATTCATAACATATTTCCATCTTCCAATTTCATCAACCATAATCATAATTTGCACCTTAACAATTTCATTTTCATAATTACATAAATCTACCATAAAATCACAAAACTTCTCATAACCACTTAACAACCAATCTTTCATGCCAATATGGACTATTATCCTTCCAAATTCACCAACTAACATAATAATTCACATTTAAAACTCCACTTCCATAATTACATAAAAACTTCAATAAAATCACATAATTTCCTATAACTATTTCCAATAATTTTCCATGCCAACTTGAACCCTTTTCTTCCATTTCCAATATAAGGTCCACCACAACTACAACTAAAATATAACATAAAATTCAACTCATCTTATTTATACGACATCACATACACATGCACACATGCAAACCCACTTTGTAAACTTCCATATTTCCATAAGTTCTACTCATTTCTACATACTACAACATAAACCAACCTTCATAACATAATAAAAAGGGATTAATTCTTACCTTTTTCTACAATCTTCTTCACTTGACCAAGTTGTCAACTTGAAGAAACAAGTGCTCTTTCTTCCAAAATAATTACACCAAGTTGTAAAGGACCCTTGAATTAGTAGGAATACCACAAGAAAATAATTTTTGGGAGAAGATTTCAAAGGGTCAAAAATTAGAGAGCATGGCCGTATGTCATGTCTCCTTTGCTCTTCATTTTTTTGTTTTTCTCCTCTTCTAATGTTCTTGAAACTTCTATATGTTTCAAGACAACTAAATGACCCCTTTATTTAATTATCACATGGAAATTAATTAGAATCCATGGGCTTGGGCCATTGTATGGCCGGCCACCCCTCTTTTGGGCCTAATTTTTCTCTTCATTTTTTTTTTGGGCCAACCCGGTTGGTCCTGAGTTGGGCCTAGCTCACTGACCTTTCGACCTTAAAACGTCCATATCTCCTTGTACCGACGTCACCTGAGAACCCACGACCTATGGTTGGAAAGCTAATTCAATTATCTACAACTTATATTGCTTGGTATTTTTCCAAATTCCAAACTTATAATACCGTTTTTGCCCCCCAAAGCCAGGTCACCCGAAAACATTTTCTTAAAAATATTCGTTTGGAGGACTTCCACTTTGATTTGGCCCAAGGGTCCTTCATGAGTTGTGTTTAACTTTACATATATGATTCATATAACTTGTCACATGTTCCAAAAAAAAAAATCTTGACGTGTGGGCCCCACCTCAGCTTACAAATAATCCGACGTTCAAAAATACGGGATATAACATCAGCTCAATTGGTAAGAGGCGATTCCCTTTGTGGAATGTAAAGGAGCCAGAGGTTCCGGGTTCGATACCCCGTAGCGCTGCAGCGTGAAGAGGGATAATGGGGCAAGCCCCTGTGCGGACTGGCTGTACCCTGGCATAGACAATACCTTGAGTAGTGGGTCCCCAAAGGGGGTCGTCACATTACAGCTCTGAATTTATTGGAAAAAAATATTTAAAATTATTTAGGACCCGACCAACCCAAAACTTCCTTTATCTCTTTCAATTATACATTTCCCCCTAATTTAGTATGGGATTTTAATCTTTCGGTCAATAAATTTTAATGCAAAAGAATAGATTTCAATATTAAAATGGCTTTCCATTGCTTATGTCAATGTTAATATTGTAATTTAGTAAGAAAAATAAAATAAAATTAAAAAGCCGGCCCGACTAACCCCGTTGTATTTCTTAATGGGTATGGGCTGGGGCAGACACCCTTTTTCCCACCCCAACCCGCCCCCCTCCGGTTCGGCTCGAAACTGGTAGGGGCTCACTTTTAGGGGGTCGACTTGGCCTGGTCCAGCCCTGTTGAAAGGCTTAAATCGGTCTTAGAATCGTCGAATTAAGTTGTGTTGTTTTACTTTGGATATTTAGTTGTTTTATGTTTTTAGTTTGTGATTGATGACAATTGTGCATATTACATGTGTTGGTATATAGAATACTTTACTTGATTTTTATCGTGAAAATGGTTAAACTTGCTAAGTGAGCCAAGCTGATCATGACACTAAATTGGACTGTGACAAAAATTCTCTCAATCTATACAAAATGTGTTATGGCTCTCCACTATTCCAATTTTATTCTAACAATCCGTCAGTATGGCATGAAACCATGAAGTGAGCCTATTTTATTTAATATATGTATGTTTTTTTCTAGAGTAATCATCACAAAAATATGGAGCTAGACTTGACAGATAGAGTGGATTTTCTTAGAACAAATTAAACATGCATACACTAGCTATTGCATTAGCTAGTAATATCAAAATCAGTATCGTATTAGTGTCGCATTTTGGTGAAGTATACACTATATATCATCTTATATTTAACATAGAAACATCAAATATTGAGGGATCATTTGGTTCGCGGTCGGTATAAAGTAACATTAATTTCTATTACTATAACATTATAGTAAAAGAGTTAAAAGTTGATTAAGCAAATATGAAAAAGACATCCTTGGCCTAAATGTGTTACAAAAAATAAAAATAAAAATAAATACTAATTTTAAATTATTACAATTTTTTAGAAAATGTAATTATGCGTCATATTGCATTTCTCTAATATTAATAAGGTAATTATATTAAAAAAGGTAATTAAACTGAATAACTACTAAAAGTTGAAATAAGGCACGCAACATGTAGATTGTATCTCTTAAAAAGTAAGTAGTATTGCATGCAAGCGGTGATTATTTCGAGATTACACTACATGCATCCTCTTTTCAATTGTCCATTTTACTTCATCAATTAATCTCATATCCAAGAAACTCAAATTTTATACCGAGAAGTTCATAACATATTCAAAATCATAGTTAATGTATGTTCGGCAGTTGAGCTATTACATAAGCAGATCCTCATTAAAATCTCAGAAACTAAACGACAAATCGTTACACAAAAAGTGCTGAACATTCAGCTTGTGTTATGTAGCATACCAATTATTGGTAGAGGGAGTCAAGCTAGAATCCTTATTTGCCAACACAATAATTCTTGAACAATGTCAAAGCGAGAACCCTAATTTTTCAAGGCAACGCGATAACCTCATCTTTTAATCTTCAACAATATCGTCAAAGCCAGCGTGCACATGTGTCATAACTTCTTATGTAACTTCTAATTTTTGAGCATTGTCCATGTCATGGAGCTGCTGATTGTCGTACCAGTTGCTCACATACCCACAGATGCAATAATTAAGGAAGGTAGGAACCATTAAAATAGCATAGTACTTGTCCAAACGGCTTGCGTTTATGTCTTCCTTAAACCAAGAATTGAAAATGATGATGCAGATCACACTAACAAATTTCCCAATGCTAGTGGCAAATTCGCTGAATTCTAGAGCATACCCTTTCATTGACTTACAAACTTGAGTTTCAAAGAAATCTTGGAGCCCACTTGATGAAAGTCCATCCATAACGCCAACCAAGAAGAACTGAGGTGTTAGCCAAAAAACACTAATTAGGTTAATGTATACCTCAGCCCCGTCTTCGACCCTCTGTACCTTCAAATGATGAAGCCTGTGAACTTCGACCCTCCAAGCAGTAAGACAACATAATTTAGAAAATAACATTCCAAGAATAATTCTGCACAGTGGAGGCCGTCGTCGTGCACTTCCTTTACTCTTCAACAATTCACATATTATTGATATAATAGAACTTGTGGAAGTCTTGATAGTAGCAAAAACTACTATTGGGACATGGGATATCTTCCCAAGACGGTCATCCATGTAGTTAGCTTGTTCGTAAAAGAAGGCGTTTGTTGTAGCTCCTGCCAGACTGTATACCAAAAAAGTTGACCAAAAGAGGAAACATACTTATCAAGCTTTTCACATCCTTAACTTTTTCTACCTCAAACAGCCTGCCGGCAGTTTCAGCTTGCTCTGTTGATACTGGATAAGGAGGCGATGGTTCCACAATGGCGGCTTTGTCTAACCATCTGTAATTTAGAAAATATGTGGTTAAATTAACTGAAAGTGTTTGTGAGACTATTACCTGAACTTGTTGTTTCAAGCTAAAAGGTCAAAAAATCCCTGTAGCATATGAACTATCTTAATTTTACCCTCTATTATACTTTAGAGTCATGCTACCCTTGCCGTTAATAAATCTCCTCCTACGTATTTGTCTTAGACCTTAATGGGACTCCACCTATAAGTAGTACTACATAACAAATGGTAATTTCAACATAGATCGAAAGTAAATAGGTAAATTTGGGCTTTCTCCTTGACGTAATTTTGACACTTTAAATTTACCCAATTTATGCTGGAGCTTCTTTAAATTCAAGGGCAGATACGAGGCCATTTGTTTACTACAAGAATATGACTAACCTCAAAATATGATATAGGGTTAAAATTACGACATTTCATGCAGTAGAGAGGTAAATTTAGACCTTTACCATGATTTCAACTTGAATATGTTAGAAAGTCAATTTGTGAAGTAAATAAAAAACTATCAATTTTTGAACTCTAAGTCGGAGGGAGCACATGGATGAAAGTAGTAGATGGGGAGCAGCGGCAGAGCAAACCTTAAAGCTATGGGTTCGGAAGAAATTCAGTAATTTTGGCTCAAACCCTGTATTTGTAATTAAATTTTTATTGAATAGTGGTGGAGTCCCAGATCGGTGGAATAAGGTTTATTTGGTCTCAGCTAGCTTTTAGGGTTGAGTTAAGCCCAAAAATCAAGAGTAATTCCAGTAAAACCTATGCTTTAGGCCCTAAAAAACTTTAATAGTGAAGTTTATGATTTTATTTTTGCTTAGACAATGTTGAGGATTATGAAAAAAAGCACAAAAATTATATAAAAAAAGAAAGAAAGAAAACTACCCCACTTTCCAACAAAAATATTTCAGAACTTTGAATTAAATTACTCAATTTTTTACAACAACATTCAAGGTAATGCAAACACATGACTAACATCCTACTAACTTGAATAAATCTGTCTTTTAAAAATACTACACTGAAAACAATAAATATGAAAAAATAAAATTAAAACATTAATTTTTTTTGCATTAGGTTAAACGTCTCTTGTTAAAATTTCGCTTTAGGTCACTAATTTTATTGCTTTCCTATAGACTAAAATTCCTGGCTGAAAGTAGGTTATATATGGTACCTGAGGAATGCAATATGAGGAAGAATTTCTGTAGCACTTGTACTGTAATTCCTGAACAACTGATAAGGAGAAACTGGGTAATCGAGATGTCTCTTTAAAACTGCCGCTTTAACAACGTTGAAAGCGTTAAGAATGGGGCTAGGAGATGTATCCTCGTGTTTATAGATGGGATGCCTAACAAGAAAACGAAAAATCCTGCTACGATTGTACATATCTTTGCAAGTGCCTCCCACTCTTCATTTGAGAGCCATAAAGTTGCCATAATTATACCTAAGATCCAACAAACTCTCCAAATAAGTTTTCGACGTGTCTCTATAAGTTCTTCCTCTTCAGGGTTTGGTTCCTCTCTAGATATCCGTAGTTGATCAGCAAGAAATGCTTTCAAAGTGACATCTCGCCCAGCTTTACCAAGAGTTAACAACGCCAGTGCCCCAAACAACGCTTTAATACTTAGGCGAAGTGGCGGAGCCACTTCCAGCCGAGGGTGTTCATTCGAACCCCCTCGGCAGAAAAAAACACTGTTTTTACAAGGTTAAAATTATTTTTTATGTATATATAGTAGATGTTGAATCCCCTTAAGCTTCTTTGTATGTTCGCCTTTTTTATATTTTGAACTCCCTCGGTGGAAATCCTGGCTCCGCCACTGCTTAGGCGGTGGCTCTCATACCATAGCATCATGAATCCCTGTCCAAAAAATAAAACAAATTAATTTTGCTCAAACACAAACTTTATTGAAGCACATATTCATTTAGATTTTGTTTTATATTTCTTGCTATTTGTTGTAACATACAGAATATGGGCACATTTTAGTTTAAACAGGACTTTCTTTATGTTACCAGGAATTTTGATCCTGCTTGTACCTACGCTTCTCTTTACATTAAAAATTTAATTAGTAAATAACAATATTAAGTTGACTCATATCTATAGTTTTAAGATTATTTGGAAAATCTATTGATTTCTTACTATTAATTAGCATAATAATTTGTAGATAACATATTTAAACTCTATTCTTTCATATACAGATAAAATGGTGGTTTACTGCTGGGATGAGATTAGCATGGGAGTTAGCTATATGATGGAAAGAAGTGGCTGTTTTCATCGAATAGTGGTGGAGAGATTTCTCTCGTTCTTGTTGTGAATGTAGATAATTGGTATGAATATTTTCTTTGATTCAAAGCATTAAAAATCTGTAGAAATATCATCGCCTGTTTTGTAACTGGCAGGGAAAGGTGAAAATGGTGAATGGGAACTGAGGGACTGTTTTGTGAGTGTCTGATGGAGGAGTAGGGTGTAGCTGTAGTGCCGAGGCGGAGAGTAGGTGTGAAGGTGGAGGCGGGTAAGGATTCAAGATTTGATGTTTATGGGTTCAACGATCTCAAGTTAACAACAACAATAACAACAACATACCCAGTTGAATCCCACAGTGTGGGGTCTGCGAGGGTTAAGTGTACGCAAACCTTACCCCCACCTTGGAATATAGGGAGGTTCTTTCCGAAAGACCTTCGGCTCAAAAGAAAATAAGGGAAAAGAGTCAGATACAGACAAGCAAATCAAAGCAATGCGAAAATGAGAAATAACAAGAGCAACGAAGTCATGATAAATTAGCATGGAAAGAGAAGACCCAACACATAAAAGCATGAATCAAAGGGCAATAAACAATAGAGCAAAACTACGCCTACTAGTGCGAAAGAAAAGTGAGACAACCTACTAGCCTTTTATCCTAATCTGAGTCCTCCACAATCTCCTATCTGAGGTCATATCCTCAGTAATCTAAAACTGCGTCATGTCCTGCCTAATTACCTCTCCCCAATGTTTCTTTGGCCTTCCTCTACCTCTCCTAAAACCGTCCATAGCCAACCTCTCACACCTCCGCACTGGGGCATCTATGTCTCTCCTCTTCACATGCCCAAACCATCTCAGCCTCGCTTCCCGCATCTTGTCCTCCACCGATGTCACTCCCACCTTGTCCCGAATGTCCTTATTCCTGATCCAACGATCTCAAGTTAACATATAATAATAATTCAGTTCCACTACTAAAAATAGAGGTTTTTCCCACCGACATTCAGTGAGAAATTAGTGCTATAAAACATGATTTTCCCACCCCATTCAAATGTTTAGTGGTTATTCCCACTGAATGTCGGTGGAACCTGTTTCTCACCATGCATTTTCCCAGTGGACCTGGTGCAGTGGAAATGAGGTGGGAAAATTCTATTTTGTAGCACAGATTTCCCACCAAATGTCGGCGTGGGTAAAACCTCTGTTCGTAGTAGTGATTTTAGTTATACCTTTGGTGTTTCTGTGGAAAGCAGTAAGTGGAAAAACGCAAAAAGAGAAGAAGAAAAAGGGACTTACAAAAATAAAAGCAGTATTGGTGAAGAGAATTAAGTTTAATCGACCAAAGAATCAGAGAGTTGTGCAACCACGATGACAAGAAGGGATGAGAATCCTTCATGGACATTCACGATTTGAGCTGCATTTGGTAGTGTCACTGCCCAGTAATCCGTCAGATGAGTGATAAATATGGCTAGCATACTGTATTCCACTAATCCATGCACTATGATCAGTCCTATTTTCCATTAATCAAACAAACTAAAACTCTGTAGTTAGGAGAGACGAAAAGAAATAAAACAGTGTGTGTGTGTGTCTGGTACGAGGGAAATTAACTTTTAGGAAAATGTTTCACAAGAGTCAATTTTTGGTGTTGGTAGGACGGAAGGAAGCATACGCAGAGTTGAAATTTTTAATTTTTGGGTTCTGAACCACATGTTTTTTTTTTAATTTACTAGGTTCTAAATAAAATTTTCATCCATATTAAATAAACATTCTAATACAAATATAGATGAACTAAAACTACTGCATTCTACTGAATCCGCAACTTTTAGACTGGTTTCACCCCTGAATGAAAATCATTTTCACCAAAAGGAGGAAAATGACTTTCCTCACGTAAACATTATATTACTAATTATCTCTAGTACTGATAGATTTCATCAAAACACTCACCAATTTGTTAATGTTATTATTATTTTTTACTAATATACATATATTTTTGTGGAAAATATTTTCCACCGCTAATCATACACCAGAACATATTTTCTAGGAAAATATTTTCCCCAAAAACAGAAAGCGATATGGATAAAAAGAAAAATAACTCGGACAGTAAAAATAATTTGGCCAAAAAAACAAAATGGCCTAGATAAATCTTTTTTGTCATAACCTGAAACGAATAACTCGAAATTCATTAATATATAATCAATCCAACACTACTTGAAAATGATTTTTCTGCTCCAAAACATATTTTTCTTGAAAAACTCTCGTCATACCAATTACACCAATAAAAGACACAAGAAAAATCATTCCCACGCTCTTTAATTTACCTGAGAACAAGATAAGTATTTTGGGAGGGAAAGCAACTCCGCGACACCATTCAATGGCTTGTGTATATCTAAAACACATAATGATTCAAGATTAAAAACCAGCTAACTCTCTTGTTTAGCCACTAATTAAGCTTCTCACTTAAGTTTTTCGAGCCTTAAACACTTGAGATGTCTTATAGTTCTTATAGTTGACTTCTAATGCCCTTAACGACAACAACTTTTTTTCTTTTTGCTTTCTATATATTAATCTAGACTAGATGCGTTTTTGGGTAATAGCAACTTTTGTCCTCTAGTTATTGCTAAATTTTGATTTAGTTATTTGTCATATATGATTTGATACATTTAACATTTAATTAATTACAATGTATGTTTTTGGTTCTTTTACGTAGAAAATAAGGTATATTTGAGTTATTTTTAGAATTATATCACCGTCAAATATAAAGTTACACTACAAATGTAACATAACATATAAGTAATTATGTAGTGGAATAATTAATAATTATAATAATTTTTTAATATTCACAAGCAAGAGGATTAAAAGTGCATATTTCAATTAATTGAAAGTTTAATATGCTTAATCAGATATTATAAAAATTAAAATCAAATTTTATCAGTAATGAAACCATCAAAAGTGGTAGAACCATTTTGTTTTCTATTTCCCGCTCCGTGGAAAGGAATCTTGTACACATGGATCCATTGTATACCTTTGGTTAAATTAATATAACCCAGAAGAATTCTATATCAATTTCTCTCTTTAGCAATAGCAAGTGGAGGTGACATATCATTCCAATGAATAGTTTAATATGTTAATTGCTAAGTGGAGGTGACCTATCACTCCAATGAATAGTTTAATATGTTAGTGCTCTCAACATTATGGGAAAAGATGACGCCAAGAGTCTGTCTCATCATGCTGGCAACATCACAAAATTTATTTATGTTAATAATAATTTTATAAAAAATTTAACCCTTGTGTTCTCTTTACCCATGTATGTGCCCACCGCTCTTATTTGGCCAAGTTTTAAAATTTTACTTATTTTAAGAAGTGTTTTTTGTTATAAATTGTTTTTGAAGACATATTTTTGGAGAATAACAATTTATACTTAATTAGTAAGTTTGAAAAACACTTTTGTCAATATAGATTGATCAAGATCCAAAAGTATTTCTACGAAAAAAGTATTTTATTATTATTATTATTATTATTATTATTATTATTATTATTATTACTATTATTATTATTATTATTATTATTATTGTTGAACATTTTTCAGGAAGATGGTCCGATAATAGTGAATCGATACGAATCATGCTTCAAAACCTCCTCAAAATATTTCTACTGATATATCAGAAATTGAACAAGCCCCAGATGGGACAATTAGATTAAGGTTCTATGAACCAGAAGCTTTAGAAGAAAATGAACATAATAGTGTTAGATCTAGTATACCTAGATCTTTATCTTCTAATAGATCTTATATATCTCCTATTGATTATATTGTACAGACTCCATCAAGAGCTTCTACATCTCAAATGAGAGAGACTAATTCTAATCGAATTAGTAATTTAAAAATTAACCAGGAAAATATTGTCACTGGTACCCAAGACCCAGAATTAACTGAGTCAGATATGGATTTTCCAACTATTTAATGGATCAAGTCCAAAAAATTGATTTTAGTCGGGGATCACCCGCAAGATTACAAATTAATAAAGAATTTAATACTTCCAAATGGGAATCATTTAGAAAATGGTTTTTTGATAATTTTAAACCAGAGGAAACAATAATTTTCCAAAATGAATTTTATAAAGACCTCTCTAAGGCAAATCAGATTATATCTTTTGTTCCTTGGTTTATGGAAAAATATTTTGCTAATTATCTCTCTGTTTTAGAAAGAGATTATAAGTTGTCAAATGGAGAAATCATTCATACAGTGTTTCCTCCGCAACAATCTTTTCAAATAGGCAAAGATGATAAAACTTTGCACTTTTCAGCATTTTCAAAGTTAATTGAAAATGAAGGCTTGCCTATATTTACTAGACATGTTAATATGGTAATAAGGCAACAAAATTATTCTAATATTTACATGAATATTTTGGGTGAACAAATATTTTCACTACATGAAAAAGTTGATAAACTTTTAGCTAATATTCACAAGGCATCTATTTCTGATAAAGGGAAACAGAAGGAAGTTGTTGCTACTCCCAGTATACAGCCTCCTCCTGAAATTCATGATTTCAAATTAAAACCTATATCAGAATTAGAAAAACTTTTAGATGAAAAGTTTAAAAATTTAAAGCTTACTCCTCTAATAGCAGAGGATGATAAATATTTATCTGATATTGATTATAAGTCTCGTATAGCATCAGATATTAATAAAATTGATGAATATTATGCTGTCAAGCCTACCCAGAGGATGGAGTTAAAAAAACTCTTTCAAGAACGCCGGAATATTATAAGTACACCGGCAACTACTCAAGATTTAGAAAGAGAGGTTTATAACCTTAAACAAGAAATTTCCACCCTTAGGAGGCACCAAACCACCCTTGATTACCGGGTCTCGCAATTAGAAGGGAAAGGAAAAATCATAGAAACACTACCAGTATATAATACAGTAGAAGATTTACCAGTTGATAACACCGTAGAAACAGTTGCTACGAAAGAAGGAGAAAGCAGTAATCCCAACTCTAATTTTCTAATAAAATTAGAAGTTGTTACTTCTTTTAAATTTTTTATAAAAATTACTCTCTTGATAGATTACAATTTCAAAAAAGAATTTACTGCTCTAGTTGATAGTGGAGCAGATTTAAGTTGTATTCAAGAAGGATTAATTCCTTCAAAATATTTTCAAAAAACTACTCATAGTTTACGGTCTGCTAGTGGCCAAAAGATGGGTATTACTTATAAATTACCCAAAGCTTATATTTGCCAAGACAAGGTTTGCATTCCCGAAAACTTTGTATTGGTAAAAGATATTTCAAATCAAATGATTTTAGGGACTCCATTCATACATAAACTATTCAATGGATGGATGACAAAGGTTTTATAGGAACCTATGATGAAAAACCAGTTGAATTTCAGTTTATAACTGAACCCTTTACAAGAATTTTAAATGAAATTAAAGAGAAGTTGATAAATAAACATCAGCAAATCAATTTTCTTAAACAAGAAATTTATACTCTTCAGATTGAAGATATTTTACAAAATCCTAAATTATAGGAAAAAGTTGAGTTTATAAAAAATCAATTTTCTTTACAAATTTGTAATGATCATCCTAATGCTTTTTGGGACAGGAAAAGGCATATTGTCACTCTTCCATATGAAGAATCTTTTTCTGAAAAAGATATTCCTACTAAAGCAAGACCATGTCAAATGAATTCCGAATATTTGGAATTATGTAAAAATGAGATTTCTTCTCTTTTACAGAAAGGCCTAATAAGACCTTCGAAATCTCCATGGTCATGCACAACTTTTTATGTTAATAAACATGCTGAACAGGAACGAGGTGTTCCAAGATTAGTAATAAATTATAAACCCCTTAATAAAGTTTTAAAATGGATTAGATATCGTATTCCTTATAAAAAAGGATCAGATAATAGTCTCCCTGATTTTCTCACTAGAGAATATTTGAGTTCATAACCATTATTTCCATATTTGCAGGATGAGACCAATGTTGACACCTCCCTCTAATAGAGGAAGGGGAAGAGGACAAAAAGGAACAAGCAAAGGTACTGTTCTTGCTCAAATGGGCAACAGAAGGCTAATAGCCGAAAATATTGCAGAAACTTCTGGTAATACCCAGAAGCAAATTACTTATGCTGAATACTTGGCTTTCATAGAAGCACAAAAGAAAGGGGATAATATGCCTCCATCATATTCCAGTGCTCTCATCATCGATGATAATGGGGACACTAATTCATATGAAGAAAACACTCAACGAGAGTTAATAATTCTCCTTGAGAATGATGACCTCCAATGGAAGGAGGAACCGTGGAAAATAATGCAAAGGTATTTTGATACAGCGTCATACGCTACTCCGACTTATAAATATCGGATGCATTATGAAATGGTCCTTTCTAATACAGGATCAGCTGAATTTCAACATTTTTATCCAGCTAATACCAAGAAAGTTTATAACTTTTCAAAAATTATAATAAAAAAGATCTTTTCTCCAAATGAATGGGGAATAAGTCCATTAAAGGACAGGGATTATATCCACCCAGAACAAAAGGTTCCAGTTAAATTCAATTATTGGGATTATGTGGAAAGCTTTAATAAAGCTTTTTTATACAAGAATGATAATAAAAAACATTCTTGGTTTATAAAAATATGTGCCAATGTTTATAAACAGGGCATTCCAAATTGGTTTTATCAATGGTGGATCCATTATGGTCCAACTGTAAAAACTTTACCAGAACCCTTCAAAAGTTTATATACTGAATGGATTGATGTTTCTCCAAAAATAATAGATTTGGAAAATAATATTACCTTCTCTGAAGAAATATCTAATATGTATTTCTTTATTGAATTTTCCATTCCATGGATTATAAAATGGTCAGTTGAAGTGGGTTATACCCCTCAAAATATGCCTTGCTTAAACAGGATTTTTTATACAAAATTCTGGAAAAAACTACTTCAAAAATCAAAGGATGGTACTATCGCAGGACAAGATTTAATAAATCAGATTAAAACTACTATTGCACATTATAAGGACTCCATTAATTCCAGACAAAAGGAAGTTCCCAGTCCTTTCGAGCACATTGCTCGAAAAATCCAAATGAAGAAAGGAGCAATTCCCCCAGAACAGCTTATAGCCACTTATATGGAGGAATTTAAATCCAATTTAATGCAGCATCTTAATATGGAAGCTATGTCAGACACATCAATGGCATCCATTGGTCATACCACAGACAATGAAAATGAAGAAGAAGAAGAAGAAGAAGAAGACTATAATACACAGGTCTTAGCAGGGGAATCCCAAAGTCCAGATAATACACAAGACTTCGAGAAATTTGCGGCTCAATTTCTTAGTCAATCGGAAGAATCTTCCAGCACTACAAAAGACAAGGGCAAGACATCAATGAAGTGAGTGGTGGGACCCGCCACTAGGCGGCTACTTTTATAAAAAGGGAATCTGCTTTTATAAAACAACTTTAATTATTAAAAGTTGTAATAATTATATTTTCCACTTTTGGCCACTTTCGGCCACTTTTCTATTTACTTTCCGCCTTTCTTTTTATTTGGGCCATCAGGTTGTCGGCCATTTACTTTTTAATTTTGTTGTTTTGTATTCATGATCCGCTATATAAGGATCATCTTTCTAAGTTAGAAGGCAAGTCTTGGATCCCCCAAGCACGAGCTCTCTCTAGCTCTCTCTCTCTTCTGTAAAAAATCCTTCTTATATAAATAAAAGTTTGTTTGTATACATCCTCTTCTGCTGAGCACAACTTTCATATTCAAGATATAATTTATAATTTATAATTTTTAATTTATTTTTAATTCAGTTCATGTTTAGCCTTATAGGCTAAATATTCTGTTGAATCATGTCACACTAGACTACTGAGATCATGGTAATAATGCTTTAATGCATCATGATCAACGCTAAAATATGATGTTCAAGGTTAGGTAGAGACTGACCCAGGCGGACTGTTCAGACCAGGCGGTGGTCCTGTTGTTGGCCCGCTTAGCCAAGGTTAGGGCGTTTGTTGGACTTGTTTTGGTAGGAACAACCCCATCGCCAGGGTCAGTGACCTAGTAAAACTATATTGTTACCCAGATGTCATCATGTGGAGGCGCGATCCTGCCGTGTTATGGTATCAGAGCCTGGTTGCCGGTGTACTTATAATATTCCGGCGTTCTTGAAGGAGTTTTTTAACTCCAGCCATAGTATAAGGTCCTGTAGGTTCTCTAACTTCTACAGCAGTTGGTTCCTCTTGGGGCCGCTGTTCTGAACCTATTTGGTCTATAATTTGGGACCTAAGATTGGGATCCTTAATATATTTAAGGAGATCAAAGAGGTTATTATTATTATTATTATTATTATTATTATTATTATTATTATTATTATTATTATTATTATTATTATTATTGTTATTGTTATTGTTATTGTTATTGTTATTGTTATTGTTATTGTTATTGTTGTTCTTGTTGTTATTGTTATTGTTGTTCTTGTTGTTATTGTTGTTATTCTTATTGTTATTATTATTATTATTAGGGAAAAGGTGCAAATATACCCCTCAACTTTGCGATTTAGAGCAGATATGCCCTCGTTACAAAAGTGGTGCATATATACCCCTGCCGTTGTAAAAATGGTGCAAATATACCCATGCAGTTACAAAATGATGCAAATATACCCTTTTCACTAACGGAAATTTTTTTAAAAATCATTTAATTTATTTTTTAATTAAAAAAAAAGTCTACCTATATTTTCTTTAGTAGACATAATTTTCTAAAGCCACATGGTAATTTTTTTTCTGGTGTGTCGGGTCTGGTAAGTTTCAAAAAATATCTCCGTGACTTTAAAAAATAAAATTAAAGTCATTTGTTTTTTGACTTTAATTTGACTTCTTTTTTTTTTTTGGTACCATTAGAATACTTTCTTATCCTACATGTGGTTTGAGATCGTACTCGATTAAATAAATATAGTTGCATGAAGCAGCATACGTGCTAACTTGATTTTAAAAATTAAAAAAAATTAAAAAAAAAAAGCTAAAACGTTAGGTTATTTCGAACGTCAAACATCTGTAGATCTACTAGTGATGAGGTATAAAATCACAGAAAATAAAAAATTCCTAATAACCTAACGTAGTCTATTTCCACCTAAGTTGAGGGGTATATTTGCACCTTTTCCCTTATTATTATTGTTGTTGTTATTGTTGTTGTTGTTAACTTGTTATTGTTATTATTATTCTTATTGTTATTATTGTTATTGTTATTATTATTCTTATTGTTATTATTGTTATTGTTATTATTGTTATTGTTGTTATTGTTATTATTATTATTATTATTATTATTATTATTATTATTATTATTATTATTATTGTTATTATTATTGCTATTGTTATTATTATTGTTGTTATTGTTATTGTTGTTGTTGTTGTTATTGTTGTTATTCTTATTCTTATTCTTATTGTTATTCTTATTGTTATTGTTATTGTTCTTATTATTATTGTTATTGTTATTGGTTATTATTATTATTATTATTATTATTATTATTATTATTATTATCATCATCAAGCGCATATTTCATACTTCAATGAGTTATTTGATCCTGGGAAAGAAGTGATTCTATTTTGTTTTTTCTTAGGTTAACTCTCATCAAGACAAGTTATATTAGGCTAGATGATTTTTACAAGAACAGTGATAATTGAAAATTTATATATTGTGGGTTTGGTGATTCTCTATAGGAGTCTGATACTATTATTGGTTCATCCAGAAAAGAAAAAAAAAATTGAGTGTTATGATGAGCACATGTGATAGCATTACAATAAAAAATTTCTTTCAACAATGGTGTGGAGAGGAAACTCGGATTCATGTTCGCGGCAGATTTTAATTGGCTTCCCGCTGATGACATGGCCTATTAAGGTAAGTTAAAGACTTACTTTTCTAATATTGAGAAAATTTAAAAATTGAATGACTTTATTGATACAAGATTAAGTTAAGTGACTTTACTAATTAATAATTTTAATAGTTGAGTGATTTTTTTACTTTACTAAGGAATGTCCATGGAAATGGCTAACTTTACCATTCCACAAGATAATACTCCCTCCGGATAAAAAAAAGTGTCCATTTAACCTTTTTTTCTTGGGTAAAAAAAAGTGTCCACTTATTAAATCAAGAAAGAATTAATCTTGTTTTTCTAGATTTGCCCTTATTAAGTGTTATATGATCAAATCTGAATGCCTATTTAATTAGGGATAGTTTAGTCAAATTACCTATTTTTGTCTAGCAGTTAGTAGTTTCTTAAGGGTGTGCAAATGGCTAAGTGACTCTTTTTTGATCCGGAGGGAGTAACCTAGTAACACAAAAGGGCTAAAATTCAAAACTCATAAGGTTCAAATCCTGGATCCATCTCTATAAATGATTCCCGGCTACTAAGCCTTGTAGCCTAATGGTTGCTTCATTTGCACCAGTACATTTCCTATTACAATCACATTGTATTCTCAGAGTTAAAAAGAACTAAAAAATTTCAATTTGTGTCATTCTTGTTGAAAGCAACCCTTTTCTAATCGTTGTCATTTCTTACACTGGACTTCGAATTTTGAATCTTTGATTCTCATAATCGGAGATCAAGAAGAGACACACAATCTACAAACTTGATAATTCAATCGTGAAGGAGTAGATACCTACTCCATCTATTTTTCCAGCTTATTTTTAATACAAAAATGATGCAACATTTAAAGTACAAAAACATACTCAGCGTAATCCCACAAGTCGGATTTGGAGAGGGTATGATGTACGCAGACCTTACTCCTACCTTTGTGGGCGTAGTGACGCTGTTTCCAATAGACTCTCAGCTCAATATTTAAAGTATATTATATAAACTCTATTTCCAAGCTTCTTTTTTATTCAAAAATGATTCAGTATTCAAAGCATATCATACATAATCTACTTTGAAAATCCTAGAGTCTTAAATGGAGAAGTGGAGGGCGAGCTCCAAGTCCATTGGAGTTGTAATAGGAAACATAATCTCTCACTGTGGTTTTTTTGTACAAAGGAGGATTTTCATCTGATAATAATTCCTTTATTGGGCCATAAAGATTATCAAATGGCTGAAATTGAGTTGTGAAAAAGCATGCAACTGAAATCCTTGGCCCAATATGTTTTGACAGTACTCTATGCTCAGCACTTTTGAACTTGTCATTTGAGAGAAGCTGCATTGCAGAAAAATGATGTTGACAATAAACAAATGGATGTCTAAAATTGTAATGAATTTTGTAACCAATTGGCCATTATTAGAGTACTGTACCTTGGGGACAAAAGTTGTCCCTCTAGTAGAGAAAGAACCTAACATGAAATGAGTTTAAATTATATAATCGTCAGCATAATGAATTATTTATTTTATTAGGTCACATAAAATTATATCTACAGGTAAGCCTTCATTAAAAAAAAAATAAAAAAAAATTTGGAATTTATAATCTTGAGGATATGAGAGGTTACTTTATATTGTAGGCAAAGATTACCTCATAGTTTAAATTTTTTGATACTGACGGTGTATATAACTTAATGTCATAATAAATATTTAAAGTTTAATGTCATAAACGCATTCTAAATTTAAACGTAATGGATTGAAAAATCTCTAGTTCTTTGAAAATATAAGTTCTATTTTCCCATGATATATATATATATATATATATATATATATAGTCTATGCTGAAAATGATGTATCCAATAGAACTCATCCTACCACTCTAGATCCGCATGTGATCAGTCTCACTAGTGACTATCCGCCTCGAATCGGTGTCATTAGTGACTAGACACGTTATCTATTTTAAAAACCTAAATAGCTATCCACCCAATTGCTTAAATTAAAAATAGCAGGCAGATGTATAATATATGTGATATTCATGTATAATATCTATATAATTGCAACAATTCTGGCCACCTATTTGTGTAAAGATATCTAATTTGTTTTAGATTATACTTACCTGCAAAAGGTCACCAAGATTGACAACTAGGGCTCCAGTCACTGGATGAATATCAATCCATTGATTTTGGTGATAAATTTGAAGCCCACCAATTTGGTCTTGTAGAAGAATAGTGAAGAAATCTGGGTCCGTATGCTTTGTAATTCCAAGAGTCTTGCTTGGCTCTGGACAAGGTGGATAATAATGACTCAGAATGAAATGGCCTTTTGCACACTCCATGTCCAACAAGTGATTGGGCTTTAGCCCAAGTGCCTCTGCCAGTAACTCAAATATTGTGTGGCCCAACCTTCTAATATGCTCAGAATATTGAAGTAATTCCTCCCTATCAAAGAAAAAAAAAAGTCACACATTCCAAGTAAAACACATTCTTTTGTTGTAGTTAATGTTCTCTTTTCCTATTTGACATGCTTTGTTATTGTATTCTGAGCCGAAGGTTTATAAAAAACAACTTCCCTACCTTCCAATTTAGAGGTGAGGTCTGCGTACACTTTAACCTTGTCAAACTCCACTTGTGAAACTATACCGGGTATGTTGTTGTTTTATTAGAAACAAAACACAATAGAAAAAGGTTGTAGGGCCAAATACATTGACAATCATCAAAACTTGATTGTTTTAGCTTTCATTTAGGCATTTGTATAAAGTTGCCATTAAATACCTTAGATTGCATAATAAAAAAGTATTACTAACGTGACAAATTGCATATTCCCAGTGGCGGAGCCACAGTGTCGAAGATGGGTTCGGCCGAACCCACAACCTTTTGTTTACATCTTGTATTTGTCTTAAAAAATTTATGTAATATGTATAAATTAGTAATTTAAAACTCAGTAACTTAGAGGATTTGAATTCGAAACCTATAAACCTCAAATTCTAGCTCCACCTTGCATATTCCCCATCTAAGTTAAATTAGCATGTAAAATTACATTAGTTTAAGATGTTGCAGGAAAAAATGAAAATGAATTCCTGACTATCTTTACTTTCTAAAAGAATAATTTTCTTGTTATTAATGAGAAGCAAAAGTCTTAGAAAGGAGCACTCATGGCACACTTCTTATACCTCAGTTTCAGCATCGCCTTGCCCTTTCGTACCTAACATGCCTTACTTTTCAAAAATACAATTAGAATACTAGTTAGGTAAATAGCTTCTTTCATCATGGGTCAGTGGTCCATAATCAATTTTGAGCATTAAAAATGGAAAGAGACCTCAGATGGACCATCACCCCGAAAATAGAATCAAAGGCAGACACTAATTGGTTGATTCATAAAAACACTACTAAACAAATACAGATTTAAGATGGAATTTTCATCTAAAATTTGTCGGAAACGTTTCTGACGAACTTTTCATCAGAAACGTCTTGCCAGTTTTTTTTTTTTTTTAATAGTGACACTCTTTAGCTTTAAAAATTCAAAAAAGAGGAAGTGCAAGTTATTCCCTCCATCTCAAAATAAGTTAGACCTTAGACAAATCGACAAGTGTTTCAACTATGTCCTTAACATTAACAAATTAATCCTCTTTAATTGCTCAATCCTCAAAAACATTTACTACTAATTATGAATAATTTAGTAACCCATATTGTATTTATTAATGGGCGTGATCTTTGCTAAGGTGACACTTATTTGGAACGAAGGAAATAATTAATAGCTAAGGCCGGAGATGGACGGTGATGAACCCAAACAACCGTATCTTTTCCCTCTCCATCTCCGCCTCTCTTTCCACGAATTCTCCACCTAATCAAAAACAATTTAAAAAAAAAAAAAGGAATGATTCTCTCAATCTCGAGCTGCTCTCTTTTACACAAAATTCTCCACTAACTTAAGTAAGAAAGGAATCCTATGTATGTGGTATGGTTTATAATCTCGAGGTGTGTTTTTCATAAATAGTTAATAATAGTTCAGGTAGAAAAAAAAAACTTGTTAGTTCATGTAGAAAATAAGCAAAAATGATACTTCAGGTGTGTTAAGCATTATCTCTATATAATTTAAATCTCAAAATAAAAAAATGTCACATAAATCGGGATGGAGAGAGTAAGTTATATTCTTCTTTTAACAACCAAGATTTTTACAGCATATCAAAGGGTTTAGAGCTGAAAATTACCTGCATGCTTCTGGTAATTCATCACTACTTGGAGGATTAGGAGCCATGACACAAGCTAGTGTATCCCTCCAATTTGCAGCCTTAGACTGATAAAGATCAAAGTTACTATTAAACTTCACCTTCTTCAAATTATCCCTCGAGTAAAACTCCATCTTTATCTCATTTGGTTGTTCATTGAAACTTCGAACTGCTTGAATCATCTCATCCATAACATGTTGTGGCACACCATGGTTGACAACTTGAAAAAATCCCCAAGTCTCACACGCTTCTCCAATTTTTTCAACAATTTTCCTACGTTGAAAATCATCTTCATTTATGTCCGTAAGATCTATAACTGGGATTTGAATGTTTATGTCTGAGGATGAATCAAGATTCTTAGGACTGAATTCATCTTTTGCGGCCGGTGTAATGAAGAACTCAGGGATATGAACTATCCCTGCATCGACTAATCCTTTTACACCGGCCTTTGTGTCATCGAAGGCCTTGAGCTCTTTTGCTCTATCATAGTCAACCATTTTTGTAAAGAGGAGAGTTTTTGAAAGCTTTTGCCTATTCTGTAGATCTAAAATAGGAGTAGATGATAAGGGACGTCACAAGTAGAAGATAAGGGACGACACAAAGGAGAAATATATGTAACTAATTTATTTCGACACGTTGACTAGATTGAGACACTGACTACGAAATCCGTGTAATCCGGTAAAAAGCGACTAATTAAAGGTCTAAAACTAAGGAGTTAATTTCTAGTGTAGTCATTAAATGTTATTTGTGGAAGTCATAAAACAATCTTTTGTATCATTAAAGTTATTGAACTTTAACGATTGAATTAGTATAAGTCAAAAAGTTATATTTTGATTGAATTCGTCACCGAACTATATAAGTTGTACCAATAAAATTACAAAATTATATTCACTAGAAAGTTGACGCAAAAAAAATTAACACTTACGTCATTATCACGTCAGTTAATCTCAAAGTTCATATCTCAAAATTTTTACAAAAATAGGCATGGTACACCGCGGTATAGAACCCACAAACGCCATCATCCTATCGACCAGATGAGCATACGTGATGTATACATTTAGGATGTCATCCACGAAGCCTGACGTACTCTCCCCGTCAAATAAGCCATGATACACCTGAGTAGGAACTCACAGGACTGTCCATCCTTCAGACTAATTAAGCGATACATCGGAATATGAACTCACGGAGACTGACATTCCTCCTGGCCAGTTAGTCGAAACACAAACATCTCATAAATATGTTTTATTTTAAAGTCATGGCTTTTTAGCCGAATTCAATTCCTTTTCTTTAGATCAAGTAATTCATTTCATTTCTTTCAATGAAAATCAAAAGAAAATGATTATACTATAGTCATTGAAAACATATCTTGAATTTTATAATCAACACTTTATGAGAAACATTTAAAAGTCAGCTGCGTCACAAATGATAAATGAGTCGTATAAAAATCATAAAACACTTTAGCAAAGTCCAGGACTTAGCCAATTTGGCAATTTGAACATTTATTCCTAACCATGGGGCAAACCATGAAAGCTTGTTTGACACGTGCTTGGAATCTCATTAATACTATAGTTCGAAAGCGTGAAATAATATGAAAGCTAACAAGATAACTTAAAGCTTAGCATACCTCAATGTAACGTTTAAATAACCAAATTTTAACTTCAAATACTCAACAACGTCCCCAACGTGTTCAGTCGATCACAGTACAACCATTGGACATCAAGTCGTACTCACAAGTATCCGATATAACCCTTCTAGAGCGAAAGGTTAGCTACAAGCCACCCAAAATCTCATTGCTTCATTTAAATCATAGTCATGCCCATTAATTATTTTATTGGAAAAGAGCCAAATATACCCCTGTACTATTGAAAAAGGGCCAAATATACCCCTCGTTATAATTTGAGTTCAAATAGACCCCTACCGTTATACTATTGGATCAAATATACCCCTCATCCGTTAAAGTTGATAAAGGTGAGCGGAGCGTCGTCGGAGCTCGTGGAGGCGGCGGCGGCTAGGAAGGAAAACGAAGGGTGGAGAAGAAGCGTGGGTGACTGGTGGTGCGTGGGCTGTACAGTGGTGGTTGGAGTTCACCGAAAGTGGAGGAGAAAAAGGGGGGAAAGAGGAGGAGGGTGGCGGTGTGGAGAGGGTGGTTCACCGACGGTGGCAGTGAGGGTGGTGGTCGGCGGCTAGAAAGAGGAGTGAGGGGAGAAGGAAAATGTTTAGGTTTTAGAGGAGAAAAATCTGAAATGTGCAAAGTGTTGTGTGTGCGTGTAAATGAAGATGAAAAATAACGGAGGAGGGGTATATTTGATCCAATAGTATAACGGCAGGGGTATATTTGAATCCAAAGTATAACGAGGGATATATATAAATATATTGGCCGTTTTCTAATAGTACAGGGGTATATTTGGCCCTTTTCTGTTGTTTTATTGCCTAATAAAACTATTGGAATTATAGTGGAGTAATTATTCAACTCAAATCACAACCAAATTCCACTATTCATTTTCTTCCTTAATTTTAGCCCTACCTCGAACATCATTCATTTCTACTCCATGATGCCTTTCAAATACTCAACTCATAATTATATTTAAGAAAGGGGTTGAAGAAAGTATCTTTCCAAACCAAGCCCCAACTTGAGTTTTAATGGGTGTTCTTGAAGACATTGTTGGAATCTAACCAGCCAAAAGATGTAATGATATTAATCTGTGTACCTAAGTTTCTCTGAAAGATTTTGACACAAAAAAGTACTACATAGTTGAAATAAATAATCCTTGCATCAACGAGAAAACAAATAAAAATAAATATTTGGAACTCTATATTTATTTTAACTAGACTTTTTCCCTTCTTTATTTAGATAATAATAATAATGAAGGTTCAGCCAATATATTATGTATACATGTACTACTTAGGAAATCCTACAGCCTGAAATCGAGAAGTGAAGGACGAGCTCCAAGTCCTTTGGAGTTGTAATGTGATACATAATTTCTCACTGTTGTTTCCTTGTACAAAGGAGGATTTTCATTTGACAACAATTCCTTTATTGGGCCATAGAGCTTATCAAATGGCTGAAGATAAGTTGTGAAAAAACATGCAACTGAAATTCTTGGTCCAATATGATTTGCCAATACTCTGTGCTCAGCACTTTTGAACTTGTCATTTGATAGAAGCTGCATGGCAGAAAAATGAGTTTAAGTTATATACATCAGCAATATAAATTTTTTATACCATCAGTCTATAGAGAGGATATCTGCAGGCAAGCCTTCATATAATATTGAGATTTAAATCTTGAATATAAGGCAGCTCACTTGCTATAATAGGTAAAGCTTACTTGATAGTGTGTAAATTAAAAATATATAACTTAAACTCGTATAGAATAGATATTTACAATTTACTTTTAGAAACGAATTCAAAATATAAACTTGTTTCTTTGTCCGGAACCCCATACCTATAATGGTAGAGTCAAGGGCCTCCAAAGCAAAAAGGAAAATCTGAAGCCTAATCCGGAAACTATTGGTTAGAAGCCGAAAATTACTTTAGCCAATCAAAGCCTCAAAACTAGTAACGGCACTTATGCCCAAATAAGCCATCCCAACCTTGGATTCAAGATTTTGAGTTCTTTGAAAATTAATATGGGTTTAAATCAAAGCCCCAAAACTAGTATTATGTTTTTCATAATTTCTCACATATATATTTATAGTCTATGTTAAAAATGATGTGTCTAATTAAACTCACTCCTAACACTCTAGATCCGCCTCTGATTCAAGCCAAATCACTAGTGACTAGACATACGTAATTTGATTTAGATATACTTGCCTGCAGAAGGTCACCAAGATTGATAACTAGTGCTCCAGTCACTGGATGAATATCAATCCATCGGTTTTGGTGATAAATTTGAAGGCCACCAATGTGATCTTGTAGAAGAATTGTGAAGAAATCTGGGTCAGTATGCTTTGTGATTCCATTAGTTCTGTCTGGTTCAGGACAAGGTGGATAGTAATGACTGAGAATGAAATGGCCTTTTGCACACTCCATTTCCAACAAGTGATTGGACTTCAGCCCAAGTGCCTCTGACAGCAACTCTAACATTGTGTGGCCCAACTTTCGAACATGCTCAGAATATTGAAGTAATTCCTCCCTAACAAAGAAACAAATAGACAAAAAAAAAAGAAGGTAAAATCATCTCTACATAAATCATTTTACTAATAGTTCATATTCAAGTCAACTGCTACTCAGCACTTATATATATTATGTGATTTAAATATTAAATTATATGCTTCATCCTTAAGGATCAAGTGCCAAAACTCAAACAACAATGAAAAATAGTATCACATTAAATGCATCTCAGTTTGCACTATTCATTAGTCTAATAGCTAGGGAGTAGAATATCGAACTTAGTGTTAGGTATATTGGCTTACGTCGAATCGGTAGGAAAAAAAATATAAAAGTGTAAAATTTTCGAACGTTGGGACCAAGTCCCAAATCGAAAATCCAATTTTTTTTAAAAGTTGTAGGGCCTCCTACTTTGACGATCTGTTAGAACAACCAAAATATTAGCAGCATATCAAAGAGGGTTTTAGCTGAAAATTACCTGCATATTTCTGGTAATTCATCACTACTTGGAGGATTTGGAGCCATGAGACAAGCTAGTGTATCCCTCCAATCTGCAGCCTTAGATTGATAGAGATCAAAATTGCTATTAAAAAACACCTTCTTCATATCATCCCTTGAGTAAAACTCCATCTTTGTCTCATTTGGTTGCTCATTGAAACTTCGAACTCCTCGAATCATCTCATCCATGATATGTTGAGGCACACCATGGTTCACAACTTGAAAAAATCCCCAAGTCTCACATGCCTCACCAACCTCTTCAACTATTCTCCTACGTCGAAAATCGTCTTTGTTTATGTCCTCAAGATCTATAACTGGGATTTGAACGTTGACGTTGGAGCATGAATCAAGATTCTGAGCATTGAACTCATTTTCTTTTATGGACGGTGTAACGAAAATCTCAGGGATATGAACTATCCCTGCATCGACTAGTCCTTTTACACCGGCCTTTGTGTTATCGAAGGCCTTGAGCTCTTCTGCTCGATCATAGTCAACCATTTTTATTTTTATTTTGGTAAAAAGAGAGTTTCTGAATATCTATTAAACTTTTGCTTATCTTGTAATCTAATCTAAAATAGGAGTAGAAGAGGACGACAGAAAAGACAAATATTCACAGGGAAAGTCAAATTTGGACACTGAAAAAAGGCGCATCATTACCACGCCAGTTAATTTAAGAAAATTCTACGTAACTTTCCTAAAAAGATTGTTCTTTTTTACTTGATAAAAAATAAAAAAAATAATTTTTTTTTTAAATATGTGGTCCAAAATAAGCCTTAAATATTTATGTGGCTGTAATCATCTCATAAAGTTAAATTATTTGTAAATATAAAAAGGAGATAATCTTTTTAAGATAAAATAAAAAGAAAAGAAGGATAATCTTTTTAATATATTGTAATTAACTGAAAAAGGTGTTAAAATTATTATTAAACCTTCTCTTTGATTTGACAATTTCAAGGTTTAAAATTAGGGGGTATTTATGTCTTTCCACTTAGAGTTTACTGGAGCAATATTCTAATCCTACTGTCACTATTTAGCTTGTGAGCGTGTCTTAGTAATATATGTTTACATAGTTTTGGAACATTTTTTCCACTCCATAAAAAAAAAAGATGAAGACTTCATAAAGTAGTGAATCGATAAATCCATATTAATGGACATCTCAGCCACTAGTTCGAAAGGTAAAAAGCGCTGGACACAGAAACAAATGAAAATAAAATTAAGAGGGTTTTGAGGCTTGATATTAGACTTTTCTTATAGAGATATCACTTGTACAAATGAGGCAAAATACAAGAAATTCTGTCCAAGATACAACAAAGCCACTCATTAATACTTGCAAATTTTCTTAGTCACTTTGTTGGTAATCCTTGTTTATATGGAGCAACCATCATACATTTTCTGTACATACATATTATTTCACAAACAGACACATCCATTTATAGATGGCGTAACACTTAAGGGTAAGGTGATGGGGGCGTTATGGATGAGCTGATGAAGACTTCGGTGGTAGTTTAAACGGTTGTGAACGTTTTATTGGTAGATTAGGCTTTGGAGAAGGTGGTGGCTGTTGAGGTGGTTTACGACCATACACAAGTGCAGGACCAAAATGCTTCTTGTTTGTGTAGCATAATCCCCAGGAAGAAGCAAAATCTTGAATCAGAAGAAGCAAAAGAAAGTAGAAAACTATTTTCATTTTTGAGTGCATTTCACGATTCTTGATGACTTTGGGCTTCTGACCCCCATCTATATATATAATGACTTTTGATGAGTCGGGCTTTTTATAACTTTGAGACTTTGACTAATGAAGGTAAACTATGGACATCTTGATATATTAGCCATTAAAATATGATCCGCTCAACGTTTTGTGAACGTTTTATTGGTAGATTAGGCTTTGGAGAAGGTGGTGGCCGTTGAGGTGATTTGCCCAACTTAATTTACCTTGATGCGTCTATATTCAATTCATCAAACAATCATTAAGTTAAATTAAGCATATAGTACAAGTTAACTCATGAAACATTATAAATATACTTAAAATAAAAAAGCATTATGTTGTTTGATATGTTATGCTTATCTTGTTGATAACCTTTAAATTGACAAAAGGCTGTAGATATGGGGTTGAAGGAAAGGGGGAAGCGACTCGTTCCTTCCTTGCGGAGGAGTAAAACAGACTATGTATATAGTCATAGTAAAAAAGAAATTCTTTTATTACTTTTGTTTGGTAAATAAATTATAATAAATAAAGAAAGAAAATGAAAACTTGGTAAGGATTCGACGGGTTGGACTATAATCCATTAGTTAGTCTATTTTGATCCGCCCATTTCAGTTCAAGTAATTATTAGACATGGATGCGCTATGTAAAAATTTCACGATGAAGTACCTTATTTGGACGCCGCTAATTAATTGTATCCGGCTTTCTAAAATTTTCGAACGTCTATCCACTTCGGAATAATTTCTCGCATATAGTTTCTGAAGTTAGACTAGACAAAGACTAAATTTAGAAAAGAAAAAAAAAATGTCTGAAGTTTTATATAGCTGAAGTTCATGCATTTTTTCTTAAAGTTCAGACAAAAATGGTTGAACTATAATCATGTGCGCATGACTTTAGGCAAATAAAGTTAAAATTCAGACAAAAACAACTAGATTCAGCCACATATAGAAGTTCATAAGCGTACTTCAACCATATTTGCCTGAAATTTGCTTGTTTGAAGTTATGCTTTGTGAAGCCTAACTTCAAATATGCAGTGTCAGAAGCTGTTTCAAAATGCGTAGAATTGTAATTTTTTACCCACTACAAATGTGATTTAAATAATAGTCCCAAAATTGGATATTTATATATTTCAACCGTTGCAAGCTAGGCATTTCCTAAGGCACTGATATAATGACTCTCTCAATCAATAACTTATCTATTCACTCAACACATTTTAACCCATTTTTCCTCCCCTTATGTTTTTCTTGGGTGTTTTGATAGTATCCCGTTGAACTCTTTTTCAAATTTTGTTGGAAAAAGGGTTCAAAACACACTTCAACTCAGGCCGAAATTGTCATAACACACTTCAACTTTGCGGGGGTCCTATGACCCCCCCCCCCCCCCCCCCCCGCCCCGGACTATTTTAAAGTGAAATTATTACCTCCTTAAAAAGTCAAAACCAAATTTATGTCCAGGGGTGAAATACACGTGCCTGACACTGTATTAACCATTAATTTTTTTTTTCTTCAGAATTTTCCCTGCTTCTTCTTTATTTCTTTACTCTTTCTATACCTTCTTCCACCATTAACACCCAACCTCTCAATTTAGTTTCTTTACAATGTAGAGGATCTCACATTAAAATCCAATAAAAACATCTCAAAAACTCCTTTTTAGATTAATAGCAGAAACTCCATTGAGAAATTCAAATCAATCGATAACCTAAATCATCTGAAAAATCAAATTCACATTTTCGACCATCATTCCGATTGATCTGAAGATTCGGGACTCCAAATTTTATTTGATTTTATCTTTTGGTTTTTGAGGGACAAAGATGAGATGAAATCAAAGAAACAAACGGGTCGCCAGAGTTGAAGAGAGAGATGATGGTGCTCGACGGATTTTCGATTATCCAATAGCGATTAATCTGTTGAAAACTCATAGGTTAAGTTCCTTGAATGCAAACTTGTTGAAGAGACTAAATGCTTCATTTGTTAATGGTGGTTGAGAAACCCAACAAAGTCGATGAAGAGAAACATATGAAAAGGGAAATGAAAAAAAGAAAAATAGATATTTCTAAAAACCGCTTATAAATAAATTTTAAACATTTTCATTTCTTCTCTCACTTTCTTTGAGAGAGTGACATACAATCTCTTCGCCACCTCAGCACCTAAATAATTCCACTTTAAATTAGTTTAGGGGGGCATAGGACCCCCGCAAAATTGGAGTGTGTTATAGCAATTTCGGCCAAAGTTGGAGTGTGTTTTGAACCATTTTTCCAATTTTGTTTGACAAATCGTACAACTTTGTTTAATACCAACATTATCTCTTAACCTGAATATGTAATCGGATTGCCTATTCATTGTGCAGAGGGAAATGAAAGATTACTACAAACGTAAGGGCTCATTTGGTTGGGAAAAAAGGTATCCTGAGTCCTGAGATAACTAATTCCGGAATAAGTTATCCCGCTCTCAAGTTGGGATAAAATAAGGCTACAATCTAGGGCGAGATTAGTTATCCCGGATTTTTATTCGAGCGAAACATGGGATAAGGAGGCACTAAAATTTTATCCCGGAACTATTTTTGCTCATCTTTCATACTAAACGACCCCTTATTGTATAATTAAGCACCAAAAAACATAAAGAAAAAAGTCAACTAAAATAGCTTATAAAGTTGGAGGCACAACCTTAATCGATTGCTCCCGACTGACAATTATTTATTTTCTTCAAACAATTTGCAATTCTTGATTAGCTTTACAATAATAATTAATTGGAAAACCTTCCAAATTGAAGCAGAAATATTATTAAGATGCCTGATGTTATTAGCTTTCATCACTTTTGTATTGTGGATCGTATAAAACCAT
The DNA here is from genome assembly GCF_019175385.1 of Lycium barbarum. Classification (NCBI taxonomy): domain Eukaryota; kingdom Viridiplantae; phylum Streptophyta; class Magnoliopsida; order Solanales; family Solanaceae; genus Lycium; species Lycium barbarum. The sequence goes on along the minus strand of NC_083346.1, from coordinate 116,295,640 downwards.
TCTCTTATTTTGGCTTTTGATCTGACTTTGATGCGAATTATGCAAATTTGATAAATACAAAATTTCTTTTGGCTCTTCTAAGTCAAACTAGACTTAATGTTATTTGAAAAAGAGAAATATGTATATTAAGTTATATGTTCAATTTTCTCAGTCTATTTTTGCACCTAGAAATGCTTTCTCAACTAAAAAAAATTAATCTTTACTTCCTCTTGAAAATATATACTATATTCCAAACGGTATTTTCTTTTTTCCATTATTTTTCTGAATTCCCCTTTCTCTCGGGATATCAAAGTCCACTTTTCTATATTCTAATTTTTAATGGCTTTTTACAAGCAAAAGATTCAACTTTTGCAGCAAAATAGAAGTTCCAAACTTAGATTTTTTTATTAAAAAAAATGACTTTATCTCCATTGTTAGGTCAGCTCCAGTTTATGACGTACAGTATAATAATTTAAACTCTTACTCTAGACTAATAGAAACCCTAAACGAGTCAGGAATTAAAAAACGAAAACGTAAACAAGGTTCCAATCTGTCACGGATATGGAGTGAAATAAAAAGAAAGAAGTTCGAATATGTAAATCAGAAGTCAAATGCAAAAGAAATTTGTTAGATTAATTCCTTTGAATAAGGCGTTATTTGGAAGATCTCGAAAGTCGAATGATCCACAGGAAAACAAAAAATATGTAGACATCATATTGTTCACAAGTCGTAATAACCAAAATGGCTAAAAGCGAAAAAAGGCTACAAGTGAGCTAAGGGAGAATCCCTTTTAATTATTGCTCGTCTTCTAGACATTCATAATTCTCAATTTATGAAAATATATGTGATTTTTAGTCCCTTTATACAAGAAATATGTTGCATATAGAATCACATTACCTATGAATCAGAGTGATAATACAATTTAACATGATACATGGGTACTCAAGTGATATATGATACATTGTGAAGATTTACAAGCATAATAAGGACAAAAAATACAAATGATGAGTAATTCAAAGTTAAATGTGGCCTAGTTAGATTCTTTTTAATAATTAAGAAAATTTAATTTAATTACCAAGTGGAATTGTTTAGCCAGACAATACAAGTACTAAAACTAAAATTGAGATATTTGAGGGACTAAAAGTGCAAATTCCTCTATTTTGCACAAAAGAAAACGATACAACACGTGTAAGTGTAACAAAACAAAATACTCCTACTACTTTTGTTTCCAAGTAAAGGTGTTAACCGGTTCCAACCGGAACCGGACCGGTAACCGGTTAGTTAACCGGCCGGTTCCGATTTACCGGTTTTAAACTCCAAATCGGAACCGGTCCGGTTTGGAGTGCTTAAAATCTTTTTTTGTTTTTTGTATTATATATATATATATATATATATATATATATATATATATATATATATATATATTATAGTATTTATTTGTATATTGTAGGTATATTTACATATGTTATACAACTTTATAATTAAAGTTTAAATATTTACTGACTAACAGCCTAACAACAAGTCAGCAATACATAATAGTGCTTTTCGTATACATATATATGTATAACTTACATATACTTATATACTTAATATATATACTAAATATATGTATAACTTAATATATATACTATATATATGTATATATATGTACTATATACTATATATACTTATATATAGGTATAACTTAATATAATACTATATATACATATATACTATATATACTATATATACTTAATATATATACTAAATATATGTATAACTTATATATAGGTATAACTTAATATATATGTACTATATACTATATATACTTACTTATATACTATATATACTATATATACTTATATACTATATATACTATTTTTTCTATATATACTATATATACTTTATATATGTTTAAGTATACTATATAACTTAATATACTTATAAGTATATACTTAGTATATTTTAGGTATATTCCTAACTTAATAAAAGTAAAAATATGAACACAAGTAAATAGAAGAAAGCTCAATGAGCCATATATTTTATTCATTCTTGGATAACATTTATTTGCAAGTTGTATTTTTTTTTTTAACTTGCAAATAATACATGAGTTGTACAAAAATAGTAGAATAATAAAATCACCAATTTTGAACCATTTCGTTAATTTCCCCCACATCATATTCGGTCATGGAAATATCTTCAAAGTCTTCCATTTGGTCGGGTCCACCAGCTATCAAATCTTCAATTTCTTCCTCTTCGCCTTCCTCCGCTTCTGAGTTTTGGTTGTGTCGCTCCGATCTAATCCAATCTCGAATGCACACTAGTACTTGCAAGCTAAAGCCGGATAATGAATGTCTATGGTCTCCAATTTGCTGTCTTCCTTGGATAAATACGCTCTCCGAAGCCACGGTTGATACTTGAATCGTAAAGATATCTCGAGCCATTCTTGAAAGTACCGGATAGCTTGCCTTGTACTTCTTCCACCATGCTAAGACGTCCACCTCATCCAATTGGTTGATATCCACATTTGGCTGCATCAAATAAAAGTTATATTCATCATTGTTTGCAGTAGAAGAAGAAGTTGGCTCTGAATGTAAAACTTTTAAACCCGACAAGCCCTTTTTGCTACTCTGAGAAGTAGTAGGGCGTGGAGCAACGGGTGTAGCACGTTCTTTCAAACTAGAATAATGAGTAAAAACTCTTCTAAACTCATCATCAATAGCGAGATCGGTTTCAGCTAAAGATGGTTGAACTCCCTCTTCAATTTCTAAAAATGTATAAATTTGACTAACCAAATTTTTAGTATAAGACACTTTTAAACAAGGATTTAAAAGGGAACCCAATATAAATAAAGTTGGGATGGGAAAAAAATACTTCTTAAATTTGATTATCATTTCAAAAATAGCCACTTGATAATCGGGTTTATATTTATACTCTTGTAAAACTCTAGCTATTTCCGCTAAGTAGGCTAAAATTCCGGTTACCGTGGGATAGAATTGTCTAGAAAAAGAAAGAGTTGCATTATAAAAAATTTCTAAGAGTTCAATACATTCTTTAACATCTTCCCAATGCCTAAAGGTTAACCAATCCTCACTATCAGTATTATATTTGTTGTGAACTTGTTGTATGGGAATCCTATACTCATATGTTTGTTGTAGCATAATGTAAGTGTAGTTCCACCTAGTCTCAATTTCTACTTGAATTTTCTTAGGTCTAAGGTTATTTTCCACACAAGCATTCTTAAAATCTCTAATTCTTCCCCTATTAGCATTACAAAAAAGAAACGCAACAGCATTTCTAACTTTTTGAACAGAATCATCAAAATGCACAAGACTATCTTTAACAATTAAATTTAAAATGTGACAACTACATCTTACATGAAAAAAATATTTCTTAGAGGAGGGTTTATTTCTCTTTTTAAAAGACTAATTGCCTTTGTATTATTAGAAGCATTATCTAAAGCAATACAAAGTGTTTTTCTATAAATGTTAAAAAATCTCATTATAGTAGACATTGAATCGGCTAAAAATTTTCCATCGTGACGACCTTTTCCTTCGTCATATAAAAAAGCTATAATTCCTTTTTGCATAACCCAGTTGTCATCAACCCAATGACATGTAATAGCAAAAAAATCTAAATGGTTAATACTAAGACCCAAATCAGCGGTAAGACAAACATTACAATTTAAAGAATTAAATACATGGCGCAAATAAAATCTATATTTTTTAAACAAATCTATAACATCGGCTCTACAAGTACTTCTAGGAATACCCTCAAATAACGGGTTATAACAACGTTGAATGTAAGTAACAAACCCCAAACCCAAGGGAAAGGAAAATGGTAAACAATCATAAGCTACCATTTTAGCTATTTCTACGCGTTCTTTTTTCTTGTCATACTTAAATTTCTACCGGTTCATGGGTCTATCGTCATTTGAATCCCCCCCCCCCCCCCCCCCCCCACATTTGAACCCGTTTGTTCTCCCCAAATATCCATATGTTTGGTTCTCATATGACCATTTAGTGTACCCGTTCCACCATCCTTACCAGTTCCTTGCTTAAAACTAAATACTTGTCCACATAGGGTACACATAGCTGTTTGATTTTCCCTATTCTTAGTCATAAATTTCCAAACTTTAGCTGTTGGCTTGCGAGTTCTAGGCGGTTTGTCTTGTGTATGTGATTGTGCAGGACATGTATCTCCTATGGGATTTTCGGGGGGTTGTGTTTCATCATCATCATCTAAGTCTTCATTAAAAGTGTCGGTAAAATGTTGTTGCATTGCCTCATGACCTAAAAGTGAATTATTTCCACCAACATTAATACCTAAATTAGGTGTTTCTTCCACAAATGTTTCCTCATTAAGCGCACCCCTAACAGTACGACTACTACTACCGGCACCACGTCTTAATCTCTTTGACATTATTAAATAGAATTAATTTAAATCACAATCAAATAAATCACAAGAAAATAAATTACAACAAATTAAATTTCTAGAATTAAATTGCGTAAATTAAATTGCGAAAAATAAATTGCTAGAATTAAATTGCGAAAAATAAAGATAGAGTTGGAACGAAGGTACCAAATTGCCGGATTAATTTCCAACAAAGTGAAGGCGGCTAGAATTGCAAATCCACCAAAGCTACTTCGGATTGTTGCAAAATCACCAACTCCACCAACAATATTATAATTGCAAAATTAATAATTGAAAGTTGAAACTATAATAAGACTTTGTGGCTAATTATTGCAAAGAAACTATAATTGAGAGATTGAAATTTGAGAGAAAGATGAAGAAGAGTGAATTGATGTGAATTAAAATGAAAATGAAGAAGGGTTTATATAGGGGTGGGAATGGGTTAAAGTGTTAAAATAAAAATTTGGGGGCCAAAAATTAAAAAACTGACCGTTTGGCAACGGCCATTTTTGCAAATGGACCGTTGCCAACGGTCCATTAAGGCCCAACGGCTCTTTCCTTTTTTTTTTTTTTTTTTTTTTTTAAATTTTCACCGGTTAAACCGGTCCGGTTCCGATTTTACCGGTTTAACCGGTTTCCAAAATATTAGAACCGGACCGGTAAACAATTACACGGTTAACCGGAACCGGTTAACCGGTTCTACCGGTTCCGGTTTAACCGGTTCCGGTTCCGGTTTAACCGGTCCGGTTACCGGTTAAAACCGGTTAGCCCGAACCGGTTGCCACCTTTATTTCCAAGGACAAATAGATATAATGCTCGTTGAATTCTTGCAGGGAAATTTGGTGCGTTTATTCGGCTAGCTAATTATTGTTGCAATTGTTTGATGTCATTTCATCTATTTTCGTTGTTTTCTAAATTGTCTATTAATCCGTGGAGTTGCGGTAAAGAACTAAAGATGTATCAATATTTATGACTTAAAATGAAAAGATATCAGTATAATTAAGAAAGTGGAGTCAAATTGAAATTGAAATAAATTAAATTAAATAGAGAGAGTAATTTCGTCTAGTCCCACGACTTTTATAGCAGCACCTTTTTGTGTGACGTCTTTGGCATTTTTTTTCTCTTTCTAGTTTTTAAATTGAGGTCTTTGTCAATATTCAGAGGTAGGTTCCCTGAATAAAATGATATACTCTTATCTCCTAAAGTGTGTGAATTGGGTGGTCTTATCTAAAAGTAAAGATATAACAATAGGTTCTATTGTTTCATATGTCATTACAGTCAAATTTAATTCAGTCGATTAACTTATTTCCACGTTTAACTTGGGCATGTGATAAACATGAAAAAATAAAAAATAAAGTAATTTTTACTTGGCATAACTTACTATGTTACATATTTATGGAACATAATTATATTTTTTAATAATTAAGTTTAGTAGCTATAATATTATATTTTTACAATTTATAGCTAACCACTTTTCTATCAATTAACTTACCGCTCCCCACACCCCTATTTTTTAGCTGCACACTTCTCTCTCCCTCCTTTTCCTAAATATACACGTTTCTAACTCCCCATCTCCCCTAATTTCGTGCTTTTCAAATCAGTTTCAGATTTCTTTCACTTTTTTTTTTTTACTTTGTATTAATTGCTCATTAATTTCAACCTTTTACCCCCAAAATTCAACTCTATTTCCTAAAATATGTAAGATTCTCTGTTATTTTTGCGTTTTAAACGACGAATATATATTTGAATTCATCTGTTGAAATATCGAATTCAAGTTGAGTTCATAATTGAGGTAACAACGTTTTCACTGCAACATTTTTTTTTTCTGAAATTTTGAAAAATATAGTCAAAATATATGAAAAATATATCTGAAATATAGTCAACAGAAACCAGAATAAGTAATATTGAACATATTAATCAAAATATAATTAAAAAATATAGCCAAAATATAGTCATAATTGAGTTCATAATGGAGGTAGTAACGTTTTCACTGCAACTTTTTTTTTTTCTGAAATTTTTCTAAATATAGTCAAAATATATGAAAAATATATCTTAAATATAGTCAACAGAAACCAGAATAAGCAATATTGAACATAATAATCAAAATACAATTAAAATATATATGAAAAACAACTAAAAAGTTCAGAAAAATATAAAAAATAAAAAAGTTGCAATTACATGGTGAAACGTGTAATTCAGTTGATGAACAAATCATGCAAAGCTTGATTTATGGAACATTAAAAAGATATTTTTTTTAGTTATATTTTGGGAAAAATATGAAGAGGGTTTTTGAATTCAAATTTTATGTGAATGATTAGATGTTGAATGAGATATGTGATTAGATATGGAAGAGAATAAGATTTGCGTGATTTATGGAACATTAAAAATAGATTTCTGTTTAGTTTGAAAAAGATTTTTTCCCCTTAAATAGAGGCATTATTTGCTCAACAGTTCCGTGTATTTAGTTTATATTTTGGCTATATTTATGCGACGCGTCCAGGACCTAAATATAGGAAAAACCAGCTACGAATTGTAAATAATGAACTTGTATTTATAACTTGTATTTATACGAATTGTGAAAATTTTACAAAAATAAAACCTTATTGACTAGGTCATCAGTTAGTCTAGGCCCCTTCCTCTCTTGAAACTAGATGATGAAAGCCCGTGCTAGCATGCGCCTAACACAAAAAATAGTACCATATTATTTTTTAGGCTGTCTAAAAAAGAATGATATATATTTTTATGTTTAAAAATTATTTAACTTGAAACTTCCCCATTTACCTTTAATGAAATGATTTAAATCCACACAAATATCTATGACTTGTTTTAGACCACAAGTTTCAAAGATTTTTTCTTTCTTTTTTAAACTTCGTGTCTAATCAAACTATGTCACATAAATTAGGACAGAGAGAGTACCTTTTTAGTAATATAATTATGAAATTTTTATTATAGAAAGTATTATAATTCAATTAATTAAAAATATCAATAAATTATTTTACTTAGTCTGCTTCTCCCATATATGACTTTTCTGGTTTGGTTCTCCAATTGAAAGATTTGAAATATACCTTCTCCTACCAAGTTTCATGTCTTTCTACTCAACAACACTGAAAAACGCTTTCATGTGTTAGCATCTGTTGTAGTCTTAAATTTTTAAGTACAAACCAACTTCATCATTTTAAGAAAATATGTGTATACATTTCCTGACCGTTTATATTTCGTCTTCTTGATGTTATTCCTCATTATTTGTGTGAGCTGTATGCGTTTAAAATTAGTGCATTTTTATCCTTACCCAAAGGTATAAGTTTTAAATCTTTTGGTTTTATGACTTCTTTAGCGATTTTTATGTTCAATTTAAATCGTTATTTCTTTTTCCTGAATTTCTCTTCTTTAAATTTTCTCTAAGCGTACCTTTATCATTTTCTGAACTTATTATCATTATTTAAATGTTTTTGTTTTTGGCAATTGTCTCCTACTTCTTCACATGGACCCACCTTAATTTTTTTCCCCAATTGTCTCATAATTCTTCACGTGGACCCCACCTTAATTGTTTAAAAAAATTATTTTAACTATATTAGAAGAGTGGGTGGTTGAAGACCAAACCCACTGTTCTAATATTCCTCTCTTGGAATTTTTGTCCATCTATTACGCTGTGAAATCAACCATGACTAACAAGATTAGGTAAAGAAGCATAGAACATTGTCAACGCGGTATTATGTCGATTCCATTAAAGAAACTAGAATAGCTAATATATAATCACAAGTTGTAATCAACTAAGATGGTGGTAAAAAGTGTGTAAAGGGGCATTCCTTTAATTTACAATAAGTCTCACTTAAATGTGAAAAAACTCATTAGTTCCATATACTTGAGAATTTGGAACAATATGAAGTCACATATAATTTCATGTCTACTAATATCTTTGTTCATCCATGAATTAGTCATGGTGGACAAATCTTCTAGTAGCCTTTGTGTGGAAGCAAGGTCCCGACCAACACCGCCACCACCAAAACCAAATTCGAGAATTCGTTCGAAGCCTGTTCAGCCAACATTACAACCACCACCTCCGCCAGCATCAGCAACAAGCTATCCACCATGACCATCCAAAGGAAACTTTTTAGAGCGCACTGTTTGGTATGTTTTTTTTTTTTTTTTTTTTTTTTTTTTTTTTTTTAAATTATGTTTATGTTTGTATTTGTTCTGTAGTTAGATCAGCCGTTTTCTTTAGTACTTTGTTCTGATATAACTCATGAAGGTATATGTATATGCACAAATAAGAACCAAAAAGAAAAGAAAAAGGTCGAGCATGAGAAACTAGTTAGTTTTCTGATTTTGCAAATAAAGAATTTTGTTAGGTGACATGTCCACTTTTACATGCACTAGTTTTCATTTTTTTTCCCCCTATTTTATATATAAAAATAAATAAGATCGAATGAATGGGGAGATTTTGAGCAGTTGCTTTGTGTCATATTTAAATGAGAAGTAATTTATAGTATTTCTAATTTATGTCATGCTGTTATAATTAAAAATATTTGAAGACATAAAAACTCGTCTGTTTGCGCATATAGTATGTATTTATGACGTGCTTCCATTAGTAAAATTTTATTTTGCTGACATTTTTGCGTGTTTATTTTATTAAATTCCTTCCCATCGACAAGCGACAATGCTTTCTAATCTTGTTTATGTTGAATTGAATGGCAGATTACTAGACATTTTTCACTAGTATCAAATTGATGAATTGAAAAGGAATAACGCGGCAAAGGGAAAAAAGATAAAAAGAAAATTTGGCTTTATTGTATGGAATTAACAGCAATAATCATCTCATTACATGATAAAAATAAGAACATTACAATTTATGTGACACTATTATTGACTGCGCAAGAAGTTTAAAGAAAAGGAACTTTTTTGATATTTGTAGCCGGTCTTAAACACGTTAAATGCTAATTTGTGTGCTTATAAGATCTTTAAAAATTTATAATTTTAAACATGTCATGCTATTTATACGATTATAGAAGTTTTAAACGAAATCATAAACATAAAGAGTTTCTTATTAGAACTACATTTGTTCTTTTTAAAAGTGACTAAAAATAAAATAAAATTTACATAAATTGAAATGGATAAGGTACAAACATTGGTTGAGGTACAACTTGAAGCTTATCGTGTTTATTATTGGACTATAAATGTCACAAACTATGAAAAAATAAAAAAAAAAGAGAAGTCACAAACTACTCACCGTGTTTTTTTTTTTTTTTTTTGGGTGTCGAATAGTTGCTCCGAGTTTAACTAATTTAGAAAAGTCTCAAATTAAAAGAAAAACATTCAATACTCCCTCCAGATAAAAAAAAAAAAAAAGAGTTCACTTAGCCATTTGCATACCCCTTAAGAAAATACTAACTTCTAGACAAAAATATATAATTTGACTAAACTACCCCTAATTAAATAGGCATTGGGATTTGATCATATAACACTTAATAGGACCAAATATGGAAAAACAAGGTTAATCTTTCTTGATTTGATAAGTGAACATTTTTTTTGACCCAAGAAAAAAAGGGTAAGTGGAAACTTTTTTTAGGAAAAACTACATATATATATATACATGTTAAGGAGAAATATTTACGAAACGTGACGATATTTTTTCTTATTTTTCATATATTTTTTGTTTTTTAAAAATGTAATTTTATATATTTTTAAATTTTTATTTTTATTTTTTTTGCTCAAAGGCTTAAAAAATTACCTCAAATTTTTGTGTATGAAAGTTGTATGAAATGTGTATGTATGAGCGAAATTTTTAATATAATTTTCATACACAAAATTGTGAGCGAAAACTTTAAGCCTTGAATATTATATGAAAGTTGTTACAATGTTGTTGTAGTTGTATTAATTTTCCAGAAACTTAATATGAACATTATATACAAAAAATATGAATGAAATTCTAAGTCTTGAGCGAGATATACACATTTATACAATTCTCATGCATAAAATTTTGAGTGTCATGTTTAAGCCTTGGTCGAGATATACACACTTCATACATAAAATTTGAGCGAACTTTTCAAGCCTTGAGTAAGATATACATATTTCATACACAAAAATTTGAGCGATTATTTTAAGTCTTGAATGTTGTATCAGAGTTGTATACAATGTTGTTATAGTTGTATTAATTTTACAGAAATCTAACATGAACTTGATACACAAAAATGTGAGCGAAATTTTAAGACTTGAGCGAGATACAAATTTCATACTGTTTTCTTACACACAATTTTGAGCGAATTTTTAAAGCCTTGAATGAGATATACACATTTTATACATTTTTCATACCGTTTTCATACACTAAATTTTGAGCCAACTTTTTAAGCCTTGAGCGAGATATACACATTTCATACATAAAATTTTGAGCAAAAAAAATATATTAAAAAAAATAAAATAATATTTTCAATTTTCTTTTAATTTTTATTTTTTTTTAAATTTTTTTTTAAAAGCATGTTTTGTATAGGGTTTGTAATGTTATGTTTTGTAAATATAAAACTATCGTCATGTTTCGTAAATATTTCTCCTTAAGATGTATATATACGTAGTTGTCCCTTTTTTTTATCCGGAGATAGTTAAGTCAAACCTCTGCTTTAAGGCCTAACTTTTGCCCGAATAGGCCTAATTGTGGGCAAATGTGAGGAATTAAGGCAGACGTTTCACAAAAAGCCTTGCCTTGGGAATTTTTTTTTTCCACTGAGCGAGGATTCGAACCCAGAATCTCGGGGGTATTTTCAGCCACTTTTTAAACTAAGGACAAAAATTAAAGACCAGCGCGTTTGAAGGGCAATCCGCACCAAAAAAAAATGTTTATTTTTTCTGATATATACTTTCATATGTTTTGTTGCATTACAGACTTATATTTGAAATACAAGTGTAACTTTAAAGTTTAAAGTAATCAACTCAAAGATCAACTAAAAGGGGGGAAAAGCATAAAAACACACTCAAATTACAGTGAAATCGTGGAGTACACACCTTTTTTCTTGGGGGTTCCTATGACCCTCTTGAATATCAAAACCGAGAGACAAATTTTATTGTTATCCAATTCGCTATACAAGATTACAATTTTTTTTATGTCATTCATCTATATTTGCTGTTTTCTATACGTTGTCTATTGATCCGTGGAGTTACAGTAAGATGTCTTATTTATGACATAAAATGAAAAGATCAGGTCATCAATGTATTATTAAGAAGTTGGACTCATATTAAAACGACGACCAAATCAAACTACGGCAAATAAAACAAAATGGAGGGAGTAATTTAATCTGGTCCCATGACATTTATAGCAACGCGTTTGTACATTGACTATTATTTGGCTGTGAAGCCATTGGCATTTTGTTGAAATTAAGGTCTTTCTCAATATTCAAGAAGCAGGTTCCTTGAAAAGATATGATATACTCCTATCTCCTAATATATTAATAGCTTTAAAATGCTTATAAAACTTAAGAGTGAATGGTATGATTTTACCTGAGAGCTTAAACTATCGAGAAATTATATTATTTTAACTTTAAAGTTTAAAGTAATCAAAGTTTAAAGTAATTTACAATTATATTATGTCATTTCTGATTTTTTTGCAACTTGTTTTTGAAAATATAGTTTTTAAATATATAACCACTAAATATGAAAAACAAAAAATGGAAATCAAATATAGCTTTAGTCCATCGATTAGTTCTGGGCCCCTTCCTCTCTACAATGACATCAGACAAAAAGAAAAAACCAACCATGACACGAAGGTGAATAACAAGTCAAAAGAAAAGTTTGTTTACGCGGTATTTTGACCGATTTCATTAAAGAATCATCTGGAAAATGAACCAGAAGTACCAGAGACTAGCTAATATATACTCACAAATTGTAGCAAACTAAAATATGATTAGAGGGGCATTCCTTTAATTCTCACTTAGATGTCAAAAAGCCTCATTAGTTCCATACTACACAATATTTGAATCAATTTGTTTTTTCCAAGCTATTAGCTATTGGGTGGAGGCAACTGGAGGAAGGCAACACGGGGCAAAGCACAGGGTAAAGCTTCGACTAGTGAATTGTTAGGGTTGTCGAAATGAGGCGTGCAGGTCTAATTTCATGTCTACTAATATCCTTACTCATCCATGAATTAGTCATGGTGGACGCAAGGTCCTTGCAATATTATTCCTACAAGGAATTACCTTCTGATCAAGTCAAGGTGGCTAGAGAGCTAAGAAGTAGCAAACCAAAACTGTCGCCACCAAAGCCTAATTGGAATATTCATTATAAGTCCCCTCCTCCTCGTCCACCACCACCTCCATCAGCACCATCAAACTATCGACCTTGACTCATGCTAGCTGATAAGAAAATGGACTTTCGACTTAACTTTAAAGGTAGCTCAAGAACGTAAAGATCTTGTCCACGACCATATCAGGAGATAAATGATCCAAGCCCTAACCTATGTGGAACTCGACGCTATTATTGTGTCCAGATAAGAAGAATGCAAAAAGTAAGTAGATCAAGCTTGAGGAGCTAGTGTATTAATATGGACTCAAAAACATTTTGGTTTTGTGTTGGTTCTATTTTCCAGTTTGTTTACATTTTTAAGTGTTTGGATGAATTGATTTGAGATTATTGTGAAGCATTCACTGCGTTTAAGTGGAGTAGCATCTTTTTTAGTCTTGCTAAAAAATGCTCATTTTTAAATTTAAAAATATTAACTTAATATTTTTTTTTATTTACAAGAGGTTTTCCCATCCACGTTCAGTGGGAAATTTATGCTATAAACATGATTTTTCCATCTCATTCCCACCGAATCAGCTCACTGGGAAATTAAAAACACATGGTAGAAACAAGTTTCTATTGAAATGTTGGAAAATTTCCTATTTTTTCCGTGTGAAAACACTATTATTTAAGTTTTTCAAATTCAGTCGAAAAATAGAGATTTGTGCTCTAATGACAAGATTTTTTACTCACACAAATATTGTGACATGTTTAAAATTTTCACATTGAAAAGCCTTTTGTTTCCCTTTTAACTTCCAGTCAAACAAGGTCACGTGAGATAAAACAGGGTGTAAATATTTTGCAATTTGATTGTTCTGTTTCTTTTTCTTTCAAAAAAATAAAAACGAAATGTGCTTAGCCACCCAAAAGAAAAAAGGGGAACAACAGTGTCGGCAGAGCATAGATTATATGATACATTTATTTCAGCCAGGTAACATCAAAAGCGATTGAGAACTACAGATACTTAAACGACGGGTTTACTCCCTCCGTTTTATAATAAGTGATTTTTGATATATTTTTTTTTTAAAAATAAGTGGTGCTTTAAGATTTTAAAAAGATTTTGGACAGATTCTTTCAAGATTACCATTATTTAAATAGTTAAGATTCATTAACTAAAAAACTTGATTAGGGGTAACTTAGTAAAAACACTCCTAATTTTCTAGGAGTGAGCAATTTCTAAAAGAGCGTGCATGAGCCTAAAAAACCACTTATAAACGGAGAGAGTATCTTAATAGAAATTGCCTTATATCCTCTAAATTGAACCTTCTGACACGATTCGAATCTAAAACTTGTAAGCGTTATAGTTTTTAGACTCTCGACCTCCCTTTTGAGTCATCTGGCGAAAGCTTGAATATGTTGTTCAAATTAGAACCACAAGCCTGCATTTAGAAGATCTTTTTATTAATTTTTTCTTCCTTCTTTTTTAAAGGATCTACCGTTTAATATTGATTGGGTGTTTGGATTGACGTTTTAAAAATAGCTTATATGCTAAATGCTAAAAGTCATAAGTTGGGGATACTCAACTTTTGACTTTTGGCTTATTTTTGTTTAAAAATAAGTGTTTAAAGACATTTTTTATTTTTGTTAAACACCGTAAAAAATAGAAAAGAGCTTAAAAACGAATAAGCAGATTGACAAAGACTTCCGAGTCAAACCGTCAACCTTTCAAAATCGAGTTGCTAATAGAAGTCATGGGACGTGACTAAAGCATTTGATTAATTCAGGAAAGTGATAAGGCTAGTATCAAAAATGTTTTATTATTAGTCGTCCATGAAGATATTCAACAAGTGGGAACTGGAAGTCTGGAATAATCAAATAGAAAGAATATCTACGTAAGCCTTCTTAAAATATGACATTTGAAATCTTGAAAATAACATATGTTAATCTGCTTTTATAGATAAAGACGACTTGATTATATAAAAAAATTATTTACATTGACACCGACGGTATTTATTACTTAAACGGATAACTAATTAAAATGGCTAAAAAAATGCGCAAAGGGACATTCCTTAAATTGCCTGAAATTATATCCCTTTGTTCTCTTGAGACATCAATCATAATAGTCACTTAAATTTTAGAAAAATCGTAGTTCCATATATACTTGAGAATTTGACAGAATAAGGCCAGCAGGTTTCATAATGTCTACTGATATATCCTTGCTCACCCATGAATTAGTGATGGTGGACAAGTTTTCCAGTCTTCAGTAGAAGCGTTACGGTCATCCTTGCAATATTTTTCCTACAAGGAATTAATGTTATTTTCTCAACTCAAGGCTGCCGAAGAGCTAAAAAGTTTATACAGGAAAAAAGGGCGGAGGCACCCCGACACCGCCATCACCACATCATAATGTTGTAGCTGTGAGAAGATTTACAGGTTTTACTGACTAAACCGCGTAAATTTGTGCAAAAATCGAGTTTGAGAGGCTAGTTCATCTTCTGATTTAATAATTAATAAATTCATAGGATTCTGTTTTAAACTTTTCACTTGGGTTTGAGGATTATCTCACTTGGTAAGTTAGATGTCTTTCAAAGTTGAAGTGGGGGTTCAAATCCCATCAATAGCTTAATTAGCATTTTCCATAATGGTCATGGAATCATGGTTAAAGAATGTTTAGTGTATTTGTGTGTGTGTAATAACAAAGGAGAATGATAACAACAAAATTTCATGCCCTTTCACCCGATTGATTTAAAGATTGTGGTGAATAATAAAGTTGGCTTAATAAGGGGAGTCGCAGGAATAGAGAAGAAACTAACCGAGTATTTAATCAAACATTTTTTATATCAGGGAACAACAAGATTAAGTAGCATGAATGACACAAAAGACGATGAGAATAATGAATATTTTATTAATTAGATATCAAAATGTCAAATCAAGACATCATATTAATTACTAAAATTTGTAATCATCTTATTTAAAAATCTAATGGATGAGACAATTCATTTCATGTTACATCTATAATCCCTCCTCATCTAATGGAGTAAATGATCAAGATGGTCATATAAATGAAGCAAGTGTTCTAGAAGAACCCCATGACATAACACTTAATAAATCCTATGACATAACACTTAATAAATCTTGGAAAAGATTTAGGTACCTAGAAAACAAATGAATATGAAGAGAACTCGATGAGTTATTGATTGCATATCCAATTCGGAGTTGATTTGGACAACGTTGAAGCAAAAACGCATTGGTGAAATCTTAATACAAGTTATGGTGACTCGTCAGAATTTGTTGTAGCGAATTTTGACATTTTTTCAATATTATGGTCATACTTTGGCGATCCGTCAGGATTTGAACACAAATTATCCGTCAAGAATTCTAGCAATTAACAAGAATTTGACCAGAAAACCCAATAATTATTGTGAATAGACAAGTTTTACCCGCTAATTTGAAAACATGGTGTTCCGTCAGAATTTTACTACGCAAATTTAGTAGGCGTTTGGCCGACCCATGGTTTCAAACCAACGTTTGGGCATACGTTTGGAGCCATGGTTTGAAACCCCAAATCATCCAAAAAGGCATGATTTGGGGTTTGAAACCATGGTTTCAACTTTTTAAAATATAAAATTTAACCCATAAGTTTATATTTTGTAAAAAAAAGACCCATAAGTTGGTAGATATTTTTAACAATTACCCCCATCAATCATTTACCAATCTCAATAACTTCCACCAACCTTTATTTATGTCTACCAACCTTTAATTTATGTGGGAAGATTATATTAAAGAGTAGTTACATTACTATTCATGTTAAATTTTCGTTTTTATTGAACTAAAGTTTGATTAATTGATGTTGCATTTTTTAGAAAGGCCTTCTAGTAGTGTACTAATTTTGTTATAAACTATGATTTGCTCATTTGGTAGGATTATATAAGAATTGAGAATGTTTTGATAGTTTTCACAATTTGTGAGGTTTTTATGTCTATAAGAAAAAATACAACTTAAAATGTTCAACTTGTATGTCCAAACATGGTTTCAAACCATGGTATCAAACCATGTCCAAACGGGGCCTTTTAACTGGTTCAAGATGGCACGTTCCTTCTTTTTTTTTTTTTTTTTTTTTTTAATTTGACTCATCCACTCCAAGAGTGGATGTCTTTCCATTGATAAAAAATGATTAAAACAGAGGAGTAAATAGCTCCCTGTACCTACTTAATTGGAACATGCTCCAATTGTAGTTCAAGTAAGATTTCACTTAAGCTTTCACTTAAGCTTTCAAAAAATAGAGGGTGATTCCTCTCATATGTGTCCCCTCAAGATACATCAAAAGAGTAAATTCTATACATGTGTTGACATTACTGCTAATTTCACAACTATTTCGCCATTGATGAACAAGGAAGAAGAGAAAAGAGCAAATGATCATTTTCCCACAAGTTCTGGTTTTGAATTTGATACAAACAAGAAGGGTAAAGTTGATCCTGGGGACCAGTGAAGCTCATACGTGGAAGAATCTAAAGGAAACAAGTGAAGATTATTCTAGAACAACACATGTGCACATCATGTGCCATTCTTTTATTTTTGCATCTATTTTCATTTGTCAGATTGTAAATAATGATTATTTCCCATGGTCAGTATTTAGCTAGACAAATAAAATAGGGACAGCTGTGAATAGTTTGTTAGGAATTCTTATCTTTTGTTTTGTATAAATTGTGCACAGTTTCATCGAATGGAATACAGAGAAAATTGTTCCAATCTTGCTTTCTTCTTTTAATCTCCACATGGTATCAAAGCAGGAATAAATTTTTCTGTTCTTCATTCTCTTTTTCTCCCTTCACTTGCCTTCTTTTCCTCTTTCTTTCCATCTCAGTTATGGTAGATCCAACTGAGAACACTGCTGCTGTTGCTGCTGTTCAAACTATGAAGGAACAAGCTATCGACTCCAATCACCCCTATTACCTCCATCCATCAGATGCACCAGGTCTGACTCTTGTGGTTTCACCCTTTAATGGAAAGGGATATGGAGGATGGAGGAGATCCATGTTAATAGCATTGTCTGCGAAAAATAAGACAGGTTTTATTGATGGCTCTCTTCCTGAACCAGCAGCAGATTCATCCTCACTCAAGTCATGGACCAGGTGCAACCATATGGTTCTCTCTTGGTTGCTAAATTCTCTTTCTAAGGACATAGGTGAGAGTGTCCTTTACTCAGAAAATGCCAAACTTCTTTGGGACGATTTGGAATCTAGGTATGGACAAGCCAATGGAGCTAAACTTTTTCAACTGCAAAAAGATTTAAATACTTTAGTTCAGGGTAACATGAGTGTAACCAGTTATTTCAACAAACTAAAGTGTATTTGGGATGAACTTGATGCAATGAATACATTCTCCTCTTGTGTTTGTGATTGTAAGTGTGGTGGAAAAACTAAGACTAATAAGGCACAAGACGATGAAAGACTATTGCAATTTTTAATGGGTTTGAATGAATCATATCTGGGAGTGAGGAGAAATATTTTGATGACCACTCCTCTCCCATCTATTGGCCATGCCTACTCACTTGTTGTTTAGGATGAAAAACAAGCTGAGATCCAACACACTCCACCCTATCCAACTGATTCTGCTTCTTTCATAGCTGCTGGACAAAGTTATCAAAACAACAGGATTAACACAGGTGACAACAAAGGACAGTGGGGGTTTTATGACAACAAAAGAAATTCACTTGTGTGTACCTATTGCAAGAGGCCCCGTCATAGTGTAGAAAAATGCTATAGGTTGCATGGATATCCAGCAGACTTTAAGTTCACCAAGAAGAAGCAATTTCAGGTGCCTGTTAGCGGAAATGCAGTTTTAACCAATGAACAACAAGCAGGAAAGGGAATCCTACAAAATCCAATTGCACAACTGATGCAGCTACTGCAACAAGTTAGTTTTGACCAGCACGGTTCAACTACTACTGATGGGAAAATCAATGCTAATTGTGCTGGTATTTCTTATTCTCACAATTGCACAGCTCCAATTAAACACCTAGATGAATTTTCTTGGATTCTGGACAGTGGAGCAACAAAACATATGTGTTATAACAAGTCTATGTTGCATCATTTAAGGCCATTATCAGTACCTCTAATGGTCAATCTTCCTAATTCTTTTAGAGTAAAAGTAACTCATATAGGAACTGTCACTCTTCTTCCTACTCTTGTTTTAAATCAAGTCTTGTATGTGCCTTCATTTAAGTTTAATCTTCTCTCAGTTCAAAAATTTTGCAAACAGTTTAGATGTTCACTCATTTTCTCTCCTGATGTTTGCATGTTACAGGGCCCTTCACTGAGGAGCCCTCTGGAAATTGGTGAAGCAAAGAAAGGCTTATACATTTTCCAGTCCAGTCCACTTACTTCTAGTTCTCAGCAGCCTACAAGCCAAGTTACTAGCAGTCTTCTTTCAGTTTCTAATATCAATAGTCCTGATGTTGTTCCAGGCTTAGCTAGCAGCCTTATTTCAATTTCTAATGTTGCTTGTCCTGAGGTTGTTTCAGGCTTAGTTTCTAATGTAAAACCTGATGTTGTTCCAGGTTCTTTGTCTAGTACTTCTGTTAAATCTAGTGAAGTAGCTACTGTTTTAGCTTCTAATTCTACAGTTCCTGATGTAACCACAAAGTTATGGCATTATAGGTTGGGCCATTTGCCTCTTTATAATATGAAAAACATAAGTTCAATTCCTATCAATGTGTGTTCTCAGTTTTCTACTCCTTGTTCTGTTTGTCCTTTGGCTAGACAGCATAAATTGCCCTTTCCCACCAGCTCAATTTCTACTACTCATATATTTGAATTAATACATATTGATACTTGGGGTCTTTACTCAACCCCAACCTATAATGGGTTCAAGTATTTTCTTACAATTGTTGATGATTATAGTAGAGGGACCTGGACATATCTTTTATCTACTAAGTCCAATGCATTTGATGTTCTAAAGTCCTTCTTAGCTATGGTGGAAAGACACTTTGATACAAAAGTCAAGACCATAAGATCGGATAATGCATTTGAATTGGGAACGGGGACAACACAATCTCAATTTCTTTCATCTCAAGGAATCATGCATCAAACCACTTGTGTTGAAACACCCCAACAAAATGGAGTGGTGGAGCGTAAACACAAGCATTTATTAGAAACTTCAAGGGCTCTCTTATTTCAATCTCATTTACCCATTGCCTATTGGGGAGAATGTGTATTGACAGCTACTTGTTTGATCAATAGGTTCCCCTCTAAGGTCATTGGTTTCAAGACTCCCTATGAGAAATTGTTTGGGACAGCACCTAGTTACCAGAACCTTAGGTGTTTTGGATGTCTAACCTATGCTTCTACTTCAACTGTCAACAGAGCTAAGTTTTCTCCAAGGGCTGAGGCATGTGCTTTCATTGGGTATCCTCATGGAAAGAAAGGATACAAGTTACTAAGTCTTTCAACCAAAAGGGTGTTTGTTTCTAGAAATGTTATCTTTCATGAAACTCAATATCCCTTTACTTCTACCTCTCTCACACCTAGTTCCACTTCCTATTTTCCTTCTCCTCCTAATATAATACCTGATTTTTCTACCCCTCTTCTACCATCCTTCCATCCTCCTCCAGATGGTTTTTCTTCCTCGGATCATCCTGATCCCAACAGTCCTGCACCCTCATTGTCCCCACACCATCCAGTTTCCCCTGTTATTCCTCCACCTGACCTTTCTACTCAGTCTCAACCTTTGAGACAGTCTAGTCGATCCCACAAAACCCCCGGTTACTTAACGGACTATATTTGCAGTATGGTTAATTTTACTGATGTTACTACACCATGTTTTGATTCTATCCTATCCCCACAATCCTTTTCTTTTTCTGCCTTATCTTCACCAAATCAACAGTTACTTAATTCTCTTCCGCTTGTTCAAGAACCTACCAATTATAATCAGGCAGCCTTGCATCCTGGTTGGCAGCAGGCTATGACCCAAGAATATGAAGCTCTTGTACTTAATGGGACTTGGGAAATTGTTGATTTACCTGATGGTCACAAGGCTTTACCTTGCAAATGGGTGTACAAAGTTAAACATCGTTCCGATGGTTCTATTGAAAGGCTTAAGGCTCGCTTAGTTGTTCGGGGTGATATTCAAAGGGAAGGCATCGATTTCACAGAAACCTATTCCCCAGTGGTCAAGATGACAACAATTCGATGTCTCCTTGCAGTCGCTGTCAAGAAAGGGTGGGTACTATACCAATTGGATGTCAATAACGCTTTCTTACATGGAGATCTCGAGGAGGAGGTCTACATGAAGTTCCCTGCTGGATTCACCCCACCTACCTCCAACAAGGTTTGTCGGCTTCGCAAATCTCTTTATGGATTGCGTCAAGCCTCACGTCAATGGTATGCTAAACTACAGGCTGCTTTGAGTTTTAAAGGGTACTCTCATTCCTCCAATGATCATTCATTATTTTTTAAGAGATCAGGATCCTCTGTTTCTATCCTCGCAGTCTATGTGGACGATATAGTTTTGACGGGAAATGACATCAATGAACTCAATTCTTTAAAGCTATTTCTTGATACAGAATTTCGCATTAAGGATTTGGGGGACTTACATTTTTTCCTGGGCATGGAAGTCCTCCGTGAAGATCAGGGCTTGATTTTATGCCAAAGAAAATTCACCATTGAACTACTTAGTGAATTTGGGGCCTTGGATCTTCTACCTGTCAATTCCCCTCTTGATTCCGCTGCCAAGCTTTATGCTGATGTTGGTCTTCCCATCTCCGACCCTACTTTGTATCGTCGCCTCGTTGGAAAACTCAACTACTTAACTCATACGAGACCAGACCTCGCCTTCACCGTTCAGCATTTGAGTCAATTTATGCAACACCCACGACAACCCCACATGGATGCTGCTTTTCGGGTATTGCGATATTTGCTCCAAAACCCAAACTTGGGCCTTTATATGTCCTCTTCCCCCTCTTTTCAAATACTTGCCTTTTGTGACTCCGATTGGGGTCGTTGTCCGGATTCTCGTCGATCTGTCTCTGGTTTCTACATCTCTCTTGGTTCTTCCCCAATTTGTTGGAAATCGAAGAAGCAAACATCTGTTTCGTTGAGCTCGGCTGAGGCCGAATATCGTTCAATGCGACGAGTTGTCGCAGAAATTACTTGGTTGGTGCGTCTGCTCGACGATCTTACTGTCCCTGTTGCACTCCCAGTTCCTTTACACTCAGATTCTCAAGCCGCGATTCACATCGCAAAGAACCCAGTCTTCCACGAACGAACGAAGCATGTCGACATTGATTGTCACTTCGTTCGCCAACAGTTTCTTGCCGGTCTCATATCCCTCTCCTTCGTTCCATCGGCTTCTCAATTGGCGGATTTATTTACCAAATCTCTTCCCGGACCTCTTCATCATTCCATTTTGGGCAAGTTGGGAGTACTCACCGCACCCTCCAACTTGAGGGGGGGTGTTGACATTACTGCTAATTTCACAACTATTTCGCCATTGATGAACAAGGAAGAAGAGAAAAGAGCAAATGATCATTTTCCCACAAGTTCTAGTTTTGAATTTGATACAAACAAGAAGGGTAAAGTTGATCCTGGGGACCAGTGAAGCTCATACGTGGAAGCATCTAAAGGAAACAAGTGAAGATTATTCTAGAACAACACATGTGCACATCATGTGCCATTCTTTTATTTTTGCATCTATTTTCATTTGTCAGATTGTAAATAATGATTATTTCCCATGGTCAGTATTTAGCTAGACAAATAGAATAGGGACAGCTGTGAATAGTTTGTTAGGAATTCTCTTTAGCTAGACAAATAAAATAGGGACAGCTGTGAATAGTTTGTTAGGAATTCTTATCCTTTGTTTTGTATAAATTGTGCACAGTTTCATCGAATGGAATACAGAGAAAATTGTTCCAATCTTGCTTTCTTCTTTTAATCTCCACAACATGCTCCTATAGTCCGATTCAGAGAAAAGGAGTTCTCAATACTTTTAAATCCTAAAAGAAGGAAAGTTCATTTTATCCATTTGTGCAAATCACTCATTTATTTTCCCCTTTTTATTTGGGGATATCAAAGTCCACTTTCTTAGAATAACTCTGCCTTTTAATGGCTTTACTAGCACAAAATTCAACTTATGCTGCAAGATTAGAAGTTCCAAACTTTGTTACAACAAAGTTGACTTTATCTCCTTTGTTAGGTCAGTGTCATTTTACAACGTATAATAATTTGAACTCTTAATCTAATAACGAATCTAGACTAATAGAAAAATTAAACTAGTGAAGAAAGAAGAAAAAAAAAACGCATACAAGGTGCCAATTTATCAAATATTTACTCAATAAAAAATTATATTCTCTCCATTTCAATATAAATGAAATTTTAGCACTTTTTATGGTCCAAAATGAATTAATTATCCAAAGTTCAAAGATGTATTATTCGGGAAGTTAGAGACGGGATTAGTATCAAGAGATGATATTATTTCAAATAGTACCAGAGTCAAATTTAATTTAATTAATTAACTTATTTTTACGTGTAACTCTGCCATGTGATATTTCTGATCTTAGTTCATCAAGTTGTTCAAAAGACAACCCCCCCCCCCCCCCCCCCACCCCGGCCCTCTTGATTGTCAATCTTTTGGTATTTTTGTCCATCTATATATTACGGTGTGAAACCAACTATCACAAACAAGATTCGGTGACTAATAAGTAAATTACAAGGCAAAAATCAAGAAATTTGTTAACGCGGTATTTTGACTATTATATATTCGCAAGTTGTAGTAAACTTATAAATGGCTAAAAAGTGAGCAACAGGGCATTCCTTTATAAATTCACAATAATTCTCACTTTAGATTTCATAAAAACCTAGTTCCATATTTCAATACAATATTCGAAACAATGAGGCCAAATATTATTTCATGTCTACTAATATCTTTGTTCATCCATGAATTATTCATGGTGGATAAATCTTCCAGCAGCCTTTATGTGGAAGCAATGACATTACAGCAATTTTCTTACAAGGAAATGTTTAATTCTCAACACAAGATGGCTAGAGAGCTAAGAAGTTTAGACAGGAATAATGGTGGAGGAAGAGTACCAACACCGTCACCACCAAATCCTAATACGAAAATTCGTTGGAATCCTATTATGTCACCACCACCACCGGCATCATGACCACCCAAAGGCAGCTTTTTAGAGCGGACGCTCTGCAGCATTTTTTATGTTTGTGTTTGTATTTGTTCTGGAGTTGGATTGGTCGTTTTCCTTAGTAATTTATTCTGACATGACTCATGCAGGATTGCAGGTATATATTTATGTTCAAATAAGAAGCAATAAAAGAAGCTATTTGGTTTTCTGATTTTGCAAAGTAAGGATGTTGTTAGATAACATGCACTAGTTTTTTTTTATCCTTTCTGATTTTATAATTTTAAAAGAATAAGATCGAATGAATGATGGAATTTTGAGCCTTGTTTAGAAGGAGAAGTAGTATTTAGTACTATTTTTAATTAATGATATGTTGATATAAAAATATTTTAAGACATGAAAATCCGTCGAGTACAATAATAAATATGTATTTTAATTGCTTTCACTAGTAAAATTGTACTATTTATTATTGGGACCGTAAATGTCCCTAACTACTCACAAAGAGTGCTAGCTGGTCTGGAATACTGGAATCCGCGACTTAAGTAGCACAAAAAATAAAAAGTTGAACCAAACTAGTATAAAAAAAAGAAAAAACATAAGTAGTATTCACGCACGAAATTCGTGCGTGAAAGGACCAAACTGCACAATTGCAGATGAGGCCTTTCACGCACGAAATTCGTGCGTGAATGGGTATAACGTCATTTCACGCACAGATTTTAGGGTTTATGTGGTAGTTGCTGCACTTTCAATTTACGATATGAAACAATAATAAAGACTAAATATGCAAAAACAAATATGTTATTTACGATAAATTTTACAACACTAATGTATATACACTATCGAGGATGGGTCCCACATGTAGTATGCCGGAGACTATCCCTAGGCCTAAGACTCATACCATCCCCACCGCCCTCGTCATCGTCTCCATCGCCTTTTTTCCTCTTAATAACAGGGCGCTCCAAGTCATGATCATCATCTCTTTACCTGGCACGTGCTCCCTTGACTAGAACGTGCTTCTTCTTGGGATCTGGTCCCACTGGCACACTCAGAACCTCAGGCTGAGTTAGGTCTGGTATCTCGAACTCTACCTCGTCGGGAGTCGCCACCTCAGGCGCCGAAGGATGAACCTGAAAAGTATATAATAATTAGTACCATTTATTATTTATATTGAATACATTAACGTTATTTATTTAACAGAACCTGTGTGTCAACGGGCGCCTGAGTAGGCTCCTGAGATAGGTGTGGTGGTGAATATGAGGTAGTCTCCTGGATGGGTCGCTCTTGTGGACCCACATGCGTAGAACAATGAACCTGAAATAATATATAAATAATTTGGATTTGATGTATTCTAAAACGGAACTAAAATAAAAAATAATTAATAAATTATTTTCACTTTATTGTAAAAGTCAAACCTGTGTGTCGACGGCCTCCATAGATGCCTGGTGAGAGGGCTCCTGAGCGGCCGCTGGAGCAGGAGATGCAGATGGTGCCACATCAAACACGAAGTCCTCGAACATGGAGTCGTCGAACTGCAAATGTAGGCCACCCTGTAGATCACGAACAGGCCGCTCACCCTGTGGATCACGAACTGGTGGATCTGAAAGTGAAGGCCAGGGCACATAACCTGAAAAAAGGTCCGGCGTATACAGAGGTGTCTGTGAAGTCGACGGCCGGGAATGAGAAGTCGATGGGATATCTGTCGACGGAGCGTCATCACCTTTGCCAGCCCTAGCACCTCTGCGACGGCCACCAGCTCCTCGGCGACCACGGCTACCTGCTGCCCCAGGTGGGGCACGGGGAACACGCTCATGGAGACGCTCAAAGTCATGTGCCTGTCTCATACCAGTCTCGGCAAGCTCAATCATCCGTGCTGCGTACTCCGCCGTCTCGGGGGACTCCGTACGGGCAGTGCTCTCATAGCGCATCGTCTGAACGGTCCGTACCTGCATATGTTTGTCAATATTAACAATTGAATAAATTTGTAAAGTAGTACATAAGACGATGGTTTAAGTTTAAGACTAATAAAACTTACCAGCGCCTCGTACGCTCCTGCGAGAGCTACATATCCCAGGCCATCTGGACGACGCCTAGAGGGGTTGCCAATAATGATGCGAGTGATCCGCATGTACCACTCCATGTACACATGGATGGGAGTGTCATGTCCGACCACCGCTAGGCTCGCCATCCTCACATCCCAACTCTGGACCTGCTGCTGCATATGGAGTCGCCATGCATCATCGACGCCCGCACGCTCGTCCCTCGCATAGTGGTCATGCTCCTAAACCGTAGCCACGGGTATATTCTGTACATACCCAAACTGCCGTAACACGCGGTCGGGCGCGTGATACTCAACGATATCCATATGTATCAATGGACACCGCGACATCCACATGTGCTGACCAGCCCTACAAAACGCCGGCAGCTCATCCAAAATATGATCATACGGCGTCCATATAAAAGCCTGTAAAAAGAATTGAACTAGTTAACAACAAAAGACTAAAATAGTAGTTATGTGGTCTAGCGTGTGAATCCAAAATATGAACATACCGTCTGCGCCGTCATGCGGTCTAGCTGATCCCTAAACGGGAGAAGGCTGTGGTGCGTCTCCACACGTCGGCGTACGCCTCACGACCATCTCCGCGCGTATGGCATCGAGACAGTAAGATAGTCAGCGGGAGGGTCAGCTGGTATGGGCTGAAAAGGTCTCAACCTAGTCCACACCCATATCTAATATAGTCAATTAAAAAAAAAATTATCAGTCGTCGTTTTAAATAAATATATTTTGTGTATAATTACACACACTTAAATATATTACCTGAAGAAGCGAGCAAAATGCAGGGACCTCTACCCTCGTGCCCATAGAACATCGGCATAATCCTCGATACATGCAGCCCAGCACAGCAGCGCCCCAACTAAAACATCCTATCTCGGCGAGATCGTCGATATACCGAAGATACCTCAAGCTCATATGCGAACCCGAAGTGTTCGGGAATAGGATGGCCCCGAATATGATGAGTAGGTATAGACGCGCACGTCGATCAACATCAGCCTGAGACGTGTCCTCTCCAATCGGATGCTGCATGTCTGTGAGGCGCAAGTGAGCGTAAAGGGCCGACAACAAAAGCCGACTCTGGCCGGAAATATGACCATCCAGAGCCGTGAAACCGGTGAGCCTAATCAACTCACCCCGGTAAGGCGGCAGCACAGGAGGCTCCTCAATATACAATGGGCGTCCATCAACCTGTAGCCCATAAATGACCTCCACATCCTGAAGGGTAATGGTAGCCTCACCGGTGCGGAGATGAAATGTGTGCGTCTCCGGTCGCCACCTCTCAATCAATGCCGTCACTAGCGACCTATCGTGCTGTACCCGACCAACTTCGACGCACCGGTAGATACCGCCCCGACGTAGTATATCCAGGACACGAGGATGTGGTGGGCGAGCAGCTAAGATCTCCCATGCTGAGTCCCCTAACCGGGTACGGACCTGAGACTCAGGCTGCAGGTCGGATGTCCATATATGTTGCGACCTATGCTCGGGCTGAAGATACAGTAACTCTCGGTCGAAGGGCCTCGGATCAAGAGGGTGGTGATCCATCTAGTTTACGCATTTTAAATAAATCATTAACAAGTAGTATTAGTATTAGTTATGTAATCTTTTATCGAATATTTTATTAAAGATTGTGGTGACCCATCTGTTTTACGTATTTTAAATAAATCATTAACAAGTAATATTAGTTATGTAATCTTTTGTAGAAAATTATATTAAGGGTTTTCAATCCTAAGCTACGGGTTAAGAATCCTAAACTAACGGTTTTCATTCCTAAAATATAAAGATAAGTCAAATAATTAACAATTAGTTAGCATACAATTAGTATAAATAATTAATAAATAAACAAATAACTAACTAATCAAATAATTAACAAGTTATTATCACATATTTAATAAATAAACAATTAAGTAACTAATCAAAAAATTAATAAATTATTATCGTATATTTAACAAATAAACAATTAATTAACTGATGAAACAATTAAGAAATTATTAACAAATAAACAATTGGCTTAACAAAAACAAAATAAATAATTAGCCAGTCTAACAATTGATAAATACTTAAGTCGCTAATCCAACAATTAACAAATACTTAAGTCGCTAATCCAACAATTAACAAATACTAAATAAACAAGCAATAAATAATTAACTAATTAACAATAGATAAACAAATAAAAAAAATGAAAAAATGGGCAGTCCCAACAGTGCACGGACTGCCCAAAAACGCAAAAAAAAAAAAAAAAAAAAAAAAAAGGGTAATGCACCACAGTTATACAATGATCATGCTTAGGATAATAATATATTTAACAATGTAATAGAAAATTCATAGTGAAATACCTAGATTGAAGCTTTTTTTGAGTTTTTGAAATATGTTATACGCCGCTCTATTCCGAAATCCAACCTTAGAAACTTGTTCCTACACTTCAATATACCAATAATATTGAGTTTTGGATTGAAAAATAACACGAAATTATCGTTTTAAGGGGGGTGGGACCACTGGAACGGGGTTTAATGGGGGTGGGGAAGGGAGCAGTCGCTGGTGGGGAAGATGGGGTCAATATATGTTGACCCATTCACACACGAATTTCGTGCGTGAAAGGCCTCATCTGTAATTTTGCAGTTTGGTCCTTTCACGCACGAATTTCGTGCGTGAATACTACTTATGTTTTTTTTTTTTTTTTGTACTAGTTTGGTTCAACTTTTTATTTTTTGTGCTACTTAAGTCGCGGATTCGGAATACTGAAAATATGAACATGCCATTAAAGATTGAATTTGTTGTTGAAGATCCTCTTTTCAGGGGACCCACCTCATGAAGGATTGATAATGAATTTAGTTTCTTCTTCTTCTTCTTTTTTTTTTTTTCCGTTTGATGTCCAGTATTCATTTGAGTCTTATTAATTTGAATTCGCGTCGGAAAATTTCATGTTAGAGGTAAAACATTAGAATTGATATAATTAAGTCTTGTATACAAATCTCACCGCCATCCATTATATATATATTTTTTTACGTGTTTGGCTCAAGAAAAGAATCAGATTTACACGTAAAGAAACTTGTCGTAAATCCAACATAAATATATATGTTTGTCTCATGCCTAACTAATTAGACTTCTAGATAAGATGATTACATACATCAATATAAATATGATTACTTAATTTAACTTTGTTATATATAATATTCAAATAATAAATTTTTACAACCAGAGAGTTTTTAATTTTATTTTTAAAGGGTGATCACAACCAGAGTTACCTCTTAGTTGTAATGTTACAGAATTTTTCCATCCAACGGATCTAAATTACAATATATATGTTTACGGGAATTACCTAAATTTAATATTGTTATTGCATATGAATTTAAGATTACCATGTGAATCTATAAGCTTCAATTCTTGAGACACCAATCATATATACTTACACATGCACTTGGTTTTCAGAAAGCTCTCTAGTTCCATATACTTGAGAAGTTGAAACACTATGAGGGCAGATATAATTTCATGTCTACTAATATCCTTACTCATCCATGAAGTAGTCATGGTGGACAAGCGTTCCAGCATTTCCGTAGAAGCATTAAAGTCCCTAAAGGCGCAACTTTCCTACATTAATTCTGCCGGAAAGCTAAAAAGTGTAGACAGGAATAAGGACGGAGGCACACCAACACCGCCAACACCAAAGCATAATTTGGGAATTCGTTGGAGGCAGGTTATGCAACCACCACCACCTCCACCAGTATCGTCACCATCATCACCACTACCACCACCATCTCCTCCAGTATCAGCTCCTCCTCCTCCACCACCACCACCATCATCATTTCCATCATCATCACCACTAGCACCAGCACCATCACCACCACTACCACTACCACTACCACCATCACCACCGCCACCATCATCATTTCCACCATCATCACTACTAGCACCAGCACTACCACCACCATCAGTAAGCTATCCATGAGTACCATGGTCGCTGCAACTATGTTGCCTGCAAGGTCCCTGCAGCAATATGATTGCTACAAGGAATTATGTTCTCAATTATTTTCCACTTCCTTCCCATCGAACCAGCTCACTTGAAAAACGCATGGTGGGAAACAAGTTCTCGTTGATATGCTGAGGGACTTCCTCATTTTTCCGTGTCAAAACACTACAATTTTTTCTTTTCTCAAAGATTCGATCAAAATATCTGTCGGAATAGTCACTGAACATTTTTCAGTGAGAAAATAGTGATTTGTTAGTAATGTTCACCACTACCAGCACGTTGACAGAGGCGAAATTAGAATTTTGAGTTTATGAATTTTAAATTCTAGAAAAGATTGTAGCTTACTGGATTCTATAAATTATTTATACATATAAGTTTATATGATTATTTTAACACAAATTTAAGATTTGAGCTAAAACTACTGAGTTCTGTCAAACTCATAAGTAGACCTGCCCCGCATGAGCACCACACTCGCCACCGCTATAAGTAGTCGAGCTTGAGAAGATAGCTTGTTTTCTGATCGATTTTGTAAAGTAAGGGGATTGGACATCATGTCCTCCCACATATACTTTGTTTTTGGTGAGTGCTTAGATTTGGTTTTGGAATAAAAGATTCAGAATTATCTTGAGAGAATTTATAATGTATTTTGATTCAAGTTTTCGTTTGTATTGTCCGACAAGATTATCCCAAACATGTCATTTCATTTATTTGTTCTCTTCTTTTTAGAGAGATATTAAAATGAGCTGTCCCAACCCTGTTCAGCCTAGTTCTCATGGATGTAAGCTTAAACTGGTTGGGGGTGCCCTGGGCCTTTCACTAACTAGCCGTTAAAAAGCCAGCCCACCCTAGCACTAAGAGGGCCAATGACTAGGACGGGTCGGCTCTTGAACTTATTTATTTATTTCTGATATATACACTTAAATATATTTGATGAATTTTTGACTTATATCTGAAACCCATGTGTAACTTTGAAGATATGAACTCAAAGATTAATTTATGATAGAAATATCATGAAGATTTCGAATATATAGAGAAGGACGCGACATGAGAAAGTTGAATATATAAATGACATAAGATAGTGCGAAGTACAGAGAAAAAATTAGTATCAAGAATGATAATCTTTTGTAGAAAAAAGGTTCAACGACGTTACTAATATCAGTTGAAACCAAGGGAAAAGATCAAGCTTCGGGGCTAGTGTATTAAGATGGACTCAAAACAATTTGGTTTTGTGTTGGTTCTATTTTCCGGTTTGGAAGAATTGATTTGGTATTACTGTGATGTACTTGCTCAATTCAAGCCTACGTGATATTATCCCTTTTAATTTAGTCTGTTTTAAAAATATTTAATTTACTGTTCTGATTTTTCCTTAAAGACCAACTTTCGTAATCACAAAAAATATTATTACATGTTTAAAAATATAAGATTAAAAAGTTTTTTCCTCTTCTAATTATTTGTCCAGTCAAATAGAGTCACATAAAACTCAATAAAGGTGTTATTATTTTGCATTTTGATTGTTCTCTGTTGTTGTTGTTGTTTTTTTTTTTCATAAAACAAAGAGAAACAAAAAAAAAATGTGTTTAGACAAAAAAAAAAAAAAAAAAAAAAAGGGAACAACAATGTCGGCAGAACATAGATTTATTATTTTTTAAAACATAAATATATTTCGCTTTTGGCACTTTGGGAGTTTTGCAATTTTTCTTTTTCCCCTTTCCTCCTTTGTTAAGTGACCTACCTCTTGAATATTGATAAATAAAGACCTCAATTTCTTCAAGCAGATTAATGACGAAGACTTCAGAGTCAAATAATCAACTTTTCAAAAATGAGTTGCTAATAAAAGCCGTGGGACCTGACTAAAGCATTTGATTAATTCGGGAAAGTGATTGGACTAGTATAAAATATTTTATTATTAGTCGTCTACAAAGATTTCAATAAATTGGAACAGGAATAACCAAATATAATTAACTTATTTAATGTATTTAAGTTATATACAATGATGATGTACTATTTTTTATTTACATTATCAGTATAGTTTAATTCGTAATATACTAACGTTGTTATTATTTACACCATTTATTTTAGATATTATTCAATGTTAGTTATTATAATTACCTTTCAAATGATCTGATTTGGAAGTTAGTGCATTACTTTTGAATGTGACGGAGGAAGTCAACTAACAAGTTCCTTCGCAATCGGTAGCCAATCTATTTCTGTAAGAGTAGTTGGCAATTGAATTCGATTTTGACCAATATTTCATATCATTAATAGTGTGAATTAATGAGGCCTCCAAGTTGCTCAAGTGGTGACATACTCTTTGACTTAAGGATTGGCGGTATGCTGTGTATCTTTAAAAATCTGTGGAAAATGAACAAAATTAAAGTAAGAGACTAATATAAATTGGGGTGTTGTGATACCTTAGTTTTCAGAAAACTCATTACTACTATACTTGAGAATTTGAAAGAATGAGGCCAGCAGGTATAATTTCATTTCTACTAATATCCTTGCTCATCCATGAATTAGTTATGGTGGACGCAAGGTCCTTGCAATATGATTCTTACAAGGAATTGTTTTCTCAATTCAAGATTGCCAGAGAGCTAAGAGGTTTAAAAGGCAAAAAAACAACAATATTGTCACCACCAAAGGCTAATCCAGGATATCATATGCTTGTCCCTCCTGCATATAGAATATCACCTCCACCGCCACCAGCACCACCAAGCCATATATGAGCTGTCAGAGACGAAGCTATGATTTTGAGTTTATGAGTTTCGAAATTTAAAAAAAGTAGCTTATTGACTTAAATGTAGCTTATTGACTTCTATAAGTTATTTAGTACAAATGCATGATCTACGCCAAAGTTACTGAGTTTTGTCGAACCCGTAACTAGATTTGTAGCTCCGCCCCTTGCAAGTAATTAAGGAAGCATCCCCTCCCACATGTACTGTAGTTTTCTTTTCTTTTTGTCAGTGCTTAGTGTTCTAAACTTGATGACTTTTGTTCAGAACTTGCTGCTCCCATATGTACTGTTAATTTTGCTTAGTGTTTATTTTTGCTAATTGTATGGATTATATTTGGACATTTTCAAATTTTCAGGGTATGCTTAACAATGTCGCATGAGGTATAAATAAGCAGATTAGATAGTTTAGTAAGTAAATTTGAATCTTTTATTTGTCTACGAGGTTCCACATGACAAATGTAAAGTCAAATTGGACAACTGTTAATTGAAGAGGCTTTTATGAACCGATAGACAAAGGAAAGATAAATTTAAGACAAATCAAATGTATCAAAAATAAATAACCTTTTAAACTTCTGTGATGACTTGCGATTATCAAATATATTCAATGTTAATTAAAATTGATTTAAAGCTCCAGTATTTTTTCATAGTACCTTTTTTTTTTTCTTTTCTACCGAATCAAGATCTCATGAAAGCATCATTCTTCTTGAGTTTTTCCTTCTCGTTCCATGAAAGAAAAATCACTTTGTACTTTTTTTTATTACCTATTTTATACTACTAAGTTGAGAAAAATCGTGATTGTGCCTAATTCTTTTATGACTTTTAACTTCTTTTGCATTATATTTCATTTTCTTTAATTTTGTTGCATCTCATCCATAATTTATGAGCTTACATTGTATATCGTGTCTTTTTATAATTTTTCATTTGTGAATAAACTTTTCTTTTTGAGGACTTGTTATAATGTGTGAATATACACAGAATATACACTGGATATACAGTTTATCAATGATCACAAACTGAGAAAATAGAAACTGTAAAGATGAAGGTAATCGTGTGAAGGTTAAGATATGATGAAGAAGAAGTAATTATCATTAGAATGTGATGATCAATAATGAATATAATGGATCATATTTATAACTGCTCACAAGCTTAGAGTTAGTTATAACTAACTATGTGCAGGGGCGGAGCTAGCGTATGTCCAGGGGGTTCATCCGAACCCTCGGCGAAAAATTACAGTGTATTTTCAAAGTTAAAATTATTTTATTATGTATATATAATAGATGTTGAACCCCCTGACTTCTTCGTATATTTACCTTTTAGAATTTTTGAACCCCCTAGATGAAAATCCTGGCTCCGCCACTGACTATGTGAACTCTATCTTCTAGAAGCCTCTAAGTATTTAACTACCTTTAACTCCCTTGATATTCATACAAAGACTAATCTGCCCTTCTATCTTTAATTATCATTCACTAAGTATCATCAACACTCCCCCTCAAGCCAGGTGGTGTAAAAATGTTGAGAACCCCTAGCTTGAGTTTCAAGTACTCATGTTGCACTCTAGTTAACCCCTTTGTAAAGATGTCAGCTGGTTGTTCCTTAGTGTTGATATACTGAGTTGTGATGATTCCTTTCTGAATTATCTCCCTAATAAAATGACAGTCTATTTCTATATGTTTTGTTCTCTCATGGAACACTGGATTGTGTGTAATCTGTATAGCTGCCTTGCTGTCTGTGTGTATAGCAATAGGTTGATCAATGCTCAGATTTAATTCCTTCAGTAATCCCAGTAGCTAGATCAGCTCAGCTGTTGTAGTGGCCAAACTCCTATATTCTGCTTCTTCAGAACTCCTTGACACTACTGTTTGCTTTTTTGATTTCCATGACACAAGTGAATCTCCAAGCTTAATCATGAATCCTGTCACTTATCTTCTAGTTATGGGGCATGAAGCCTAGTCTGCATCACAGTATGCAGTTACTGTATGATTGCAACTGCTTGAGAGCAACAGGCCTTGTCCAGGCTGATATTTAACATATCTCACTATCCTTAGTGCAGCTTCCATGTGTGAATCCTTAGGATGTAGAAATTGACTTAAACTCTGAACAGCAAATGATATGTCAGGTCTTGTTACAGTCAAATAAAGTAACTTTCCTATGAGTCTTTGATAGGCAGCTTGGTCAGCTGGAGTATCTTCCTCAGATGTGGCCTTGATCTGTACTTCTTCATCTCTAGCTTTGTCCTGTATTCCTTCATCATATTCTTTTGAAGTGAGGTTGACATTAGTGTCAATGGGTGTGCCAGCTGGTTTGGCACCTGCAAGTCCTACCTCTGATATGAGCTCCAATGCATACTTCCTTTGATGCATTGTGATGCCCTTACTTGATCTTGCAAATTCAATCCCAAGAAAATATTTCAACTCTCCAAGGTCTTTCATCTTGAAAGTTTGTTGTAATGCTGTCTTTGTTTCTTCAATCAATGTCAAGCTATATCCTGCGATTAGCATGTCATTTACATAGACAAGTATGATTACAGTACCTTGATCATTCTTCCTGACAAATAATGAGTGATCAAACTGGCTTTGCTGAAATTTGAAACCGAGTAAAGCTTCAGACAGTTTTGCATTCCACTGTTTTGGTGCCTGTTTTAGGCCATACAATGATTTGACCAAACTACATACTGAATTCTCCCCCTGATTGGCAAATCCCTTAGGCAATTCCATATATATCTCATCATAGAAGTCTCCTTGTAGAAAAGCATTATACATATCCATTTGATGGATGTGCCATTTTTGTGTTGCTGCTAAGGCCAAGACAGTTCTTACTGTTACCATTTTCACCACAGGTGAGAATGTCTCTTGATAGTCAATTCCCTCCTTTTGGCTATACCCTTTAGCTACTAACCTTTCCTTGAACCTCTCAACTTCACCATTTGCTTTATACTTAATCTTGTATATCCACTTGCAACCAATTGTTGTTTTTCCTTGAGGCAGTTTAACTATGTCCCAAGTGTGATTGTTCTCCAATGCTGATATCTCCTCCTTCATTGCTTGAATCCATTTTGGTTCTTTAACAACTTCATTATATGTAGCTGGTTCTGTCAGAGTTGAGAATGCAGCAATATATGCTTGATATTTGGGACTTAACTTGTCATAGTTAATGTATCTGTTTAGTCCATATACAACATCTTCATGTATATTCAAATTGATAAAATCCTTCATCCATACTGGTGGTTTGGTACCCCTTGATTACTTTCTTGTTTCCTGAACTACAGTTGTTGAATCTTGTACTGGTTGTTCAATCTGCAAATCTGTTCTTTACTGACTATGTAGCTCAGCTATTGACTCTTGTGCATTATCTTCATGTGACATAGTTTATGTGTTTGTATTTAGCATTTGATCCTGTATTTGTCCCTCATCTTGTCTATATTCAGGCTGAGTAAGATTATTGAACTGAATATACTTAGGTCATTGAGACATATCTTCAACTGCAGTGTCTTTGAAAACATAAGTGGATGTTGTATCCTTCTTTTGAAATGGAAAGATTCCTTCTTTGAATATAACATCCATGTTAACAAAGAAACTATTATTAGCTAAGTCATACAACACATATCCTTTTTGCACATCAGAATAGCCCATCTGTATAGTTGGTTTTGACCTTGACTGCATTTTATCATGTTGAGTCATATCTTTGGCAAAACATAAACAACCTACTACCCTTAAGTGACTTATATTTGATTGTTTAGCATGAAATCTTTCATATGGTGAAACACCATTAAGCACTACAGTGGGCAACCTATTAATCACATACACTGCTGCTAAAATGCAATATCCTCAGAAATCAATAGGAATATGAGCCTGAATCCTCATAGCTCTAGTCACTTCTAAAATATGCCTATGTTTACGTTCAACCACACCATTTTGCTGTGGTGTATAGACACAGGTCCTTTGGTGAATTATGCCTAATTCTTGAAACATGCTAATGCAAGTATTATTCAGAAATTTTGAGCCATTATCAGTTCTGATGACTTTGATAGTTTTATCATATTGATTTTTTATCAGCTTGAAGAATTGTTTTAAGCAAGTGCATACATCAAATTTATTTTTCAGTAGCAGTACCCATGTAAATCTTGAGTAATCAACAACAATAGTTAAAAAGAACTTATTGCCATCAAAAGTTGGAATTTTATAAGCACCCCAAAGATCTACATGAATCATTTCAAGTCTGTCACTAGTTTTTATATGGCTAGGCTGAAATGGTAATCTAGTCTGTTTGGCACAGGGGCATATAGTACAACTATCTATACTATTCTTCACATCACTAGAATTACAAGAAAACAATCTAGTTAAAACTGAGTAAGAACTGTGGCCAAGTCTTTTATGCCACAAACTAATATCTTGATTGAACACTGTATCCTCAGGATTCTGCACTGCTAGACTGATATGTTTTCCATTATATGTATGTTGATTCAGCAACAAGTATAGACCAGCTTATTCTCTACCAATCTCCTTCAGCCTTCCAATGAAGAGATCCTGAAAAACACAAAAATCAGGAAAAAACTGCAGAACAGTGCAATTCTCTGGTTAGTTTTGAAACTGAAAGTAAGTTGTACTTGAATTTAGGAACCAAAAACACATTAGATATTGTGCTGTTCTTAGATATTGAACTAGTTCCAATGTGAGACACTTGAGTAATGTCACCATTAGGCAAATGCACTCTTTTTGGAATTATAGGTTCACTTATTGTGTCTTGGTTCAATAATTTTGCATCAGAGGCCATGTGATTAGTGGCTCCTGTATCAATGATCCATTCAGGACTATTGTTATCAGTAGCTACTAGTGACATGTCCTCTACCATACCTACTATATCACCTACTGCATTTGCTGAAGATACAGTTGCATTGGCACTATGACTTTTGTTTAGCAACTGAACAATCTGATCATACTGCTCTCTAGTAAATGGATTTCCTATCTGCAACTGTATATTAGAACTGCTTGCATCACCACCACTGACCATCAGCTGTTGTCCATTTTGAGAACCATATCCTCCTATGTTATTGCCATATCCAAAACTAGAACTTGCCTCATTCATACTATATGGCACAGATGCCTGCTGGGCATTATAGTTTTGAGTGTTGACAGGTCCAAGATCAGTATTTGAACTCTCTCCTACCACATTATAAGCAGCACCATACCTTTGACTCTGACCATTTTTCCTGTCTACCACACCTTTCTTATACTTGAAATCAGAAGGATATCTTACTAGCTTGAAACATGTGTCTTTGGTGTGACCCTTACACTTACAAAAGTCACAGATCAAACTATTATAAGGTTTCTTAAATTTCTGATGTCCATACTGATTTGAACCACCTTGATTCACATTGTTTTGATTCACATTATTCATTGAATACATTGCCAGATCAATGTTTCCAACTGTGGCACTTAGATTAGTCCCTAGAACTCCAGAGTTAGCTGCTACAGCTTTTTGGGACTCATTACTGATCACTAGAGAGTAAGCTTGATTTACATTAGGCATAGGGTTCATCATAAGTATTTGGCTTCTAGCCTGAGAGTAAGCATCATTTAAACCCATCAAGAATTGAAACAACTTCATTTTCTGTAAGTGTTCTACAAATTCTTTTGACTTAGAACAATTACAACCAGGAGCTGGTACCATCGACTCAAACTCTACCCACATACTTTTTAACTTTGAGAAGTACACAGACACAGAAGCTGTGCCTTGATTCAGAGTGGCTATTTCTTTATGTAGATTATAGGTTCTTGATCCATCAATTTTATTGAACCTTTCACAAAAATCTTGCCTTACCACCTGAGCACTAGTAGCATACATAATTCCTCCTAGTAAATTCTTTGAAACAACATTCATTACCCAAGAAAGAACTATGGCATTTACTCTTTCCCAATGATCCCACATAGTCTCAGGGTCATTCTCCTTTCTACAAGTACCAGTAACCAACCCCAACTTATTTCTTCCTAATAGAGCAAGTTTCATGGAGTTAATCCATATAGAATAATTTTCAATACCTGTAAGTTGAAAAGAAATAATCTGTATTCCACTTACATCTGCAGGTGACAAGAATAGTGGATGATTGTAGTTAATTCTAGGTCCTTGTTGTAATCCATTTACACCAGATGAATTTCCTGGTAATGAATTACCATTTAAAGATCCATTTTGAACACCAGAACCATCTCCAGTTGAGACACCAGAGACACCATTTGCAGGATTCAAGTTTTCCATTTATTCTTGAAAGAAATTGAAACAATATTGATTTGCGGAAGCAAGACTCAGGATCTTGAATTGTTCATAAGAAAAATAGAAATGAATATGAATATACTGACAAGCTAAACATCGTGCTCAGATACCATGTTATAATGTGTGAATACACACAAAATATACACTGGATATACAGTGTATCAATGATCACAAACTGAGAAAATAGAAACTATAAAGATGGAGGTAATCGTGTGAAGGTTAAGAGATGATGAAGAAGAAGTAATTATCATTAGAATGTGATGATCAATAATGAATACAATGGATCATATTTATAACTACTCACAAGCTTAAAGTTAGTTATAACTAACTATGTGAACTCTATCTTCTAGAAGCCTCTAAGTCTTTAACTACCTTTAACTCCCTTGATATGCATACAAAGACTAATCTGCCCTTCTATCTTTAATTATCATACTCCCTCTCTCGAGTCATTTGTTGAAAGTTTGAATGTGTTGTTGAAATCAGATCCACAAGTTAAGATTTAATTTTTCTTTTTACGTGACCTACCTCTTGAAGGTTGATAAACACTTCACTTCAACAAGAAGAGTATTTAATAGAGGCGGATTCAAGATTCTAATTGCTGTGATTTTGTTATGTTTTTAAAATTTTAAATTCAAAATTTAAAATGTATTCAGATGAAATCCGTAATTATACTCTCCATCCCGCCAAAACAGTGTATCAAACCCTTCACAGTCTAATCCTCAACTTTATAAAACCGTGTTGCTTAAAGTTATAGGATTAGACCAAAGCATTTGATTATTCAGGAAATTGATGGGACTAAACACATTCATTCCTCGTACATTAAGGTATTCAAATGTTATTGAAATCATGTGTAATAGCTAGGAAGTTTGAGTTTTTTAGCTCACCGCTTTCTCATTAATTTCGCGTATTTGACTATTTCATTTAATATTTGCTACCTACCATCAACACAAATATCAAGTACTTCCTCCGGATCAAAAAAAGAGTCTTCTTAGCAAATCAAGAAAGAATTAACCTTGTTTTTCCATATTTGTCCCTATTAAGTGTTATATGATCAGATCCCAATGCCTATTTAATTAGCGGTAGTTTAGTCAAATTACCTATTTTTGTCTAGGAATTAGTATTTTCTTAAGGGGTGTGCAAATAGCTAAGTGGACTCTTTTTTTGATCCGGAGGGAGTATTAGAGAAATTAAATACACTTAGTCCCTTATCGCTTGTATAGGGATTTAAAAAAAAAAAATTGTTAGGAGCGCTGCCCCCTAAATGGACGCAGTGCGATTCAAATTTAGTCAGATTCCAATGCTAATACCGGATATTGATTAAAAAAGCAAATGCCAAAGACTTCGAAGTTAAATCGTCAACGACTCAACGTACGAAACCGTGTTACCAAGACCAAACCATTTGATTATTCAATGAAAGTGATGGAACTACTCGGAGAAATTTTTTAATTATTCGGGTATATTGTTCAACAAACAATACTTATCCTCTCATAATTTTATTTTTGGATTTAATGTTGAATTTTGAGTTGCTTTCATTCGGCCAGAAAATCAATTTGATGACATGTTTGAGATAATCCAAAAAATAGAGCGAGCTCAATATACTATGTAGTTGAATTTGGATAATCTATATATTCGTTTTTTTTTTCTGGGACTAAACACACAGTTTATATGGCATGAGACACTTAACTACCTAATTACCCTAGTGGAGAAAAAAAAAAAAGCAATCTTAAAAAGAAAGAATGTCACATAAATTGGGACAAATGATATATTGCTTGTATATAATAGTAAATCCTTGGTAAACTTATTTTCGCGATAAAAATGGTAGGATTTCTCCATATGCCTTTCTTCTCTAGGCTAATTTAGTGTACAATTTATAGGTTCATGGAATATGAATAACTTTTATCTAAATTTTATTTATATAAGGACAGTCCGGTGCACTAAGCTCCCGCTATGTGCGGTGTTTAGGAAAGAGCTTGACCACAAGGGTATATAAAAAAATAATTTACTAAATAACTATAAATGTTTTAGTACAAACCCAATTATTATTATTATTATATATTTACTTAATAACTCCAAATTCTCACATCCGCCCATATATTGCTTTCTTCTCTTGAGATACCAATCATATATAACTGTCAGTTATTTTTTAGAGAACTCTTTACATTCATACACTTTGAGAAATTGAAACAATGAAGGGAGATATAATATCATGTCTACTAATATCCTTACTCATCCACGAAGTAGTCATGGCGGACAAATACTCCAACTTTATTTCAGTAGAAGCATCAAGGTCCCTACAACGATTTTCCTACAAGGAATTGGTGTTTTCTCAACTCAAGCCCGCTGGAGAGTTTAAAAGCTTAGACAGGAATAAGGACGGAGGTATACCAACACCGCCGCCACCACAGCATAATTTAGGACATCGTTGGAAGCGTGACGTGCCACCAGGCCCACCACCACCACCAACGTTGTCGCCGCTGCTGCCAGCACCACCTCCACCAGCACTAGAACTAGCACCTCCGTCATCACCGCTGCCACTGCCACCACCACCAGCGAGCGGTCCATGAGCAGCGCCACGCGGTCGCCACTATATATGTTGCCGCTACATACAACAATAACAGCATACCCAGTGTGATCCCATAAGTGGGATGTGGGAATGGTAGGATGTATGCTGACCTTACTTCTACCTTTGTGTTGCCGCTACATTTGGGAAAAATTTTGTGCAAAAATCTATTATGTTTATGTTTGAACTATTATGATTATGTTTTTGTTTGTTTCTAAATATAAAAAAATGTGTTTGAACAAGAAAACAAAATTAAGTGATATAAACATTTTGTTTTCCGCCTGTGTGAGCTCGCTCATATTGCCGGTCCCAAGCCCGGATAAAGGAGGAGGGTTGCCGAGGGTCAATCGGAAACAGCCTCCCTACCCAGGTAGGAGTAAGGCTGCGTACATCTTACCCTCCCCAGACCCCACTATTGTGGGATTACACTGGATAGTGACCAAGACCAAGACCAAGACCAAACATTTTGTTTTCCAGTACGAATGGATCTACTATATATAATGCTCACTGTCCATAACTCAGGTTGAGACTTCACTATAAGAAAGTATAGAAATTGCAACAAATTTTTTATATTTGGCAACAACTTAGTTTTATTGTTGGCAAATGATTTTTTTGTTGCCACAGAATTTAATTTTGTTGCTATAGTATTGATTATTATTGCAAAAAGTACTTTTGGCAATAAAAAAAAAGTTGTTGCACGTTGTTACAATAACAGCCGTTGGGAAAAGTTCATGCAACAAAATATATTTCTTTTTGTTGCCAAAAATACTTTTTGCAACAATAATCAATCTATGGTAACAAAAAAAAAAATTGTTGCCAAATATAGTTTTTCTTGTAGTGCTTGAGAATTATGATGCATTTGTTTCAGCAGAGTAAGTTTTTTTTTTAAAAAAAAAAAAAAAAACTCAAACCTGCTACCCTCTACGTATGTTCACCTATTTAATTTTGATATATTTGTATTCAGTTTCCTCCATTTCATTTATTTAATTTTGATATCTTAATGGTAATGTCCGACGCGATTATTGGAATCGCTCTATGCCATTTCATTTGTTAGTTCTCTTCTTTGTCTAATAATGGCGTAAAAATAGCATAGCCAAAATGCTAGTCTCCATAAAATAGAAATAAATTAGGATCTTCAAAATGAAAAGATATCGCAGTATGATTAAATTTTGGGAATCATATTAAAAATTGGTGATTTTTACTGTGAATAATCCTAATAACGGTTATGACACGAAAAATACTGATACTATAGATCACGCAAAGGAAATGACTTTAAATAAACTAGTCACAACAATCAAATATTTCGACAAGTTATAACCTAAGGCTTTATGCGTGTGCATTATCTCATAAATAGATATTTTGGCTAAATTGCCAGTAAAATAAGTCATACTGATCCGCAGGGAGTGAGAATTAACTTGGTGATTCAAAGTCTATGAATAGCATTAGTTATATTTTACTCTTCTATTTAGGGATATAGGAGGTAGAAGCAATTATGACTAGGAGCATCATTTTGCACAGCCTGTTCATTTTTAAGTTCTTTTTTCAAAAAAATTGCCATCGACCACATGAGCATAGTGCCTTGCGTTGGAGGTCTGGCTTAAAAATTGTGCATAATAAGCATCAATAATTACGTTTAAACGTGAACTTTATAACGAGAATAAAACATGTTCCGTGAAATTATTGATTTCTTAATTATCTGCATTTGTTACGAATAATTTTTTTTCTTTAGAGGACTCCCTCCCTCGAGTCATCTGTTGAAAGTTTGCATGTGTTGTTGAAACCAAATCCACAATCCAAGATTTAATTTTTCTTTTTACAGGACCTACCTCTTGAAGGTTGGTAAAGACTTCACTTCAATAAAAAGATTACTTAATAGAGGTGGACTCAAGATTCTAATTATGAATTCATTACATTTTTAATATTGAGTTCAAAATTTATAAATATACATTCAGATGAAATCAGTAATTACACTCTACATCCGCTAATACAGTTTATCAAACCCTTCACAATCTAATCATCAACTTTATAAACCGTGTTGCTAAAAGTCATAGGACTAGACCAAAGCATTTGATTATTCAGGAAATTGGTGGGACTAAACACATTCATTCCTCGTTCGTTAAGGTATTCAAATATTACTGAAATCATCTGTAACAGGTAGGAAGTTTAAGTTCTTTAGCTCTCCTCTTTCTCATTATTTTTTTTCAATAATAGTTTTGTCCGGTTCAACTTCGCATATTTTGACTATTTCTTTAAATACTCGCTACCTATCACCAACACATGTACCAAGTATTAGAAAGAAAAAAAAACACTTGTCCCTCATTAGTTGTATAGGGATTTCCAAAGGGATTCAGCTCCATCCATTGCCTTAATGTTTTAGATTGGATGCTCAGATTATTTTACATTAGGTAACTCTGTCAACCAAAACTTATGAAGATAGAAAGGAATCACTTCGTGCTTTTTGCCTCTGTTGAGACACTTGAACTTCGATATCTAGGATTTACACTCAATTCATTGACCCCCACTTCCTGGCTTTTTATTTTGACAACTATTTTGCTATTTCTTTAAATAATATCATCTTAGAGTACGTTAATATAATTTTTGCTGGAACTATTTTAGTATCATCTTCGTACAATATATATGCTATGACACCTAGATTCCCAAT
Source organism: Lycium barbarum (assembly GCF_019175385.1). NCBI lineage: Eukaryota > Viridiplantae > Streptophyta > Magnoliopsida > Solanales > Solanaceae > Lycium > Lycium barbarum. The sequence continues at coordinate 116,251,699 of NC_083346.1, read as the reverse complement.
AAAATAATGACAAGGAAAGAAATAGAAAAAGAAAGCTTGCTTCATTATATGAATTAAAAGCAATCATCTCTTAATACTATGAAAATGAAACTACTCGTAAATAAGATAGTAACGATGTTCGAGTAACAAGAACAAGGGGCACTACAAGAAAGTGGAGATACGACGACATTTATTTAGTGATATTTGAAATAAATGTCGGGAAAAAGGGAATTTCGTGACATTTATGAATAAATGTCGTAAAAATAATGACATGTGATACAAAATGTCATAAAACGACAACATTTGGCAAAAAATGTTGTTAAAATAATGACATTTGGCGTAAAATGTCATTAAAACAATGACATTTGATACAAATGTCGAGAATATTATAACATTTGTTTCAAATGTCAGCTTATTAACCGTTAGTTACCGACATTTACACCTATTATTCAAAATCTAAATCTTTTTAAATTAAATCACCATTCTTTATTAACTTTAGATTAAAAAATTTATCGGATGCATAAAGTAGTAATTATATAACATATAACAGATGAACTTGGAACTAAAAATGTGGCTAAATTGTTTGTTTAAGTTAGTCAAATTAAATATGCAATTATGATAATATAACTATTTATTATTCTACTAATAACAAAAAAAGCTACTGTGCTGAACGTTTGTATGTTTTATAAGTAACTATTAATATGAGCAGTTTATTTTTTTATTTTATTTTGTTCTATGTACTTTAATAAGAGAGTTACTTTTTCATTTGTACCCAAACTTTCCCCCCCAAAATTAAAAAACCCCTGAAGTATCTTCCCCCCAAAATTTTAAAGCCCAACCAAATATCAATTCCCCCTTCCCACGAAATAAAACCCTTTCCCCAATTCCCTTTACTCACGGCGGCCTAACTTCTCCCTCCCTCACCTTTTCTTATTTTTTTCTCTCTTTTGTGCTTGAATTTTATGTGTGCTAGTTACTTTTTTTTATTTACCTTTTCTTTTGTAGGTTTTTACAAAGTGGAGTTCCCGAAAGTGATGAATTGAATAATATGCTTGCTGCATTGAATCATGCTTTTTTTGTGGATGCGAAGGTAATCCTTTGTTATGTGGGCTTTAGGATTCACATTGAATTTTTAAATCTATATTTTTACTTTTTTAATTGTACATTGAATTTTGAGATGTAAAATATTTGACTATTCGGCCTTAATTGATTTCAGGTAATCTTCAATTCTATTTTCTATGTTAAGGACTATGTAATAATTTGATTCTTGTGTGGTTGAAAAAATAGGTGGGCTTCTTGGAGTTTGATTCTGCTAATTTTATTTAACCATATTTTTCTAACATACACCTTTATGTTTGGTTTGCTATCAGACCTTTGTTTTCATCTTCAATATGCAAACATTAGAGTCAAGCAGAGAAGTCTTCTGAGGAGGGAGTCGTCATAGAGATTCCAATTGCTGCTTTGTATGAAGGCTCGCCAAGTGACTATCAAATAATTTGTATTCTTGGAGTCACTAGTCAACATTAGAATTTAATTGTAGTTAGCATTCTTAGCATGATGGGAGAAAATTTTGTATTTCTTGAGAACCATTTAGTATTGGCGGTGTTATAATATTTATAAAAATGTAATGTGTTGAAGTGACTCTTTTATTGTAATTCAGAATTGTTTCAGAGTGTATGACTTGTATATCGAAATTATATGAATGATTATGGTATCAGATTAGATTTTCTTAGTATATAAAAATGAAAAAAAAAACGTACTGACTAGTGATGATTTTCTGACATTTCCGTGTATGTATAGCAAGGATGGGTATGATTTTCTCACATTTCATTATATGTAGCAATTTAATTGAGTTAAAACTCAAAAAAAGTGACATTTAATAAAAGTCATATATAAATGTCACTAACTTAATGACGACATTAATCTAAATGTTGGAAAACTTAATGTGACATTTTAATAATGTTGTAAATAAATGTCGTAAATCATCTACCGACATTAATATAAATGTCGGAAAATTCCCGACATACAAATATACAACATTTGTACTAAGTGTAAAATAAATGTCGCTAAGTGATTTTGCGACACTTGTGGGTCTTATTACGACATTTATAAAATGTCGTCGTAGGCCTAATTTCTTGTAGTGGGGAACTTTTCAGACATTTCTGATCATGACTAATTTTTGGAATTAATTTATGTCACTAACTAACTCAAGAAAGAGGGCTAGTTGAAGTACTAGGAAAAAATGAAAGTGATCACCACACAAGCAAATTAGGCCTCAATTGTGTTGTGTTGTAGATGTGAATAAAGTCTCAGGTAGAAGTAGAAAAGAAAAAGCAAAAAAAAACTAACTTATTATACAAGATATTGACTGCTCTGAATGGTGTGAGTCTTATGGAGAAAATCACGACGACTTGACCTAAAACGAATAATATCACGTCATGTTAAGTTTATGCTGACTTAGCCCGACAAGTCGATTAGAGATGAATTGAGTATCAATCAATACGGAGGTGGGAGTGGTGGAAATACTTTGGGCCTGACTTTGTGGCGATCCATTGGGCCGGTGTAAGCAAGTAATAGCATTGGACTAATTATTGGCCCGACCCTCGTTGGTGGAGGAGGCAGGTCTTGGCTGAGCAGACCGTCCGGCATAAACAGCCAGTGGCCACATTTCTATATGGCAATTTTCAAATATAGCCACTTCTTGTACCAGGATTTGAGATTTACGATTTTGAGGTTCAAATTTTATCGCAACTTATTTGATTTACTGGATTCAATAATCTATTAGTTATAATTATTTAGTGAAATTTTAACAACCAGTGAGACATCAAAATTTAACGCATACATATTTTTGTAGTCGGAGAGAGGAAAATAGAAAAGATGTGAATTTTCAATTAAGATTTTCCTAGCAAGCTGATTTCATAAGCAGAGCCACCCATGTTGCAAAGTTACAGCATACATGTCCATTCCCACCATGTACTACTTATTTCTGATTTTAATTTGGTTTTGTTATTTCTTTTTATTTTTGTTTTGGGTTTACTGTATACTTCTGTTTTCTATGAGTGCTTAGATTTGGTTTTTGAATATTAGTGCCCGAGAAACTATGTTTGATTCATGTTTTGACAAAACAACCAATAATTAGCCCCTTTTCCTTCTACCTTTTGACAAACACCGATATTGAAAACAATGGCATGGAAAGAAAGGGAGAAACGATGATTTGCTTAATTATATGAAAAAAAACAGTGTTTTGCTTAATTATATGAAAACAAAAGTAATCTTCTTACACAATTGAGATGATTATAAGAACACCATGGTTGAGTAAGAAATACGGGGGATGGGGCTGCTCCTCCCTTAATCAGAGCTCTCGGGTTCGAGCCCTGGGTATGGAATAATTCTTGGTAGGGAACTCTCCCCCCCCCCCCCCCCCGAGTGAGACCCTATACAGCGCGAATCCTGATTAGTCGTGCCTAAATGCAAGTACCGGACACCAGATGGAAAAAAAAAAAAAAACAAATACGAGGGGATACTTTGCAGACATTTGTGATGACTAATTATGGAATTACTTCTTCCGTCATACTTATGTGGCACTTTTTGTTTTTTCAAGGGTCAATTTTACTAATCTTTATACCTAAATTGGATTAGATCACCCGAGATTCAAAACTATATGAGTAATTAGGGCTGTTCAAAACTGAACCGCAGCCGATATCCCAACCGCAAAATAGGTTTATTGGTTTATTAGAATCGGGTAATTGGATTAACAGAAGGGGAATGTTTGGAATATTATAGTTAACGGCTTAATGGTGCGGGGAACGATTTCCCCATTTTTCTTATCAGTTTAGCCGTTAAACCGTTAAGAATAATTAAATTATAAATATATCCCTATGTATATAAAGTACTAAAGATTAGAAATACTAATCTTTGAGCGTAAAACTCATTTTTCTTCCCGCAATATGGTAGCAGTTTCTCATTTTCCTTATTGCTTCTTGCCTGGTGTTTGTTTCTTATTATCCCATGTTACCAACTAGAATCATTCAAAACATTTTTACTTTCCTTGGGTGTTTCTTTCCATTTCTATGAAGCAGGATGATGATGGAGGAAATATGTAGATGATATGCACCACTATTGAAAACAGTATAGCTACTTCTGATACTATTCAAGACAATACTATTGATCTTGATGAAGGTATTAATCTATGTGCTGAGCAAGAGGAGACTCTAGAGGAAGTAGAGACTCCCAAAGAGATCCTTAAAACAGTTACTTACAATATTCAGAAGTCCAATGAGCAACAAGTAGTTTTGTTTCAAGAGGAGTGGCAAACTGTTAGTGGTAGGGGGAAAAAGAATTCACATAGAAAAGGTAGGAATAACTTTGAATCAGGGGAAGGAAGTAATATAAGGAGCATTGATATTAAAAAGTATCAGAATAGATTTGATGCCCTTGACAACTCTGATCATGGACAAAGTATTGAGGAAAAGGGAAACAAAAACGCAAATCCTACTGATGAATGGGTTGATGGAGCTTCCACAGAAGAAAACACCTCTGATTAAGGTGATTTGCTAGAATATTAGGGGTATGAAGTCCCAAGCTGCTACTGAAAAACTTCAAACTTTTATAAAACAGTTCAAAATCTCTTTAGTTGTTGTACAGGAGCCTTTTGTCAAAGAAGAAAAAATTGATTTCTACAAACAAAAACTTGGTATGCAAGAATGTTTTGTGAATACCAGTAATAAAATTTGGATCTTTTGGAGCTCTGAGGTTAAATGTGATATGTTTGCAAATGATGCTCAGATGCTTACTTGCAAGGTCTGTGTTAATCCGGCTGATTCTGGAACTTTTGTATCTTTTGTATATGCTAAAACTAGATCAGCAGGTAGAATTCATCTATGGGAACATATAAGAGCTTTTTCTTCCTCGATGGTCTGTGGAGACTTTAACTGCATATTGGACCCTAATGAGAAGATAGGTGGAGTGCCTCATAAGTTGAGTAAAAGTTTAGAAATCATAGAGTGTTTAGCTGACTGTGGTTTATCAGATATGGGCTATAATGGGAGTCTATATACATGGTGTAATGAAAGGAAAGAGAAAGAAATCATATGGAAAAGGGTGGATAGGATGGTTGCTAATGATGAATTGGGAGCCAAATTCACCTCTATCTCTGTCCAACACTTGGCTAGAGTGAGTTCTGATCACTGTCCTTTATTTATTACTCTTAAAGATTATCCTTCTAACACCATCAGATACTTCAAGTTCTTGAATTTCTGGGTTGAGCAGGAAGGATTTTAGGATATTGTGAAAAATCAATGGAATCAGTATGTTGAAGGAAATTCCTTCTGGATATTACAGCAAAAACTTAAAAGAGTTAGCAAAGCTCTAAGTGAGTGGTCAAGAAACAAAATAGGAGATATTTTCATCAAGTCTAACCACCTAGAGGACCAAGTGAAGATCTGTGAAGATAAGTATATTAATTCATTGGATCAAGATGACAAAATGGCTCTGAATAAAGCTAAAGCTGATTTAGTTCTTCATATTAAGATTGTTGATGCTTTTTGGAGGCAAAAGGCCCATCTTAAGTGGCAGTTGGAAGGAGATGAAAACACTAAATATTTTCACTCTGTGGTCAGGGGTAGGAGACATCATATGAAGATCCACAGGATCAAGAATGGGACAGATTGGATTGAAGATGAGGGAGATATTGCTAATGTTGCTGTAAACTTCTATCAGAACATTTTTTCTCAAAATCATACATATATTGACCTTAGCATACTGGATTGTATTCCTAAAATGGTCAATGATGATGATAACATGATGCTTACAGGAGATATTTCTAATGAGGAAGTCAAGGAGGCTATGTTTGATATTGATAGAAATAGCTTACCTGGCCCTGATGGTTTCTCAAGCCTGTTCTTTCAGAGTTGTTGGGAAACTGTGGAAAAAGACATGGTTAATATGGTTAAGGATGTTCTTAAAGGTTTTCCAATGCCAAAATACTTCACTAGTACATGCCTTTTATTGATTCCAAAAGTGCAACACCCTAGAGAATTTTTAGAATTCAGACCTATTAGTCTTAGTAATGTCACTAATAAGCTAGTTTCCAAAATTCTGAATAATAGATTATCCAAAATCCTTCCAAATATTATTTCCCAGAACCAAAGTGGATTTATGAAAGGTAGAGTTATTGGGGAGAATGTTCTCCTTGCTCAAGAAATTATCCATGGGATCAGGAAGCCTAATAAGGGAGGTAATGTGGTAATAAAGCTAGACATGAACAAAGCATATGATAGAATTTCTTGGAATTTTATATGTGCTGTTATGAGAAAGATGGGATTTAGTGAACACTGGATTTTCATCATATGGAATTTGAAGTCTAATGCTTGGTATTCTGTCAACATTAATGGAAAAAGAAATGGTTTTTTCAAGTCACAAAGGGGAGTCAAGCAAGGTGATCCAATATCACCTTCCTTGTTCATTATTGCTGCAGAGGTTCTATCAAGGAAGCTTAATAAGCTGTATGATGATCACAAATTTAATGGATTTAGCATGCATTCTAATGGCCCAGCCATCAATCACTTGTCATAAGCAGATGACATTATTATATTCTCCTCTGGGAAGTCCTATACCTTGACTAAGATCATGAATTGCCTTGAAGAATACCAGGATAACTCTGGACAAATCATTAGTATGCATAAAAGCTGTTTCCTGCTGGACAATTCCATTTCCAACAAAAAGATCAACATCGTAGCTGGAATCCTGAATTTCCAGAGAGCTGAATTTCCTATAACCTACCTTGGTTGTCCAATATTTATTAGAAGAAAAAGGATTCAATATTTTAGTTTTATGGACACTAAAATCCTACAGAGATTAGACTCTTGGCAATGCAAGACTTTATCTACTGGTGGCAAAATGATTCTTATCAAACATGTCTTATCTGCTATTCCAATTCATTTGCTTTCCATCTGCATGCCTCCTAAAACCATTTTTAAACAAATAGAAAGCATTTTTGCTAACTCTTTTTGGGGGCAATGTGATGGAAAATATAAATACCACTGGTCGTCTTGGTCTAACTTTTGTTTTCCTACAGACGAAGGAGGTCTAGGTGTGAGATCTTTACAAGAGATTACAGATACATTTTCAGCCAAACAATGGTGGACTTTTAGAACATCAGAGTCTTTGTGGACAAGGTTCTTGAGAGCTAAGTATTCTCTAAGAATACATGCTATGGCTAGGAAATGGAATTACACTCATTCTCACACCTGGAGAAGACTTATGAAAAACAGAGACAAGGTGGATCATCTGATCCATTGGAGAATCAACAGAGGGAGCTCAAATCTCTAGTGGGATAATTGGATGGGGTCTGGCAAGCTTGCTCAACCAACTGGGACTAATACTTCTATTAACAGCCCTATCCATCTATACATTAGTGAAAAACAGTGGCACTTTGATAAGCCGAGGAATATTCTGCCTATGAGTGTGGTGAATAGAATTCATGAAGTGAAGATCCACTCTAAGGATATCAATGACTCTCCTATTTGGAGTATCTCTGCAGATGATAGTTTCAGTTGTAAATCAGCTAGGGAAGTAACTCGAGAATCTCATTTGTCATCTCTTTCGAACAAAAAAAAATGTGGCATAAGAAACTACCTTTTAAAATCTCTATTTTCATGTGGAGACTTTTCAGAGGAAAAGTTGCAGTTGATGATAATTTAAAAAGAATTAAGATACATTTGACTTCCAAATGTTCATGCTATAGGTCTGGTAATTAGGAAACACAAGAGCACTTATTCAACACTAGCATGATCAGCATGGATATATAGAAGCACTTCACATAGCTTTTTGGCATTGAGGAAGGAAATAGGAACATTAGGCAAAGAGTGTTATCATGGTGGCTTACAAAAGAGAAAAATCCCATCCAAGGCATGATAATGCAAATAATTCCAAGCATTCTCATTTGGCAGATTTGGAAGAAAGGTGCAAAAGCAGATTTGAGAATCTGAACATGTCAAGATACAGAATCATCAACAATTCTTATCAGGAGATTGTTATAATCACACACAAGCAATACAAAGATATTCCTCCCTTTATGGAATGGAACAACTTTTTGGAGATTATTGAGAATGCACAACCTCTGATTAGAACCACTGTTGTGAAATGGCATTTTCCAGAAGTTGGTACACTAAAACTGAACTCTGATGGTTGTTCTAAAGGGAACCCAGGCCCAAGTGGAGGAGGTGGATTAGTCAGGAATCAAAGAGGAGATCTCATATATGTTTATGCCATTTACTTAGGCAACATCACAAACAACTGAAGCTCTAGCTCTTAAGTCTGGTTTGGAGTGGTGCCTGAATAATGCAGTAAACAAGTTGGACGTTGAAAGTGATTCAAAAATACTGGTGGATTGGATTTTGAACAAGTCTAAGCTTCCATGGCCACTTTTGGACATCATAGAACAAATCCAACATATGTTTGAAGCCATACAACATATAAGCATCAGACATTGCTCCAGAGAATGCAATAGGGCAGCAGACAGTTTGGCAAATTGGGGACTGAGTAGTGGATGTAGCACTCGCATGAATAGCTTCCAGGAGCTCCCAAAAATTACCAAAGGAGAGGTCAGGTTTGACAAGATGCAATTAACCTCCTTCAGGAAATCTGTAGTTAAAAACTCCTTTTATGTGCATAGAACAATGTATAGAAATTATCTGTTTGATGTACCCTGATGTCTCTATGTTAGTAGAACTGAGGAGATGTATCATCTATTCAAACATAGAATTTTTTGTGATCTTTAGATGAAATCCTACTTACATGAGATGGACCTTGTTCCATCAAGTAGGTGCAAGGGGTTGCTTTCCCTATTTTTTGGGCTGATGATGTTATGAATAAAAGAAATGCATTCTCCAGGTTGGAGATGACTAATTTAAAAAATAAAAAAAATAATAAAAAAAGGAGCCTCACTAAACAAGAAAGGTGATCAATATGGAGGTGGTGCCGGAGCTGGAACAAGTAGTAGTATTGGACTAATTATTGACCCGGAGCGCGGTGGTGGAGGAGGCGGCCGAGCAGGTCTACGCTGAGCAAGTAGCCGTCCGGCAGAAACAGCCAGTGGCCGTATTTCTAAACCTAAAGAGACTTTCACTGTAAAGCTATTTTCAAATATAGCCGCTTCTTGTATAACTAGTAATGCAAAGATACAAGTTATAATCATCTTCATTTCTTTAGCTATTGCTTCCTTACTTTGTGGTTTTTATGAAAGATTAATTGCTCTAGGCTTTGGGATATATGGGATTATAACTCATTAGATTAGTCGTTAGAATTATTTATAGTATGTTTTTGCTAGGACGCTTTAAATTAGTCTCACCAAAAAATATTAAAGAAGAAACTACAGAGAAACTTCGTCAAATTTAAATTCAAAGGAGTTGGAACTTAGTACATCAATTAGGTACCAATTTCCTTATCAGTGCGTCTAATGTTTTATTTATAATATAACTCTCAGTTTCTTTTGCAGAAAGTGGACTACGGGCTTTTTAATCTCTAAAATTATATACGTACTTACCAAGGCAAAGACTTCACTGCCACATTTTGGAATATATGCAAAACTCTGTCGCTAAAAGTCATGGGACTAGATTTTACCGATCTCATGTGTTATATTTTGCCTATTTTCAACAAAAAGAAATATATAATTAAAAGAACATTTATAATGTGCCATAAAATCAAACTGATAAAACCTCAATCCGTAAAGATTTAATATTATAATAAAATATCCTTTCGTCTTCACTCTTGGAGCTCAAGTAACTTTTCTTGGCGAATTATTTGGGATTCAGCTTGTTGAATTTAAAGTCTTTATCAGTCCTTCAAGAGGTAGGTCCCCTGGAAAAAAAAAAAAAGAAGATTATTTTCAATACACATCTCAACAACCAATTCAAGGAAAATTAGTCACAACTAATTACTAATGTGAATAAAAGATCAATAAATTCATCACGCACGGGCTTGATAGGCTAGAATGTGTTTTACCTAAAAATATGAGCTATGGTCAGTTAGAACCAGCTCATTGAACAATTACATAACACGCCAGCATATAATTACAATGCTTATATATTACTCCCTCCGGATAAAAAAATGTGCCTACTTAGTTTTTTTTTTTGGGGGGGTTCAAAAAGCGTGTTCACTTATCAAATAAAAAAAATTAATCTTATTTTTTCAGATTTGCTCCTATTAAGTGCAATGTGATCAAATTTCAATACCTATTTAATTAGGAGCAGTTTAGTCAAATTAACTATTTTTTCTAGGAGTTACTACCTCCATTCCAAAATAAGCATCTCTTTTAGCTAATGCACACCCCCTAAGAAATTGCTTACTCATAGAAAATTAGGAGTGTTTTTACCAACTTACTCCTAATTAATGCTTAGAAATAAAAGTTATTTAATGATTCTTGATAATAAATAAGGGTAATTTTGGAAGAATAGAATTAATTTCTTCTTGAAATCCTAAAATGTCACTTATTTTGGAACAAAATAAAAAGCCTAAAAAGACATTTATTTTGAAATGAAGGAGATAGTAATTTTTTAAGGAGTGTGCAAATAGGTAAGTGGACACTCTTTTTATCCGGAAGGAAGGAGTAACTCAGATCTTTAATGCATATTAGACCAATCTCGTGGTATAATATACTCTACTAATAGAAGTGCTTCAGAAATAAACAACTTTATTGGGATTCTAGTAGTCAGACAATTGGTCCAGTTAAATTGGGCTAAGAAATTAGGGAAATGAGAACTGAGGTTAGGCTCAGTGAAATCAGACTTAAATTGAAGCTAAGCTATTAGAGCCACCTAGCCACAACAATTTAGTCTGAAAACTAGTTATAGTATTAGCTGATTAAACCAAAAAATCCTACTAATATTATCCCTTCACCCCATTTCTTCAAACTACATCATTCGTGATTCCTCCTTGATTACATTTAAATCTCCCACTAAAATCATCAGCGATTGATAAAACACACAAAAAATACTCGACGAAACCAAAATAAATAATATTGAAATCGTGCGTTGACTGATCGCATTCCCATATGATTCAATTCCAAAATTCGAAAAAAGCATGGCAAAAATCAACTACATTATAAAGCTCTTTTTGATGGAATAAATTAAGGTTACTTTTTCACAATATACAACTTTATACCTTCGGAGTAAATGATATATCAATCTTATATAAAAGTATATAATAATGTATATGAGCTGTTTATATATAAGAAAATTTAATTGTATATAACATTTTTCCAATTGTATTATCACTTCTGTTTCATCCAAGATACCCCCAGCATGATGGAATCATTACAAACATGGGCTATTTTGGGTAATTATTTTTTCTAAATATTCATAGAGTGTGTTTTTTTTTTTTTTTTTTGGGTAAACTGTGAAAAACTTACCAAAAAAAAAAAACCTAAAGAGCACCAAACTCCCAGTACCACATTCTAGCAAGAGTGCACAGGAGAGAAAGGCCTCAAGCAAAAACATCAGAATCTAATTACAAAGTGCTTGTATGTATCTTTGACACCTATGAGCTCTCCCACTAGTTTGAATAAGGGTAAACCTCTCTACAATTTCCTTTTTAATCTGCACTACTACTATGTCTCTTTGTACAGTGGTATGTTTAAAAAAGTTTCCAATTCCTAGCCTTCCAGGTATGGTATATGACAACACTCCAAATAGCAGCCATAATCTCCTTTTTGAAAGGATTCCAATGCTTTGCCTTGATCCTCTCCAATACTTGTTTAACTTGCTATCTGCACATTAGCCTATTTCAACACATCTGAACTCACTTGTTTAAACCAGTTGCATTCAGCAAATATATGTTTTATGGTTTCTGGCATCTGACTATCACATAAACAGCAGGTGCTATCATTCACTGGTATATGTTTATGCTAGCTAGTCTCTCCTTAGTCAAGAGCCTCCTCTGCACAGCTAACCATAAGATAAATCTGTGTTTAGGTTGAGCAACAACAAACCTCACTAATTCTGAGATACTCCATCTCCTATGGTGTCCAAGTATATGGTTGTAGCTACTAGTAATAGAGTACTAAACAACATGGGTGAGCCTGTATCTGCCCCGAGTATACCAAGTGATCATGTTTTCCTTCAACCAATTCAGTTTTCTCCAATACCAGCTGTTGTCAGCTGGAGCTTTATGGCCCTAAATGTCTTTTTCAGTCTTTATATAAATACCATGCACCCATTTCACCCATAAAGAGTCCTGCTTTTCAGTCAGTTGCCATAGTAATTTTCCAACAGCAGCAATATTCCAGTTCTTACAACCCTTCACATTCAAGCCACCAGCCTTCTTTGGACAACATACCTTGTCCCATGCCACAAGAGAATTTTTTTACTTATCCTCAGTTTTACCCCAGAGATACTCCCTACAAATTTTATTTATTCCCTCCGTTCACTTTTACTTGTTCATGTTAACTTATCGAGAGAAAGAAATTTTTGTTCTTATTATTAGTTTTACCCTTCACATTAATTACTCATTTTCAAATCATTTTCCCAGACTATTGAGACTTACACCAATAAATGTGAATATTATGGTAAAATATATACTCCATATTACTTGCTACTTTCCCTTTTGCACGCTCCTTAAGAAATCATAAATAAAAAAATGTATTTTACTATCTTACCTCTATCTCTCTCAAATAAATACATTCTAATCAAAATTGACTATTTTCAAGAATATTTATTACTAGGGGTAAGATGGGAAAGATTTAATTAATTTTATCTTAGTTTTGTAAATGAACAAGTAATTTGGACATATATTTTTAGTAATCTGGCCAAGTAATATGGGACGGAGAGGGTAAGATGAGAAAAATTTAGTTAATTTTATCTTGATTTTGTAAATAAATAAGTAATTTGGACATATATTTTTAGTAATGTGGCCAAGTAACTAATAGAGGCGGATTCAAGATTCTAATCGTGATTTCGTTATATTTTTAAAATTTTGAATTCAAAATTTAATACGTATTCAGATGAATCAGTAATTAATTCAAAATTTAATACGTATTCAGATGAAATCAATAATTATACTCTCCATCCACCTATACAATGTATCAAACCCTTCACAGTCTAATCCTCAACGTTATAAAACCATGTTGCTACAAGTTATAGGATTTGACTAGGGCTGGGCATAAATACAGAAAACCAAAAAATCGAACCGAATCGAACCGAAACTTCAACAAACCGAACCGAACCAACCTAGTTTGGTTCGGTGTTTGGTGTCCACCTTCAAAAAACCGAAACCGAAATAGCCGAACCGAAGTTTGATAAAACCGAACCGAAAAATCGAACACACACCGAAATTTAATACATTACCCAAAAAAATTAAAATAGTCCCGGCCCATTAAGTTTAAAGCCAAAAAAACTCAATTGTAACAAGCCCTCTTTTGCATTTGTATCCCTAATTTTATACTTCAGTTGAGAAAATCAAATATGTTAAGGAAGACAACTAGGATGTGTCTTTAGGATTAATGTATGTTCTTTATGTGTTTTCTTAATTATTCTTACGGTATGTATATAACACCTAGTAATCCTATATCATGGTTATAGTTTTCTATTCTTGTATATCATGTTTATTTGATTTTGATTTCAATTTATCAGTTTTATGTTTTATTGCTTTTGAGAATATGAATTAGTGTCAAGGGAATCCCTTCTAATATCATATAAAAAAAAAACTGAATTGAAAAAATCGAAACCGAACCGAACCGAACTTTAAAAAATCGAAACCGAAAGAACCGAACTAGTTTGGTTCGGTGTTTGGTGTCCACCTTCAAAAAACCGAACCCGAAATAGCCAAACCGAAATTTGATAAAACCGAACCGAAAACCGAATGCCCACCCCTAGATTTGACTAAAGCATTTAATTATTCAGGAAATTGATGGGACTAAACACATTCATTCCTCGTACATTAAGGTATTCAAATGTTATTGAAATCATGTTTAATAGCTAGGAAGTTTGAGTTCTTTAGCTCCCCGCTTTCTCATTAATTTCGCGTATTTGACTATTTCATTTAATATTTGCCGCCTACCATCAATATAGATACCAAGTATTAGCAGAGGCGGATCTAGAATTTAAATTGTAGGGATTCAACATCTTAAATTTTTAGCACTAACCCATTATATTTCTAAAGTTATGAGTTTAAATTTACTATTTATTGTAATTTTAGTAAATTTTTACATATAAATTTATATCTCGCATCAAAAGTTTAATTGAACCCCAACTTATAGAGCCCCATCCGCCTCGGAGTATTAGAGAAATTAAATACACTTAGTCCCTTATCGCTTGTATAGGGATTTCCAAAAAAATTGTTGGGAGCGCTGCCCCCTAAATAGACATAATGCGCGATTCAAATTTAGTCAGAATCCAATGCGAGTAGCTAATATCGATTGAAAAAACAAATGCCAAAGTCTTCGAAGCTAAATCGTCAATGACTCAACGTACGAAACCGTGTTACCAAGACCAAACCATTTGATTATTCGAGGAAAGTGATGGAACTACTCGGAGAATTTTTTTAATTATTCGGGTACATTGTTCAACAAACAGTACTTTTCCTGTCATAATTTTATTTTTGATTTTGATGTTGAATTTTGAGTTGCTTTAATTTCATTCGGCCAGAATATCAATTTGATGACATGTTTGAGATAATCCAAAAAATAGAGCGAGCTCAATATACTATGTAGTTGAATTTGGATAATCTATATATTCTTAAGTCCTTTTTTTTTTTTTTTGGGACTAAACACAGAGTTTATATGGCATGAGACACTTAACTACCTAATGACCCTATTTAGTGGAGAGAAAAAAAAAAAGCAATTTAAGAAAGAATGTCACATAAATTGGGACAGATGATACATTACTTGTATATCATAGTAAATCCTTAGTAAACTTATTTTCGCAATAAAGATTGTAGGATTTCTCCATATGCCTTTCTTCTCTAGGCGGATTTAGTGTACAATATATAGGTTCATGGAATATGAATAACTTTTATCTAAATTTTATTTATATAAGGACAGCTCGGTGCACTAAGCTCTCGCTATGTGTGGGGTCTAGGAAAGGGCTTGACCAGGAGGGTATATAAAGAAATAATTTACTAAATAACTATAAATGTTTTAGTATAAACCCAATTATTATTACGTATATATTTACTTAATAACTCCAAATTCCACATCCGCCCATATATTGCTTTCTTCTCTTGAGATACCAAATTACCAATCATATATAACTGTCAGTTATTTTTTAGAGAACTCTTTACATTCATACACTTTGAGAAATTGAAACAATGAAGGGAGATATAATATCATGTCTACTAATAGCCTTACTCATCCACGAAGTAGTCCTGGTGGACAAATACTCCAACTTTATTTCAGTAGAAGGATCAAGGTCCCTACAACAATTTTCCTACAAGGAATTGGTGTTTTCTCTACTCAAGCCCGCTGGAGAGTTTAAAAGCTTAGACAGGAATAAGGACGGAGGTATACCAACACCGCCACCACCACAGCATAATTTAGGACATCGTTGGAAGCGTGACGTGCCACCAGGCCCACCACCACCACCAACGTTGTCGCCGCTGCTGCCAGCATCACCTCCACCAGCACTAGAACTAGCACCTCCGTCATCACCGCTGCCACTGCCACCACCACCAGCAAGCGGTCCATGAGCAGCGCCACGCGGGCCGCCACTATATATGTTGCCGCTACATACAACAATAACAACATACCCAGTGTGGTCCCATAAGTGGGATCTGAGGAGGGTAGAATGTAGGCTGACCTTACTTCTACCTTTTGTGCAAAAATCTATTATGTTTATGTTTGAACTATTATGATTATGTTTTTGTTTGTTTCTAAATATAAAAAAATGTGTTTGAACAAGAAAACAAAATTAAGTGATATAAACATTTTGTTTTCCAGTACGAATGGATCTACTATATATAATGCTCACTGTACGTAACTCAGGTTGAGACTTGAGAATTATGATGCATTTGTTTCAGCAGAGTAAGTTTTTTTTTTTTTTTTTTTTAAACTCAAACCTGCTACCCTCTACGTATGTTCACCTATTTAATTTTGATATATTTGTTTTCAGTTTCCTCCATTTCATTTATTTAATTTTGATATCTTAATGGTATTGTCCGACGCGATTATTCGAATAGCTCTATGCCATTTCATTTGTTAGTTCTCGTCTTTGTCTAATAAATGGAGTAAAAACAGCATAGCCAAAATGGTAGTCTCCATAAAATAGAAGTACCAATTAATTAGGATCTTTAAAATGAAAAGATATCGCAGTATGATTAAAATTTGGGAATCATATTAAAAATTGGATATTTTTACTGCGAAAAATCATAATAACAGTTATGACACGAAAGATACTGATACTATAGATCACGCAAAGGAAATGACTCTAATAAGCTAGTCATAACAATCAGATATTTCGACAAGGTATAACCTAAGGCTTTAATTTATGCGTGTGTATTATCTCATAAATAGATATTTTGGCTAAATTGCCCGTAAAATAAGTCATACCGATCCGCAGGAAGAGAGACAATTAACTTGGTGATTGAAACTCGATGAATAGCATTAGTTATATTTTACTCTTCTATTTAAGGATATAGGAGGTAGAAGCCATTATGACTTATGAGTATCATTTTGCACAGCCTGTTCATTTTTCACAAAAATTGCCATCGATCACATGAGCATAGTGCCTTGCCGTTGGAGGTCTGTCTTAAAAATTGTGCATAATAAGCATCAATAATTACGATTAAACGTAAACTTTAAAACGAGAATAAAACGTGTTCCATGAAATTATTGATTTCTTAATTATCTGCATCAGTTGCGAATAATTTTTTCTTTAGAGGACTCCCTCCCTCGAGTCATCTGTTGAAAGTTTGAATGTGCTGTTGAAACGAGATCCACAATCCAAAATTTAATTTTTCTTTTTAGAGGACCTACCTCTTGAAGGTTGATAGAGACTTCACTTCAACAAGCAGAATATTTGATAGAGGTGGATTCAAGATTCTAACTATAAATTCGTTACATTTTTGAAATTGAATTCAAAATTTATAAATATGTATTCAGATGAAATCAGTAATTACACTCTCCATCCGCAAATAGAGAGTATCAAACCCTTCGCAGTCTAGTCATCAACTTTATAAAACCGTGATGCTAAAAGTCATAGGACTAGACCAAAACATTTGATTATTCAGGAAATTAGGACTAAAGTTCCTCATTTCCTCGTTCGTCAAGGTATTCACATGTTACTGAAATCATGTGTAGTAGCAAGGAAGTTTTAAGTTCTTTAGCTTACCTCTTTCTCTTTTTTTTTTTTTTTTTTCAATAATAGTGATGTCCGGTTCAACTTCGCATATTTTGACTATTTCATTGAATGCTTGCTACCTATCACCAACACATGTACCAACCATTAGAAAGAAAGAAAAAAACACTTGTCTCTCATCAGTTGTATAAGGATTTCCAAAGGGATTCAACTCCATGATCCTTTGCCTTAATGTTTTAGATTGGATGCTTAGATTCTTTTACACCAGGTAACTCTATCCACCAAGACTTACGAAGATAGAAAGGAATCACTTGGTGCTTTTTTGTCTCTGTTTGGGAAGATTTGAACCCAACTCATTGACCACCACTTCCTTGGCTTTTATTTTGAAAACTATTTTAATATTTCTTCGTATAATATCGCTTAGAGTACATTATAAACTCTTGAAGGGTACTATTTTAGAATTTTTCAAGGGGAAATTTCAGAAATGTACAATTCACTGACTTACATTACAAAAATATAGTCCAAAGCTTACATTGCAAAAATGTAGCCCAAAAACACTTTTATACAATGTTATACGCGTATAAACAAAAACAAGTACATTATGTACATAGGTGTATGAAAGTTTATAATGTATAGGTATATACACTAAAATATATAATTATACAATATTATACACGAAAATACACACTTATACATAGATTTGGAGTGGTTTTTGAATAAAAACTGCAATTTTATACAAGACAGATACATTATGTATATAGGTGTATAAAAATGTATAATAGTGTATAAGAGGTGTGTATATAAGTGTATACACACCTCTTATACTCTATTATACAATATTATACACTATTATATGGAAAAATAACTCCAAACGGAAAAATAACTCCAACACCATCAACGATGGAGCAACAACAGATCTAAGTGGATTTTCCAATATCACGCCAACAACGAGATCATGCCGGAGCTCCGGCGAAAACCACCAGCCACACTTCCTTGCTTACCCCCACAGATCTGAGTGGATTTTCCGGTGAGTCGTGACAGAGAGAGTGAGGGAGAGGAGGCAGAGAGAGAGAGAGGAGGAGAGTGGGTCATTTTTTTTGTAAGATTTTAAAACGTGGGTCAATTTTAGTAGTATTGTTACCTTAATTAACCTAGATTGTAATTTTCACATTTTTCAAACTATTTTAGTATCATGCATCTTTGTACAATGCTGCCACACCTAGATTCCCAGTAAAATAATGGCAAGAAAAGAAATAGAAAAAGAAAGCTTTGCTTCATTATATGAATTTAAAAGCAATCATCTCTTTATACGATGAAATGAAACTAAATAAGATAAGAGTAGGGGCAGTTGACCAAAGGATCACTTTGAAAACTTATTTTGTCAAAAGGTCATAAGTTTAAAAAAAATTGGTGAAACAACCACCATTTATGCCGTCAGCATGCCAGACAGTTTTGCGTCAAATTCTAGCCTTAAAGTTTTAAAAACTACACTTTGTCCCCCAACCCTCAACATTTTAATTACACCAAAAAAAAAAAAAAAAAAAATATTTCCCTCCAAAAGCTCCCGATTTATCCACTTTTCAGATCTCCTTTCCGGTGAAATTTTCATAGGAAAATCAGTCCCCAGCGACTTAGTATGGCGTCGATTGCAGTCATAGACCATAGCATAGTCTATTATAGATTTATTATGGCGTCGATTGCAGTCATAAACCATAGCAGTAGTCTATTATAGATTTATTATGGCGTCGATTGCAGAATATGTTATAGTAAATGATGATTACATGGGTGAATGGGAGGAGACCTCAAAATGTTGGAATTGGTTTTCTATGAGCAAGATGACAGGATGATCCTAATAGTGATGACGAAGAGTGTACGGACAAAAAAAATAAAAAAATAAAACCACAAACCCCAAACCCCAGATTGCACAAATTTAAGGGATCGTGGATAGGTATACCATAAACCGACCGTCGTCAATAGCTAACAGTTATCATTTAGGCTCGACTTCACGCATGGTCAATAATTTTCGACAAGTTATGTATAGACAAGGACAATATTTGTCTAAAAAGCCACAAGTAAATAAAATAAAATAAATAAAAGGACATTCCACTATTTAAACATTATAATAACACTTTAATACACCATATGAGAGTCTCCATCCCTTGAACACACGATCAAAAGAGTTTTAGGACAAGTAATGGTACTTAAAAGGCTAATATTTATCTAAATAGTCATAAATAAATAATAAAAAAAAGACATACCACTATTTAAATATTATAACAACATTTTAATCCATCATGAGAGTCCCCATCCATTAAACACAAGATCAAAAGAGTTTTAGGACAAGTAATGGTACTTAAAAGGCCAATATTTGTCTAAAAGAGCCATAAACAAATAAAATAAAATAAAAAAGGACATAGCACTATTTAAAAATTATAATTATACTTTAATAAATCATATGAGGGTCCCCATCCATTGAATACATGATCAAAAGAGTATTACATAAGTAATGATACTTAAAAGGCCAATATTTATCTAAAAGGCCATAAATAAATAAAACGACATGCTACTATTTAAACATTATAATAACACTTTAACACATAATATGAGATTCTTCATTCATTGAACACGTGATCAAAACAATTTTAGGACAATGTTTAGGACAAGAATGATACTTAAAAGGCCAATATTTGTTTAAAAAAGTCATAATTAATAAAATAAAATAAAAAGAGGACATTTGACTATTTAAACATTATAATAACACTTTAATGAATCATATGAGAATCCTCATCCATTGAACACATTATCAAAAATATTTAGGACAAGTAATGACACTTAAAAGGCCAATATTTGTCTAAAAAATCAAAAATAAATAAAAAGACTTAATATTATTTAAACATTATTTGAACACTTTAATACATCATATGAGAGTCTTTATCCATTGAACACATGATCAAAAGAGTTTCAGGATAAGTAATAATAATCATAACACTACTATCCAATTAGTCTAATAACAAGTTATTGTTCTCAAAGCACAATCTTGTTTTAAGGATAACCATTACTTTTGCTTAAACTCTTCAGATCATGTGTCCAATGGATGGGAACTCTCATATGATATATTAAAGTATTATTATAATGTTTAAATAGTATCAAGTATTTTTATTTATTTATGACTTTTTAGACAAATATTGGCCTTTTAAGTACCATTACTTGTCCTAAAACTATTTTGATCATGTGTTCAATAGATGGGGACTCTCCTATGATGTATTAAAGTATTATTATAACGTTTAATATCCTTTTTTTATTTTATTTATTTATTTATGGCTTTTTTTAGAAAAATATTGTCTTTTAAGTACCATTACTTGTCCTAATTTTTTTTTGATCATGTGTTCAATGGATGGGGACTTTCATATGATGTATTAAAGTGTTATTATAATGTTTAAATAGTGGAATATCCTTTTATTTTATTTTATTTATTTATTTATGGATTTTTAGACAAATGTTATCCTTGGTCTATATAATATGTGGATAATTATTGACCATGGGTGAAGTCGAGCCTAAATGATAACTGTTAGCTATTGACGACGGTAGGTTTTATGGTATACCTATCCACAATCCCTTAGATTTTTGCAATTTGGGGTTTGGGGTTGGGGTTGGGGTTTGGGTTTTATTTTTTTTCCCCATTAGACTAGTGCAAATTCAGCATGCTTTTCATTCTAACGGTCACCTTTATTTCTCTGGTTTATCATCGACCAAAATGGTCTAAAATTGTCCTGATTAAGCAGTGAATTATTATAAATTAAGGCAGTTTATTTTCGGTTTGGCTTATAATTGACCCAGCATACCTGGCTTTATTTCGACTGACGAACCACATATTTCTTTACAACAGTAATAAAATAAAAATTCTTAAATTTACAACCTTAACAATACATCCTTCCCTATATAAAACCGACCCAAAGTTCAAACTCATCCATTGTCTTTTTTCTTGAACAAACTCCTCCATTGTCTCTTTTCTTGATTAAACTCCTCTATTACCTTTCTTGATCAAATTCCTTCATTCTCAGATACATAACCATCACTCTAAACTTTTTTTGTCTTTTGTCTAATCTCATTTTTTGGACTCATTCTTTATCGTAAGTAAATTTTGATGTGGGCTTATGTAATTGGTGTATATTGAATTGTAATAACTTTTTGTGGATATTTATTGCTCTTCACTTCCTTCGGTTCATATTATATGGTTAGCTTTTACATTTAATTCGAATAATTTTTTTATATATAATTGAGAAGGTATTGATAGTTTTCTAACAAAATTTCCTATAATTTAGATAAGTGAAATTTTACATAGCCAAAAAATCATATTAAGTTGGTACTATTTAACTAAGGTAATTTAGTAAAACGCTTCTTACTTTCTAGCACAAGCTAATACACCATATAATATGGACATAAAGGATTATTAAATTACCCTTTGCAGTATTTGTTATCACTACTAAAAAAACAGCGTTTAGTGACAGACGTATTCCGTCACTAATCAGCATATATCTGTTGCTAAACATGTGTTGCGACGGATTAGCGACGGAATGTCGTCTGTTGCGATTTTGCGCGTTGCTAACCTATTAGCGACGGAAAAATGAAATCCGTAGCAAAATTAGCGACAGAGTAGCGACGTATGAAATCCGTTCCACATTATAGCAACGGATTATTTTGTTGCTATTGTTATGAATTCCGTGACTAATTTCATATTTCATTTCGTCGTTTTAGTAAATTAGCGACGAAAACCATTGTCGCTAATCCGTCGCAAAATATTTGAATTATTTGTGCCTGCATTTAGTGACAATACAATGTTTGTCGCAGTCTGTAGCCTACTGTTTTCCCTCTAGCAACAACCAAAATCCGTCGCAAATATGTCACAAATATTTTTCTTCCGATTTTTTTTTTAATTTTAAATACACCTGTTGAAACATACTAAATACAAAGTAATAAATACCCTTAAAAATAACTGACATTCACATAAAATAATATTTATAAAAAAGATTCAAAATAGATAGCGAAATCCTAATCGTTAAGTCCAAAACACCGACAACACCAAGCTGTCAACTACCAAAAGAACCCACACATCCATCAAGTATTGTTAGTGCATAATTTTGTTCTTTCCAACAAAAAGCAGATAACTTTGTGCTTGAGATCCAAGACCATATATTCTTCTCTTCCTTGTTCCCCCAGCAGCTTCGTAATATGCTTCACATTGATCAATATCAGACTGAGATCAACATCATTGCCCTTGGCATCCTGCAAAAATTAAAAGAGCTTTAGCCATCCGATATCTTATCACGGTTACAGCTTAAGCCATATAATCCTGAGAAAGAACTACTCTCAATCAATAATGTTTCATTACTTATCAACATCAAAACAGACTTGAAACCAAAACTTTAGATTATAAAGAAACTAAAACAAGCCCCACAAAATGCATATATCACAAGTTAATTGGCTGTTAACACTAAGCTAATACCATATACCACAAGTTAATTGGCTGCTAGCACTAAGCTAATACCATATACCACAAGTTTACACCTTCTGCTCATGTTTTCCTTTCTGTTTTACTGATAAGTTTAATCAATTGCATTAATAACACTTAGATGGTTGAAAAATGTATACAATACACTATGCTTGTGTTGTTCAACCACATCCATTTTAGCAAAATATTCCAACTATCTACACGTCATAGCTAGAACCCTTTACACCAAAACTATAAGTAACATGGAGAAAAGTATCCAAATGCTCAAGTATAAGAAAGGTATGATCTGCTCATAGGATTATAGGATTAATGCTCCCAAGCAAACTTGAATAACTTAGCTTGCTAGTGTTTTTTGCGTCCTTTAGTATGCAATCAGGGGGTTGCCCCTGCATAAAAATTTAAATTGTATTCAATGGGAGAAATTACTAGCTTAAAACACTAATACAGGCAGAACTTAAAAAAGAAGAAGGCAAAAGGAACCAAAGCACATGCATGTATCTGAAGAATTAGTTGGCCATACAGCAATCCATAAAGAAACACAATGCAAAACACATGAGAGATGTGAACAAAGATTTAATAATTGTAAGGGAAGTGTAACTGAAATTTTAGTGCCAATGGGCATGAAGTAAGTAGAATTATTCTACATTCACATCACATGTATTATTTTATAGCACAACAGTTCCAATACCAAGATATGTAGGAGCTTAATTCATCAGATGCAATGGCCAAATCACAAATACAACAGCAGCCCATAAAATGTAGCAGCACATGTCGTTCACTATTAGGCCAAAATGCTATGGCAAAAACCAAACAACCATTTAATCTCAATTCATTACCGATCATAGAAGCCAACTGTAGGTAATGGCCAAGCAGCAAAATTCAGAACTGCACAACCATTACACCTTAGTTCTCAAAATAGAAACCAAGTGCAGCAATATGTTCTCAGTGCAACAACACTCAAAATTATCTCAAGGTTGTCCCAACAATGAATTTAAAAGTGCCACAACAGCCTTTAAGACAGTACACCTTGACAAGGAGATGTAACAACATAGCACCCTTGATCCTAACAGTGTTTTATACAACAGAATGTGGCAACTACTGCCTGCCCATTTAACACTGATAAGGCTCCAATTGCAGTAACGGTTAACAAAAAATATGCAGTAATAGCTTACCTGAAGTTCAGCAGCCAAATGATCCAAAATGCAGCAGTTTCTTACCAACAAACCCAACTCCAAATGTGGCTCGAAAAACCAACAGCAGGCAGCAGTCACTCCATTTCAAGTTTAGCAGCAAATTAGGGATTTCGATAAGCCCCCAAGTTATGCAAAACGTAACTTCTTAGAATAATGGTTTTACATATACAAAGACTCAAACGAAGTAGCCAATTTACATTGCAATTTTCCTACTAAAACGTATTTCTTATTCCAAGCAAATCATTCTTATAGACAAATTAATAAACAGTAATTGAAAACCATGAAACGACATTGGTAATTCATAGATTGTATTCAGCCATCTTTATCGGCATTCAAGTTCAAAGGAAACGAACATGATCAACACCTATATATTAGAAAGTTAAGAATAAACCTGCTCATTTGTCAACGTCAAGAATATACGTTTCTGCATGGGATAGCACTTCTCAATAATTTGAAGATCTTGTGATCCTCCAAAGGAACTATTGGAGATATGGTGAGATATGGTTTATCACTACAGAGATGGAGAAAAGTTCTATCACGTAACTTCTTAGAATAATGGTTTTACATATACAAAGACTCAATCGAAGTAGCCAATTTACATTGCAATTTTCCTACTAAAACGTATTTCTTATTGCAAGCAAATCATTCTTATAGACAAGTTAATAAACAGTAATTGAAAACCATGAAACAACATTGGTAATTCATAGATTGTATTCAGCCATCTTTATCGGCATTCAAGTTCAAAGGAAACGAACACGATCAACACCTATAGACATGTATTCTAAGGCATAATGCATACCTTTATTAATACCTTTAACAGAGATTCTAAACTCCGAAGAATCTATATTTCTATCATGCCATATTCAATAAGTCAGTAATTAAGTCCTAAAACATAGTACTCAAGCATCGCGCCACAACACAAACCAATATTATGTGTTCTCTATGAAGATCAAAGGAGAAGTTAAAAATCTGACCTTTTCAGACTTAAAGAAAGCGGTGATATCTTATCACTTTTCAGTTATGAAATCCACCTTAGCATCGCGAACTTAAGAAAAATACTGACAAACAGAAAAATAACTCGAGCTACAATGAGTCTGCATTTAAAACTCGTCATTATTCAATTGTTCGATGGAGGAACCATGGAGACAAAAAGAACTAGTAAAAGGAAAAAGCTGCAAAATTTACAAGTCTCTAACCAAATTAAGCTTGGACTTGTTGACATATTTCCTTAATGTTTCAGCTCCATCTGACATGTGATTCATCTTTTTGAAATTTGGCAAAGGCGGAGAGATGGACTGGAATTCCAAAGTTTAACTCAACCACGAAACATTTCACCTTAAAAAAAAGAGTAAAATCAGAAACTTTTTAGTTATTCAGAAAGTTATAAAAAGGAAGAAGAAGAAACATGCAGAATCTTCTCATGCTTTAAAAGAAAGAAAAAGTGGAAAGGAATTAACTTATAATTTACAAAAGAAAGCAACAAGTGACCCACACTGGGCTCCAATTAACACAAAACTAATCCAATAAGATAACAAACATAAGCAAGTCAGATATTTCCAAATTCAATTCACCAAAATACAAACCTGAACGAAGTTTCCGAGGAACAGAATCATGATCAACTCCATTACACTCATCAAAAAACTACAAAATTTAAATGGGTTATGAATAAACAAACCAAACACCATATCCAATATTTTCCAATTATAGATATACACTAATTGAGCTAAAATTTCCAACCTTTTTGGGAAACTTAAACCGCTTTCGAACAGAAACATTGGGATTCATCTCATCAATGTTGTTCATACTAGATTATACTTCACCAGCAACACTCAAGTTCGCTTCCTTTTCTTCGCAGTTATGACATTTTCATTTCCTCCTTTGCAATCTAAGCGTTCAAAGCAAAACCCAGTAATATTATTATAGAATTTGGAGAAAACAGAACTTACAAGAAAATGAAAAAACAAAATTTGCCCCCTATTCTTCAATTTCTTTGCAATTATGACATTTTATCCATTACAATCAAAACCCAGTAATATCATCAGAGAATTTAGAGAAAACAGAACTTACAAGAAACTCAAAACAAAAAGAAGGATAAATAACTATAACAGATAACTAAAAATGTAGAAAAGGAGGAATACAAGATGACACGCGTTACTCAACCTTGCAAACACCAAAATTAATCCACACATATATGGATGAATAAGAATAAGAATATTTTGCAGAAACAGACAAGAAAAACATTAATGAGGTTTTGTTATTTAGTAACCGTTAAATTTAATACGAAGAAGACGAAACAACGAGTTAAAACAAACAAAAAAAATCATATTCATCAAATTCACTTTCACCCTTATAGCATTACCAATTCCACCAAAACAAAAAATCTCCCGTCTTTTTTCTTGTCCATTTCTGGGGAAAAAAAAGTATCTCCACCAACATTAAATTGAAAAAAAAAAAAAACTTTCCAGACCCAAATTTTTTACAACAACCACAAGTGGGTACTATTTCTGATAGACCATCGGCTGAAAAGAAATGTAAATGACACAAGAAAGGGTCCAATATTTTTCTATTCTACAAAAAAAACTAGCAAGTGAAATAAAGCAACTACTAACTTCTATAGTCAAAAGATAACCAAATCATGGTACATATTCGATATAGGAACATATTCACATCCATCTAGCAAGTGAAATAGAGAAACTACTAACTTCTATAGTCATGATTTTCAGAGAACACATAATTTAATCTAAATTCTATAACACATCAGGACACGAAATACATACAAAAAATAAGACATGAAAAGCAAACATGAATAAGTATCTAATCTCGATGTTAAAAAAATCAGTTAATTGAAACCCTTAAGTCATCAACCACAATCGCAACCTCCAACTTCGAGAAGCGATAAAATGAAAATCAAATTCGAGAATCACATAAAAGTCCACAATACATAAATTCCCACGGATACAATTAACAAAAGAAAAACCTAAAATTTTAGCAAATCAACCTCAAATACTCTACCTGATGAATTAAATAGAAGTCGATTTTGAGAAACAACAACAACAGGTGGTTAAATCAACAAAGGAGTGAACCCCAAACCTTAAATCAAAAGAGAGAGAAAGGGAAAAGGCCGTGGACGGCGACGACGATGGAAAATTGGCAATGTAGACGACGCTCTCTCTCTCTCTCTATCTATCTGTGTTGTGTTGGGTGTGTTTGAAGTGAGAGGAAATAAATGAGTGCCCTAGCATATATCTTTTTTTTAATATTTAACGACGGATTAGCGACGGATTTTATATTCCGTCGCTAAATAATATATTGACTTCTTTTAATAATTAATATTGTAACGAATTTTTCTGTTGCTATGAATATATATTTTTTGGAGAAAAATTGAAAGGTCTGGTGATGGATTTTCCGTTGCTGAATCTGTCACTACATAAAATTAAAATTTGTCGCGCCTCTTCTGTTGCTAAATCTGTAGTGAAATTTAAGGCGCCAAAATTTCGCGCTAATAATTAGTGACGAAATTCAGTTTTCGTTGCTAGTCCGTCGCTATATAATGAGATAAAATTTTAGTTGCTTTTCTTGCGACAAAATGAGCATTCCGTAGCTAGTCCGTCGTTAATTAGCAACAGAATATGGTCTGTCGCTAATGTTCCGTCACTAAACGCTGATTTTTTAGTAGTGTATCATACATATTATGTAGTAAAATTTAGGCAATTATGGAGCCATATTGTCGTTTTCAACTAGAGCATTTATTAGATCTTACTAATTATTCTTGCCTCTATTTTAATTTATGTGACACTTTTTATTTCGCCAGAGTATTTGGCTGTATGAAGCTAAATTGAATTAGATCAACTTAACATTTTAAATTAAATTTAGATATTATAAATACAAAAAGTACTATAAATTGCAACATTAACTTAGAAGAAATAGTTTTAAGCATAAACTATATATGGAGAACTAAATTGATTCTTGACGTTCATTTAATGAATTTAATTTCCCCCCTTAATTTCATCTAATACTAAGCTTAAATCACTGTATTTAGCTAGCTAGCATAAACTCTTGTCAAATGAAATATTATGAGTGAAATTAAAACTTAATAATACCAAAAAAAAAAAAAAAACTCTATCTATAAATACAAAATTTATATGCTCACAAATTCATAAAAATGTCAATATTTTTCAATTTTATGATTTCCACCGAGTTGTATTATTTTACATAATTTATATTATGTTACCTTACAGAATGGCGAGACGCCTTTCCCTTTGGTATTTAATGATTTTTCTGCTAAACTTCCTTCCTCTTAATTAATTTTTGTTTAAAAATTATCTAATAAGTTGACTAAAGAACATTAACAATAATAAAGACTTGTCAATACATATTTAACATGCTAGTAAACTGTTAATTATGCAATAAGAAAATATATGACTACTTTTATATTTTGGGTTTGGGCCCGAGCTTAGCGCGGACCTCAGATAACCATATATATATATATATATATATATATATATATATATATGAACATGGTAACATGACCAACAAATTAAAGCCTCAAATAGACAAGAGATTGATCAATATGGAGGTGGTGGTATAGAAACAATTGGACTAGTTGTTTCACATGGTAACATGACCAACAAATTAAAGCCTCAAATAGACAAGAGATTGATCAATATGGAGGTGGTGGTATAGAAACAATTGGACTAGTTGTTTCACATGGTAACATGACCAACAAATTAAAGCCTCAAATAGACAAGAGATTGATCAATATGGAGGTGGTGGTATAGAAACAATTGGACTAGTTGTTTCCGCGGGCCTCCATGTTGATGGAGGCCGCCGAGGCCGTACTCTCGTCGGGTAGAAACAGCCAGTGGCCACATTCCTATAAATAAACAGGTTTTCTCTGTAAGGCTATTCTGAAAATGGCCACTTCTTGTATAATAAGTAAAGCAATGATACAAGTTATATTCATCTTCATTTCTTTAGTTTGGGACCTGTTTCTTATTGCTGGGGGTTTTGGGAATATGGATTATATACTTCCTGCGTTCCAAAAAGATTATCTTACTTTCCTTATTAGTTTGTCCCAAAAAGATTGACACATTTCTATATTTAAAAGTAATTTAACTTATCAGATGATTTACAGCCACATAAATATCTAAGGCTTATTTCGAACCACACATTTCAAATCTTCTTTTATTTCATAAACTTCGTGTCAAATCAAACTAAGACAATCATTCTGAGACAGAGGGAGTAGTACCTAACTCTTTTTCATTGGTAAGATTTTATAGTGTGTATGTCTTGTCAGGAGACATTTGACTATTCAAAAATGTTGCAAGCACAAACGTCTAGGAAATTGGAAGCCAATTCAGACGACGTTGGCAAGATGCATGTAACGTAATGCTAGTTAGGTTAGGATTGCACTTGCCATAGTGAAGCTAGCCAAAAAGCAAGTCGGGTAGGCCAGTGATAGTACAAGGAAGCTAACACTAGACATTGTCTTATTGTCCTTTGGAAATTATCTAAATCGGGCAGATCAAACATTTCCTCATCCTGCTCAAGCAGATGCTGAACCTCATTATTTAGTAGCTCTCCGAAGTCAGAGAGATAGGTGGGGCGAAGCCGATGATGGCGAGTCGGCTCCTATGCTATTAGATATGTCCTGCCTGGTCCTCCTCCCCCAGCATGGTGGAGGAGGTTCCGTAGCACGTCATGAGCACTGGGCTGATCAGGGACGGTTGTCATGAATTTCTGAAAATGACTTATCAATTACCAACCTCCTTGAATTAGCTAGTCCTTAATTTCCCTTATCAATTTCGTCAATGTTTAGCTTCATAGGAATTCTCATTTTCTTTCGAAGAAATTAACATGACATGACACTTGGGAGTTTTACTTTTCTATCACGAACTGTCAATGGCAAGGCAATTTCTTCTGGTCTGGAAATCTTGCACGAGATGATCAAATCATGACTTTCTAAAATGTAGCAAGAGATTAATTGTGCGACTCATTAATGAAATTTTTTCATATGACTAGTTACATTTAAATAAAAGAAATTAATTGTACAAATATTCTTGGTGAATTTAATTTGTTGTTGAAATTAGAACCTCAACCCCATCTTTAGAAGACTTTTTTTTTCCAGGCACCTACCACTTTAAGGACTGATGAGAATTTCAATTTCAAGAAGCAGAATGCTAATTCACCGCCATATCGGCATCTGCAAATTAAAACCGTGTTGCTAAAAGTCATTGTACTAGATTAGATTTTACCGATCTCATGTGTTATATTTTACCAACATTCTACGAGAGGAAATATATAATTGAAATAGAATTATAATGTGCCATAAAATCAAACAGATAAAAGCTCAATCCCGGACTTATTTAATACTCCATCTGTTTCAATTTATGTGAATCTATTTTGGGAGTTTACGAGGTGGTACTTTGACCAAGTTTTCCTTCCATCATTTCTAAATTATTTAAATTATAAATTATAATGACTTATCGTATTTTTAATGTAGTTTCTAAATATATAAAATTTATTTTTACAAATTTGAAAAATCTATGTCAAAACTTATGGTCAAAGTTATAAAATTTGATCCTCACACTCCGAAAAGGTTCACATAAATTGAAACGGAGAGAGTATTTTTATGATAAAACAATGAGAATCCTTTTCCTCTTCATTCTTGGAGCTCACGTAACTTATCTTGGCGAAGTACTTGGGATTCAGTTTGTTGAATTTAAAGTCTCTTTATCAATCCTTCAAGAGGTCGGTCCCCTTAAAAAACAAAGATTATTTTCTGTACAGGTCTCAACTATCAATTGAAGGAAAATTATTCACCACTAATGTGAATAAAAGATCAATAAATTCATAACACACGTCACTTTTATGAATTACATGTGAATGGAGACTTTGATCTTTCGTAACACATGGAGGTGAAGGGCAAAGAAAAGTTATTACCTGCGGAACATTGGCATTTGATGGACTGTTAAGGATATTATTAGTATAGAGACTATTAATATCCCTCTATCCCATATTAGTTGTCATGTTTTCCTTTTCCATATACACGTCTCTTAAGAAATCATAAATAAAAATTAATTTTGTAAAATAACAAGTATTTTGAGACAAATATTTTTAGTAACGTTGACCAGTAATACGGGACGGAGGAAGTACAAGGAGATGAAAATTGGTAAGTACGTTGTGGAATTTCTCATGAATTTTCTTTGTTGTTTCTTCTATCATTGTTTTTGACACATTCAAGGCCTCCTAGTATGCAAGACCTGAATTATAAATTCTGACGAATCAAATAGAGTTATAACCCCATTCCAAAACCTCAAGCAATAATAAGCCTCTTTAAGAAAACACAGAGAAAATGAAGATGATAATTTGTATCTTAGCATTACTTTGTATACAAGAAGTGGCCATATTCCAGAATAGCTATTTAGACGAAACCTGTTTAGGTATAGGAAAGTGGCCACTGGTTGTTTCAGCTTTGCGACCTTCTGAGCCTCCTCCACCACCACCGAAGCCCGGGACGATAATTAGTCCACTTTTATTGGTTCCTGCTCCTAAGGATCGGCACAGAATTAGGCCAGGAGTATTTCCACCACTTCCATATTGATCATGTTCATGCTTTTAGTACTCCAGCGATCGAACACCCTTTGTGAGTAGTTTGCATACAACATAAATATAGTCCAATAATTGGCCATCAGAACGCCAGCAAAGTTTCCTTTTTGTATTTGTTATCAACCATGGTATATTATGTAATGAGATGATTGCATTGGCTATGTTATTGTTATTTTTTTTATAGAGATACACGAAAATAAATTCATATTTATCATAACTAGTATAGTATACCGGGGTCCTCGGCCAGAACGTACCACATCGTACAAGGTTCCCTGCATGTGGCTTGTCTGTCCGAGGCACTGCTCACAATGCTATTCCACTTTAAAACAACAGCAACAATAACTTTATAGCACATATACAACAATAAATCCCGGAAAATGAGGAGTTACGGTATTCTAATTTCTTTCACACAAACCCTAGTCATCAATGTCCCCATCCACTCACCGGCCACCGCCGCAACTCCACCACCAACCTCTTCTCCACCGCTTATCACTGCCGACTGTCGTTGCTCCGTACAATCATCGGAGCTTTGCCGGAAAATCAAATGATGTTATCCGTCAATCTTTTTAATTCCTTCATTTGGAATTTCATTTTTTGCCCGATTTTTGTCTCATGGCTTTCACTTCTTCTCCTCTCCCATGTACATATGTATATCATTGTATGATATATGTACGTCAATGTACACACTTGAAATACGCATGACACACAGTGTTATATACTGATATGCGTGACATATACAACATATAAATATACACGCTTGTATGTCGTCGTTTGTACTTGAATATCGTATGTATGCCACGGTATGTACAGATTAGAGGCTTTGTCAATTTTTTTTTGAGATCAACTGTATAGCTAGGAAGAGTGAGTTCTTTATAGCTCGACGGTTTCTCCTTACTTTGTCCAGTCAACTTGCACGTATTTTGACTATATTATTGGATACATGCTATCTATCACCGACATAGATATGAGAGGTACACATGTTCTTTGTCGGTTTTATACGGATTTGCAAGGGGATTTACATGTGAGAGTTATTATTGCTATTCTAGTCAATTCTATGTTGGCAATGCAAAGCCAAAGTTTCTTTGTGATTCCTCTTTTCCTTACTCATCTTTTCTCCTCTATAAAGTGTAAATGTCCCACATAAGTGGAGGAAAGTCTTTCTTTCCTCATTATATTGAATTGTGTGTTGTTGGGTTGGTGAATGGGCTAGAAAAAGAGATGGGCCTCGCACACATGAGAATTGGGCTCAGTAGGCAAAAGTGATGAATTCCCCCCCCCCCCCCCCCCGCACGCGAGGTATACGTAAGGCCTAACTGTTAGTTTTGAGCCTACCCGAAATTGTCTGAATATAAGCTTACCAGATATATCTCCGATTCTGAATTCGTATCTCCCGGAATTAGGTGCCAAATTCATGTCTCCGAAATTAACAGTTAAAGGCTCATTACTTCAGCACTAATAGCGATTTTTATTTTCTTAAACGTTGGAGACGTTACAAAATCTTATGAGACGTTTCAGATTTAGCCGTTATCACCGCCTTACCTTTTACCTATATAAATAGAGGTCTTCTTCATCATAAAATCACTGTTTCTCTTCCCAGGAAAAATACTTTGTTCAAGCTCTATACTTCCAACCACTAGTGGAGGTGTTCGGGAGTTGTTGTGGAACCTTGGGGAGCGTACCGGGCTAAATGATTTGCGTGGTCGGTCCGGAAATCGCTTTCAAGACAGTGGTTTCCAACGACACAACAGTGGTTTCATAATTTGTTTTCTTGTTATTCTTGTTATTGATTTATATTGTTCTCAACTTTTACTAACATTACAATGTTCTGGGCCGCTCCACCACTGCCTTGAGATCTTGGATTGGATGCTCAAACTCTTTTACGTCGTGTAACTTTGCCCACCAAAACTAACGAAAGTACAAAGGAATTATTGGTGCTTTGTTGTCTCGATTGGAAGATTTGAACCAATGTCTGGAGATTTGCGCTCAATCATTGGCCATTTCTTCCTTGGCTTTTATTTTTCAAACTATTTTAGTATTTCTTTTGATAATATATCATGTTAGAGTACATTATAAACTCTGATATGTTAGTCCTTAAGGAAAGATTTTGACCACCCTTAAGCATAAAAAAAACTATCCCATCCAAAGATCCGATTTTTCAAAAACAGCGACCCTTTAAGAAAACAACCAATAAGTAGCCTTTTGACAAAACAATAATAAATCAATAAAGAAAAGACAATGCTATACATGACACTTACCCGCGCCATGAGAATTTTTCACCTTTTTCAGAATTGTTTTTTAATTTCATTTTATTTGAAAGTCACTGTTAGGCCATGAAAAATCCATTAAGTTGTATTTGGAGTTTAGAAAGTAAGGATCTAGTAGTTCAGTTGGTTGACTACCTGACGTTTCACCTTATTGGTCAGGGTTCGAATCCCCACGTTGTAATCCCCTCACCCATTTCCCCTACCCCCTGTGTAATTGGAAAAACAAAAAGGAATTTGGAAAACACCTAAAGTCATGTTTTCACTTTCAATACATTCAAACAACCAAATATTCTTTGCAAAAACTATAACCAAGCACAACACCATCTTCAACTATAACTCCAACTCCAACTTCAAAATTTCAAATAAAGTGAAAAAATATTTGGTTTTCATGGTGAAACGCCTAGATTCCCAATAAAATAATGGCAAGGAAAGAAATAGAAAATAGAAAACTTTGTTTCATTATATGAAATTAATTAAAAGGAATCATCTCATTACATGATGAAAATGAAACTAAATAAGATACCATGGTTGAGTAGCATATATACAAGGGGATAATTAGGGGAACTTTCCACATATTTCTGATGACCAATTATTGGAAAAAATGAAAATGATCATGCACAAGTAAATTAAGCACCACACTACTAAAAAAATCACTTAATTTTAGTTTATCGGTGAGGAATTTTCAACAAAAAGTCCTCCAAAAATGTTACAGACGAGCCAATTTCCGACTAGATGATTGATCAATATGGAGGCAGGGGTGCTGGAAGTACTTTTGGCCTGACTATGTGGCGATCCTTCGGAGCAGGAGCATGTAATAAACTTGGTGTAATTACTGTCCCGCTCCTCGGTGGTGGAAGAGGCGGCGGGTCAAGTCTCGGTTGAGCACGTAACAACCCAGCAGAAACAACCACTGGCCAAATTTCTATGCCTAAAGAGGCTTTTTCTGTAAAGCTATTTTCAAATATAGCCACTTCTTGTATAACAAGTAGTGCAATGATATAAGTAATCATCTTCATTTCTTTAATTTGGAAGGTTGTTTATATATGAAATCTTGTCGTAGGTTTTGGGATGATGTATTATAACCTTTTTTGATTATTCGTTGGAATTTATAGTATAGGTTTTGCTAGGAGACCGTGAATATCTAGTAAAAAAGAACATGTAAGAAGAAACAACAAAGAAAATTAGTCAATTTCCAAATGAGAACTACATTATTTACCAACCTCTTATTTGACTTTACATTCCTTATGAGCCTGTCAATGTTTGCTACATAGAAATTCTCCGTTCCATTTGAAGAAAACGAGTAGGAACGGATTGTACCTATATTCTCTGTTTTTTTAAGTTATGGCTAAATGTTAAATACTTTGCAACTGCTGGTTATATTTTTCTGAACAACAGCCAGCTGGTTATATTTTTCTGAACAACAGCCAGAAAAGTATATTTTTACCCAGTTATGGCGAAATAAAACCGGTTGCCACTTATGTATTAAACACAAATCACAGTTTACAATATATTTAAATTTTTAGCCACTTTATCAATGCATTATTCTGCTTCTTGTAGAATTAATATATACTACAAAGTACTACTGACTTCTGACAAAAAGCGAAACGGTTTTTTTTTTAAAAAAAAATAATTAAATTTTAGACATTCACAGTATACCTTAAACTATCTAACTTATCAAGTCAAACTACTCTAAAACTAGAATTACCACAGCAAATAAAAATGTTGCTTTATTTGTTTTCATTGTTTATCACAAAATTACAATTCCAACTTTAAGATAGTGGTATGAAGTTTAAAATTCCTGAACTGAATTTTAGAATATTGTCATGAAGTTTGAACTGAACATCAGGACATGCACTTAATGAAATTCAAAAAAGCGGGTCTTTGCCCTGCTCTTTACATATAGTGAAAACATATATACATATAGTGAAAACATGAACATGTTAACATAACCTGTGTATAGTAGGTTGTACTTTTGTTATGTCGTTGTGAAGTTGGAGGCATGGATGTTAATCCACCTCTATGTAAAGCACTGGTTTTTTGGTGATAATGAAATACCCAGAAGGCTTCTGGGAAATTGGAATTAAAAAAAAAAAACATGAACATGTTAACACACCAGCAAACTAAAGCCTAGAGATGATCATCAATATTGAGGAGGTGGTGGAGGTGGCGGAGAAGGTCTCATCATCTCGGCTGAAATAACCAGTGGCCACAATATTCCTATAGCTAAAGAGGCTTTTTCAGTAAAGCTATTCTCAAAAAATGGCCACTTCTTGTGATCAAAGTAATGCAAACATACAAGTTATTATAATCTTCTTCATTTCTAAAAGCATATTGCTGGAGGTTTTTGGAATATGGGTTGCACCTCTTTCTTCATTTGTAAGAATTTTATTTATAATGTGTGCGTACTCTTGGTAGGAGGCATTTGAATATTCAAAAATGTTTAAAGCACAAACAACAACAACAACAAGCCCAGTAGAATCTCACAATGTGGGGTCTGGGGAGGGTAGAGTGTACGCAGACCTAACCCCCACCTTGAAAGGTAGGGCGGCTGTTTCCGAAAGATCCTCGGCTCAAGAGAGGAAAACAACGCAAAAAGTCAGATAGGGACAAGCATATAAAAAATAATATGAAAACGAGGAATAACAAAAACGAGAAAGTCATGATAGAACAGTCCGGAAAGAAAGGAGCATTAGCTACCATAGATAAATAAGATAATCAAAGTACAAAGGCCCAACAAATATAAACAGAAATCAAATGTAGAAATCAAATGGCAATAAACGAATGAGCAAAACTACAACTACTAGGGTGAAAGGATAAGCAACCTAGCCTTCTATCCTAATCTGAGTACTCCACAACCTCCTATCTAAGGTCATGTCCTCGGTAAGCTGAAACTGTGCCATGTCCTGTCTAATCACCTCTCCCCAATACTTCTTCAGCCTCCCTTTACCTCTCCTGAAACCGTCCATAGCCAACCTCTCACACCTCCGCACTGGAGCATCTGTGTCTCTTCTCTTCACATGCCCAAACCATCTCAGCCTAGCTTCCTGCATCTTGTCCTCCACCGATGCCACTCCCACTTTGTCCCGGATAGCTTCATTCCTAATTCTATCCCTCATAGTGTGCCCACACATCCATCGCAACATTTGCATTTCCACGACTTTCATCTTCTGAACGTGAGAGTTCTTGACTGGCCAACACTCTGCCCCGTACAATAAAGTCGGTCTAACCACCACTTTGTAGAACTTGCCTTTAAGTTTTGGTGGTACTTTCTTGTCACACAACACTCCGGAAGCGAGCCTCCATTTCATCCACCCTGCACTAATACGATATGAAACATCATCGTCGATATCCCCATCTCCCTGTATAATAGACCCAAGATACTTGAAACTTCCTTTCTTTTGAATGGCCTAGGTACTAAGCCTCACTTCCTCGTCAGCCTCATGCGGTACGCCACTGAACCTGCACTCCAAGTATTCTGTCTTGGTCCTACTCAATTTAAATCCTTTAGACTCCAACGTCTGTCTCCGGCCCTCCAGCTTATCGTTAACTCGCTACAAGTCTCGTCAATCAAGACTATGTCATCCGCGAACAACATACACCAAGGAACCTCACCTTGTATTTGTCACGTCAATTTATCCATCACCAAGGCGAATAGAAATGGGCTAAGAGTTAATCCCTGATGCAACCCCATTAGAACAGAGAAGTGCTCTGAGTCTCCTCCTACCGTCCTTACCCTGGTCTTAGCTCCATCATACATGTCCTTTATCGCTCTAATGTACACCACAGGTACACCTTTAGCCTCCAAGAATCTCCATAAGACCTCTCTTGGCACTTTGTTGTAAGCCTTTTCTAGGTCAATGAATACCATGTACAAGTCCCTCTTCCGCTCCCTATACTGCTCAACCAATCTCCTTACAATATGAATGGCTTCTGTAGTCGAGTGCCTCGGCATGAATCCAAACTGGTTCTCTGAAAAAGACACACCTCTCCTCGCCCTCATCTCCACCACCCTTTCCCACACTTTCATAGTGTGACTTAGCAGCTTGATACCTCCATAGTTGTTACAGCTTTGAATGTCGCCCTTGTTCTTGTACAAGGGAATCATTGTACTCCACCTCCATTCTTCGAGCATCTTCGCTGTCTTGAAAATGACATTAAACAATGCAGTCAGCCACTCCAAGCCTACCCTGCCTGCATTCTTCCAAAATTCCCCAGGAATCTCGTCAGGTCCAGTCGCTCTTCCCCTGCGCATCCTACGAACAACTCCCTTAACCTCCTCATCCTTTATACTCCTACAATATCCAAAGTTGCGACGCATATCAGAGTGCTCCAAATCTCCCAACACAATGTCTCTGTCCCCTTCTTCGTTCAAGAGTTTATGAAAGTATGACTGCCATCTCTGTCTAATGTGGGCTTCCTGTACCAACACTTTGTCATCCTCGTCCTTGATGCACTTTACTTGATCCAAGTCGCGTGCCTTCCTCTCTCTCGCCTTGGCAAGCCTAAACAGCTTCTTATCCCTACCTCTGTCCTCTAGTTCTGCATAAAGGCGTTCAAAGGATGCCGTTTTTGCCGCCGATACTGCCAACTTCGCCTCCTTTCTCGCCATCTTATACTTTTCCCTGTTCGTCCGCTTCTCTTCATCATCCTTGCTATCGACTAACTTCAAATATGCCTGCTTCTTTGCTTCCACCTTCCCTTGGACTTCTCCATTCCACAACCAACCCCCTCGGTGCCCATCACAGCGGCCTCTTGAGACCCCCAATACCTCTCTAGCTGCTTCCCTAATGCAACTGGCCGTCTTATCGCACATTCTGCTCGCATCCCCCCTACTATCCCGCGCTCTCATAGCCATCAACTTCTCCCCCATCTTTAGGGCACTAGACAAAATCAAACTCCTCCACCTAATCCTCGGTCGATCATCCACGACCCTCTTCTTCTTCTTCCTCCTTATCTCTAAATCCATCACCAATAGCTTATGTTGGGTCATAAGATTCTCACTCGAAATGACCTTGCAGTCCTTACAGAGGCCTTTATCATCTTTTCTAAAGAGCAAAAAGTCTATCTGCGTCGCAGCCACCGAGCTACGGAAGGTTACCAAGTGCTCCTCCTTCTTCGGAAAACTCGAGTTGGCTACCACCAATCCAAAAGCCTTTGCGAAATCCAGGAGTGAGGCTCCTCCACCGTTCCTATCCCCGAAGCCAAATCCTCCATGCACCTCGTCATAACCCCTCGAAACAGACCCAATGGTTTAAAGCACAAACAAGAAAGAAAATTCATGAATGTCAAAAAATGATTTATCAATTACCAACCTCCTTGAATTAGTCTTCGAAGTCTTTAAATGAATCGGTTCAAAAGCAAGTATTGAATACCGGGTGAAAAATATTGTTTTTAAAAAAAAAAATTGTTAACACCTACAATTTTAAGATCTAGGTACTGATAATATCCCATATATGATCTCGGAAATTCTCACCTCATTAGCTAGTTTTTGTGATTGATTTAGACCCAAGGTCCCTTTTTTTTCAATCACGGTATCAAAGTCGGGGCCATCACAATTTATTGTTTACCCAAAGTTGGTCTCCCATCTTATATTGTCCATGCTCCAAATATCCATTCCTGGGTGTACGAGGGTGTTGAGTCCCACGTCGGTTGGCGATAAGGAAAATCAATCACTTTATATGATCTTGACATTCTTCACCCCATGAGCTAAATTTTTTAGTTGAATTAGCCCAAGATTCATTTCTTTATCAATGAAAATAAGGATCAACAAAACTTGGATGACACATGAAAATTTATAAATTTCTCTAGTCATCTGTTGAAAGGTTGAATAATGTGTTGTTAATTGTTATCATTACAACCTCGACCACATCTGTAGAAGATTTATTTTTAAATTTGAAGAAGTACATTACAAAACCGTGTTTCTATAGAAGTCATAGGATTAGACGGTCCCAAAAATGTTGATCATTCTTCGTACATCGAGACGTTTTTTTTTTCTCATTCAAAGTCTAGTATCTACTATGGCTCGATTAATTCAGGTTTGCCTGCTTTCAAATTCATTTGCAAAGTTCAAACTCGTGACCTCTATTAGTGTATCTTATCTTTGCTAGGAAAGTTCCTCTTGTACTAGGATATCTATAAAGAAGTATGTCTGTTAACAGAGTAAGTCAGGATTATGATTATGTATTTGTATATTGTGTCCTAATTACTGATGCAGTTGTCGATTTACTTTTTGCATTTATGATTTATTCCATCAAATTAATGAATAGAATGGGGATATCAGAATGTATCACTCCTCAAGATATCGATTAGACATAATACTGAAAAGTGCGCTAAAGAATATAGGCCATATCGTTTTACTTGCTAAACAATGTTACAGAGTATAGACTAGTACAAGGGCTTAATGACATGTTATAGAGTGTGTAACAATGTCAGTAATCAAGTCGCCCGGGCAAAAGTTCGCAAAAGGGAGGCAAACCAAAAAATTTATATATACTAGATGGCGTATGCCTGAGCTGTGCACGGGTCCAATACTTTAGATTATAATGTATCTAAAGTGTTTGATAGTGATAATATATATATATATATATATATATATATATATATATATATATATATTTATTGCTAATAAACATATATAAGTTTGCACTATTTTTATGAATATATATATTATGTTTAAAACACGATTAATATAATATTGTAGTTTGTGCTCCGTATTCAAAACTTTATTATATTAGTGTTTGCTACGAATTCAAAATTTGCAAAAATTTATTAATACTTTTTAAAAGAGAAGACTTGTTTAAAAGGAAACTATTTTCCTCTCTTTGAGATAAAACAATAGCAATATTTAAGCATCAGTTGATACTTTGAATTTTAATTCGATTAATTTAAAGGTGTAAAATATTCTATTGTTAATGTATTTTTTTTATCAAATTTTGATTTGGATAATTGTAATTCAAATCATTAAATTAATTTTACATGTTTAAAACAAAATAAAGTAGAAAATTGATTTTTTATTTGAACGAAGAATACTATTTTTTTAATTTTTGGTGAATATTCTTGGTTTAGCTCATTTTACTTGTCATGTTGTCTTTTATACGATATTTTTAAGGAAACGTCAATTAGAATTAGAATTTGAATATTTTACCTTATTTATTATTTGATCTTCATTTAATATTATGTTTTATTTTACGACATTAATCTCTTTTCACATTTATTAGAGTAAGAATAAAAATGAAAAAGTAATTAAATTCTATCTTTTTTTAAAATATAAATATTTTAAGTATATTTATTTTAGTAAACATAACAAATAAATGACATGGCGGAATAGCAAATACAACAGTTAAATATCTAGATTAGATCTTAGGCTAATATAAGAAAAGAAAGGAAATTATATGGTTTGACTACTTAACCTTTTGAAGAAAACCAATAATATTGGGTCCATATTTTTTGCCGTACAATAATTTTATTTGCTCCCACTCATGGGTTGATACGCATGTGACAATGAATCCACCATTATTGACTTAATGAAGATACTTTGAAAATTACATGAATATTGTTTGATTTTTTAATATGGGGTGTACGTTGTTTTTTTTTTTTTTTGACATTGCTTGTTTTTTTAATATGGGG
Source organism: Lycium barbarum (assembly GCF_019175385.1). Classification (NCBI taxonomy): domain Eukaryota; kingdom Viridiplantae; phylum Streptophyta; class Magnoliopsida; order Solanales; family Solanaceae; genus Lycium; species Lycium barbarum. Next base: position 116,210,235 of record NC_083346.1, on the reverse strand, counting down.
TCAATTTTTTTTTTATATTGCTTGATTTTTTTAATATGAGATCCATTTTTTTTTTTTTGCATGAGTTTGGAGGTGATGGGGTTTACCCTTTTCCTTTTTATTTTTTTAAATTTTTTGTCTTGCTTTTTTTTTTTAGTAAGGGATCCACTTTTTTTTTTTTTTAATTGAACGGTGACTGACGACGTAACTCTATAGAAAATCATGTTTCTATAGAGTAGTAATAATATATATTCACTCACACTCTATGAGATGCTAAGTCTGTCGTGTGTGGCGCTCGCGCAACACACAGCACCACGCTGGCATGGAATTATAGCAAGACAATTGTCAAGCTATGCGTCACTCTACTATCGCGCAATTGCAAGGCCCATCGCATGGCTAAAATTATTTAAATTTTACGTAGTCAACCCAAAATCAAACTTGAGATGTCAGGTCTGAAGTTAACTTCAGTCCTTCAGATTTAAAGTTGGGAATTGGGATACCTTATATTCATTCATCTGAATGGCATTTCGAACTTCAAATTTCGATCTGAAGTTAATCCGGCTTGACAAGTTTCAGATTTCAGACCTTCGAGTTGAAGTTTAAATAGCAGGCTTTAAAATTCAGCTTCAGTCAAAGCGCACGTATACGTTGTTGTCTAAACTACACGTAAACAATAATAAAGAGAATCCAAATATATGATGCTACAACGTACCTAGATTCCCAATAAAACAATGGCAATGAAAGAAAGAGATAAACAAAAATTAACAACCGCTACTTCATCATATGAAATTTAAGGAAATCATCTTAATTATTACATGATGAGAATTACACAATATATTATAAGTACTATTCAGTTGATCGAGCAGCAAATTAATACAAGGTTTCTGGATCACCAATTATTGAACTAATACAACAAATACACTTAACTACTCAGAAAGAGTGCTAGTTACGTTACAAAACGGAGAATGTATAAAAGAAGAAAGCTTTCACTCGTTGTATGTACGTATATTAACTAACAACATCGACCTTTACTTTTTGGTACGGTGAAAAACAAACTAAATAAAAATCTTAAAATCGTTCATTAGCAACATAGCTTAACTTCGCTAGGAGAGAAAGCATTCGTTGTATGTGTATACTAACTAACAGCAATAGTGATCTTTATTTTTTCGGTACATTTAAAAAACAAACTAAATAAAGATCTTAAAATCATTCATAAGAAACACAGCTTAAGTTCACTAGGAGAGAAAACTTTTATTTGTTGTATATATATTAACTAACAACAATCTTTATTGTTTGGTATAGAGAAAAAAACAGACTATGTAAGGATCTTAAAATTGCTTATAAGCAACACAGCTTAGGTTTGCTAGGAGAAGAAATCTCATGTCTTTAAATGCATTACTCCAGAATATCAAAGCGTCTTCATGGCATTGTCTTTCATTTGCTAGAAAATCTGCAGACTGAAATTAGTGACATAACTATATGTAGTAGTTGAGGATTGGTAGTAGTTGAAACTAGTTAATGAGCTGCTTTGAGACGGGAGAATGGGGTCCTCAAAAACTATGTCACCCTACATGCATACTTTGTGGTATTATAAACATGCTACATAAGATTAGAAACTACAACCTAACACTTGTTTTTGCAACCAAAAAAATATATTTCTCACAAGAATGAACTAATTTTAAACTATTAAATTTATATTTGTAACTAAAAAATATGTTATCACCATGAAATTAGTGAAAACAATACTATAATGATCTAAAATAATGAGAATTAATGAGTAACGTGAATAATGTGTTGATAAAAGGGTCGTGACTATCATAACCATATGTAACAACTTAAAATTAGTGACAAAATTATATGTGAACATCATATATTTTTCTTAGATATATTGCAAATCGTTACTATACAACATATGATCTATATTGAAATTGATGACATAATAACTACAACTGACCAATGTGAAATGTTCTGGTATGTATTGCAACTGCTAAAATAACTATGCGACCAACTTGTAATGTTGAGATTAATAGCGAATGACTTGTAATTCTTCATTGATATATTAAAATGACGTTATTGTTTTGTTAAATATTCATTTAAATGCCAACACCGATAAGTTTCAAGAATTAACTCATCAACCTTTAAGATAATTTCGTCAAAATCATAGGTTGCTTTCAAAAATCGTAGTCGTTTCTAATATTTTGATAAATATTAGATTAGATCTGAAATCACAACTTAAACATTAAATGTAATATCATGCCTTACGGGACTAAAAAAGTGCCTCTTCAGTTCCCAGTGCTAATTTTTGCCACTCTTCACTGACATCTGTTAGAATATGCACCTGGTTTAATGGTTATGTGTGACCCTCTGTAGTTCTTAGTGGCTAAAATGTGACTATCTATAGTTTTCTGTATCTATTTTTTACATTCTCCACCGCCGTCTATTAGAAAATATACCAGGTCTAGTGGCTATGTGTGACCCTCTTCAGTTCTTAATGGCTAATTAAGTGTGATCCTTTTCAACTCTCAGCGCATCTAGAATATACACCTTGTCTAGTGGCTATGTGTGACTCTCTCCATTTCTTAGTGGCTAATTAAGTGTAACCCTCTTCAATTCTTAGTGCATATTTTTTACATTCTTCACTATCGTCTATTAGAATAAACACATGCTCTAGTGGTTAAAGTTTTACCCTCTTCAGTTCTTAGTTGCTAAAGTGTGACTCTTCAGTTCTCAGTGCATATTAACATGGTAAAGAGTGAAGAATTAACCACCAAAAAAAAAAGAATTAGCTAAGAAGAAGAAAAAATAGAAACTATGGGGTTTGTGGAGAGGGGATCCCGGGTAAGGAAGGCTTTTATTGTAGTTCTCGAACGTCTCTCCTAGAGTAACGAGGAGTGCAATGAGAATCCTTTTAGTTCTCTTATGCTACCGCTTGTTCTCATTTTTGTTGTCAAAGCAATATGATGGATATCACTGAAGTACTTACCCTCAAGTTGTAGCACAACTTTTGTTAGCATAGTTATGTAAGCATTGATTGCTGCTACATTTTATAACAACTAATTCTTCTAAGCTATGATAATATATACAACCAATGCAACAGTTTAGTATAAACTATTGGATGCTCATAGATCTATTACAGACCTAAATTAAATTATTATAGACTACTTCTGGTAGAGTCGTCTTCTTCCTTTTGAATGAATAACTCCTGTAATTTGATCTGAAATCATGTCAGACCTTAACCAAATTGCTTCAAATTTCAGTTATGAACTCCCCTCGATGTTTTGATATTATTGAGATATCACCCACTCGAAACAGAGCTCGTTAGCGGTAATCAAAATCTTGAACAATCTCTTCTTCAGCCTTGAGAGTTGTTGTACATTGATCCAAAATCATTTCAAACCTTAACGAAATTGCTTCGAATTGCAGACATGAATACTCCTTGATATTTCAGTTTCTTTGACATATGACTCCTCAAAATAGAGCTCGTTTGCAATAACTCAAGTTTTTAACTAGAGCTTCAAAGCTTTGTTCATAGCCGTCAATGGCTTCCAGCTCCTTCTTCACGTTTTTTAACAAATCAAAATGCATATTTACTTCAAGTTTAGCTTTCAACAATGATTACACACATAGAGGATGAAGGAATAGAAGAATTTGGGAGTAAAATAATGATTTTGAGGGAAGAACATGGAAGAAGAAAGTGGGAAAAAAAGAAGACGAGAAAGAATGTTGTATTTAAATCACTACAAGAAAAATGCTCAATAGCGAAGGGAAAATTGGTCCCTAAAAGTGAGATTCCGGTCCTTAAAGGCCAATAGCGACTAGCTAATCTTGTCCTTATGCCTCCTCCGCTAAAGGCAATTAAGGACGAGATGGAGTACCTGGTCTTTAAAAAGTTTTCACGACCAGTTTAAAACTGGTCCTTAAAACTCTTGTAGGGACCATATATCTGGTGCCTAACTGAAGATGTTAACACTTACAGGTTGGTCCTTAATGCTTGAGGGACTATCCCTATTCTGGTCCATAAAGTACTTTAGGGACTAGATTTATGGCCGTTAAATGATGTCAATATGGCGCAGGGACTAAAGATTTAGCAACCAGATTTTCTGCTTTACTAGTCCCTAAATCATACACAATTTACAGCTAGAAAAATATGGTAATAACAAGACATAATATAAATATGATTTTGCTTTCATATATATATATATAGCAAAATTAATTACAAAAGTATCAACTTTTGACACCGTACATCAATGATGTAAGCTAGTTACAGTATTGTGTACATAGCTCGTAGCAAAAAACCTATATAGTTAATGTCCCTAGACTGTAATATAAAATTTTTCCAACATTCCTAGAAAAATGATAGTCAATCTGTACGTCTTCAAAAATATGCTTCTCGTAAACTTCAATTTTCATAACCTGTAAAAGTATTTGAAATTTCATTTAAAAAAGACTACAAAAATCAATTGGAGAATTGGTTTAATGACAAACCAATACATCAAGTAAATGATAATGTACTCTATGTACCTACTTAATGAGAAAAAACAAATTCATAAAGTATATGACTATGTACTCTTCAAAAATAAAACAATTATGAAGCATACATCTTGTCTTGATCTAATTGAAATTTCTTAAATTATACAAAAACGAAAAAAAGGAAAAGAGCAAGAGGTTTAAGACTAATTACTGAAGTTTCATTGAAGCTTTTCAAAATTGATGTGGAATAAGGAAGCAGCAGTTAAGTTCTGGTAATGTTGAACAAATGTTATCCCAAAGAAGAGATTTAGTGTCATTTCCTTAAGCTTTTCTTGCGGGTTCTTCACCTCATACAGTAATTTATCCTTCCTTGTGCTCAGTTTCAACTTCTTACTAAAAGTATCCTCTATAATATGTTCATTTTTTCTTGTTATCTCAAGTGGATCTATACTATTAAATTGTAGCAGCAGCCAACTTTTGAGACCGATTTGCATAGGCTTTTCAGTTTCAAATTTAACAAGTTAAAGAAGATTGATAAGTAAAGATTGAAGAGTAGAAGGTTTTAACACCAATTCAATTGCTCATAACTTCCCTCTAGACCTAGCTGCTATCGAAGCTCCATCTACAAATGGATAAGATCCCAGTCTAGTCTATAGGAGGTTTTGAAAAGAAAGGAGCAATAATCATTTTCTTGTTCTATCAAGAAGGTGCTATTGCTCCTTTCTTTTTTTCTTTTTATATTATTAATTTACCAGTATTTTACTTATATAGACTTTTTGGTTTTCATCCAGAAGAAAAGTAGTTTCAAGTATCTTGGGTCTATTATGCAAGGCAGCGGGGAGATTGACGATGATGTCACACATCGTATTGGGGCAGGGTGGATGAAATGGAGGCTTGCTTCCGGAGTGCTATGTGACAAGAAGGTGCCACCACAACTTAAGGGAAAGTTCTACAAAGCGGTGGTTAGACCGACTATGTTGTATGGGGCGGAGTGTTGGCCAGTTAAGGTTTCTCACGTTCAAAAGATGAAAGTTGCTGAGATGAGAATGTTGAGATGGATGTGTGGCCACACCAGGAGTGACAGGATTAGGAATGAGGATATTCGGGACAAGGTGGGAGTGGCCTCGGTGGAAGACAAGATGCGAGAAGCGAGATTGAGATGGTTTGGGCATGTGAAGAGGAGAGACACGGATGCCCCAGTGCGGAGGTGTGAGAGGTTGGCCATGGATGGTTTCAGACGAGGTAGGGGTAGGCCAAAGAAGTATTGGGGAGAGGTAATTAGACACGACATGGCGCAGTTACAGCTTACCGAGGACATGACCTTAGATAGGAGGGTTTGGAGGACCCATATTAGGGTAGAAGGCTAGTAGATAGTCTCATTACCCTGCCTTATTAATAGTCGCATTATCGTAGTATAATTTCTTGTGCTCTAATTTATGCTATTATGCTATTATCTGTTATTTCCTGTGCTTTGATTATTCTATGTTATCTGTGTCGCTTGCGTTACTTCATTTCCATATCGCTTTGAATCTCTTAGCCGTATCTGACCTCTTTTTATGTTTTTATTGAGTCGAGGGTCTCTCGGAAACAGCCATCCTACCTTGGTAGGAGTAAGGTCTGCGTACACTCTACCCTCCCCAGACCCCACGTTGTGGGATTTCACTGGGTTGTTGTTGTTGTTGTTGTATTATAGAAAAAGAAGGAGAGGGTATTTGCCTGCATTTATTCATGATTGAGTATTCTATTTTGATTTTGTATTTATTTTAAACTGTATAAATATAACTTGTTCCTCTTGTTGCTTTATGGCAACCTTGTGACTGCTCATGCTATCAAATGAAAGCTCAAATATAAGATTTTTAGTCCTGCTGCTAAGAGCATTTTTTTTTATGAAGTTGTAGAGAGGCAATTTACAAAAGAAAAAAGTATGTGAGAGCATTGTTTGCCCCAATAAAATGTCTAAGTCTGCCAGCTAGAGAAGAAGAGAACTAACAAAAAATCTAAAAACTGTCCAGTGCACAGTTGCAAGATAAAATAAGATTCCAGCTACCAGACAATTTTAGCAGCACATCTCCATTCAAAATAAAATTTCAACAAGCACAAAATCTCCAAAAATCAGCTAACAGAATGTTAAACAAATAACAGCAAGTACACAAGTAAATCTGCGCTTCAACATTTTTATTTGATTGTTAGAATTAGCACTTCAACATTTCATATATTTAAAATTAGCATTATATTTAAGTTCTACAAATTAACACAATAGATTTGAGAAATCAACCTTGTTTCAACTATTTGGGTGTATTGCATAACTTGATCAATAGATGGAGAAAATGGAGTATCAGTTTGTATATGTCCTTCCTCAAGAACCAATGAGTTTTTATTCGTTGTTCGCATTTCTTGAGCATAAGACATTGCAGAATCAGATCTTGTAATATTAGAAGGTGCTGGCATACCTTGACTAGAATAAAAAGCACTCTTGTGCAAGGATCCCACCTTATTTCAAGACACCCCCAAAAAGCACATAGATCTAAGACCTTAGCCTCGTCCTTTCGCTATAGCACCTGGTGCAAGGAAATCACATTTGTGAAAAGTTTAAGAGAAAAGGCTCAAAATGGACCTCCATGTTTAAGTTTTGAATAATAATTATCCATTAGATATAACACCGTGTATAAGTACTCCTTTAAGTTTCTATTACCGGTGCACTTCTAGTCTTACGTTAATTTTTTTGTGTAGAACTAACGGTGGGCGGTGGCATATACTGCACACCTTCCCTATCTTTAAAATAGATTCCATATCGGCTTTCTATCCTACTCTTCTTAAATAGCTTCGCACCACCTCAGATGCCAAAAAATCAGTTGTGTAGGACAACTTTGCACCAACATACTACATCGGAAATGCAACACATACAGAGGTCTAGCTAAGTCATCCAAAAAAATGCAAGCATGGATAAAATTCCACCAATTTTAGGAACAAAACTGCACCAAATCATGAGATCAAAATAGCAGCAGCACTACACCAGAATATTAACAAAAACAACAGTAATTTCGATACCTATAACATGCACAAAAACTTAATACTATTTCAGACTCGACAAAAATGAATAGCTATTAAAAACAAACATTTCATTCTCACCTAAAGTGCACCATCTTTTACATATACCAAAACTGATCTAGAAGTGCAATATTATATAAATGTCCATCTTTCAAAAAATTGCGCTGCATCCCCAATGAAACTGTACCGGTAAGATATATAAGAGCCCAATATCAGGCGAGGAACCGCACCAAAAATATATAGGTAAGACCATTTTATCTTTCAAAGAGTTATTGAACGAGATTGCTCGACTGGAGGTTCTGATTTAAGGGACTAGCTCATTAGCGGTAAAGTGCTTTTCCAACTAGAATTTAGAGTGAAAATGGAAAACTACATTGTATGGGTCACTTGAGTACGCCGTTAGTTCTACACGTAAATATTAGTCCAGGACAAAAGTGTTAGAAAAAAAATAATATATTATTTTTCTTTAGTATCTCAAAATAATATCAACGGTAATTGACAAAGTTTTATTAGTATTTTATTAGCCTTAAATGGCATCATTCATTTGATAAATATGATTGTTGCCAAACGGTCACATCATTTGATGATCACATCCTTTTTGGTCAAATGTATTTACTGCCAACGTATCTTGCAATTCAATTTGTTGCTTTATGGCTATTACTTCATATTAAATATTTGGAACGTTGGCAGATGACAGAGACAATGAGAAATCATCTCTTTCTTGGAGTATATATGTATGATCTGGTGTCATCATATATGACAGAGAAAAAGACAAAGAGCAAATAGTTCTTCTTATTATTATTTCTTTTGCTCGGTTATTACTTTGTGAAATCTTTGTTAGATTCTGGCTCCTAGTTTTGTACTAGAAGAGCTTGTTGAATCCTGGGGGATACACCTATACCGGGTGAATTATCCTTAAAGACAGTGTCTTGGACACGCCTCAAGCTTTAAAGAATTTCTTATTATTTCCGTGTTTTGTACAACAATTTACAACAATCTTAAGGATAATTCTTGTTGTCATGAAGCACGGAAAGTCTACCCTTGGTTTGTTAAAGGAAGTCTGGTTTATGCTCTTGATAATTTTGATACTTTATGGTGTATCCAAGAGTAAAGTATACAATATTAGTGATGTGATCGGGTGGACATTTACTTGTTGTTGTGATTACAAATCATGGATGGCTGGTAAAACTGTTGGTGTTGGAGGTTCTACTCTTGTTATACTTTCAACTATAATTGTCTTTGCTAAACTACTCAACTTTTGGAATTATGCTACTAAAGTAGGTAAGTATATCTCTACTCTTTTTAATGAAAATAAACATGGTTACGAGCCCACAATTATTAATAGAACTTTCAAGAAAATTTTTGGGAAAATTGACAATCCTGTTGAATCAAAAATTAATTTGGATAAAATAGATGATATTATTTTTGCGGTCATTTCCCGAGAGAACATTGAAATCAATGTGAGTGACTGGGTAATAGACTCTGGTGCTACTAGGCATATTTGTGCCAATAAAATTAATTTTATGTCTTACACCCAAGTCAATAGAGGAGAAGAATTTATATATCTTGGTGATTCAAGAACCACTAAAGTTCTTGGAAAAGGAAAAGTTCTTCTTAAACTCACATCTGGGAAAACTTTGGCTTTAACTGAAGTATTGCATGTTCCTAACATCCAAGTCAATTTGGTCTCTGTGGGATTATTAGGAAAAGCTGGGGTGAAGGTTTTATTTGAATACAATATGGTTTCTTTAATAAAAAATAATGTTTTAGTGGGCAAAGGATATTGTAACCATGGTTTATTTGCACTTAATGTTTCTCATGTTATGAATGCAAAAAATAGTACTTCTGCTTATTTGATTGATTCTTTTGATTTATGGCATGCTAGACTTGGACATGTTAGTTCATCTTATATTAAGAAAATGCATTCTGAAGGACTTATTTCGAATGTTAATTTTTCAAGTATTGATAAGTGTGAAATTTGTGCTGAGGCTAAACAATTTAAGAAATCGCATGCTTCTGTGTTTAGAGAATCTGATTTATTGGACTTAGTGCACACTGATTTGGGAGACTTGAAACAAACTATGACTAGGGGAGGTAAAAGATATTACGTCACATTTATAGATGACTTTTATAGATATACAAAGGTATATTTGTTGAAAAATAAAGATGAAGCTTTTGAAATGTTTTTGTTGTATAAATCTGAAGTTGAAAATCAATTGAATAAGAAGATCAAAAGAGTAAGATCTGATAGAGATGGAGAATATATTTTGTTTAATGATTTTTGTGAAAAGGAAGGAATTATTCATGAAGTTACTCCTCCATATTCACCCGAATCGAATGGAGTAGCTGAACGGAAAAATAGGACTTTAAAAGAAATGATGAATTGTATGCTTGTTAGTTCATGTGCACCTGACAATCTTTGGGGTGAAGCTATTTTATCTGCTTGTCATTTACAAAATAGAATTCCTTACAAGAAATCCGGGAAAACCCCTTATGAATTGTGGAAAGGTTATTCTCCTAACTTGAAATATTTGAAAGTATGGGGGTGTCTTGCCAAGGTTATGTTAGCAGACCCTAAGAAAAGAAAAATAGGGTCCAAGACTTATGACTATATGTTTGTTGGTTATGCTAATAATAGTGCTGCATATAGATTTCTTGTAATCAATAGTGATGTGATTGAACGCAACACCATAGTAGAAACAAAAAATGCTGAGTTTTTTTAGAATATTTTTCCTTTAAAGCGTGATAATATTTCTCATGTTCCTATTTTTCAAAAAAGAAAGTACTTCTAGTATTCCTGTTCTCCAAAATGATTTTGAAAATGAGGATTTGAGGAGAAGTAAAAGGACAAGGATAGAAAAAACTTTTGGTAATGATTTTTTCACTTATATTGTTGATAATGATCCTTTAACTTTTTTTGAAGCAATTTCTTCTCCTCATGCATCTCATTGGAAAGAAGCCATCAAATCTGAGATAAACTCCATTTTACAAAATAATACCTGAGAATAAGTTGATTTACCCCCGGGGTCTAAACCCATTGGTTGTAAGTGGATTTTCAGAAGGAAATATAATCCTGATGGTTCTATTGATAAATATAAAGCTAGACTTGTTGCTAAAGGCTTTACTCAAAAACAAAATATTGATTATTTTGATACTTATGCTCCTGTGACTAGAATTTCCTCTATTCGTGTTTTATTTGCATTGGCATCTATTCACAAATTATTTATTCACCAAATGGATGTCAAAACTGCGTTTTTAAATGGTGATTTAGAGGAGGAAATTTATATGGAACAACCCGAAGGTTGTGTAGTGGCTGGTCAAGAAAATAAAGTTTGTAAATTAATAAAATCTTTATATGGATTAAAACAAGCTCCGAAACAATGGCATGAAAAATTTGGTCAAGTTTTGTTAAGTAATGATTTTACCTCTGTTGAAGTAGACAAATGTGTTTATACAAAACTTGTTGATAGTCATTGTGTTATTATATGTCTTTATGTGGATGACATGCTTATCTTTGGTTCTAATCTTGATATAGTAAATGAGACCAAAAAGTTTTTGTCTTCAAATTTTGACATGAAAGATATGGGAGAAGCAAGTGTTATTCTGGGCATGAAAATAATTAGAGAAAATGATGGTTTGATTTTGACTCACGGACATTATGTGGAAAAAATTCTTAAAAAGTTTGAAAATTTTGATGTGGTACCTGTGAGCACTCCTTTTGATTCTAATAGTCAATTGAAAAAGAATCACGGAGAAGCAATTTCTCAAAATTATTATGCTCAAATTATTGGTAGTTTAATGCATTTGATGAATTTTACTAGACCCGATATAGCTTATGCAGTGTGTAGATTGAGTGGATATACTCATAATCCTAACAATGATCTTTGGAATGCATTAAGAAGGCTCTTGAAATATTTGAGAGGTACTATGAACTACAGTATTAAATATAGTGGATCTCAGATTCAGATGAGACAAAATCTACTAGTGGAACACCCTTGGTGGGGGTGCCACAACATGGAAATCAGCCAAACAAACCATAATTGCTAGATCCACTATGGAATCTGAATTTGTTGCTTTGGAGTTGGCTGTTAATGAGGCTGAGTGGTTGAGAAACTTCTTAGCAAGTATTCCAATAGGAATAAAACCAACACCTTCTGTGTCTATGCATTGTGATTGTCAAGCAGTGATAGCTGTAGCGAAAAATAAATCTTTCAATGGGAAAAATAGACACATATGTTTGAGACATAATGTGATAAAGCATATGCTAAGAGATGGAATTATTTCCATAGATTATGTAAAGTCAGAAATGAATTTGGCAGATCCTCTGACTAAACCTTTGCAAAGGAAATTGATAACTGAAACATCGAGGGGAATGAGACTTACTATGTCAACTTGAGAAGATCAACAATGATGGTAACCCAACCTATGTGACTGGAGATCCCATGAATTAGGTTCATATGGGTAATAACAAGTCATTAGTTGATTGAAGGTGCACTATTAAATCATGTCCCTTCCTATGGTGTGCGACTATAGTGCAATATGCTGCAAGACAAAGTGAGGTTGAGCTATAAACTCTTAATCCATTACCATATCCTTTATAGGTGGTGTATTGCTCTGCAGAATACACTTGATGGGTGGACCTATATGAGTGTGAAGTGGTGCCGCTTCTATGAAATTGTGACAGATTTCTAGAGCACTCATGAATACCAGGACACGCGCATGGCCTCTTAGCGCAAAACCGCGATAACGACAAAGATTGTGCGAGTATAATGTGATAGAATAAGACCATGAGCTTACAAAAGAATTCTTGGTTCATAGAAGTTCAAAACTTCACCAATTATTCTGTAAGCATATTCTTATTTTGTCAAGGTCTGGTTCATAGTCTACGCGACACCAGATTCGACGCATTATATTTATATGTGAAAACCCAGCAAAACTTTTTATTTTATTTATTATTATTATTTTGATATATATGGGGGATTGTTAGAAAAAAATATATATTATTTTTCTTTAGTATCTCAAAATAATACCAACGGTAATTGACAAAGTTTTATTAGTATTTTATTAGCCTTAAATGGCATCATTCATTTGATAAATATGACTGTTGCCAAACGGTCACATCATTTGATGATCACATCCTTTTTGGTCAAATGTATTTACTATCAACGTATCTTGCAATTCAATTTGTTGCTTTATGGCTTTTACTTCATATTAAATATTTGGAACGTTGGCAGATGACAGAGACAATGAGAAATCAACTCTTTCTTGGAGTATATATGTATGATCTGGTGTCATCATATATGGCAGAGAAAAAGACAAAGAGCAAATAGTTCTTATTTTTTTTTTTTTTGCTCGGTTATTACTTTGTGAAATCTTTGTTAGATTCTGGCTCCTAGTTTTGTACTAGAAGAGCTTGTTGAATCCTGGGGGATACACCTATACCGGGTGAATTATCCTTAAGCACAGTGTCTTGGACACGCCTCAAGCTTTAAAGAATTTCTTATTATTTCCGTGTTTTGTACAACAATTTACAACAAAAAGTGCACTGGTTATGGAAACTTAAAGTACAGTTTGTGCAACTGGTTATGTTTGAGGAACTATTTTGATTCAAACCATTAGCATTAAAATTTAGTTGTACAAATTAATAACATAATGAATTTGAAAAACCATACCCGTTTCAAATGATTGGTTGTACTGCATAACCTTTTTTTTTTTGAAATGGAATGATTGGTTGTGCTGCATAACTTGATCAGTAGATAGAGAAGTTTGAATAGCATCTTGCATTCCTTGAGTAACAGACATGGTAGAATATATTTTTCTAATGTTTGAAAGTGGTGGTATACTCTGACTACACAAATAACACTCCGAAGGAAAGATCCAACCTCACTTCAAGATATACATAAAGAGCAAATAGAGTTAAGTTCTCTACCTCGCCCCTTCCCTATAGCACCTGGTGCAACAAATGCATATTTGGTAGTAGCTTTCAAAGTAGATGTCACCGCATTTTCGGTCTTTGATGATTTCATATTAAACCTGGAAAAAAAAAAACTCTCAAATTTCATGTATTTCATCCTTATCCTCGCACTCTTCTGCTTCATTATTATCTTCATCTTCACATTGAGTAGTGGCTCACCCAAAATTTCTCCATGGTTACCAAAAGGTATAATTTTGAATTATTCCATATACTTTCAAATGTGTCTCCACTGTCTTGCGTGTTCCTAATGTTGTGTTATAACATTTGACATATGGACATCGTATTTGATACAATTTTCCTGTTCTTCTAAAAGCATAAACCAAAAACTTTTGCACCATTGATTAAGTAGGTTTCATCAAGTCAATTATCAACAAGTGGCGTCCAATGCTTACTTGGTGCCATAACCTTGGATTAAATAAAAATCAGATTAAGAAAATTAGGATTAAAAAAGTACTAAGGTGCACCTTACTTATCAAAATGAAAGGTACTAAGCACATTACTTTTATTAAACTTGCCGACTCATCTTTATGATTAAAACTTCCTACGACATCACAAGAATGAGATAAGCTACTGATTAATATGCATAGCGTATAACATACAATTGCTCAAGCACGTGAGAAACTAAAACACATAAGACACTTTAAAGCTAACTCACTGAATTTTCTATCTTAACTTTAAAAAAAAAAAAAGATATATGATACACTAACTATTATCCCACAATAACAAAAACTATAATGACTAAGGAGAACTAAAGCAACAAATTGGCAAGCACAAGAACATGGAAATAATATATTTCTTCAACATATAAAAAAATCAGTCAGTACACTCTATTTATGCAGTGACAAAATAATACTTGCACTCCATCAATAATAAAATTTTCAATCAAAACAGGCCCTACAATATAATGACTTGAATCAAAACTGAGTCCATATTATCATGCTCGAACTGAAGTAATTTTTTGGCCTAACACATCAGACACACACACAAACACATTTTATAACTTCACTAAAATGAAAGACTAAAGTATAACCACACAAGAAAGCTACAAATTCACATTACAAAAATAGGTAAACCAAACCTTGAGGCCCAACTTTATAAAACTTCCGTTGTAAATCTTTTCTGACAATAAAACAGCAAAAACACCACATTTATAACTAAAAAACTCCCTTAATCCCAATTTTAGAACACTTCCAATATAATGAACTTTTTCTTCCTTCAGACATCATTACTAAAAAATACTAAAAGTAAGTGTAAAATGCTAAATAACAGAAGAAATATACTACTACAAATGGCGCTTTTCAAAGTAGCACCGATATTTTACAAAAGAAACTGGCATATTTGCAAAACATGAAGATCACTAATAGAGTACTATCTTTTTTTCTTTTTTTTTCTTTCAAGGAATAAAGTAATGAAAAATCAAATAAGAGGTGGGCTAAAAACATACTAATAAAAAAGCACCAACCAACTTGGATAGCTTAATAAAAGTAAAACTATGCACCCAAAGAATCAACCCACAAAATCGTTCTCTAATGATTCATCTTAGAGTGTAAAACTTGGGGGAAAAAAACACAAAAACGGAAATAAGGCATCCGCATTTTTAAATCTGCAAGCATTCGACACTCTGATATCCCCTTGTTAAAGATCCTAAATAAACGCAAACATCAACAATGAAGATCTTCAACGAGCGAGTCCGTTACTCCAGAAGAGTTGTTTAATTCAAATCGCACAGACAAAATCCTACAATGGACACTCAAGTTTCTCCTTCTTAACATCTGAGCCCTAGTTTTAAACCCAATACTCTCAATTGGAAGAGGAGGAGGAGCAGGAGCAGAAGCAGAAGCAGAAGGAGGAGGAGGACATGAATCAGGAAAATTTTGGAGCCCTTTTTACTTTTATTAAGTCCGCGCCTCTGGGTCCCTTTGAAATATTGGGTTTTAGAGACAGGGTTTTAATTTTTTTGGACACTATTCGTTTATTTAGAAAATAAAAAAATGTATTACGGACAAGAAAAAAATCTTGTCCTGAATGTACACTTGTAGCGACCAGATGTTTACCCAGTCACTAAACCTTGGTCGCTAATAAGCAGTTTTCTTGTAATGTTTTAAATTAAGCCTCAAAGTTTTCAAAAATATAAAGAGGCTCCCGCATGCTTGCTAATCTTAGTATTAGTATTTTTTGGGGCGAAAAAAAATAGAAAAAGAAAATGAGGTCTCAATCCCTAATAAAACACTTCTGGGGATCCTGCCACCCAGTTTTCCCAGCAAAGTAAAAAAAAGACTTGTGGGTTTATCTCAACTCATTCCACCAAAAGACTACTTGCATGAATAACATGATACACTTGTAACGGAAAGGCATCTTTCGGCGGGCAGGATTCTTGTGTAAGCTCTCTTCAAATTAAATAGATAATTTGTCCACGAAGAAAGGCTAAATACTACTGTAGTTTTATAACAATTAATCAAAATAAACTGAAATCACTTTATGCATTAATTGTCATACTCTAATATTTGAACCCCTTTTGCTTATCGGCAGACAAACTTGTGGGTATACAATGTGTACAAGTACAACCATGCACTAGTCTATACAAACTACGTGACAGTTACCTATATAAGATAAACGTTTTGAGTGGCTGACCATATACCAATTTCACATAATGACCAAATAAGAAAATCACGTGCACAGAAAGAAAGAAAGACCACATATTTCTGAGTTTTTACAACATCATTCACAGGCTAGATGTGTAGGGAACTTTAGTCACCGGAAGCCATGAGTCTCCGGTCAAGAAGTTCCCAACAGAGAACTTTCCAGCCTCCATAACATTCGTTATGACGTGGTAGCCCGGCCATGTTACCCTATTACGAGTTCCTGCACCAGCTCCTGTGTTCATGTACTCACCATAGTACAAAGTTTTAAGGGCAAATTCCCCACTCCATGGCAGCCAGCCGACGGGGTCAATCAGGTTATCAATTGTACACTTTATGAACAATGTTCTTGAATATTGCTTCCATGGCCTACCAAGATAAGTTTTAAATGAACCTTGAACATGCCTCAAGTCTGATGCTGCTGTAATACGGGAACTATGTATTATAATTCCTGTGTTTTCATCAGGGCTACTTCTTCCTTGGGCTGTGATAGTATTTTTTTGATTTCTCATTGGCTTTCTTACGAAAATGTTACAATTTTGAAGCACTGCAACTGCATCACCAAATATGAAGTCTACTGTCCCATGTATGTCACAATCGCGATAGAACTGTCGGTGAGAGTGAACGTATAAGGTGTCTTGGTACCCTTTGAAACTGCAACGATAAAATACTGAGAAATCTGAACCAGAAAGTAGAGCCACTGCCTGGTGTTTTTGAGGTCCAGCCGTATTCTCGAAGGTTATACCCTTGGCAATGAAGCCAGCTCCAGAAACAGCTAAGGCAACAAAAAGAAAAATCAAATAAAGTAGTACAGTTTAGAATTTAAGTCATCCCTATGAATTAGTACAGTTTAGAATTTAATTCATCCCTATGAATTAAGTACTCTCTCTGTTTCAATTATGTGAAGGTGTTGCGTGACACAATTTTTTCTTTGACTATTATTTTTTGAAACTTCTTAATAATATTTTGAAGTATTAGTTGTGTGGACTTATAGTATTTTTCGTATAATTTTCAAATATGTAAATTATATTTTAAAATATTCATTGAATATAAACTCAAATTCATAGTCAAAATTAATTTTTTGACTCTCACTCCGAATACCTTCACATAAATTGAGACAGAGTGACTTTTTTATTGACTTTTTCTTAATGTGGTTTTTGTGTGTTGTTGGTATTTGAAACGTAATGGAATATGTTTGATCATTATTTTTATAGATATTTCATATTTCATGTTGATGAGAATTGATATATTTTTTTTACTGTTGATGAGAATTTACAAGGATGATTCAATTGGCATACTTTAGTACGTTGTCTCTCTGAATGATCAAATGGGCTTTTGTTTTGTGTTTGGGATGAGAAAATCAATCAGCCGTCTTAATTCGCCATGCAAAGTTTTACTCAAGTCTACATGAAAATGTAAAGGAGAAGAAAAAGAAATGTATTCTATTGTTATTTGCATGAAACAAATAGTGAGATGATGTGATTGATGCGAGAGGAACTAATGAATACGGCTTAATGCATATGCGGCTCTCTAAACATATTTTTTTTTCTTCATTTTGGCACCTCAACGGAGTGTTGTTCCTATTGAATCCCTAAAATCATTCTCAAGTGTCTATCAAACCCCTAAATCTGATTTTCATTAAAAGTAGAAATTAAATTAGGGAAATGAAGATGGAGTAATATTTTAGACATGTGATAAACTATTTTTTAGGTCATGAATGAGTCGGTTTCTGCGGTTCCACTCTTCCACTGCCAGCTTAATTAAGAGCTACTATTTTTTCCCCTCTCCATTGCTGCTAATTTTAGCTAAAAGATGACATAATTAAATTAGAATATATATTATCATGTTGCTACATTGAAGATGGAATAGTATGTAAGTTGGATTGTGTTTGATAGACATACTTGAGGACGAGTTCAGGGGTTCAATAGGAACAATACTTAGTTGAGGCACCAAAATGAAAAAAAAAAAAAGTTTAGGGGGCGCATATGCATTAAGCCAATGAATATAAAGTGCCATAAAATTTCCTGCTATAGTGCAACCTTTCATGTTCTCGTTCTTTCTTCTCTTTTATTTTTATTTGAATAAATAAACGGATTGTTTTTTTTTTTTTCTAAAAACATTAAACAATCAATTCGTGTGATACTCTATCTTTTTAATTTGTTTTAAAAAGAATACTACACTTGTATATTCAAAAAAAAAGTTTTAAAAGTTCTACTTTCTTTCTTAAATTTCATGTCCAAACAATCAAATATGTGGCCACATAAAATCAAACGGATAAAGTATGATAAACTGACCAAAAGTTGCTGAACGAAAAGTTGTAGAGCCATCGTGAACATTTCTTTTGCCAGTGATAATGGTAGCATCAATCCCATCTCCAATGAACATTAAATTCTTCATTGTCGTCTTGATCTTCACATTTTCTTTATACACACCTCTTTTGACGTATATCACAAATCTCTCCATGCCTTTCCTCATGATTTTTGCTGCAGCCAAAGCTTCAGAAATAGTCTTATAATTCCCAGAACCGTCTTGAGCCACCACAATATGTGCTCCTTTAGATGTTTGTAAAAGCTTTCGTCTGTCAGATACAGAAAGCCATTCTGGAAACACTTGTGAAAGGCGTCGCCCCTTAAGTTGATGCTTTGTTGAAAGTGTTGTCATGGCTTTGTTTATGGAAAGTGAGTTGCAAAGATATTTGGAGAAATCGCCTACAACAAAGGGAAATTTCTCCAAATACGAAGATAATTCGAAATCATGGAATCCATTTAAGCAGGTTTGATGATTAGCCATAGCTGCACTTAGCCATGTTTGAGCATCATTCGGGTTGCTATATGTGATGGACCTGTTAAGGTGATATAAAGTATCTTCAGAAAGCTCTGAGCAATCAGCCCAAACCAACTTCCCTTTCTCACTCAATGAACTTATGTTCATAGATAAAATTTCCTTATGGGCATTCTGAGCTTGAGCTAGGGTTACTCTAAGAGCGGTATTACGAAAGCTGAAGATGTCAGTATCTGCTATGGTTTCTTTATCAGGTAATATGGGAATCAGAGAGTTGCATAACTTTGGGTACGGTGTTTGGCTGCACAGTGAAGTGATACCTCCATGCACAATACCGCAATATGAAAGAAAAAAGAAAGCTAAAGTAGTCACTTCATCCATATGAGAAAATCTATCAAAAGTTTCGATCTTACGTATAGCTTTGGTGTGGTCTCTAAAATAAGGCTTGAATAATGATGCAAGAGAGATGGGGTATATATAGGAAAGCTATAATGCCTTAGCTTGCAACCTTGATACTGTAAATGAATTAGGGTATAAAATCTTATCATATATACATGGAAAATTTAAATGGGCAATATATGATGCCAAATAAGAATATTACTACCGTAATTGGATAAGTCATGAATTGTGTGTAACACTTGAAAGTATACTAATTAATATCCCCTCCACCTCATTTTAGCTGTCACTTTAGCTTAAAAAATTTAACTCAAAATAATTACTCATATTAATTTAGGAATTCAAGATTAAAAATTGGCCAATGTTTCCAACTATA
Organism: Lycium barbarum; assembly: GCF_019175385.1. NCBI lineage: Eukaryota > Viridiplantae > Streptophyta > Magnoliopsida > Solanales > Solanaceae > Lycium > Lycium barbarum. The sequence goes on along the minus strand of NC_083346.1, from coordinate 116,190,572 downwards.
CCCTCAACATTAAAGAAATAGCTCTTTTAAATACTACTACTGAAATGATTACTGCTTTTGTAACTAAATTATACGGAGTAGGAGTATACATATTTTTGGTGCTCGGAAATTAATTAATAGTCACAGTATAGATGCTACAACATGAAATATGTCTAGCTTTTGAAATATTCTCTAAATTAAGACTATTCCCTTTGATTTGTATTCAAAATGAGACCGAGCCATAGAGAAGGATTTGCGGAAAAGGATGATTTTTATTTCCTTTTTTACTTTAAGACAGATTCGTCACAGGCTAATTTCTTATAAAATGTTGGAATTAATAAAATAGTCAAACCTGTTTGTGTGTCAAGTTTGAAATTACACGGATATTTAATTAAGGATAAACGGTAAAAATGTGCATAGACTATGCAAAACGGAACTACTTTGCTCTCTGTTAAATAACGAATCTCGTTCGTACTCGAGGCATAATCTAAGTGGCTCGAGTTTGCCTTTACGGTTTAATGGCAAAGGGAAATTTTAAATCAATCACAAAGTTGATGGGAAAATTCAACCCTTTTTTAATTTTATCACCCAACTCTTGTTTATCCCCTCTTTTATCCAGTGGTGATTCTATATATGACATAGTTTAGTGTACAAATCTGGCCTTTATTACTATCTTTGGTTTATGAATATCATTTAAATATAGTTGTTGTGCAATTAATTTGCTAAATGTGAGAGGAATAAAACTCAACCACATAAAATTTTGCACTATTATATTTATAAAAAAAGATAAAAGAAAATAGTCACAGTAATCTAGGATTTAGCAAATAAGGTCAATGATATGAAGTTGTCATTCATAAGTTAAAATTAGCACCAATACAGCAAGTGCAATAACTCGAAGTTCTCATTTTTTTATTTATTTTTTGTTAATTACATCCATCATTGGATGTGCATCTTATTTCTTCCCGCAAAAACTTACATGATGCACCCTTGAGTTCAATGGAACTCTACAAAAGTTGCTAGTATAAGGACTAGCATATTTACAAAATAGACCTAACTAACGAAGAAATTGGCTTTATCGTATCTAATTCTCATACTGGAAATCTGAGACTTATCAAGATGGTATGCTCCTTTTGATATGCCCGGGATTAATAAGTTAATAGTGTCATCTACTGAAAGCATTATTAAAAATACATACCTATTTTGAATCATAAATGTCCAGATAAGTGAAGGAGTAAGTTATGCAAAGGTTTACCAAGGAAACACGAAACAGCCCGCGAAAGTGTTGGCTTGATAACGAAGTGCAACTTTAATTTGCTTTTAGTTAGATGTAGGTGAAGTGATTTAACACATAACTGTGATAATCAACTTGTTTGGATGTGGATATTAAGCTTTTCCAACGAATCTGCCACTTGGTTGAACCGAAATGCAGGTTTATAAACGATGTCATACTTGGCTTACATGTGTAAAGAGTTTCCATGTGTCAACACAGCTTGCCTCCCTTTTCTGGAACTTAAAAATTATAGTTTTTGTTATAAAATAATAATAAAAGTACAAGACAATAAGAAATATAACCAAAAGAATTAGGGGGGAAAGAGAGAGAAAGAGATTTTATTGCTCTTTCAATTGTGTAAAATGAACTGAATTGACTTCCAATTTATAGAAGTGCAAAATGCGACACCCGAGAGTTGGCCTCTTTACTTTTCTACCACCGCCCCATGAGCGTCATCATAATCTTGATTCAAAGTTGGGGCGCAAATTCATATCTTCCAAATGGAGGGAAAAGTAGTAAAGGTAACCGTCGTGCCGCGACGTTAACTTAAGCGCTTGGTGGGAGGCAACCCATCGTTTTAAAAAATTTAAATCATTTTTGAAATTTGATTTTTTGGAATGGTTTTGCTTGTGGTTTTTGACTAATCTGCAAAGTTTCGAATTTTTTGGAGTTGTTTTGAGCAGGTCGAATTTCCGGACAGCCCCAAACCAGTAGCTGCTGAAAATTGCAGAAACTGTCCAGTTTTTGCTTCTGCGAAACTGTCCAGTTTCTGCAAAACTGTCCAGTTTTTGCTTCTGCAAAACTGTCCTTTGTTGTCATTGTGCAGCGAGGACACTGCAATATTTTTAGTTGGGGGTGGCATGTGGTAGCACGTTATATTTTTGTTATGCTTGATTGTGTGCCCTTGCCGGGCTTATTTTGTGACTGTTGGTGTGTCTGTGGATAAACTTACAAATGGAACTTGCTCAAATTTTTTGAAAATTTCGTTCTTTTTGCATGTTGTAGATTAGTCATTTTTATTATTTTATTTCCGTTCTTAGTTAGGTAGTTTAGGAGTAAAAATGGTGTTGGGATGTGATTTTTTGCCCCTTGGTTAATTTTTGGCTTGCTTGGTACCAACTTATTTAAACCTTGGCATATGAATTCTTGATTTTTGAAAAAGAAAAATGATTGAAGTAAGGTTTCTTGTTGTGACTTTTAGATTCAATTTTTGGCTCTTACTTTCACTAATTAGTCTCTTTAGGCTATGAGTGACTTTTTGAGTTCATTTGTTTCAGTTGGTTCTTGGATACATATTCTACTTGATTTTTCATGTGACATGTGTGATGAGGTTTATTTGTGAGTTCTTTTGCATTATTTGTGGTCCAGAACTTGCCTGGAATGAGTTTCAAGGCGAAATCCTAGACTACACTTGGTTTGAAAAATGATGTTAGGCCTTCCTTGATCCGCCTTTGTGCTTTAAATATCCTACCCTTGCATATTTTCCCTAGTCAACCCCTTTTGAGCCTTTAACCTTTTCTTTGACAACCATGTTACAAGCTTTATGTCGTTCTTCATTGATCCATCTTTTGGTACCCTACCTCCTTAAGTGCGTTGAAAGTGCAAACATAGGCGAAAAGCCTAAGTCTGGGGGTGATGGTTGGAAAAAGTTGTTATGTGGGAATTACTTTAAAGGCGAAGAGGTGAAAAAAAAAATTGTTAACTGGTTGCCCGTCGTTCAGTGTTCCGGGCCATAACGTGTGTTACGGACCGTAACACCCATCGTAACTCCATTGATTTCCATGTAAACTTTCTGGAAATTTGGATGACGTTACGGTGAGGTGTTACAGACCATAACGTGTGTTACGGATCGTAACACCCATCGTAACACCATTGATTTTGTTATATCCCGTATTTTCGCGCATTTGGAAAAACTGGAAATAATTTTGACTTGTAAGAGATAAGGTAATAATTGATTTTATTTAACGCATGAGTTGCTTATGAAAGAATATTAATGTGGAAGTGTCGAGGAAGGCTAAGGGCAAAAATTGGAATTTCGGAAATTAGTTTCGGGAATTACAAAATGTGATCCATAAGTCATTGGGCTCAAATTAAATGATGGAAAAATTTAGGCCCAATGCTAAGGGGTGGCCGGCCAACCCAAGGCCCAACCCATGATCTTAATTAATTCCCATGTGCCAATTTAATAGAAGTGGATCATTATCTAGTAGAACATTCAAGAAACCAAGAGAGAGAGAAACAAAACAAAGAAGAGCAAAAATTAGAAGGCCATTCGGCCATAGCTAGGTTTTTCACCCCTCAAAAATCTTGATCCAAAAATATTTATCTTGTGATTTTCCTACTAAATTAAGGGTCCTTTACAACTTGGTGTAGCTAATTTGGAAGATAGGGAGCTTGTTTCTTCAAATTAGCCAGTGGGTTTGGTGAAGAAGCTTGGAAGAAAAGAAGGTAAGATCTTGCTCCTTGTACTTTGGAATATATATATATATGTGTTGTAGCATGTAGAAATAAGTAGAAATTATGAAAATATGGAAGATTACAAAGTGGGTGTGTATATATATATATGTAGCTGTGTGTGTGTAATGTTGTATGGATGAGATGAGTTGAATTTTATGATGTATTCTAGTTGTAGTTGTGGTGGACTTTATATTGGAAAATGAAAGTTGAATAAATTTAGTTGAGGTTGGTAATGTGGTGTTGGCCGTGTGGTACTCCTTGAGGGAATGGGAATGAATTAATTTTGTTTAATATGTTAGTTGTGTTGTTGTGATCCTTATAGTGTAAAGGAAGGAAAAATGGTTTAAGTTGGCATTGAGATGGAATGTAGAAGATTATGACATTTTAGTATGATTTTATGATATTATGGAAATGAAGTTGTTAAGGTGCATATTATGATGATTGTTGATGAAATTGGAAGGTGGAAATATGTTATGAATATGTGTGTTGAAGATTAGAAGTTTTTGATAGATTATGGTTTTGGTGGAAAGTTTGTACATTTTGTATATCTTGTGAATATATTGTAGAAACGATATGAAATGTTTCCAAATTGTATTGTAATGATCTTGATTAGTAAATGAATATGAGAACATTGAAATTGGTTTGGAAATGTGAAGTTGGAATGAAAGTTATTGCACTATGTTGGAAGAGGACTAGTGATGCTATATTGTGTTTTGTAGTTATGGTTGTTGTTGGTGTTGTTGTTGGGTTGTTGTTGATTGTTTTGGCCGAGTTAAATTCTCGGGGATGCTATATGTATAGGGGAGATGCTGCCCAAATTTCTGTAGACAAATATGAATTAAGATTGAATTCTTAAAGACTTGAAATTGATAATTGGTAATTGTGACCAATTGTAGATTTTGGGCGAAACGGGAATTGAATTTGGAAAGGCGCTAAGAGCGAATAAGGTATGTAAAGCTATCCCTTTCCTTCTCTTGGCATGTCCTAGGTGTACTAGGATCGGATTTGAGCCTCGGAAAGTATTCTGTTCATCGGAATCCGCGTTTGAAAATGCCCCTTTTTCATTCAATAGAATTGAATACTAATGGTATGTTTTGTTGAAAGAATTGTGCAAGCTTTCTCAAATTGCCTTGAAAGTGAGGGAATGTCCCTAGAACCTCCATAGGTGACTCCATAGACTTAATATACGTAATTGGCGCCTATCGCTTTAGTTGACCCGAGGCGGGCCCACTGTTCCCGACTTGTCTCTATTGTACTAATGTCTTATTTTCAAGCCATGTAAAATGAAACGTTTTATCTATTCTTCTAGCTATAAAAGGGCAATTGTTTTAATAGTTCCCGTGAGTCTTGTAAACTATTTTGGAATATGGAAGCGACCTCAGAAAGATTATTTCTCCGTACTTATTTATGACATCCGAAATACACTTACTATGATTCTGTCCGATTTCATTATTCCGATTTGTCATTAGTTATGTCTTATTGAGTCTTTGGAAATATATGGTATTTTACACTGCATTTAGTTTCTCACTACTCCACTCGTGGATGCCTCAATGTTTCCTCCACTAAGCCCGGGCCAGGATATGTTGTCAAGCGTATTCCACTGCATTGTTTGTCGTGCCTCGATGTGAGGGGGCAGGTTTACTTGTACATGGGTTGTGGAGTATGTTGTGCCATGTACACACATTCTGATATGACATGACATGATTTGATATGGCCATCTGATATGATATGTTATATTACGGGGTTATTCCCTACTCTGGAGCATGATGTGTTGTGGCGCCAGTGTCGGGGTGGCGACCACGTTCTGCTCACCGAGTCCCTTGGCGGGACCGGATATGATATGGCATATGTTTCTGCATACACTCTTTATGTTCTGAAAATACACATTTAATAATCTGGATACTACACTCATTTTGCCAGTTCTGTTTCGACTATGATTTATTTCTGTACTTCAGGCTTTACATATTCAGTACATGTTCCGTACTGACCCCCTTTCTTCGGGGGCTGCGTTTTCATGCCGCGCAGGTACAGACGACAGGTTTGCCGACCCGCCTGCTTAGGACTATATTCTGCTATTTTGGAGCGCTCTTTTGTCCGGAGCCTATATTTTGGTACAGCTTCTGTCATTGTACATATGTATGTTATTCAGGGGTACGACGGGGCCCTGTCCCGTCTTATGATTCTGATGTGTTCTGTAGAGGTCTGTAGACCTACATGTGGGTTCTGTATATGTTTTGGGTTGCTATGATCTGTGATAGCCTTATCGGCTTCCATGTGCTATATCTGTTCATTTGTGATAATTAGTAACACCAACTTACGTCTATATTGATATATTCGGCCAATATGCTGGTTTGGGTTACAGGGTATGTTTAGGTATCCAGCACGGACACTAGTCGCGGCCTACGGGGTTGGGTCGTGACAAATTTCCATGTAAACTTTCTGAAAGTTTGGATGACGTTACGGTGAGGTGTTACGGACCGCAACACGTGTGACGGTCCGTCACTTGAGTTACGATTCCTGTGCTACAAATGAACAACTTGAGTTACGGTTGGAGATACGGACCATAACGCCATCGACGGTCCGTCGACGGTGTTACGGTGCCAAAAAAAAAACTAGTGTGTGAATAATGGGAAGACTAAGTGGTGAAATGAAAAATGAAGAAAGGGGTGGAAAAATTTCAAAGGAAGTGTGCTTTGATTGTTGAAAATTGTAGTGTTTAGGGAGGTTTTTGAGTCACTATTTCCAAATTATGTCCCTACCTTAACCAAAAACCTACATTACAACCCTTTAAGTCCTAATTGATTTCGAACCAAGTGTGTATATATTAGTGGAGAAATACATGAAGGGCAAGCTTATGGTACTACGTGTGCAATTGAACATCTTTGTGAGAGAAGAGAGTTAATTCTTTCTATTTAATATCCCATTTGTGTTTTGAATTACATTTTCTAAGTGTGGGATTTTCTCTTGAGTGTGAGGGCACATGAGAATTTAAGTTGTGAAATTGTTCCATTTTCCAACTGAGAGGAATGAACAAAAGAAAGTTGTTTTGTGATAAGGAAGCAAATTTTGAAGCTTTAGTGTTATGACTTGATTGCTACTTTGATTAACTTGGTGTTTGAGCACTTGAAAGGAAAATGAAGTTTCTAAGAAGAAGTTGGTGATTCATATGTTTTGAATTAATTGTTGGTACCAATCAAAGTCATGTTTTTGTGCTTAAAGTAGACTTTTTAACTTGGTATGATGTTGGTGCACTATTGAGTCAATTCCTTAGAAAGAGATTGTATGTTTTGAATTGCTTGAGGACAAGCAATAGTTTAAGTTTGAGGGTTTGATAAGTTGGTATTTTACCAACTTATCTCTTCTTTAATCTTATATTTTTGCTATGTTTGCTTGAGAAAATAGTGCATTTAATATCATTTACATCTATTTTACAGGTTTTATATGATTTAGAAGTGATCGGAAGAAACCAAGTGAAAATAAAGTCAAAAAGAGGCCAAATTCGACAGATTTGCAAAACTGTCAAAACTGGACAGTTTTGCAAAAACGGGACAGATTCGCAAAAACGGGCAGAATTGCAAATCTGAAATATGGGGCATAAAAGAGAGTCTTAGGGCAAAAACATTATCATCTTTGGCATAACACATAAACTTGGAGGCTAGGGTTTCATCACCAACACCATTGGAGGAGAAGATTGGAAGCACTTTAATGAGATATTTCTTAATCCTTTCTTTAATTCCTTGTTTTGTATTGAATATTTATGTGTGTAGTATTTCATTTCAATACTTGAACCATGTTTATGGAAGTATACATTGTTTAAGTTTGGATTGAATCTCTTGTTTTGCTTATGTGTTGAATGATTTTATTCCTAATGAAGTGGGTTATTGTTTATTTAATTAATCTCATTTTGAATGATTCTTAAGGGAGTAGTTGTTACACCTCGGAAAATTTTCGTTCGTGCACAGTGAATCGACTGGCGAAGGACAATTTTGAGTATCGAACTAGTGATGTCTTAATGATATTTAGGAGAAGAATTATAATGCCCCTTATATTGGTAATTAAGTGCCAAGTAAGTTTCAAGAAGGACCCATAAGCCAAATATGGGCATAAGCCATCCAAAAGGGCGAGTTAAGGAAACATTTTCGGAGGATCTGGTTTGGAGGGGCCAAAACGCCATTGTAAAGTTGGAATTTGGGAAAAACACCCACAGGATGGAAGTTGTAGATAACTGAAAGATATTTCTAACCATAGGTCGTGGTCCCTCACAGCATATCGGGATCAAAAGTTATGGCCACTCTACGACAGACCGTTTCGGGGCAAAATAATATCACCTTTCTGGCACACTCCGCGACACCACCTGCGGCTCGCAGACACGACCCGCGACCACGCCGCTTCATCGCGGGTTGTGCCAGTGAGGGTCGGTCGTCTGGCGAGCTCCGCGACACAACCTGCGACTCGCGGAGCATGTCCACGACTCGCGAAGTGTGTCGCATGTCGTGCCAGTCCAGAAAATTCTGGACCCCTTTTAAATGTACCCAACTCGTCCAAAAATCATTTTTTTCCATCCTGTTGGCTAAGGAAATCTCTAGAAATCTCTCCAACATCCATCTATAAGAGATATCAAAAGAAAACCAAGATCAACAACATCAATTACATGAAATCAAGTGTGTAGATTCAAGTAAAGCTTATCTTCTTCAAGGAAATTCAAGAAAGAGTGAAGTAGGGTTTTGGTGCTAAAGAGGTATTCTCTTTCAAGGCTTATTCAACCATCATCCAAGGTGAGTTTTATGATCATCCCATGTTGTTTAAGGTATTAGAAAGCTTAGATGCTTGAAATGTAGAAGAACATAAAAAAAATGGGGTATTTTTGAGTGAATAGTGACACAATTGGATGATAGTGGGATTGAATCAAGGATGTTGGGATGTGGTGATTATGAACACGTTGGGAATGATGCTTAGGCTATGAAATGAGTTTTATGAATGCGGAAAATACGATAATGAGCTATAACCCTAAATGTGAGTTAATTGGAAGAAAATGGTGGATTTTGCTAAGTGCATATGAATGACGAGTGTTGATTGTGATATTGTGAGTTATATTGCAAATGTTGGGAGTTGATGTAGAACATGGGAGAAGTAGTATAAACAAAGGAAGTGCTGCCCAATTTTTCCTAGAAACTAACGACGCGTTTTCATAGTTATTTAGCTAATGTACCTCACATTCTTTAATGAAGGTGACGACGTGACATCGGAGGTGAACGAGTGACCGATAGCTTAGCTAAACGACAAAGGTATGTGAGGCTAGTCCTTCCTTCTAATGGCATGAATCTCTTAGCTTAAATCCCTATTCCTTTCATGAGCTCTCACCTTCTAAGAAGTTAAAAGCTTATGCATATGAATGTCTATATGAGATAAGCTATACGATATGAGGATGTTATTCCTAGCCTACACTCACCTTATGTACTAGTCCTTTCAAAGTGAGGCAGAATGTCCATAATGGTTCCATAATATAACCGGGGGATTACGACCTTACGTCATCCCGATAGAATAAAGTTGATCTTGAGCCTTATATACATATCATTATAAGATGAGTATTTTATGATGACCATATTACTATGAGTATTTTGCATTGAGCATGTCATGAGCATTTTACACCGTGCCTAGTTGGCCGGGCAGTCACCGCCAAGGCGGGCAGCTATACGGAGACACCATGACCTTCGGGCATGGGTAGACACCACTAGTGGGCGGCATGAGATGGTATCCCGGACGCGGGAGGCCTGGACGCGGGCTACTATTATTGATTATCACACTGTTCCGATATGAACGGGCAACTTATGTATGATGCATATATGCCATGATGATGAGTATGAGTAAGACAACATGCATTACTTCTTTTATGATCAGTAGTCAGATCCAGATGTTATGTTGATGCTTCTCTATATTATTGATGTATTCTTTCACTGTTTATGCCTCTCATACTCAGTACAATGTTCGTACTGACTTCCTTTTTCTTTGGACGCTGTGTTCATGCCCACAGGTAGACAGGGAGGAGACATTGCTCCAGATTCTTAGAGTTGCCAGTTGATTGAAAGCCCTCCATTGCTCCGGAGGTGCCTGTGATGATATTTTGTTTATAATTGTATATGTCGTTCCATAGAGGCTCGTAGATACTCGATGTGGGTTGTATGGTCTCATGGAAGGGTCATTTTGTATGTATGTACATATATGTATTATTTTGCTAGCCTATAGGGCTCAAGTATATACAATGCTTTTGTTTCCAAATGAAAATGGTTTTCTTATAAATTAAGTATGAAGTGGATAATCGATTGATAAAGAGGCTAAGAAGTAGTCACACGAGTGGTGCTCGGTAGTTATCACGGGTACCCGTCGCGGCCCCTAGCCGGGTCGTGACAGTAGCTAACCCTAAGACTTGCCCATTTATTTCGATTTAAACTTGGAAGAGGAAAACTCGGGATTGGGAAAGATTAATTAATAAGAATTTTGGGCGTTAACCCTCATCTAATTGAAATCGACCTAGGGATAGGCGACACCACTTGTAGCCATATTCGGGTGTTCTTAATGCTCCTAATTGCTTTAGGGATATTCAATTAGGTAGTCTAGTTAGTCTTCGGAAGAAGATAATTTAGAGTCATTATCTGAGGCTAAGTTATATAAACTCACCATTATTTGTAAATCATGAAGTACATTGGATCGTTACTTGAGCGTAGTTTCCCTTGTATCCATGCTTGTGGCCATTGATCATTTTACTTGCTCTCTAGGTTAGTTTACATTTTTGCATTAGTTATAATTTTCTCCGAAAAAAAACCAAAATATTATCTATTGTTTGGCATAGCTATTATTGGTGATAATTCCTACTTTTCCTAATCGCCTATATATTGTTCTCTGTGGGATTCGACCCCGACTCATAGTTGGGTAAATTATATTTCCATACGACCGTGCTCATTCTAATTAATAGGGTGGATTTGGACGTTATCAGTAGTTATAGCAATATATATAAACGCATCAATTGCACAAATATATGGCATTTAAGGACAATTCAATTTTCTCATTTCAACCTCTTTTAGCAGATAATCTACTGCTTTTGGAAACTCTTCAAGAGCTCCAAGAATATTCAAGCCATCAATTTTCACAATAATATGAAAGGTTCTGATTACCATAAAGAAACAAGGGTGAACATGATTATCTTTGTTCCTTTCGTCAATGATATTCGCTAAGGTGATTAAATCACATTCACCTTATCTGATTTAATCCATATAAGGATATGAAAAAGTTCCCCAAGAACTTATAATCTATGAACTGCAAGTCCAATAAAGTTTATGCTTACCAAGATGTATCATATCACTTGGTAATTATTTCTATGTCAGCATGCTCAAGAGACGTAGAATTCAGATCCTCGCAATATCGCAATCTTATACAATATTGCGCGCCATATTGTATCAAAGATATTGTCGATGAGATATCATTTTGTACCGGTTCACAATTCGACATAATTTACTGAGATCTCATTACTTCATTATTTTCAGGTACCTGAACCTCCCACGAGGTTTTATGAAGTGTTATATCGTAGGCTTTTCAAGAGAATATTGCCTCATTATTATGATCCTTTAAAACATTTGCTCCTCACCCTTTTCAAGAGTTATTGCATTTGGAACCGATTCGTCTACCATGCTTCATGCATGTTGTAGACTTGTCCTTCATGGACATTCAGTAGGAGCATTTTGCAGCGAAAATATGAATAGTTGGGTCAGCAAATGCTTCCAACATTTGACTTGAATAATCTGAGGATCATATTGATGATAATTAACAACATATTTCTTAGCTTCTTAATCTCTCCCCTTTATGTTAGAACAACTAACATATATTCCTATTTTCTTTGAGAAATCCATCAGTGTGCATCGTGGTATATACATTAATTATATACCGCACATCAAAAGTTATGAGATGGACATATCTAGTTCCTAACCCTGAACCAACTATGAGGGGAGAATTTATCATAATTTATTGGTCTGAAACATACAAGTGTAGTTGTATGCAATATATCATATCTCAGACCAACATATAAAGATTTGTTCTCATAAGCAATTGTTTAGCTATATTATGGAGACATTCAACCCCAAACCAGCTTGGATATAAACCAACATTATCAAGGTGAATTGTCTTGATTAACATATTCTGAAAATTGTGCTTCCAATTCAATTATTTGATCAAGAAACTTTGTAAATGTCAAGCTGCAGGTTAACAGTAAACTCATATGTCACCGTCTCATAGATGAATCTATTTAAGACATCACATCGCAGGTGAAGAGGCCCACATTCACCATTTATATTTTTCAGAATTTAGGAGATCCAGTCCTAACATTAGCTGGTGTAATCAACTTATCATGAGAACAAGCAACAAACAAATTCTTGAAAAATCTTCTAGTTCTTCAATATATTTCGAATATTGAATTAGCACTTCAGATTTAAATCAGGATGTACGAGATGGTCATGTCAACTGATAAAATTATATGTGCTAGTAAACTTCAAGTTACCATGATAGTGCTATTTATTTTAATAAACTTCTGGTTTATTATTGAATGAAAGATTGTAAATCAATAAACTTCTGGTTTATCGTGGTATGTGATCTCATCATTTTCAGGTAACGTTGCACATACGTATTTGTTTTTACCCGTAGTAACTTGGACATATTTAATATTTCAATCAATTGTAATCTCAATATTGTTATACCTTGCCCTTCCAGGAGCTAAGCATGTTCCGTACTTATGGCGTATTTTTGGAGAAGGAGCTTATGGAAGGTTAACGTCGTGATCATACGCGGGATATAAGTCATGACAAACGGTGTTACACCTTGGAAGAATTTCGTATTGTTAGTACCGTTACTAAAAGAACGTGAGCCCGGAGAGGCCATGGAACTCTTATAAGGCTAAGAAAGACTTTAAGTAAGTATTAAGAGAGAATTTAAAGGTTCCGGGGTCAAGCGGGTTGAAGGAAGTAAGTTGTCAAAATTTTGGGAAGAACTTGGTAGAATGTCGGACGAGAATTCCGGTCCAAATAGAGCGAGGTATATCTTCTAGAATATGAGGAGTTATGGAGTTAGTAGACTATCCAAATTGAATTTCATCGAGTCTAGTTTCTAACGCAACAAATTGTTCGTTAATACTACATCGGAGTAGGGAGTTATGGGCATTTTAAAACAGACTGCGAGAAGCCCGCGAACCTGCGCGAAAATCCGAAAAAAAGAAGGCCCACTAATTTGGCCCAATGGAGCCTGACCCGACCCACACACCTATAAATACCCCTATAAATCATCATTTTCACCATTCATAAATATCTAGAAGCCTCCATAATCATCTCTCAAGGTCCATACTTCAACTTAGTAGGATTCAACATCAATTAAGCTCGGAAGACTAGGGGTAGCATCGTGGTATCATGGTTGTTGCTGAAATAAGGTGAAGGATGGCGGATTTTGGAATGTGAAAGCTATCAAGGATAAATTCAAGTTTATCAAGGTAAGATTCTTCCTCCGTTAGGATAAATTCGTAATGGGTATCGCTAGAATTAGCTCGTAATAGTTCTAATTGGTGAAAATGTGAAGTAAATCCATGGAAATTGTTGTTGATGGATTTTAATGGTGATTTTGACAAGTTGGTATCGAAATTGAATTGGGAATTGGATTGTTGGTATTGGATTTTTTTATTAAATTCAAAGATAAACTCATAAATTACGTTTGGGAAAAATTAACGGAATTAATCCCGTAACGTAAATTATTGGTAAAATCCCATGGAAATTGATATGGGTTAATATTGGTATTATTGTTGTTGGTACTCTTGTCGACACTTGGGTTGTCACAAAAGCAGGAAAAATGTTGCCTGAATTTTCGTAACTTCGGATAATTGGGAAAATAAGCACCAAAATATTTACATGCAATTAATACACTAGGATCCATAGTGGCTACTCTTCCTCCCGAATAGCAAGGCAAACACAACAACAAAGTCCATGGCATAGAATCAGATTCATAATTTTGTTACACCCCGTATCTTCGAAGAGCACTTATCAAATTTGAAACATAAGTACGTTGAGTTAGGGTTAAGTAAAACCACTTTGGAATATCAGGAGCAAGCATTATTAAGTATATTTAATAAGTGAAGGATGTATATAAGATATACCGGAAGGAGCAGATATTACTATGAGATAAAAGATATGACAATTCCCTCTTAGGTTATGTGATTAAGTATTTATCCCTGATGTGTATAGTATGATATAATTTTGAAAGTGTATAGGGAGTTTGAGGTTAGTTATTCCAATTCCTTGTTTGAGACAGATGAAATTTCCCTACGTGTGATCCATGTCTATGGTTCAGAAAGATAGTATACAACCCCAGAATAGAGTCAGATAAGGAGGAAAAGTTAGAAATAACCTTATGCTTCACTTTAGTACTCGGAGAAGAATTAGAGAATATGATTCTAGCAAGTGGTTAATAGAAGCATAGTGAGTAGGTTTGAATAGATACAATGAATTAGAAATTTTCAGCAGAGTTAGTAGAAGTACGATTTGAGTTACTTAGTCAAGTTAGCACTACTAAGTGGATAACTGTCTGAATACACCGAAGGCGTGTTAGAACCCAAAGGGTTTAAGTTAAATTTGAGGTATAGAAATTGGTGAAAGAAGAAAACCATTTAAGCAGTAAGAGAGCAAGCTACAGAAGAAGAGCCTTTAAGAGTTATCAGAAAAAAGTTTTCCCCAAGACTGACAAGGCTAGTATGCCAGTTATGTACATTAGAAACCCGTTCATTTAAGTAATCCAGTTTTCCTGGTAAGTAAGACTTGCTTTAAGTAAGCAGAAGAAATGATTCTTTAGTATTTTAGAGGAAATTAGCAGAACCACTAGATGACCACTTATCGCTAACTCAAGGGATCCACAGGCTTTAAACGTCAGCTTTTGAACTAAGGGGGAGATCATGCGATAAGGTGCCGATATAAACTATGTGTTTTGTAAGTTGATAGGTGTTAAGGAGATTATGTCAGAGGGTCACAGTTTCATGTAGCCAAGATAAGATGCGTAGAATGTGATCTTTGTCATGCTGTTGAGATCAAGTACTAGGTAATTATGTTATAAGATAAAGTTCTAGAGCGAATAGCGGGTTTTAAGGGTATAACGGTTCCAATTCTAGAGTAATTCATGTACTACGTGGTACTAATACCCAGACGTACTCTACTCGTGCCTTTCGTACCCATATCATGCCCATATTAGAGATTGATACTCCGCGTTTAAGATACAAGAATTAAGAATTCATACGATAGTAAGTTATGCAAAGGAATGTCCTTTCATATCTGGCACTTCTGGTGTGCTCATGTCTAAAGTTAAAAACCGCATTCAGGTCTCACGTATCTATCATGCTTTTATACTCATGTCCATGTTCTAGCATCTAAGTGCTTTTCGAATTTGATGATGATCTTGACCCCTATGATTATGTTATCCATGTTACCACATACTCGTGCCCCAATTCATTTCGCTATGCATTCCACTTATAGCGGTATCGTAACAATGATTTTGTGAGATAACAATGAAGGTGAACCAAGATGGATGTCCTACCCATGATTCTATGTAATTCACGCTTATGTTCCTTTAGCTAATGTTTTAGGATCATGATGACATGATTCCTTTTTCCTTTCGCTAAGTATCTAGGCCTCGGTATGATCAAGGTGACTTTCTACCCATGTCTTAGATGCTCAAGGAACGAGTTATACATGCCTATAATCCATTCTTTCACGTGCCTTATTTATAACAAGGGCGTTTACTCACGGTGATAAGAGTAATCTATGTTGAACCATGTCCTATTCTTTCGGTATATCTAAATTCTAAAGGTAATGTTTTATCCATGCCTTACGTCTCTGAGTACCCAAGAATTAGCCTGCAACTTGTGCTCTATGCAAGTCAGCCTAATGCCTTAGTCTTACTTCAATACTCATGAACTCAAGTCCATACACCATGGTATGTAGGTACTCATATAAACGCCATATTTTTCATGGTCCCATGCCCCATATCATGCTATTCACGTTTCATTCCATATGAATCACGTTCCCATGTACGCATGTTCCACGTTACGTCCTCCATGGACAATGCACCATGTCATGTCTGTTCTCTAAAGCAAAGTATCTCATGTAAATAGTACTAATAATTCCTTTTCTCTCAGTCCTCTATAATTCGCTCACGAGAATGAGCAAGATGAGCTAAGGTATTCATAATCATGATTAACAGCTAACAAGATAATCAGAAGTAAGGTGCATTCCTATATTCAAATAGACATCTTTTCATGTACCCTATGGTGCTTATCTCAGGAGTATTCTACTCAGATTCGACATATTCATGTCATGCCTATGCTAGAGCTTTATGAATACCTATGTTAGGATCATATTCTTGTTATATGACTCAAGTTTGTCGCATTCACATTGAATTGCGCTTACATTAAAAGCCTAAGTCATACTCCTATCTCATATTACCATGGTGACATACGAACGTCTATGATCAAGTCTCTAAGTATCCAAATCCTACCCGCGCTTAGTATTCAGCCCTCATGTTGTAACAATCATGTTTTCGACATTCAGATCCCATGTTATGATATCCATGTTTACACATATTCGTATCTCATGACAATTTAGCACTCATGTATTCATGTCATCCAGTCTTCATGTATTTATGCCCCACGTCATGCGTTTCACACCTAGAAAATCATGTCATGTCCGTGCCTATTTCCAATACTCATGTCATTCGTGCCTACAGATTTTCTTCCAAACCCCATGTATAGTAATCATGTAATCATTAAGCCAATATCCGTGTGTTCAAGCCAGCTCAGTATTTATGTTAGCTATATTCAAGATTCAGTAATCACGTTATGTCACATCATGCGTATTAAGATACCGTGTAAGTTGTGTGTTGGTACTTTAGTTAGCTGGCAGGCGTTTGAGAAATGTCGTGAGGGTCCGAATTATGAAGGAAGTCCTGCCATAAATTTTGTAGATTCCAGAGTTAGTAGCGATTCTTAACCATAGTCATAAATCGAGGACAAATGTTTCATGATTCTCATTCATGTAGGTGCTACTCAGTTTTATGTTCCCCATGTACATGTTTCCATGTAATCACGTATTCAGTTCTGATGATCCATGACCATGTCAAGCTCTTATGTTTATGTCATGTTTCTTTCATGTTCATGTATTCAAGCCATGTCCAACCATATTCTTAACCATGACCCATCATTCGAGGACGAATGATCCCAAGGGGGAGATATTGTAACACCCCGTACCTTTAACCTAAGCTTTGACCATGATCCTAGACTTAGAAAATCAGATAAAGGATGTGGAAATTAGAATTTCCCTGTTCAGTTGTAAGATGGTGGTTTATGCCCATGAACAGTGATCGTATTTCAGTATACGGGCCGTAATTCAAGTCGTAAACTGGTACCAAGGATTTCTGAGCATTCTGGAATTTGACATTTGGATGTCAAATGGTTAAATACGGACCGTATTTCAAAATACGGCCCGTATTTCAAAACTTATTTGGAACTTGGGAAAACTTCCTTCATGAAAGTTGTAGGTCTTTGAAATAACTTTCCAACGGTATATTATGGGGGTCAAACGGACATCTTTGCACAGAGTTATGACCATTTTACTGAAGAGATGCAGTGCAGTCCGTATTTCAAAATACGAACCGTATTTCAAAATACGGCCAGTATTTAACTGGGCCGAAAAATTTAATTTTCCAGAACAGTATATATTAGTCCATATCAGTTCAAATCATTATTTTTCATTCCTTCAAGCCCTAGAACGACCTCCTATCCTCTTCCATCATCAAGAACACCAAGGTAAGTCTACTCTAATTATTCCAAGTCAATCTAATACATATCCTTGTAATCTAAACAAGAAATCATCATTCCTAAACTAGGGTTTTCAAGAAAACCCATCTCAAGGTTCATGATTCAAGATTTTGGAATTCTTCTTCAAAGTTCAACTCTTTAATTCAAGTTTTTTAGCATTACCAGGTATGTAGAGTTACTATCTACGTGTGGGAACATCATTGTACTTCCTCACGCCTCATAATCCATAAATTATGATTCTTTACGAAAACTAGGGTTTCTATACCATGCTCATGATAACCCTAGGTCCATGTCCATGATTATATTATGTATGAATTGTTATAATTCCATCATTGAATTCTTAATATTTCTTTATGATTATTAAGAATCTGTCCGTAATCTATGAAAAATCCATATATCTCATTCCATGGGTTCATGCATGCTAGTTTATGATATATTATGCTATTTTCAAGAAAATACTATACATGTTTTACAAGTTCATGCAAGCAAGCTATAATTTATGATATCCATGTACAAGCAAGTTATATTCATGAAAACTATGGGCAGCAAGTGCCACTTATTTTACATGTTCATGATTTTGGGAGTTGTTTTAATTACCGAGGAAGGCTTCAGATAGCCGGAAACTACGTAGCCACCGTAGGATGAGGATCGCTCCACCCATGTCCCGGACGATCTCTCATAATGACTGGATCCTTTCATATTTTATTAAATCTCATGTTCCCTGGCAAGGACTGAGTGTTCTGCTAGAGGGACGCAAGCACCAGACCATGGATCGATTATAAGTTATTGCTCTCCCTGCTTATGATATTTTTACCATGTTTTATATATATGTATGTATTCATGTTCATGACCAGGTTTCAGTTCCTATCATTATTATTTCATGTCCCATGTTATTTCATTTTGTTGCTTTACATACCAGTACATTCTAAGTGCTGACGTCTCCTTTCTATTGCCCGGGGGGCCTGCATTTCACGATGCAGGTACTGATATACAGGACGACACATCTGCTCAGTAGGACATCATTCGTATCAGATTATTGGTGAACCCCATCTCATTCGGGGTTTAGTCAACTTTTATTTTATGATTAGTTATACATCTAAGGTATGCTGGGGGCCTTGTCCCAGTAAGTATGTTTTCCAGTCAGACTCATGATAGAGGTTTCATATACTAGACAAGTCAGTTATGTTATGTCAACCATTCGGAGTCGTATAACCATTTTGGCTCATTCATGTTATTTCCGCATTCATGTTTAAACAAGTATTTTTATTAAGTATTGTGACTTACTACGTTTTATAAAGGCTCATCATGCATTCACGTTATATTCCGCTCATGTTATGCCTCATTATAATTCAGCAAGCCATGTGGTTCGCTCGGTCACATGCAGTAAGGCACCGAGTGCCGTGTTTCGCCCAGGCCATGGCTCGGGGCGTGACATCAACCAAAGGGAGGAGAGTAACTAAGGAGAATAGAAAGGTTCCACTTCGAAAATACATTTGGTTAAGTTTCACAAAAATAGGACCAAAGTAGGATGATTACAAGTCTAATGACCCCTCCATTGAAACTGCTGGCACACAATTTTGGAACTAGAATGCCATTTAGTATGCGATAGATGGAGACTATAGGGATTTAAAGAGGAGTAAAGGTTCAAAATAAAAGTGACGGAACCGTAGGTGTCATTAGCTAAGGCAGTATAACACCCTACCACTACACCCCCTCCCATCAGGGATACACTACTAAAAAACTGGCAAAATTCGACGGACAAAAAACCGACGGATTGCGTCGCTTTGAAAAATCGACGGAAAACTGACGCAGTGCGTCGGTTTTGTGTATTTCTATTTTTTTTATATTTTTTTAATTAAAAAACCGACGGAAAACAACGTCGTTTTTTTCCGCAAAATTTTGAAAATATATTTCCGCCAATTTTTTTTTACAAAAACCGACGTCCCACGTCGGTTTTTTTTTTTTAAATAATTAATTTTTTAAAAATATATTAAATAATTTATAATTCATTTTGTTTTGTAAAATATTAATAAACGATTTTTTTTTTAAAGAAACCGACGGACTACGTCTGTTTTTAATTTTTTTTTTTGTCAAAGGCTGGTCAACATTTTAAAAAAACCAACGGACCGCGTCGGTTTTTCCATCGGTGTTTTTTAACAATATGATAGAAACGGGTTTGGCATATCATTTGCTATCTTCCCAAAAAAAAAAACCCACTTCTCTCTAAGATAAAAAACCCTAACCCGCTGCCCACCCCCCTCTGCCCACGCCCGCCACCAGCTGCTACCCGCCGCTACCTACGCAGCCCAACCCCACCTACCCCAGCCCCGTTTTTAACTTGTAATTTGAGGTAGTTTCTTTTAAATTAGGGCTTTTAAAATTCTTTCAATTTTAGTTTTATTTGAAGATTTTAGGCCTAATGTTAGTCTATTTAGCTTTGTTAAACATCATTTGTAATGTTATTAATGTTGAATTTGTGAAAAAATGTAAACTTTATTTGACTAGTTTACTTTTCATTTTTTTTTTTTGCTTGAGATTGTGCTATATTTTATGTTCATTGTCAATGTATTTGTGTTATCTTTGTTATCGTTGTTTGTAATAGTATTGATGTTGAATTCGTGCAAAAATGTATACTTTATTTGACTAGTTTTTTTTTTGTTTGTTGGAATTGTGCTTTTTGTTAGAATCCATAAGTTAGTAGAATTTTTATTGAGCATTCAAAATTAGAATTGATTGAGATTGTGCTTTTCAAAGTAGAATTATTAACTTATAGTATTTCTATAACCTCAAAACTAAAGTGTAGACTTTATTTGACTAGATTTACTTTTTAATTTTTGGAATTGGTTGAGATTGTACTTTTCAAAGTTATATTAAAGTTAGAATCCATAAGTTATTAAAGTTAGAATTGTTATTGAGAATTCAAAGTTAAAATTGGTTAGGATTGTGCTTTTCAAGGTTAGAATGTTAAGTTATAATATTTCTATAACAATATTATAACCTCAAAACTAAAATGTAGACTTTATTTGGCTAGATTTACTTTTCAATTTTTAGAATTGGTTGTGATTGTGCTTTACAAAGTTATATTGAAGTTATAATCCATAAGTTGTTAAAGTTAGAATCCATAAGTTATTAAAGTTAGAATTGTTATTGAGAATTGAAAGTTAGAATTGGTTGGTGTTGTGCTTTCTTAAATTATTGTTAAATTTGTGAAAAAATGTAAACTTTATTTGACTAGTTTACTTTTCATATATATATATATATATATATATATATATATATATATATATATATATATATATATATATATATATATATATGCTTGAGATTGTGCTAATTTTTATGTTCATTGTCAATGTATTTGTGTTAGTTTAGTTAGAATTGGTTGGGATTGTGCTTTTTCAAGTTATATTAAAGTTAGAATCCATAAGTTATTAAAGTTAGAATTGTTATTGAGAATTAAAAGTTAGAATTGGCTGTGATTGTGCTTTTCAAGGTTAGAATTGTTAAGTCATAATATTTCTATAACCTCAAAACTAAAATGTAGACTTTATTTGGCTAGATTTGCTTTTCAATTTTTAGAATTGGTTGGGATTGTGCTTTTCAAAGTTATATTGAAGTTATAATCCATAAGTTGTTAAAGTTAGAATCCATAAGTTATTAAAGTTAGAATTGTTATCGAGAATTGAAAGTTAGAATTGGTTGGGATTGTGCTTTTAAAAGTTATATTAAAGTTAGAATCCATAAGTTATTAAAGTTAGATTTGTTATTGAGAATTCAAAGTTAGAATTGGTTGAATTGTGCTTTTAAAAGTTATATTAAAGTTAGAATCCATAAGTTATTAAAGTTAGAATTGTTATTGAGAATTCAAAGTAAGAATTGGTTGGGATTGTGTTTTCTTAAGTTATATTTTAAGTTAGAATTCTTAAGTTAAAATATATTTCTATAACCTCAATAATTTGTGGGTATATTTTTGTAGATGGATCGTATGTGGATGTATAATATAAATAATAGTGATCGTGTGGGTGTACACGATGAATTTGTTGACAAGTTTACACACATGCAATGTCACTTCACCCTTTTCAAAATGAAGGGGTAATTAGGTGTGCTTGTTCTCGTTGCCGGTGTAAGAAGTATTTGAAACCGAAAGCGGTTAGGGTTCATTTATATAGTCGTGGGGCTTATGTTTTAGTTTGGATTTCATAATGGACTTATGTTTTATGCTTTATGGAACTAGTTAATGGTACTTTTGGTTGGACATTTAAATATTTTTGAACTTTGAAGGTCTATTTAGATCGTATTTAATGTGTTTAGATAGTGTTTGATTGTTACTTAGGGTGATTTTATGTGTTGTAGCTCTTTTAGAATTGATTTGGAGCATTTTAATGCTAGTTTTGAGCAGCTTTTGGTACTGGTTTCTGTGCAGGTGTGGCTGCAGAAAATGCATGAATTGCATGCAAGAAATTTTCCAGTAAACCGATGCAGTCCGTCGGTTTTCTGGAAATTAATTTTGGAAATTTTCCAGAAAACCGACTCAGTCCGTCAGTTTTCTAAAAATTAATTCTTAAATTTTATGAAAAAACTGACGCACTGTGTCGGTTTTTATTTAAAATAAAAAAATTTAAATAAAAAACCGACGCAGTGCGTCGGTTTTTTCATAAAATATATATTGTTTTAATATAAGATCAAAAATCAGAAATTAAAAAAACCGACTCAGTCGGTTGGTTTTTTTTTTTTTTAAAATTATTGGATAAAACCCGACGGACCACGTAACCGACGCAGTCCGTCGGAAAAAACCGACGTGGTCCGTCGGTTTCCAAAAAGCGAGGCTATGTAAACCGACGGACCGTAAAGGGTCGGTTTCCCGTCGGTTTCATTAAAAAAACCGACGCGGTCCGTCAGTTTTTCCCGTTTTTTAGTAGTGATATGGAGTTAAGGGGCCCAGACTTACGTTGTACCAAATGCCTAAACGAAAGAAAGTCAGAAGTAGGGCTTAGATTACTTATGGTGAGATATGTGGGCTTAACAAGTAGGAAACTTTGATGATGGGTTAGCACAAAGTTCGAAGCACCTTGGAAGGTACAATGGATAAAAATTCAAGTCAGGTGATCAGGACAACATTAGAAGTTAGAATGAATTGGAGTAAGAGGAATATGGGGGCACTAAGAAATATATCGAGCAAAGTTTCACAAGTAGTTAGGAGGGAGTATGCCAACGGAGGAATCAAGCTGCAACCAGGTCAAATAAATATAAGGGAATAAGGGGACCAGGAGAAAAGAAAAGTTAAAGAGCGGCAACAATGAAAGATTATAACAGAAATGGACAGAAGTTGTTGAGGAAGACTACGCAAACACCGTAGTCCTACTTGTCGTACGAAAGGATGGCTATGTCAGCGAGTTGTGGCTTAGAATGAGCTTACGATGAATAAATGAAGCAATCCGTTAAGTGTGACAAACACTGCAAGGAAATGTTCGTCTACGAAAGAAGGGAGAAGGACACTAGTTCTGAAGGATAAGTTGAGTTAGAATTCACAACAGAATGCGGATGCAAAGGAATCACTCTAAGGAAAAGAGATAGACGATTAGACACAAAAGAGATCATGATAAATGGTAAGGAGAAGCCCCTTGTGAATCATTCACAACAAATGATGTTAAGAGTACGTGTTATAGTCCAAGTGATATCAAGCAAGGTTAAGTACCAGTGGAAGACACGTATATACCTCGTGAAGTATCGGAGGGAATGACGAAACCCCATAATAGAAAGAATAGTTCTAACGAGCAATGTAAAGTTTAACGAACTGACTTCCACTAACAAACACGTACTTTCATAGGCATGGAACCGGAATTCGTCCATTTCATTCATCTGAAAAAACCTCAACTTGGTTGCTTCTTCCCAGTCCATGTTCAACTTCTTCAGAGCCCATAAGGCTTTATGCTCGAGTTCAACTGGCAGATGACACACTTTGCCAAACACCATCTTAAAAGGAGAGGTCCCAATGGGCGTTTTAAATGCAGTTCTGTATGCCCAAAGATCATCATCAAGTTTCCTAGCCACGTCGGTCCTATATACATTGGCCGTCTTGGCCAAGATACTCTTTATCTCCCAATTGGAGACTTTCACCTGACCACTCGTTTGAGGATGATAAGGAGTGGCCACTCGATGATAAACACTATATTTTTCAAGAAGTGTTGCAAATGCCTTGTTGCAGCAGTGCGAATCTCCATCACAAATAATAGCTCGTGGGGTGCCAAATCGGGTGAATATGTTCTTCTTGAGAAAGTTAACTACACTATTCCCCTCATTATTGGGTAAAGCCACTGCTTTTACCAATTTCTACACATAGTCCACAACCACCAGAATGTATTTCATGCCACAAGAACTCACAAACGGCCCCATGAAGTCGATACCCCACACATCAAAAAGTTCAACTTCCATCACATAGTTCATAGGCATCTCATGCCTCTTAAAGATAGACCCTTATCGTTGGCAGTCATCACATGATTTCACTATCGGGTTAGCATCATGATAAAGTGTTGGCCAGTAATACCCACATTCAAGCATTTTTGCTGCAGTCCAGTTTCCACTATGATAACCCCCAACAGGAGAGTCATGACAAGCCTTCAGAATATCCATCACTTCTGATTTCGGAACTCAACGACGAATGATATTGTCAGCACATGTCCGGAACAGGTATGGTTCGTCCCAGTAATACTGACGAGAGTCTCTCAAGAATTTCTTCTTTTGATATGCTTTAATTGCCTCTAGACTAACGCCCGTCACCAAAAAGTTGGCGATGTCTGCATACCATGGTGCCATCTCAGAAGACACCGCTAGAACCCTCTCATCTGGGAAAGCATCATCTATATCAAGATCCTCTGATGGTCTTCCAGCTTCCTCAAGTCGTGAAAGATGATCTGCTACCTGATTTTCGGACCCCTTGCGATCTTTCACCTCGAAGTCAAATTCTTGCCACAACAGGACCCATCTAATCAATCATGGCTTTGCATCTTTCTTTTCCATCAAATACCTCTACGCTGCATGATCGGTGTATACCACTGCCTTGGATCCCAATAGATAGGCCCTAAATTTCTCGAACGCAAAGACTATAGCAAGCAGCTCTTGCTCAGTAATAGTGTAATTCATCTGCGCCCCATTAAGTGTTCTGCTAGCATAGTAAATCGGGTGCATGATCTTATTATGCCTTTGAGCAAGCATAACACCAATAGCAAAACTACTTGCATCACACATCAGCTCAAATGGGAGTGACTAATCTGGTGCAATAATAATAGGAGAAGAAGTAGGGGCTTCTTCAACTCTTCAAACACCTCCAGGCATTTCTCATAAAACTCGAACTTAGCCTTTTTTTCAAGAAGCTTGCACATGGGATTAGCAATTTTGGAGAAATCCTTAATAAAACGCTGATAGAAACCAGCAAGCCTCAAGAAACTTTGAACTCCTTTGACAGAGATAGGTGGAGGAAGCTTGCCAATGACATCAATTTTTGCTTGATCAACCTCAATCCCTTTCTTAGAGATTTTGTGACCGAGGGCGATCCCTTCTTTCACCATAAAATGGCACTTTTCTTAATTAAGTACGAGATTAGTCTCTTCACATCTCTTCTCAGCACTTGACCCAGATGGTCAAGACACTCATCAAAAGAGTCTCCTCCTACAGAAAAATCATCCATGAAGACCTCCAAAAAGTCCTCAACCATATCTGAGAAAATAGACACCATACATAGCTGAAAAGTAGCCAGTGCATTACAAAAACCAAACGGCATCCTACTGAAAGAAAACATCCCATAAGGACACATGAACGCAGTCTTCTCTTGGTCTTCAAGAGAAATGTTAATTTGGTTGTAGCTAGGGTGCCCATCTAGGAAGCAATATTATAACCTTCCCGCCAGCCGATCAAGCATCTGATCAATAAAAGGCAATGGGAAAAAGTCCTTGCAAGCAGCATAATTTAGCTTCCGATAATCCATACAGACATGCCACCCAGTAACTGTCCTTGTGGAGTCAATTCATTTTAGCATTCGGCACCACAGTGATACCTCCCTTCTTTGGGACACAGGCACACCCCTTTACTATCTGCAATAGGATAAACAACTCCAGCATCTAACCACATTATAATCTCTTTCTTGACCACCTCTTGCATGGGTGGATCCAATCCTCTCTGATGTTCAACGCTCGATGTACTGTCCTCTTCAAGCAGAATCTTGTGCTCACAAATACCAAAGGGAATACTGTGAATGTCTACAATGCTAAACCCAATCACACATCTATACTCTCTCGAAATCTCTAACAACCTCTTCGTCTGCTCAACATTCAGTAATGCAGACACAATCACTAGCAAAGTATTATCAGCACCCAGAAATTCACACCTCAGATGTGAAGTTCAAGCTTCTTTTGTTGGTAAGAATAGGAACCCAACCCCACAAAAGAATTCACCATCTCCACATAACCTTCCATATCACCAGCATCAAAGTTCACAAGAATGGCTGTTAGAGCCTCACCCAAGCACGCTTCCTCCATTTTAAATTCAACAGCTTCATCCACCACATTAATAAAATCAATAACCGAAAAATTTTCGTAAGCGCTCGATAACTTCATCCCCCTACTCGCTTGGAAAGTAACTTCCTCATCGTTGACTCTGAATTTTATTTCATTCTTTTTAGAATCTATAAGAGCTCTTCCAGTAGCAAGGAAAGGTCTTCCCAAGATAATAGGAATATCCCTATCAACAGCACAATCCAGGACGACTAAATCAACAGGCAACAAGAATTCACCAACCCTAACAAGCATATCATCCACAACTCTCACTGTCTTTTGATAGATCTATCAGCTATCTGCAATCGCATAGTAGTAGGTTTAGGAATTCCCAAACCCGATTTTTTATAGATAGCCAAAGGCCCCTCTATCACGCCCCGAATCATGGCTTGGGCGTAACACGACACTCAGTGCCTAACTGCATGTGACCGAACGAACTCATAGGCTGGCTGAATCAATATGTAATATCAAAACATGCAATAATAAGGGAATAAGACTAACACATGCTGATCTAAAAGGTCTGACTAAAAATATATAAAAATGCAAAAATACTGATTAAGTCTGAACATCTGAATAAATAGCCCACAAGGTTAAAATAAAAAAGACCGCTAATATCTGACTGACTAGACTATATCTATGAAGCCTCTAAAGATAATTGTCTAAATGCTGGGAAGACTGAAGCAGGATAACACCCCGGAGGAACTGGGCTCACCAATAGCTGATACGAGCAGGTCCTAGCTAGCTGGATCGTCAATCCCCCAAGCAATAAAAAGGGACATCAGCACAATTGAATTGTACTGATAAGTAAAGCAACTGAAATAAAAAAAATATAAGTACTGAAACTAAACTAAACAGGAAAGCAAGAGTCTGAAAACACTCCCTGTTCTGAATGAAGAATCACTTGTAAAGCTGTAAATATAACTGTGGCCTAGGGCACAAATAATGTGCACAAAAACTGTGGCCTCAAGCCCAAGAAATACATATGAATAAACTGTGGCCTAGGGCCCAAAAATACAGATACAGGTGTTCCACATTAAACAATTTACTAGACTGAGACTTGCTATAGCTGATAGCATGATAACTGTTTCTGGTTATGGAACTTAAGGAAATAACTGAAAATGCTGACTGCGACTCATGTGATGTCAATACACAAGTCTATAATGATTACATACTGAGTTCATGATATTCCAAGTAATTACCATGAATGAATTATGAAACTATAACCCTAGAAGATAGCAGTTCTACAACTATTTAAGAAACTAGGGCTAAACTGTGTTCTGAGTCAAATTACTGATAAGCATGTAGAATGAGGCGTAGGGAGAATCATAAACGTTCCCTAATGTAGATAGTTAGCCTCACATACCTTAGCTGCTTCACAATCCACAATAAAAGTCCGAACTTTGAGATGAATCCTAAAAACTTGTGTCTCAATCCTTGAATATGGGTTTTCTTGAAAACCCTAGGTTAAGAACAATGATTCCTTAATTAGGTTAGATAAACACATGATTTAATCCACTTGGAATAGGTTAGGATAGCTTACCTTAGTGTTCTTGATGGTGGAGGAGGAGAGCAGGTCGTTCTAGGGTTTAGGGACTTGTAAAAATAGAAATTAGAACTGAATCCAGGTATTTATAGGTTCTGGTGCGTATTGACTTTTACGGACTGAATTATGGTCAGTAATTTTTGATGTCTCAAAACAGAATGCCCAGTTAACACCTCTCCAATTACGGTCACAAATTATGGTTCATAATTCGAATTACGGTCCGTAATTCCTGACCGTAATTTTCCATATCAAAACCAATGACCAAATTAATAATTATGGATTGAATTACGGTCCGTAATTTAAATTACGGCCCATAATTTTGGGCGTAAAATTCCATCTGCTGAACTGAAGCAAAATTCTAACTCCACCATTCTCTATATGATTTTCTAAGTCTAAAATCATGGTCAAAGCTTAAGTTAAGGGTCTGAGGTGTTACACCCCATGTGATTATTCTATCTTCTGGCGGTCCCCTCGCGTCATCGAGTGATTAGGCTCCTTTCACATTTTACTCCTATAGGCAACTAGCTTGTCACCTTACCACCATTATCACCACTTGTGCTTGATGCCAATATATGATAACCTATGTCGCAAAATCTTCATACTATTTTGGTCTTCTACAATTGAGCTCATACTTCTATCACTCCTGAAGTTGAGGCATCAACTTTATACGTATAAGCTCATCTACTGCTTCCAGTATAGCCTGTTTAACTCCTCTCTTGTCAGTCTTACCAAACGTGCCCCTTGTATTAACGGCCTGGCGATTTTTTGTCACCGGGTTACTTTTCCCTCTTTACCAACTAATTAGTGGCACGACGTATTCCTCTAGAATGCGACGATCCCATACGTTGGTGTGTACTTCTTTCTTTTCATGACCTCCCTTGTATGACTCCCCGATCATACTAAGCGTTCCTTAGTGTATCATTAGCTTTGTGGTTCCTTTACCTTGCTTGCTAGCGCTAAACTCCTTAAATCATCTCCTTCCCACTATCCGTACCTTCACGGCCTCCGCTCTTTGAGTGCCTCATTGCCCAACTTTTGCTTCTCCGCCATCTTCCTTTCATGGCGATACTGTAATGCATAGCCATTTATCCTCTTTTTCTTCGTTGTATGCTTCCTTAACCTTTACCACATGTTCTAACATACTTTGAAGCTTGTAATCACCACAAATTAATGAACCAACATTATACTGATCTAAACCAATGATAATTAATGAGTGACGTTCATAATATGCTGATGAAAAGGTTGTGAAGAGTCGTTGAGCAAGAAAACTCAAGAACAGTGAATTTTATCTTTGCCAAAAGAGATATTAAATGAGTCGAGGATCAAAGATTGGCTTATTGATTTTATGGCACACTACAAATGTTTTTTCAGTGATATGTCAAATATTGGTAAAATATCACCTAGAAGATCAGATTGGTAGATAAAGCACATGAAATATTTTTAGGGTCATTTTCTTCTATTCATATTAGATATAACTGGTCATAGGAGATCTTTTCTCATAAATCGTGCAAATGTTCTATTACCAAGTTTTGATCATCTTATGCAAGATATATTTCCTTACTAGAAGAAATCGCCTTGCAACTTTTTATAGTTTCGTATTAGAAAATCAAAACTTGCGATTCTTATTTAGCAAAACATGACATGTTAACCAGCAAGTTGGTATGTAATTGATACTAAGTCCTCTTAAAATTTAGTATACGAGCAAGTTGATCGATATGTTCATTGCCTGTGGGGGGGGGGGGGGGGGGGGGTGCATTCTATCTCCAAAAAAAAAAAATGCAAGTTGGTATATAATTGATAAGTCCTTTTAAAATTTTATGAATTTTTCTATGATGTTTCTTCTTTCATCGTTTTTGACTACTGCAAGGCCTCCTAACAAAACATATACCTATAAATTCTAACGAAGAAAAGAGAGAATAGAAACAGCTCCCAAACAATTAAAGAAATGAAGATGATTATACCTACTTATATCATTGCATTACTTGTTATACAAGAAATGGCCATTTTTCACGATAGTTGTCTACACAAAGCCTCTATAGGTATAGGAATGTGGCCTCTACTGGCTGTTTCTGCCCAGCCTAGGCGGCCTGTTCGGCCGCCTCCACCACCACCAAGGGGCAGGTCGATATTAGTCAGGGGGTTAGGTCAGGAGTATTTCCACCCCCACCTCCAAAATACGTAAGCTAATTTTACACTTTAGACTGAATCATACTTGATCTCTTCGTTCCGTTTTACTTGTCCTTATGTTAAAGTAGATTTTTCTTTTTTACTTTACTGGTTCATTTTAGCAAATCAAGACTGACTTATTATTTCTCTTCCAATATTAGCTTTATCACATTAAGTAACTACATAAAGTAATATTAAATAGACTTAAATTTTCAAAACATAATTAATAAAGTTAATTTAGTAAAATAAACCCCTAATAAATACTTTCTTAGTTTTAATTTATGTGAAGGTGTTTGATTAAATACGAAGATTAAAAGAACAAGAAAGACTTTTAAAACTTGTAATCTAAAAGAAATCACAAAAATTTATATGACTATACATCATTTTATTAAAGATAAAATAAAAAGCTAGAAGTTAAATTATTATAAAATATAGAAATACATTATCATTTTTTTTTTGGAACTACCCTAACGAAGAAAGAATATCACATTGAAACGGATAGTGTGTCAAGTCAATAAAGGCGGCCGGATAAAAAGAAATGGAGGAAGTATACTTTTAGGACGAATCTAAGTCACAGTCAAAACATAAAATCAAACCCCTACGTCAACAGGACTTTTCTTCTTTTCACTCTTGGAGCGCAAGTGTATAATACTCCCTAATTGTCTTCTTGGATAGCAACACGGTTTTATAAATTTGCTAATATATATGGCAATGAAGTCTTTAGCATTCTACTTGTTGAATTTGAATTCTTTAATTGTCAGCCCTTCAATAGGTAGGTTCCGTTGGACAATTTATTTAAAAAAAAAAAAGAAAAAAAAAAAGAAGAAGAAGATTATCTTCTAACACGGGCTTGATGTTCTGATTTCAACAGCACAGTCCTAAGGAAAACTATTCACAACTAATGTGAATGAAAGATCAATACATGTGAATTGAAGACTTTTCTCCTTCGCTAAACGTGGAGGTGAAGGGCAAAGAAAAGTCTCGTCGTTCTGATTTACGTGATGATACTCCTCCGTTTCAAACAAAATGCTTGTCGTGGTTATTAGAAATATATGCATGTCTCAAAATATTATCATTTTATTTAATCAAGATAAATTAACTATTTCCTCCATCTCAATTTATATGAGGGTTCACTAGCACAAATTCGATTATCAGTGACAAATTATTTTATCACTTATAAATCATATTTCGTCACAAAAGGTCTTGTGTGATGGGAAAAAATATGTCAATCAATCGTCCCTAAAGCTGGATCACTAAAAGTATATAAAGACAACTTAGTGTTTTATTACTAAATAAAATTATATTAACAACGAATTATTTTTCCGTCCCCGAAAATATAGCATGTGTGACGAACTTGTTTGTCATAAAAAGAGTAACTTTTTTGTAGTTAATAGTGGTTGATCTATTTGGAGAGTTAAATAACTCTTTATTTTATTACGATTTTCTCCTTTCATATATTATGAATTATTATATAGTATTTTTTATATAGTTTCCAAATATATAAATTTTATTATAAAATACTCGAAGAATCTATGTTTAAAATTGAATAAAAAAACGATGCAAACCCGTTTGGTAACTGGAAGTCCCAGTTCGGTTCGGCGGAACTTTTATTCACATGAACACCATAAAGATTTATTGGAACTCGATGAGTTGTGTGAGTTATTAGCTTCAATGGTGACCTTCCAATTCTCAATGTTCTTTAATGATTTCTTTGGTTTCATTTTTAAATTAAAGAAAGAAAAGCCGGTGAGAGTCTCCGGTGATGGAAGGTAGAAGGAGAAGGAAGGGGTCGTTGGCAGTAGCTGGAAGGAAATGGGGTCAACGATGGTTATTTATTAAGATAGAGAGAGGGATAGGGTCACTCAAAAGGCTCGAACCCGGAAAACATACAATATAATAAATCAATGGCATGGAAAGAAAGCCTTACTTTGTTAATTTATAGTCCAATTTTACTTGTTCATTATAATAAAAAAAAAAAAATGGCAGCTAAGGCTTTTATTAATCACCAAAAGTAGTCTTTACAAAGCAGTGGCACGGCTATACACAGCTTGTCAATTAAAAAAAAAACACAAATAAGCAACAAAAACAGGGAAACTATAATATGCAGCTATGAACAACAACTTTGATTCTGGGTGGGGCTTGGACATAATTAACATACGCAATCTCCTTTGCAACTGTACACCATCTCTACTTCTCTTCTCAAAGAAACTTCAATAATTTGTCATCGGTCGCACGACTTTTAAAGTATGATTGATTTCAATTAGTTAGATGATTTATAATAATTAAGGGTGTGGTATCATAAAATTGTCATTTTACTTATTACACCTTAATGGTGTGTCAAGTTAATTAAACATGTACAAATAAAAAGGAACGGAAGGAGTATGCAGTGGCGGATGTAGGATGATAGGTGGGGGTTTAATTGAACTCCTAACTTTCAACACAGAGCATAAATTTATATGTAAAAATGTACGAAAATTGTAATAAATAGTAGACATGAATCCATAACTTTTAAAATACAACGGGTTCAAATTAAAAATCTTAAAAAGTTGGCCTCTAAAGTCTAAATCCTGGATCCGTCTCTAGGAGTATGTAATTAAAAGCAATCATCTCATTACATAATGGGGGAAAAAAAAAAAAGAAGAACCATGATATAGGGAGAAACAAATACGAGGGGAAACTTTGCTGGCATTTCATCTGACCATTTGTTGGACTATATCTATATATTTAGTGAAAACACGAACATGGTAACATGGCCCAACAAATTAAAGCCTCAAGTACACAAGAGATAATTGATCAATATGGAGTTGGAGGTGGTGGTGGAGCATGGTAACTTTCTCTAACTCTGTCCGCGGCCCTCGGTGGTGGTGGAGGTGGCTGAGCAAGCCGCCTCGGCTGGGCAGAAACAGCCAGTGGCCATATTCCAATACCTATAGAGGCTTTGTGTATACAACTATTTTGAAATATGGCCACTTCTTGTATAACAAGTAATGCAATGATATAAGTTATAATCTTCTTCATTTCTTTGATTGTTTGGGAGCTGGTTCTATTCTCTCTTTTTTGCGTTAGAATTTATAGGTATATGTTTTCTTAGGAGGCCTTGCATTAGTCAAAACGATGAAAGAAGAAACATCATAGAAAAATCCATAAAATTTTAAAAAGACTTATCAATTATATACCAACTTGCTTATTATTATTATTATTATTATTATTATTATTATTATTATTATTATTTATATTATTTTTTTGGATAGAATCTATTCCCGAGGCAATGAACATACCAACTTGCTTTTTTTTTTTTTTTTTTTTTTATCACAAATGGCCAGATGCCTGATATTTCAACGAAGGGAGCTTACAAAAAAAAAAAGAGGGGGGCTTGGCCTGACCTCTAATCAGTTTAAGGGAAATTACATAGTAACCAGGATGAAATATTCCCTTAAAACAGAATCAAAATACATGATCAACTGACAAAAAAGTTAGTTTTGTCATACCTTATTCTCAAACTAGGCAACTGACAAGCATCTAAGTGGTAAGCACCACGAATGATTCTAGGCAAAAATCTATGATCAGTCAGTAGCATAGGTTCGTTCAGATTTGCACCATGTTTAGCTAAGCCATCCGCCACTTGATTGACCTCTCTAAAACAATGTGTGACCTGGAAGTTAGCATGATTCAGTAGAGTATGTAGGGAGCTTAGATTCTCTCTGAGTTTGGAATTTTTAAGGTCGTTCTGTTCGATCATATTAACAATCAGAAAAGAATCAAGTTCAAGAAGGAACTGATTGAAACCATTTTCCATGCACCATTTTACACCGAATAATGCAGCACTGGCTTCTGCCAAGTTGTTGCTTTCGCATCTCGATGGGGCGGAGAAGGCGATAATTAAGGAGCCAAGATAATCCCTGATTACCCCTCCTATTCCCGCTTTTCCACTTTGGGCAAAAAAACTTCCATCGGTATTGATCTTGACCCATCCAGGCTCTGGTTTCTTCCATAGAACTGACTTGCAAATAATTTTTGGCTTCATACTTTCCACTGCACTGCATAATTGTGTCCATAGAGGCGGAAACTTGATCTTTGGAAAAGCATAGGCCATTGCCCTTTGCAATGTCCAGTTAATCTGAAAAAATATTTTGCTTTGGACAGGTTTACGCTGATCCCCATATTTGTAGGAGCAGAAGCTTTTCCATAGCGCCCAGCAAATTACAATTGGAGTGATTTTAAGAATAATTTTGTGGATGCCATTGATAGCTCTCATATTCCACCAAGTTTGCAAGTTGCTCTTTGGATTTTGATTTGTAACTTTGATGCCTAGAGGAGCTCCAAAGTAATTCCATATCTGTACTGCCAATTGTCCCTGTACAAAAAAATGCTCCAAAGTTTCGCAGTTAGGATTAGTGCAACATTTACACGTAGGTAGTAATTGACTAACATGTTGTTTTTTGAATTTACAGAGTATATCATCAAAAGGAAGCTTCCTTCTTAACATCCTCCATGAAAGAAAGGATATTTTGAAAGGAATCTTCTTATGCCAAACCTGATTGATGAAATTCATTGCAGGGAAATTAGCTCTTATTATCTGCCAAGCACTATGATTATCGAAATTACCATCCGTGGAAGAATTCCAAATTGCATAATCTTGTTTTTCAGGATTGCCGACGGAGATATTAAGAATTTTCCTGACAATGTCATCAGGTAGCAAAATACCAAGTTTCCTCTCGTTCCAAGTATTTCCTTCTAGGAAATTCTTCACGGTGATCTTTTTGGATTTAGGAGCATTGGGCCATTGAAAAGCTAAAGCTCCATTTCCCATCCAGTTATCCCACCAAAAATTGCATTCTCCATTGTTGATTTTCCAGACAATGTTGTCCTCTACTTGAAGTTTGATGTTCATCATTTTCCTCCAAGTATGGGACTGTCCATATGCTATTTTCCTAGCAACAGGATGAATAGTAGAACAATACTTAAAATACAGGAATTTAGCCCATGTGGATTGACTGGTTCTGAAATTCCACCATCTTTTGGTGGCAAAGGTATCACTGATCTCATGTAATCTTTTAATCCCAATACCACCTTCCTCTTTGGTTTTGCACAGGTTCTCCCAAGAGCTCCAATGGTGTTTCATTTTTTCAGATGTTGAACCCCAGAAAAATCTTTGTAGATGTTTTTCAATAAGCTTGAAAGTTGCTTTTGGAGGGTCCATAGCAGCAAGTGTGTATACTGGAATAGCCTGCAAAACATGTTTAATAAGAGTTAGTTTTCCTCCGTAAGAAAGTAATTTTCCATGCCAACCACTTAACCTATTAACAATATTTGTTACAAGACCATAAAAATATTCAATTTTCGTACAACCAATATAAATTGGATAGCCTAAGTAGCTAAAAGGAAATTGCTTTTCCAGAAATCCAGTAGCCCGTCTCATTCTATTGATCCTGTAGTTGGCCGTTTTGGGAGCTGTGACAAAAAAAACTCTTGTCCCCATTAACTTTCTGGCCAGAACTTTTCTCATATTGTTGAATCACTTTCATGACTGCTTTGATGGATCTAGTTTTGCCTCCACAGAAGATAACTAAATCATCTGCATAGGCAAGGTGATTGATTTGCGGTCCCTTCTTGTTCATAGATAAAGGAGTGAATCTGCTATCGTTGTAGAGATTATTGAGTTGTCTTGTCAACACTTCTGCGGCTAGGATAAACAGAGAGGGAGATAAAGGATCTCCTTGCTTCAATCCTTGAGTAGAAGTGAAGAATCCTCTTCTGGTTCCATTAATGATAATGGAGTACCATACTCCAGATATCAACCTCAAAATCATGTTAGTGAAACCATCACAGAAACCAAATTTCGTAAGAACAGTCATAAGAAAAGGCCAAGATAATCTATCGTAAGCTTTAGCCATGTCAAGTTTGATAATCATGTTGTCCCCAATATTATCCTGTTTAACTCCTAGAACAATTTCTTGGGCTAATAGGACATTTTCGGTGATAGATCTTCCTTTTACAAAACCACTTTGATTTTCAGAAATTAAAGTTGTAAGCAAAGGATTTAATCTAACTGAGATGATTTTAGAAATAATTTTGTTTGAAAAATTACTAAGACTGATTGGTCTTAGATCAGAAAAAGTAGAAGGTGAGGAAACTTTAGGAATTAATGCCAAGCAAGTGTGAGTATAATACTTAGTAAGCTTTTTACCGATGAAGAATTCCTGGACCATAGCCGTGACGTCCACCTTAATGATATCCCAACACTTTTGGTAAAATGTGCCATTATAACCATCTGGCCTCGCTGAGCTTACCGGACTCATATTAAAGACAGCATTTTTAACCTCGCTTTCAGAAGTAATGGCTGTCAGCATGTTGTTTTCAGCTTGTGATACTATATCAGGAATGCATTCCATGAGGTCCATGTTGGTCTTGTTCTGATGCAGGTTGAATAATTTTTCAAAGTGGCTGATTGCAGCCCTTGAGATTTTCTCGTCACCTTGAATCCACCTGCCTTTGTTGTTCTTTATTCTATGCAATTTCATTCGGTTTCTTCTATCTCTAATAAGGCTATGAAAATACCTAGAGTTACTATCTCCTTGCTCAAACCAGTCAACTTGAGCCTTTTGTTTCAAAATGGATTCCTGAATATTCATCCATCTTAAATACTCTGCCTGACCTTTGTTAAGATCCATTCTAGTAGCTTCAGTGTTAACCTGGGTATCTCTTTCCTCTAGGATTTGAATTCTATTTTCCCATTCCTCGACCTTCTTGTAAGCATCCCCTATAGTTATTCTAGACCAGTCGCTGAGCTTTTTACTCAGAATTTTCAGTTTCTGTTGTAATCTCCACATTGGGTTACCAATGATATTGGTATTCCAAGTTTGCTTGACCAAATCCATGAAATCCTTCTGCTCAGTCCAGAAGTTTAGAAACCTAAAGTAACTAACAAAAGAAAAGTGATTAGAATGACATTTAAAAAGAAGAGGTCTGTGATCCGAACCTGTTCTCACTAAATGCCTCACATAGATACTTTGGAAGTTTTGAGCCCACTGGTTGTTTATCATGATTCTGTCCAACCTTTTCCAAATCCTCTTTCTTGGCCCTGTATTATTGCACCAGGTAAGTTTTGGCCCCACGAAGTCCGCATCGGCCATCCCACAATTATCCATACAGCTGATAAAGTCAAAACTCTTAGAAGCTCTATGAGGTTTACCACCCACTTTCTCATCGGGATCCACTATAACATAGAAGTCTCCTCCAATACACCAAGGATCTGTAATATTCTAATTGATATTCTCAAGGTTCTCCCAGAGATTTTTCCTTTCAGCTTTAGAACATTTAGCATAAACACTGGATATATAGTACTTTTCATTGCTAGCAGCATCATTGAATCTTATAGTAATTTGTTGTTCATCATTAGCTATAACAGTAGCCAAATAATGGACAGTCCAAAAACACCAAATTTTACCATTATCGTTAGAAACACAATGTTGAAAGCCAAGAAATCTCTTATAACCTTCAATTTTGTCTTTACTAACCATAGGTTCCATAATAGCCACAAACTGACTTTTATTCATTTTGACCAGATTTCTCAACTTGTGAATCGCTTTTCTCTTTTTTGATCTAACCCCCCTAATGTTCCATATAATAGCACTAATCATAGAAACATTAGAGGGTAGATTTATTTTGAACTTCTTTCTTTTTTTTGGATTTTCTCCTGCTTTTGCCTTTTCCTTTCTTTAAACGCGAGGCTCCAGCCTGTTCAAATCCTTCAAGATTATTGTCAATATGTTCCTGAAAAGGTTCTGGTAATTCTTGTTCGAAGAGTCTTGGTGAGTTCACATCACCAAGTTTGTCTTCTGTTTCTTCTCCCCTGTCTTTCTTATTGATGATAGTGTTATTGACTTCATCTCCATTTCCGTTATTTAAATCCACAAATAGCTGAATACCCGGTTGATTCCTGACGTAAGTGTCGACACTAGAGGTTATGAAGCCAACTTCTTCCAACCCCCGTGAACTACTGTCCTGTTTTTCCTCTTCTTGCGAGTCAGCGACATATTCTTCAGTTGCATTGTTAGAGTTCTTGTCGATTTCATTAGCGTCAGTATCATCATCCTTGTCGATTTCATTAGCGTCCTTTTCATCCTGTAAATTGTTAGAATTACTAACTTGTTGAAAGTCCTCATTCCCCTCTGTCTCTTTATTAATTTCTGAGTGCTGATGTCTGTCCTCAAAGCTGGCCGTGTTATACATATTATCAGTGGTATAAAGTTGCCCATCAGTAGCATTTTCAATCTTATTTTCCCCATTTCCAACTGATCTGTTGCTGATTTTTTTCCAAGCAGCAGTGACCTTAATCTTGTTCCTCTTCTTTGGATGCTTTTTTTTCCTCTTCCTCTTGATCCTATCCAGCTTTTCTTTCAACACAGACCCACTCTTGGCCTCGGTATAATTCTTTGGCTTGTTGGCCTCAACAATAGACTGTTCCATTCCCGTATCGGTGGTTTCTTGCGGCTTATCTAGCCCTTGCTTCCCCGCTGCAGTTTGCATTTCCTGCTGATTATTTTCTACAACATTATCATCATCAACACTTTCCTCAACCTGAAACTTATTGTTCTGCATTATCTTCCCATTTTCTTTGTTAACCAGCTCCTCAACTTTCTTTTTTTCAATCCTTCTACACTGCAATATAGAATGTCCTAAAATTCTGCAATGAGTACAAAATTTTGGTACATTCTCATATTCGATCTTTTGGTAGAAACCTTTTCGAGGGCAGTTTTCATCCTCCGTTCCAACAAAAATAGAATTTAACTTGGTCTTGGTTAAATTTACCTCCACTCTCACTTTGGCCATGCTTGGTCTGGTTCGATTTTCTGTCACAGCATCCATAGTGAGTGGAGTTCCTATTGGGGCTACTACTTGTTTAACATAATTCCAGGTGTGCAAATGGAAAGGCAAACCAGGTAACAATACCCAAACAGGGACTATCGGAGAGTCCTCATCGGGTTTGAACTCCGGTGTCCATTTTTCCAACCACATTACTTGTTCATCAATTTCAATGGATCTTTTATACCACACGGCCTTAAAATCTTCCTCCATCGAGAAATTAAGAAAGACAGGTCGATAGTCATAAACGTCGATAGTAGCTTTACCTTTGACAGTAATTTTCTCCACGAATCTTGCTCGAAGTTTCTCTATTTGTGGTCTGGTTCTAATGAATTTTCCAACAAGTGTGAATCTGCATTCGTTAGACATCACTCCGTAGTAATCTTCCGAGTTGAATAGAACCGCTGCTACTCCGTTGTGATTTGTGAATTTAGCTTTAACATCGGGGTTCCCAAATCGATTAGGGTTCTGGA
Source organism: Lycium barbarum (assembly GCF_019175385.1). Taxonomy (NCBI): domain Eukaryota; kingdom Viridiplantae; phylum Streptophyta; class Magnoliopsida; order Solanales; family Solanaceae; genus Lycium; species Lycium barbarum. The sequence continues at coordinate 116,151,388 of NC_083346.1, read as the reverse complement.
TAGCAGGGGTCTGTATTGCTTTAGCATAGTTGGAAATGGATGGGGCTTTTCCGGTGGATGTGTTCGCAGTGTTGTTGGCATCTGTAGGGAGCTGCTCACGCGCCGTTTCCGGCCCCGTTATCGTCCCCATGGGGACGGAGCGTGTGGTTCAGACGCTAGGAAAGAGCCGTTTGGTTATATGTTCTGTTTTGTACGGAGAGCGTATTTGAAGAGAGAGAAGCATACCAACTTGCTCGTTAACAAGTCATGGTTTGCTAAATATTTAAGAATCGGAGGTTTTGATTTTCTAATACGCAACTATAAAAACTTGCAAGGCGATTTCTCCTAGTTAGGAAATATTGCACAAGATGATCAAATCTTGATTTTCTAAAACGCGGTAATAGAAATTTTGCGCGATTAATGAGAAATGACCTTCTATGACCAGTTATATATAATATGAATAGAAGAAAATGACCTTAAAAAAACTTCATGTGTTTTATCTATCGATCTTCTAGGTAATATTTTACCACTATTCTAAAAAAAAAAAAGGAGATATATTACTGGAAAAAACATTTGTTGTATGCCGTAAATTCAATAAGTTGATCTTCGATCCCCGATTTATTTAATATCTCTTTTGGAAAAGATAAATTCGCTGTTCTTGAAGTTTCTTGTTCAACACCTCTCAACTAATTACGCAAAATACGTATTACGAGAGTTCATTTTACGAGTCTTAATCATGCTCCCTTCGTTCCGTTTTACTTGTTCTTATACTAAAGGTGGGGTTTTTTTTTTCTTTTTCACTTTAGCAAATCAAGATAGATTTATTATTTCTTTCGATATTAGTTTTATCATTTAGTATCTATATAAAATAATATTAAACAAACTTACGCTTTCAAACAGTGGCAGAGCCAGAATTTTTATTAAGGGGGTTTAAAAATATAAAGAAGTTAACACAGGAAGAAGCTAAAGGGGTTCAGCATCTACTATATATACATAAAAAATAATTTTAACCTTATATATACAGTGTAATTTTTCACCAAAGGGACGAACCCCCTCGGCCCAACCTAGCTCCGCCCCTGTTTTCAAAGCATAATTAATAAGATTAATTTAGTAAAATAAACCCCTAATAAATACTCCCTCCATCATGTATTTAGTGGCAATTAAAGAAATGCTAGCTCATATGGTGAGGATTGTCCAAGTCCATACAATGAGATCAATTACCCATCTCATATCCAAAGTGACTCTTGAGCTTGAATAATATAAGGGCTTCTTACATAGTGTAACTAACATTTATTAGGTTTTTATCAACAGTAGCTATAGTTAAAAATAATTACAATACATGGCTAACTTTGAATAGCTAATTACAATTCGCATCAAATCTGAGTGTATTTACAATTCTTCCTCCTCCACCATCTTCATTTCTCAGATCTGATATTTCCTCCAAGCTTCAGTGTCTTCGTCGTCGATCGGGGTGGCGGACTTTGCCATTAACGGAGGTGGGAAAGAAATGGGTTATGGCCGGACAACCCGGACGACGGCGTTGTTGCCTGATCTGAGCGTATTTCTCAGATTTGAGTATTTCCTCCTAGCTCCAGTTTTTTTGCCGTCGATCGCGGCAGTGGACTTCGCCGTTGATGGCAGTGGAAAAGAAAAAGTTGACGGCCGGATGACCCGAACGACGGCGCCGTTGCCGGATCTAAGTGTATTTCTCAAATCTGAATGTATTTCTCAGATCTGAGTATTTATCATTGTTGTTGCATGAGATATATTTGTTTTTGTGTTGAATACATAGAAAGAGATGGTTTCAGGTTGGATCCTTACCTGGCGACGACACCTTTGCCGGCGATGGAAAAATCTCATGCGGTGTATATAAGATCTAAGTGTATTTTATTTCCTGTATCTCAAATCTAAATGTATTTTTTTTCTTGTATCTCAAATCTGAGTGTATTTTTTTTTCTAGTATTTCAGTGTATTCGTTATTTTTTTTAGTGTAAAATAGAGTGTTTCTTTATGTATTTTTCACTTGTATTTCGAAGGAGATTTTTGTTATATACAAATGAATATAGTGAATTCTGAATACAGCTGAATATCCCTGTTTTTTTTTTTTGTATTTATATTGTTTGAATACAACCGAATTTAAATACAATAAGTTGAATATAATGTAAAAATAGTTACGAATAAATACAGTCGAATTGAATACAGCGAAATACAACAGAATTTTCATAATACGTTACTTACAGTCAACAGATTGAAGAAATGGGGATTACAATATGATGCTACTTGTGTATTGTGCAAAGTCAGAGAAGAGAATAGAGACCATTTATTTGCTTTGACTCTAGAAGCCTATGGTTTAAACTCATGCAATGCCTGCAAATCACCTGTCCAACTATGGCTACCTGGAACATGATGTACATCACACGAGGGGCAAGTCAGAACAAGCAAAGGATCCTGGAGTTGGCCTACACAGAATTTATCCATGCAATGTGGATAGAAAGGAATGCAAGAATCTTTGAGAAAAAGGAGAGAAATTCTGATGTTATTGCTAGAGAAGTAGCTTGTATTTGCAATGTGAGAGCTGATGTCAACCTTAGCTTATTACTACAATAGTGCAAGTTCCCAAGCTTTTGAGTTTAGTTAACAGAGAACTAAGATTAGAGGCAACCCTCCCGAGGAGGTGGGCTTTCAAGTCTTAGTTTTCTGATACATAGTTTAGATTGTATAGGAGTTATGATAGCAAAGTTTTATGGCTGAACAGCAGGCTGTGATGTAGCTTGACTGGGTTTGTAAATATCTATACTTGGTAATTAATGAAAGTGCTAGTTACCAAAAAAAAAAAAAATACAGTCGAATTGGAATACACATTACTGTAGCTACGAAATGTAATCAGCAAAAGTGTAGCCATGCCTAAAAAATCCCCCAAAGTGTAATCATTTGTGTAAGTTGCCCCTAACATGATATGGGGGGCCTAACATCGATGGACCGCGAATTGCAACTTTCAACCTCCACAAGTTACCCATTTTTTTGTAGTGGTCTAACTCTAATACCATGTAAAGAAATGGTTCTTGGGTCTAATTCAACCCAAAAGCTAGTTCATAAGATAAGGATTGTTCAAGTTCATATAAGGAGACAAATTACCCATTCCATATCTGATGTGGGACTTTTGACAAAAATAAGCCATAAAATTTATGTGGTTATACATCATCTCATTAAGAATAAAATAGAAAGTTTGAAATTAAATTATTGAAGTACTAGATATAGAAAGATTTCATTCTTTTTCGATCTAACTAAAGAAGATAGAGTAGCATAAATAGAGACGGATGGAATACTTTTTTAAGGAGAGTATGCAAACAAAAGAAATGAAGTATACTTCTAGGTCAAATCTAAGTCTTAGTCAAACCCAAAATCAACCCCACGTCAATTGGACTTTTCTTCTTTTCACTCGTGGAGCGCAAGTACATAATACTAATTTTGTTGAGAGACACATTATATATCTTCCAACTTGTTGAATATCTCAATTTACGAAAATTTATCAGTGTTTTTGGATAGCAACACGGTTTTATAAATTTGCCATTTGCCAATATGGCAATGAAATCTTTGGTATTCTGCTTGTGGAATTTGAAGTATATTTGTCATCCTTCAATAGGTAGGTTCCATTGGGGAAAAAAAGAGATTATCTTCTAACACGGGCTTGATGTTCTGATTTCAACAACACATTCCTAAGGAAAATTATTCACAACTAATGTGAATGAAAGATCAATACATGCAGGGGCGGAACCAGAACATTTGACAAGGGGGTTCAAGAAAATTAAAAAATAAACACGCGAAGAAATCAAAACAAACACAATTCTCTATTGAAAGTGCAAGTATATTACTACAACTGTACACGACGAGGTTTCATTCCTTGAAATGTTTTTATAACAACATCATTAGAGATCCTATTAAACACATCTTTTTCTACATAAGGCACCAAGCAACCACTAAAATAACTCTTATTCATTTGTTTGAGGATACTCTTTAAGCCGAGGTTGACAAGGACCTCTCCTAAGGTATTCTCTTCGAATGAATCACGATGATTTGGATGAAAGTCCAAGATTTGAGTTCTTTCACCCGGATCATGCTTTAAAGAATTCAAATCAAATTCCTGAGAAGAAAGCAATGGTACTTCTGAGTGGTTGACATTTTCTTCTAGATTAGGTTGATCATGAGAGTCCAAACTTGATTTTGGAACTTTGGTAAAATAATTCTTCACTGACTTTTGAGACTGAATTATAATAAAAAAAATTAGTTAGAATTAAAGGCACAATGTCAATCTTAAAAGCCAATAAAATAAAGCCTATTTAAGGACATCTAACTGTGAGAATAAAAACTCAATCTTTCATATAGCAATACAGCAAAAAATAATCAGTAACCTTAAGCATATCCCATATTATAATATAGGATCATAACCTACTTTAACACTGATTTATGAGTATAAACATCAAAAGTTATCGAATCAAAGACTAAAGCCACAGGAAAACTGGAAGAACTATGTTCCTAGTGGTTCACTTGTTCAAAGTTTTGAGGAAAAATATTTGCTTAGGCTATAGATGATCCTATATTTAGAAAAACTCTACCAAATGTCTCAATAAGCAAGAAAACAACTTAACCACAAATTCACAATCCAGATTCCAGCACACATAAAAGGGAATTGATTACTAAATAAAAATCTACACTCTGATTCTTTTATTAGCTAAAAATAAATATCTAGAAGACCAATTTTGCAAACAAACAACATTTAAGAATTAAAACAATCAAGGCTTGGGGTTCATGGATGGAAAATGGGTCAGCTACTCATTTCACAAAATGGGTTGATTAACAACTAACAAGAAACAATAATGGGTTTATTGTGATTTTGAGTATGGTAAAAAAAAAAAAAAACTTGGAATTGGAAGCCATGGGCGAAGGCAGCAACACAATTGAGTTGACAAAGAAGTGAAGAACAATGTTAACACTTTTGAAATTAGGGATTCTTTTATCCCCAATGGCTCACGTTTCTAGTTGTTTTTGCTGAACTTCATTTGGGCTGGATTTGATCCGGCTATTCTTTTGCTTTTGTCTTGGTTTTTACTTTTGTTGACTATTATATTTTAATAATATCCCTCCACTAAGTTTCCTTAGTGGTTGCTTTAAAAATAAAAATAGAGTCCAGCAAACGACGTCGTTTTTGTTAATCTTTTTTTTTTCTAAAGGGACTGGATGAAAAATGTTAAAAAAGGTGTCATTGCCAAGAATCGAACCCGCAACCGCGGGCTCAATCACAGGCGCCTCATCCACTGATCCGGAATCTCCATTTGTTAAGGGGATGCAAAAATAATATTTGTACATGAATAAAAAAATTCACCATATATATTTAGTGCAATTTTCCGACGAAGGGGGTTCGGTTGCCACCCCTCGCACCCCTGTAGCTCCGCCCCTGAATACATGTGAATTGAAGACTTTCTTTTTTGCAATAATGTGGAGGTAAAGGGCAAAGAAAAGTCTCCCTCTCCCCATTGTCATATTCTCCAAAAATGAAAAAATTGAGAATTTCTATGAAGCAAAATATTGACGGATAAGATATTCAAGTCCATTTTCACTTCTCAAGTTTGTATTTTCTACAGCCCTTATAAAAACATCAATAAATGAACGGCCAGAAGACATTGCCTTGCTAATCATAGACTCATAGGTTCCAATTAGATCCCCCCTCCCCCGAACAACAACATTACACACCTCGTTGTCATTTCTCCAAAAAGGAAAAAAAAATGAGAATTTCTATGAAGCAAAATATTGATGGATTATGTATTAAGTAGGAGTGGAAAATGGGCTATTTGGGCTGAGGTTGGGCTAATCAAGATGGGCTGAATAGATAGATGAGCTAATGTCCAACTCTGCCCAAAGTGTATTTGGGCCAGAATGGGCTGGATCAAGATGGTCTAAATAATGGGTAACTTATATAAATAGCTACCTTTTATTGGCTTCTAACTAGATATAACTATAAAATGCAAAACTACCAAGCGTAGCTACTTTACTTTAAAAACGCGTGTACTTCTGGTTTTTTTTCAAATATAGAGAAATACAGTGAACAGTAAACACGCTCCAGTGAAATCAGGAGCTATTTATGGAACAGATTTTTTGAAATACAGGGAAATACAAAATCGGGTTGAGTAAAAATATGCTATATTTTTTTAACAGATTCTTCTTTTTCTTTTTAAATGGTAAGTTAAATTAAATCAACCATATTTCAAGCATTCCATAACAGCTCGCAAATCTCTCTCAACTTTTATCACAATCAAAACTTTTTGAATTCAAAAACCACTAAAGATCTGAAAACTTCCAAATATAGAAAAATTATACGCTGGAATACAATGAAATATAGTTGATTGTTTAAGAAATATAAAGTTGTAGTATGCGTATATATAATGGAATACAATGAAATATATCAAAAACTATTTCATAAATTAGAAATACAAAATGCAGAATTACATTGAGATACAGTGAAATACAAAAATTGTGAAAACAAAGTGGAGCAAAAATAGACTCTACACAAAAAAAAGAAGTTAAATACATTTAAATACAGTGAAATAATACACTGAAATATACTGAAACATTTTATCAAACACTTGGTGGGCGTGAAGCTCCACAACTCTCATCAATGGTGTTTCTACAACAACAACCTATTCTCTTACTCCTAGATGATGCTAGGAGCAATCAACTAAATCATCTGCAGTGCCCTGGATACTCCAAAAAAAAAAATGCAAATCAGGACACTGTTGTATTGTGCAATATTGATTGCTTCAAGCCTGTCGGAGCAAATGGCTGAAAGTCTGATGAAGGTTAGTCTAAAAGGGCAGTCTTTTCCACTTTCGGCATTTGAGCATTTTGGTTATTTGTTTGGTTTTAATGGTGCCATCTTCGATTTTTACCTTCTCCATACTATACGAGCTATTGCTTTAAAAAGGCTAATTGTGTATGCACTATGTTCCTAAGAAAAGTAAATGATTTTTCTCTTCTTTCTTATGCTTGATTTGCTTCGTAATTTTGGAGTCTTTACGTCTTTTTCTTAATCACTCATAAGATAAACAACACCACATGATTAGCAAACATAAGAAGGATTTTCCTCTTATTTCGGCCTATCCATGGAGATTTAGCAAATAAATTGTTATGGTTGAGCTTCGGCCATTGGCTGGAGATCCTCCACTACTTTTGGTACTACTTGGAATCAGCAAACTAATGGAAGGAAAAGCTTGGAATTTTGGTGCTTGGAATCAACAAACTGTGATGGGGGCAGGAGAGGGAACGGGGAGAGAGAAAGAGAAGGGTGAGGGAGAAATAGATTTCAGAGGTGACAGAAAACCAATTTAAAAGAGAAACTTGTGAAATACAGGACACTAGTTATGATGTGTAATTTAAGAAAATATTTTAGTTATGAACAATAAATAAAATAAAAGGTAGTTACTATTCATAAATGGGTCTTAGAAGTAGCTATGACAAGTAAATTTTCCCTAAATAATAGGCTGTGTAACCCAATCTGCCCAAGTTGACTCAATTCTTTACAATATTCATAACTTTTAAACAAATCAAAAATCAATATTTTTTAAAAACTTATAAATTTATTTTTTCAAGCTATACTCAAATTTTGACACAATGCATCCTCAATTTTTCATACACAAAATTTTGACTGATATTTTTAGGCACTGAGCAAAAAAATTTAAAAGAAAAAAAATTATTTTTTTAAAAAATTAAACATAAAAAATTAATTTTTAAAAATAATAAAAATAAAAAAATAATTTAAAAAAATGAAAAATGAAGATTATTATATTTTATAGTGTTATGTTTTGTAAATAAGAAAAAGTATTATTATGTTTTTAAATAAAGAGTCTTAAGTAGGTAGTTTATGTCATTTTCCCAATAATGACTGGGTGAATTTGGGCTAAAGTAATGGACTGTTTTGGGCTACCTTGGATAAATGGGTTAAGTTGGGCTAGCCCAAACTTAGCCCATCATAATTGTATGTCATACCCAAACCCATGAAAATCTGGGCGGATTGGGCGGGTCAATTGGGCCTAGGTCAAAATTGTCACCCCTAGTATTAAGTACTCATTTCAGTCAAATTTAGTTGTCATGTTGCATTTTGCACCCTCTTTAAAGAAAAAAAATACTAACTAATAGGATAATTTGACTAAATTTTCCTCATTTATTCTTTAATTTCAGTTTAATACTACTTTTTCTTTAATCACGTTAATCTATTTACATATTTATTAGAGTAAGAGTAAAGATTAAAAAAGATTAATTTAACCTTGATTTTTCTAAAATAACAAGTTCTTGAACAAATTATTTTTAATAACTATGACAAGTAAACTAAACTGGAGGTAATAAAATAACACTCCCTCCATTTAAGTTGTCATGGTTACTTTAAATAATTGTCATATGTAACGAAAAAGGCATGCTCAATCCACACTAGGATTAGTAGTAAAATGTTTGATCCTCCTTAATTGTACTACTTTGATGAGTATCAACAAAACATCTCACCCAAAAACCCGATTTTGCAAATTAAACTAAGTGATCCCTTAAGAGAACAACCAACAAGTAGCTCGATTCGCCTTTTCCGTCTTAGCCTTTTGGCGAAAATAAAATAATATACAATGCTATGACACCTAGATTTCCAATAAAATATATAATTACAAGAAAAGAAAAGATTTGCTTCATTATATGAAACTAAAAGGAATCATCTCATTACATGTTTCTCCCTTCTATCTATCAACAGTTGAATTATGAAACTTTCTCCCCAAGCCACGGAACTAACAATTCTGAAGATGAAACTAAGTAAGATATAATGGTTACAACAACAAAATATCCAGTGAAATTCCACAATGTGATGTCTGGAGAGGGTAAAGTGTACGCAGACCTTACCCCGGGAGGCTGTTTCCGAAAGATCCTCGGCTCAAGAGAAAGCATGGCAAAATAGGTCAGATAAAGACAAGCAATTCAAAGCAGTATGAAATTGAAAATATCGAAAGCAAAAAAGCCATGATAAAGCAGTCTACAAAAAAGGAGCAATAGCTACCACAAATACATAAGATAATCGATGTATGATAAACAACAGATAGTAGCAGAAATCAAAGGACACGAAACTATAGAGCAAAATTGCGACTACTAGTACAAAAGAATTAGCGGGACCACCTACAAGCCTTCTACCCTAATATGAATCGTCCACAGCCTCCTATCTAAGGCCATGTCCTCGGTAAGCTGGAATTGTGCCATGTCCTGTCTAATCACCTCTCCCCAATACTTCTTCGCCTTACCTCTACCTCTCTTGAAACTGTCCATAGCCAACCTTTCACACCTCCACACTGGGCATCGATGTCTCTCCTCTTCTGTTACACCCCCCCCCCCCCCCCACTTTCAGAGCATGAGAATATCACGTACTTCACCATTGTAATGGAGCATTGGAGACGTCAATGAAGTTTGGAAGGTACAAGTCATGGGAAGTACGTGACAATAGAATAAAGGATGAATTACGATCTCGTAAGTCGTAGCCGGGAAGGACAACCTTGAAACACGAGAACATAACCATTACCAAGTATAATAAATGATAAATAGCATGTAAGGGGAGTTTTGGAAGATTTTGGGACAAAGAAAATCAAAGAAAATAAGTTTGTCGAAAATTTGGAAAAAGTGGGCAGAATTAAGGATAAAATTTTGGGTCAAATTTGGAGGGGTATATATCTAGGTATATTAGGAGTTTTAAGGTGTTTTAAAATCCAAAAATGAAGTTCGTCGAGTCTAGTTTCTAACGCAACAAATTGCTCGTCGATAGGACATCGGAGTAGAGAATTATGGACGTTACAAGTTCAGCTGACAGAGCAGAAACAACACTGCTACAACGCTGCTACGGTACTGCTACAGCACTGCTACAATGCACCGACTTTAGCACCTATATAAGGGGCAAAACCCCCATTTTTTCTGCACAAAATTTTCCAAAAAATTCCAGAAAATTCAGCCAAAGAAAGAGAGCTTATATATCACATAAAAGCGAGGATTTTGAGAGATTTCAAGTTACGGAGTATTAATCGAGGTCCGGACAACGTGTAGTCACGATTATAGTTTTGTCTTGCATTGGAATTGGCTTGGATTCAAAGTAAATATTGAAGATATTGCTGCTCTAGAAAGAATAAGGTATGAATCTCTCCTTATTGGTATTAATTTCAGCTTCTTTACGAAAATAAAGTTATTAAATAGTCGTATCACAAGTTGGTTAGTTGAGAAATTTAGAAAACATCGTGTGGGATGTTTTAGGAAATATATTGGTATGGATAATGGTGTTGATGATGTTGGTATTGTTGTTGTTGATTGGTTGTTGATATTATGATTTCGGGCTACGCATATAAACAGGGGAGATGCTGCCCGAATTTCGGCAAATTCTAAATGGATTTTAATTAAGGGTTTAAGACGAGTGTATGAAGATGATCCTAACAATAGTATGGATGGTCATATATGTATATTACGGCTACGAATGATCTTAAGTGAATTGCAAGACATGAAGTAAGTTAGAAGTCGAGAAATTATCTTTCAGGTATGTTAAGGCTAGTCCCTTTCTTCTAAAGGCATGATTCCTTTCTCATGAATCCAATAGGTATTTTCCAAATGTCCCATGATCCCTTTATGTGAATCCATAAATATTTTTCAAGAATATTCTTTTTCCCAAAAGCTAGAAATTCATGATTCATAGAGTTTATGATTCAAAGGCATGACTTCTTTCTTGATAATCCTTAAATATTTTCCAAAATGTCCCTATTTTTCGAGTCAAAGATTTATGATTCTATAAGCTTTTATGACAACAACAACAACGGACATGTTTTTACAATATGAATGACCATGTTAAAGATGAGAATGTTTCTATGATGATTAGGATGATGATGATTTTAATTCTGGAAATTCCAAAGCTTATGATGTTAATACTATTATGAGATTATGGAGATTATTTCATGATTTTTATCGATTTTATTCATTATTGTTGATCTCACCTTATAATAATTGGTCTTTCAAGGTGAGATATAGCGATGATGATAATTCCATAATGAAAATCGGAGGTTACCGACCTTACGTCACTCCGAAGTATTTATAGCTTTTATTTGGCTCTCATGCATGCTTTGGCCCCCATAAAAGGAGGGAATTTCTCTCCATTTGAAAACACATCAATTTGAGAATAACTTAGTTGAGTTTGTGTTATTCTATAGAAAGTATTTGTAAGAGAGTTGTGTTGGGAAACACTTGTGTGAACCCGTTATTGGAGTGATCTTGTGAGGTTATTCTCTTGGGGGTTTTGGGATATTAGAGTATTTAATTACTCTAATTTTATACTCTCTTTTGTTGTTTTGTACTCTTTTTTATATCCGTTGGTGTTAGTAAATTTGCTTCTCTTTTCGTTGTGAAGGTAGGTCAAGTTGACCGAAGCACATTAAATCTTTGTCACCTATTATCTTTGTTATTGTCTTTAATTGGCTGCTTTGTCTAATTCCGCACTATCCCGGACTCCTAATCCTAACAAATTGGTATCAAAGCCTAGTTAATCCGGTTTTTGTTCTAGTAGGCATTATGACGATAACGAAGATTTATGTTGAGAAATTTGACCAAAGTGGCCCACTGGTAATAGAAAGGAAAAGAATGCTGCTGATTAAAGATTTTACATAGAAGGAAGTGAAGCAAGCCCTATGGGGCATACAAAATGATAAGTCACCAGGCCCAGATGGATATGGAAGCAAGTTCTTCAAGGATAGTTGGGATATTGTTGGGAAGGACCTGATTGAAGGGGTGATGGAATTCTTCAAGACTGGGCAGTTATTACAAGGAGTAAATAACACAGTTATCACATTGATACCCAAAAAATCACATGCTGATACTGTAACTGATTATAGACCTATTTCTTGTTGTAATACCATATACAAGGTTATCTTAAGAATGCTCTGTTTAAGATTAAAAGAAGTGTTGCCAGATATAATATCCAGTAATCAGAGTGCTTTTGTAACTGGAAGAACAATAGTACAACACATTTTGATATGCCAAGACTTGGTGAGACTCTACAACAGGAAGAATGCTACTAAGAGTTGTCTAATGAAAATAGATCTCAAGAAAGCATATGACACAGTTGATTGGGATTTGGTAGAAGAGCTGTTGTATGGACTAAGGTTTCCCTACAAGTTTATCAAATGGATCATGGAATGCATCACTACTCGTCAATACGCTATAGCACTCAATGGGGGTTTACATGGGCGATTTAAAGGAGAAAGAGGCCTTCGACAAGGGGACCCTATATCCCCTTTAATCTTTGTAATATGTGTGGAGTATTTCTCTAGAATTATGAACTGGGTGACACTCCAAGAGGGATTCTCATTCCATACCAAATGTAAAACCATAAAGCTTAATCACTTATGCTTTGCGGATGACATACTGATTTTCTGCAAGGGTGAACTTGAACCAGTGGTATTGTTGCTAAGAGGCCTTAAATCATTCTATATAGCATCAGGACTCACAACAAATGCAAACAAGTCCAACATATATACATCAAACATAGGAGTGCAAATGATGGATGATATCTGTGAGCTAACTGGATATACAAAGGGCACACTTCCTTTTAGGTACTTGGGGGTCCCAATCTCGTCTAAAAAAAAATTCATATGTGGATTATGAAATGATGGTGGATAAACTGGTGAGTAGAGTAAAGACATGGGGAACTAAGAATCTATCCTATGCAGGAAGAGTACAACTAGTGAACTCTGTATTACTACACCTACACTCACATTGGTCCTCTATATTCCTACTCTTAAAAAAGGTAATGAAAAGCATAATAGCAATTTGTAGAAACTTTTTGTGGAGTAGGCAAGTATACACAAACAGGACTCCTTTAGTTGCTTGGGATGTTGTTTGCTGGAATAAGAAAGAAGGAGGGCTGGGCATAACAGAGTGCATGACATGGAATGAGGCTGCCATTGAAAAATATGTGTGGAATGTGGCTAGCAAAGCAGATAATCTATGGGTAAACCACATTTATATGAGAGGGACAAACTGCTGGCAATATGAGCCACCTCAAGACAGCTGCTGGTACTGGAAGAAAATCTGTGCAATCAAAAAGAAATTTTAGGTTGGGTACACACAAAATGGGTGGCTGAGGCTAAATGGGAAATACACAATACATAGTGGATACCAATGGAGGAGAGGAACTGAGGACGAATGGCAATGGTAGACGGGTGTATGGAATAAGGGGAACATACCTAAGCATAGCTTCATATATTGGCTGACAATGTTCAAGAGACTATAAACAAGAACTAGATTGGCTAAGATAGGATTATGTAATGACGATTCATTCCTATTGTGTGACACTGCTCCAGATACAACAAAGCATCTCTTCTTTAAATGTATTTTCTCCGGAACATACTTGACGGAACTATTAGAGTGGATGCAGCTGAGGATACAACATACAAATGTGGATGAGATATGGACAAGACTAGCAAGGAAGGCACCTGGGAAAATCAGCAGAAGCTTTATTTGGGCTACACTTGATGGTCTTATGTATCACATATGGAGGGCCAGGAACGAGGCCTTGTGGAACAATGCAGTGCCAAGGCCACATTTTACTCATTACACAAGTTGAACAGGAAAGCAAACATAAGATTATGGAGCTCATTAGAAGGAAGAAAAATTATAGAGATAGAGGCTGGATAGAGAGACTATATCAATAGGGGGATACCTGTAAATAAGGAGTATGAGTGGTAGTGAGTTTTGTTTTTTGTTTTTTTTTGGCTGTTTGTAGATAGATTGATCTTAGTCCGTGTATTTCGTGTTCATCCGTGATAAATAAAATTTGTTCTGTTCGACCAAATAAAATTTGTTATGTGTGGCAGCTGAAAATGCAAGCTATCCTAGTTCAGGATGGTTCAGATATGGCGTAACAAGGGAGGGGAACAAATCAGAAAAAATGACGGACGAGGAGTTTGCTAGCCTTGATAAAAGGGCGAGATCTAGTATTATACTAAATCTCTCTGATGATGTATTGCGTGAAGTAGCTTCGGAAACCACTGCTAAAGGCATGTGGGAAAAGTTGAAAGGCCTGTATATGAAAAGGACAGTAGAGAACAGACTCTACTTGAAGCAAAAGCTTTGCACATTTCGCATGGATGAACGTACTTCCATACTCTCACATCTTGACGCTTTTGATTCCATTCTTATGGATTTGAGTAATATAGATGTTAAGCTTGAGGAAGAGGATCAAACCGTTTTGTTAATATGTTTCCTATCCCAATCCTTTAGGCATTTTAGAGATAGAACCCGTTTGGATTGGCTTATAAGTTGCTTATAAGCCGTTTTTTGTTTTTTTGAGTGTTTGGCTGGCCAGCTTAAAGCCATTTTGTGCTTAAAATAAGTCCAAAAAATTAATTGGGCCCGTTTGGCTTAACTTATCTAAAACAGCTTATAAGCCAAAAAAAATAAGTTGGACTACCCTAACTTTTTTTTTTGGCTTATAAGATGTTTCTAGATTATAAGCTGCTTTTTTTAAGCCCATCCAAACAGGCTCATACTATACTTTATGGGAAAGAAATTATCTATTATACAAAAATCAAATCTATGCTGAAATCTAAAGATCAGATAGATAGAGATATTACTGGGGAATGTAGTGGAAATCAGGCTGCTGGTCTATTTGTTAGGAGTAAATCTGATGCAAAGTCCAGATACAGCAATTTAGTGTGCCATTATTGTCATAAAATGGGCCACATTAAGTTTGAGTGTCCTAAGTTGAAAAACGAAAAAGAAAAGAAAAAGGAGCACGGGGATTCTGACATTGCTGAAACAAGTGTTGCAGTTGATGACATTGAAGGAGCTATATTCTTAGTAGCTGAAAATAATTTTAGATCTAACGATGAGTGGATTTTATATTCGGGTTGTTCGCATCATATGTGTCCCAACAAGGACTTGTTTTCTACATATGATTCTATTGAAGGTGGAGTTGTTTTGATGGGCAATAATGCTGCCTGCAAAATTGTTGGAAAAGGTACAGTCCGAATCAAAATGCATGATAGTATGGTGAGAACTCCCACCAATGTTAGATATGTTCCTGAGTTGAAGAAAAATCTCATCTCTTTGGGAACTCTAGAATCTCTTGGGTGCAAATACACAGTTGAAGGTGGAGTTCTTGAAGTCTCCCGAGGTGCTCTTGTGGTTATGAAGACACGTAAGTCTGGGACGTTGTATACTTTGTTGGAACCTGCTGTTACAGGTGTTGCTACTGTTTCGACATCAGATAGAGATCCATCTGATTCTGACATCATGAAATTGTGAAATTTTTCCCTTGGTGTATTTTGAAGAAGGTGGAGCAAAATTACTATACTACTCAAAATTAGGCCAAGGTGGAGATTTGTAATATGGTCTTATTTTAAATATTCTCAAGTGAAATATTATGCTTGGAGCCAAAGTTTGCTTTATGTGGATGATGAATTTTTTATCATTTCTCATTTTCTTTTTCCACAACTTTCATCCAAGTTTGGCCCTATAAAAGGAGGGCATTTCTCTCCATTTGCAAACACACCAATTTGAGAGGAACTTAGTTGAGTTTGTGTTCTTATGTAGAGTTGTGTTGGGAAACACTTGTGTGAACCCTTTATTGGAGTGATCAGGTGAGGTTATTCTCTTGGGGGTTTTGGGATATTAGAGTATTTAATTACTCTAATTTTGCACTATCTTTTGTTGTTTTGTACTCTCTTTTGTATCCGTTGGTGTTAGTAAATTTGCTCCTCTTTTGGTTGTGGATGTAGGTCAAGTTGACCGAACCACCTTAAATCTTTGTCTCCTATTATCTTTGTTATTATCTTTAATTAACTGCTTTGTCTAATTCCGCACTATCCCCGCACTCCCGATCCTAACATTTTTAATTTGGAAGGTTGTGTGTGAAGGCTCTTTGGTATGGGTTATAATATCTTTTAGATTATTCGGTAGGATTTATAATATAGGTTTTGCTATAAATCGTGAAAGAAAAACAACAAAGGAAACTCATCAATTTGTTAGGTTTTGGGTTTTCCCTTCCTATGTGGAATTGGATTAATAAAACTCAATCCAATTTGGACCAGGCCAATTTTTCCCAAAATTTCCTCTATATATAGAATCAATTTAGGTCTTATTTTAATAACACAAGAGTGAATTCATAGCAGTCATATAGAGAGAAAAACGTGAGAGAGAAAGCAGATTTTCGTCCAGAAATTTTCTGCTACAGCAGTCCGCTTTAAATTGCGTTTTCGGATTCGTTAACCGTTGGATCGTGCTGAAATTTGAACTGGGGGTTCGCAACATCTGGGATTTCGATTTCAACGGTGAAGATCGGATTTTGTATTTTGTAGCTCCAGATTTCGCGTACGAATAGTAGCTCGTTTTTGGGGGTGATTTCTCTCCTTTCTTCGCTAGTTTTGGTGCTATCTTTTATGTATTGTTGCTCCGTGCTTGGCTTTGTTGTTGTAGCCATTTGGGGAACATTGTTGTAACTCTTGTTGTTTATAGTGGAGCTTTTGTGGGCCGGAGGTCCCGTGGATGTTTCCTCTTCACATTGAAGGGGTTTTACCACGTAAATTTGGCGTCTCTTTCATTCGATTTATTTCTGCTTGCTTTGCTATCTTATTGTTGGTATAGCTGCTACCTAGATTTCCATTTCTGCTAGTGTTTATTGTCATCTCTTGGTTCAAATAGTGTGGGAAGCTTTGACTTGGGTATTTCTTCCGCTGTTACCTCGTCGTGCAATTTGATTATTGCTTGTTTCTTCCCAACAAAGTGGTATCAGAGCTTGTGGTTATATTTGGTTGGGTTGATCGTCTATTTGAATGATGGAGACAAATATGAGCAAGATGGTTTGTTTAAATGGCAGTAATTACCATATTTGGAAAAGCAAGATGAAAGATCTTCTATTTGTCAAGAAGTTGCATTTACCTGTGTTCGCTTCTAAGAAACCCGAGTCTATTAAAGATGAAGAGTGGGAATTTAAGCAGTTACAGGTTTGTGGCTATATCAGGCAATGGGTTGAAGATAATGTTCGAAATCATATTGTGAATGAGACAAATGCTAAAAGCTTGTGGGAAAAGCTCGAGACACTTTATGCTTCGAAAACTGGCAATAATAAGTTGTTCCTACTCAAACAATTGATGAATATTAGATACAAAGAGGGCAGCCCTATTTCTGATCATATCAATGATTTTCAGGGTGTCCCTGATCAACTGTCTAGAATGGGTGTCAAGTTTGATGAAGAAATACAGGGACTTTGGCTTCTTAATACTTTGCCAGACTCTTGGGAAACTCTTCGAGTTTCTTTGACTAATTCTGCTCCTAGTGATGGTGTAACTATGGAATATGCTAAGAGTGGTGTTTTGAATGAAGAGATGAGAAGAAGATCTCAAGTGTCGTCTTCTTCAACTTCACACTCCGATGTTTTGGTCACTGAAGACAGGGGGAGAAGTAACTTCAGAGGTCAGAATGACAGAGGCAAAAGTAGAAGCAAGTCAAGAACCTCCAGGTACAAGAATCTTACATGTGACTATTGTCACTTGAAAGGGCACATCAAGAAATATTGCTACAAGTTTAAGAGAGACCAGAAAAGGCAAAATAAAGAAGGAGATAATGAAAATCGTGTTGCTGTTGTTGCTGAAAATGATCTTCTCGTTGCTTGTGGTAAAAATGATATCAATCTTGTTTGTGATGAGTCTACCTGGTTTGTGGATTCAGGTGTCACTTCTCATGTCACGCCAAAGAAGGAATTATTTTCTTCTTATACTCCGGGTAATTTTGAAAATTTATGAATGGGCAATGATAGTGAGGTTGAGGTACTTGGTATTGGCAAAGTTTGCTTGAAAAGTAAGAACGGTTCGAGGTTGGTTCTTAACAATGTCAAGCATGCTCCAGATGTTCGTCTGAATTTAATTTCTGTAGGAAAGCTTGATGATGATGGTTATGATCAAACCATTGGTGGTGGCCAGTGGAAGCTTCTTAAAGGTTCAATGGTTGTGGCTCGAGGTTACAAGATGTCTGACTTGTACTTA
Organism: Lycium barbarum; assembly: GCF_019175385.1. NCBI lineage: Eukaryota > Viridiplantae > Streptophyta > Magnoliopsida > Solanales > Solanaceae > Lycium > Lycium barbarum. Next base: position 116,133,326 of record NC_083346.1, on the reverse strand, counting down.
TTTCAGGGCTCCATTTGTGGTGACTCAGTAAATTTGGTGGAGAATGATACTTCATCAGAATTATGGCATAGAAGGCTGAGTCATATGAGCGAGAAGGGGATTGATAACTTGGCTAAGAAGAATTTGCTTTCTAGAGTGAAACAAGCAAAGTTAAAGAGATGTGTTCATTGCTTAGCCGGGAAACAGAAAAGAGTTTCTTTTCAAAGTCATTCGCCTTCAAGAAAGCATGATTTGCTGGAGTTGGTACATTCTGATTTGTGTGGTCCTTTTAAAGTAAGCTCTCGTGGTGGTGCACTTTACTTTGTGACTTTTATTGATGATCATTCTCGCAAACTCTGGGTATTTCCTTTGAAGTCCAAGGATAAAGTACTTGATGTGTTCAAGACTTTTCAGGCCTTGGTCGAGAGACAGACAGGGAAGAAACTAAAATGCATCCGCTCCGACAATGGTGGTGAATACATTGGTCCCTTTGATATTTATTGTAGACAGCAGGGTATTCGGCATCAGAAAACTCCTCCAAAGACTCCTCAGTTAAATAGTTTAGCAGAGAGGATGAACAGAACTCTAGTTGAAAGGGTTAGATGTTTGCTTTCAGATGCTAAGCTGCCAGATTCATTTTGGGCAGAAGCACTTAACACTGCTGCTTATGTTATCAATTTATCTCCTACTATTGCTTTGGATGGTGATGTCCCTGACAGAGTTTGGTTTGGTAAGGATGTCTCTTATGCTCATTTGAGAGTCTTCGGGTGTAAAGCCTTTGTGCATGTTCCTAAGGATGAGAGGTCAAAGCTGGAAGTTAAAACTAGGTAGTGTATCTTCATTGGTTATGGTCAAGATGAATTTGGCTATCGTTTCTATGATCCAGTTGAGAAGAAACTTGTTAGAAGCCGTGATGTTGTGTTCTTTGAAGACCAGACAATTGAAGATTTTGACAAAGTTGAGAAAGTTAATTCTCAGAGCAATGAAAGCTTAGTTGATGTTGATCCAGTTCCTGTGACTATTGCACCTGAGGAAAACCTTCAAAATAATGAAGATAGTGATCATATTCAGAATGACCAGCATGATGCTGTTGATGCTCCAGTGGAAGATGATGTGGTTGGCCAACAACCAGTTGCTATTAATGCTCCAGAGAGTTCTCTCAGAAGATCTATTAGAGAGAAAGTACCTTCATCTCGTTATTCTCCCAATGAGTTTGTACTCTTGACTGATGTGGGAGAACCTGAAAGTTTTGATGAGGCCATGGATAGTGAAGAAAAGGAAAGGTAGTTTGATGCTATGCAAGATGAGATTAAATCCTTGCATGATAATCATACATTTGATCTGGTTAAGCTTCCTAGAGACAGAAAAGCTTTGAAAACATGTGGGTTTTTAGGGTGAAACATGAAGATGGTAACCCAGTTCCACGATACAAGGCTAGATTGGTTGCCAAGGGCTTTAATCAGAAGAAGGGAGTTGATTTTGATGAAATCTTTTCTCCAGTTGTGAAGATGTCATCCATTCGAGTTGTTCTGGGCTTGGCTGCAAGTCTAGATTTAGAGGTTGAGCAAATGGATGTTAAAACTGCTTTTCTTCATGGTGACTTAGATGAAGAAATTTATATGGAGCAACCAGAAGGTTTTGAAGTCAAGGGTAAAGAGAATTATGTTTGCAAATTGAAGAAGAGCTTGTATGGTTTAAAACAAGCTCTCAGGCAGTGATACAGGAAGTTTGGTTCTTTTATGAGTCAACAGGGCTTCAAGAAGACTTCTTCAGATCATTGTGTTTTTGTGCAAAAATTCTCTGATGGTGACTTTATCATTCTATTGCTTTATGTTGATGACATGCTTGTTGTTGGTCAGAATGCTTGTAGAATTCAGAAGTTGAAGCAAGAATTGAATAAGTCTTTTGCCATGAAAGACTTGGGACCAGCAAGGCAGATTCTTGGCATGCAGATTGTTCGTGACAGAAAGGCCAAGGAGTTGTGCTTATCACAAGAGAAGTATATTCAGAAAGTACTTCGTAGGTTCAACATGGATAAAGCTAAAGTTGTCAAAACACCTTTAGCTATGCACTTCAAATTGAGCACGAAGCAGTGTCCTTCCAGTGATGGTGAGAAGGAAGATATGAAGAAAGTTCCTTATGCTTCAGCCGTTGGCAGTCTGATGTATGCAATGATTTGTACAAGACCTGATATTGCTCATGCCGTTGGTATTGTCAGCCGTTTTCTTTCTAATCCGGGAAGAGAGCATTGGAATGTTGTGAAGTGGATTATGAGATATCTTTGTGGCACTTCTAGTCTGAGTTTGTGTTTTAGGACAGGAAAGCCTATTCTTTGTGGTTACACTGATTCAGACATGGCTGGTGATGTTGATACTCATAAGTCTACTTCGGGCTACTTGATTACTTATGCAGGGGGAGCTGTGTCTTGGCAATCTAGATTGCAAAAATGTGTTGCTCTATCTACTACAGAATATGAGCTTATTGCTTCCGTTGAAGCTTGTAAAGAGTTGCTCTGGATGAAGAGATTTATCGGGGAACTTGGCTTTGCTCAAGAGAGGTATGTGTTTCATTGCGACAGTCAAAGTGCTATTCATCTTGGCAAGAACTCTACATTTCATGGTAGGTCGAAACATATTGATGTGAGATACCATTGGATTAGAGATGTGTTGGATTCTAAGTCGCTTGAACTTGAGAAGATTCACACCAATGATAATGGTTCGGATATGTTGACCAAAGCTTTGCCAACAGGGAAGTCTGAAGAGTGTTGCTTGATCGCCGGGATGGCGGTATCCTCCACATAGTCGGGAGGGGGAGAATTGTTAGGTTTTGGGTTTCCCTTCCTATGTGGAATAGGATTAATAAAACCCAATCCAATTAGGTTTTTGGGTTTTCCCTTCGTATGTGGAATTGGATTAATAAAACTCAATCCAATTTGGACCAGGCCAAATTTTCCCAAAATTTCCTCTATATATAGAATCAATTTAGGTCTTATTTTAAGAACACAAGAGTGAATTCATAGCAGTCATATAGAGAGAAAAACGTGAGAGAGAAAGCAGATTTTCGTCCAGAAATTTTCTGCTACAACAGTCCGCTTTAAATTGCGTTTTCGGATTCGTTAACCGTTGGATCGTGCTGAAATTTGAACTGGGGGTTCTCAACATCTGGTTTTTCGATTTAACGGTGGAGATCGGATTTTGTGGTCTGTAGCTCCAGATTTCGAGTACGAATAGTAGCTCGTTTTTGGGGGTGATTTCTCTCCTTTCTTCGCTAGTTTTGGTGCTATCTTTTATGTATTGTTGCTCCGTGCTTGTCTTTGTTGTTGTAGCCATTTGGAGAACATTGTTGTAACTCTTGTTGTTTATAGTGGAGCTTTTGTGGGCCGGAGGTCCCGTGGATGTTTCCTCTTAACATTGAAGGGGTTTTACCACGTAAATTTGGCGTCTCTTCCATTCGATTTATTTCTGCTTGCTTTGCTATCTTATTGTTGGTATAGCTGCTACCTAGATTTCCATTTGTGCTAGTGTTTATTGTCTTCTCTTGGTTCAAATAGTGTGGGAAGTTTTGACTTGGGTATTTCTTCCGCTGTTACCTCGTCGTGCAATTTGATTATTGCTTGTTTCTTCCCAACACAATTTCCAAATGAGAAACACATTACTTTACCAACCTCGTACAGTATTTGACTTTACATTCCTCACAAGTCCGTCAATGTTTTCTTATAGAAATTCTCTGTTCCTTTTGAAGAAAACGAGTAGGAACAGATTATTCACCGTCCATCAACCAACTGAAAAAAAAAAAAAAAAAAAAAAAAAAAAACTACTGTAACGCTCTGATAAACTTCAGCAGAATTTCAGGCTAATGGCATGAAGTTTGAACTTAAAATTGAATTTCAAGATATCATGTTCTGAAGTTTGTCGTATACTCTTCGACTTTTTCTGAAGTTATGACTAAATTTTAAATACTTTGCAAATAATGGCTATATTTTAAACAACAAATGACTAATGAGCATGCAATAGGGAGCATGTATATGTGATAGAGATGCTTGCAACTATTTATGTATCGGAAGGTACTGTTCTCACTTTAACATCTTGATATAATTAATTCTTTCTTTTCAATTTTAATAGCAGGATGAAGTTTCGAAATATAATTTTCTCAAGGTTGTCATCAGATTTACAAGGAGGAATGATTGGCTTATAAAAGAAAGGATTAGAAGAGAAGAATGGTGTACAATGAAAGGTTGGGGAAAGTTGACCCTAACAAATTTTATGAGTCACAATCATGTAAAGAATTTGAGAAAATTTTCGTAAGTGATCGCAAATTTTCATTACTGCAGAAAAGTAGATAAATTCAAGCACTCCTATTTTGGAAGTTCAGAATGATATTATACTTACTGTTTTCGTCCGCTAATGTGTGTCATTATTTGAGATTGATTTCTAGCTGAGTTTTTCTACTTACCAAAATGAAAAAGTAGCCTTTCTCCGAGGCTCTTCTCCCAAAGTCCTTTAAACATCCAAGGTTAGAATTGAAAACGATATCCTAATTAACTTATCTAGTGTAAACAAAATACATATTTTATATTGTATCCGGTATATCCTTTTTAATTAGATGAATCAAACATCTACCAAGAAAAGTATATTCACTAAATAATCTCATTCTTATTAATGCCTGCATTATAATTTCGATATAACTTGTTCACTGATCAAACGACTGGTTTTAGCCCAATTCTTGTTACTAGTGTATACGGTAAAAACCGGATGCGAGGCAAACCGGTGGAGCGAGGGGACCGACTGATCTGCCTTCTTCGTCATTGGAACGACCAAGCCCGGTGACCCGAGCATTCGTGACCGTTGGTCCGTATAGCCGTTGGTCCGAGTAGCCGTTGGTCCGGGTGGTCGTTGCACGCGGGTCACGCGCCAGTAACGTCCTGTCCTGGTCAACTACCCACCATGCGTGTGTCAGACGGCGCCGTCAGTCTGATCCCACTAAATCCGTGCAGAGCTGTCCTTGTTGCTATTATTTTATTAGTTCACATCATATGAGAACCAGGGGAGTGCCACTATAAATAGGGCATGTCCCCTTCCTTTAAGGGGTTGGCTTCTTCATCTTCCAAGAACACTTGTAACAGAAAAAATATATATGCAATCTCTCTCCCAATATCTGATCCGGCCAAGGTCGTTGGTTTCCATTTACGTTGTGTTTCTTCCATTAAGTATTCAACATGGCTTCTAAACGTTTATGTCCGTAGCAAATTAAGCAAATCACCGTTACTAGCCGTTTTATTGTCAAACACTCACACGCTTACTTTCCGCTATCAAATATACATCAAGATCCAAGCACATATCCTATACCCGCGTACAAATTCAATTGGTTTCCCAATTTCGGGGTAAACAGTTTGGCGCCCACCGTGGGGCTAGGATAATAGTGGTCTTTGATCTTGATCTCTATCTTACCCATCAAAATCAGAAACATCTGTTGTCCGTCTCGGAAAAAACGGACCAAATGGCTAACAGTGGGCAATCTGGTCACGTCAACAACAACGAGATCGTGGCCGAAAATGAAGGCAGCGGGCCACGAGGATTGCCAAACCCCACAGACCCTTTAAATACTAACAATTCAATTACTTTGTCCGGGACACAAGTCCGGAAAGAACCGGATACCCCGAATGATAATATTGACTTGCGTTTAATTTTTGAAATGTTGCAGGAACAGAGAGCAGCGATTGCCGAACAGGGAATCGCAATAGCCCAGCTGCAAAACGGAGGAGATAAAACGACCCCGGAAAAGGCGAAGATTGTTGCTGAACCCAGAAGAGATGAGGCACGGATGGTTGAAAGCAATGGCTCCGGAGCTGGTCCATCCACCGAGGTTCTGAGAATGCTCGAAACGTTGGCGAAGCGGGTGGACTCGACCGAAAAAAGAGTGGAGACATACAACTCTCGGGTGGATCAAATCCCGGGGGCTCCGCCTATTTTGAAAGGGCCGGATTCAAAGAGGTACATCCAAAGGCCTTTTCCTCCGAGTGCAGCTCCGAAATTGATCCCAAAGAGGTTCAAAATGCCGGATATCCAAAAATATGATGGCACAACGGACCCTCACGAACACGTGACCTCATACGCCTGTGCTATAAAAGGCAATGATATGGAAGATGATGAAATCGAATTCGGGTTGCTGAAAAAGTTCGGGGAAACTCTGTCAAAAGGAGCATTGACTTGGTACGATCATCTGCCCGAGCATTCAATCACTTTTTTCGAAATGCTCGTCGATGCTTTCATAAAAGCACACGCCGGAGCCAAAAAGGTGCAGGCTCGAAAGGCGGATATTTTCCGTGTATCCCAAAGAGACGAGGAGCTATTGCGTGAATTTGTCAACCGGTTCCAAAGGGAACGAATGGAGCTCCCCCCGGTTCCGGAGGAATGGGCCGCACAAGCTTTCACAAAGGGGCTCAATGTTCAAAGCTCGACGACTTCATTCAAATTAAAGGAAAGATTGTTGGAATACGAGGCTGTGACCTGGGCGGATGTCCATAACCGATACGAGTCAAAAATTCGGATAGAAGATGACCAACTCGAGCTTCCCCCGGGGCCCGTAAAAATGAACAAAAGCTCGGAGAGATCACGAAAGAATTACGAACCGGAGGCCGGACCATCGAGGGAAAGGTATCGGCCATACTCTCGAAAACCAAGCTTCAGGTCGGAAAAATCAAGGGATGGCCCGAGTCATTTCTCCGGGCGGGGGTGATAAACGGGTCGAGTCCCCGGTTCAGGTATACCACCGAGGAGTCAAACGAGGAGGCCACGTCTGTGAAACTCGATCTCACGGATGAACTTCGCGAAAACGCGTTGGTCCGCATTGCAACCCAGAAGCAGAGAATGGAAAGGTACTACAATCGGGGAGCCAATTTTTGACATTTATAAGTTGGGGACTTGGTGCTTCGAAAAGATACCTTGAGCACCAAGAATCCCAACGGAGGAAAACTGTGTCTGAACTGGGAAAGACCGTACAAGATAACCGAGGTAACGGGCAAAGGATCGTGTCAGCTGGAATCCGTGGACGGGCAGCGATTGTGCAATAACCGGAACGTGGCTCATTTGAAGGGATATTACTGCTAAGGTATGGACACCTCATGTTTAACCTTTTTCTTTTTGCAGGAAGTCAAGTACCGGATAAAGTTAGGATCTAGGTCTGAAAACGCGTGTTGCACTCTTTTCCTTAGTACGGTTTTGTCCCAAAATGGGTTTTTCGACAAGGTTTTTAATGAGGCAACAAGTACAACGTGTTACTTAACAAAAATAAGGACAAACGGCCGGGAACTCGAGGTCACGACCTACGAGTGGGGACTTGATAGCGCTCGCCTGATCTTGCAGCTCGGATAAACACTAGGGGACTTATACCCACATCGAGGTTTACCCCGGTTAGTGGAAAACGGAGGAGCTCAACAAATCAAGACCGGACCTTCTGCATTAGGTTTCGGTGTAAGGACCAAACGATCATAATGAATCGTGTCCCATTCAACATTTGCTACGGCAAAATTAAGGCCCGGCCACCGGCCACAGCCTCCGATGTAAGGACCAAACGATCATAATGAATCGTGTCCCATTCAACATTTGCTACGGCAAAACTAAGGCCCGGCCACAGCCTCCGATGTAAGGACCAAACGATCATAATGAATCGTGTCCCATTCAACATTTGCTACGGCAAAACTAAGGCCCGGCCACCGGCCATAGCCTCCGATGTAAGGACCAAACGATCATAATGAATCGTGTCCCATTTTTCATTTACTACGGCTAAGGAAGGAAGAATTAAAATTCTCATATGTACAAGCATTTTGCAAAAGCAAAGTTACCAAAAGCTAGTATAACAAAATCTTGGGTGTCTTTCTGTTAAAGGACTTCGCCCCGAGGGTAACCGCCGTATTTCGGCACTGCCCCACTCACATACTCTATATCGAGGATTGTGCCCGAAATTCGATAAAGGCGACAAGGTCACAATGACCCAAGCCAAAGCTCAGCAAATTCCCCCAAAACGGGGACTGCTACATCAAAAACTTTGCCAAGGTTGAAAAGATACCGACCCTGAAGAAAATGCCTATCGTAATTCGGAGACATCTGAACTTATGAAGCATCGGATAAGTCCCACAGGCACGGTGAATTAACGACTATGAGTCGACCTGTCCTAAAACGGACCAACGATCATGACCAAAATAATGGCAAACATTCAAAACGAAGAATTAAGAAGGTAACGACGAGCTGACACGGCCACCGGTTTCGGAAGTTATCCACTCCCCGTTACTCCGATAGATCGGAGATCCGGGAAGTGTGGGGCTATCTGTATACGGTAAAAACCGGATGCGAGGCAAACCGGTGGAGCAGGGGGACCGACTGATCTGCCTTCTTCGTCATTGGAACGACCAAGCCCGGTGACCCGAGCATTCGTGGCCATTGGTCCGTATAGCCGTTGGTCCGAGTAGCCGTTGGTCCGGGTGGCCGTTGCACACGGGTCACGCGCCAGTAACGTCCTGTCCTGGTCAACTACCCACCATGCGTGTGTCAGACGGCGCCGTGAGTCTGATCCCACCAAATCTGTGCAGAGCTGTCCTTGTTGCTATTATTTTATTAGTTCACATCATATGAGAACCAGGGGAGTGCCACTATAAATAGGGCATGTCCCCTTCCTTTAAGGGGTTGGCTTCTTCATCTTCCAAGAACACTTGTAATAGAAAAATATATATGCAATCTCTCTCTCAATATCTGATCCGGCCAAGGCCGTTGGTTTCCATTTACGTTGTGTTTCTTCCATTAAGTATTCAACATGGCTTCTAAACATTTATGTCTGTAGCAAATTAAGCAAATCACTGTTACTAGCCGTTTTATTGCCAAACACTCACACGCTTACTTTCCGCTATCAAATATACATAAAGATCCAAGCACATATCCTATACCCGCGTACGAATTCAATTGGTTTCCCAATTTCGGGGTAAACAACTAGTTTATTGGTCTTGCTCTGGGAGGTTTTGGTATCATGTCCTCCTCCTATGTAATATTACTTTGATAATATACAGGTTAAGGGCAAAGCCATGAAAACCTGGGTGAGTGTATTATTAAATTTAAAAAAAAAAAAAAAAAAACACACACACACTCGTAAGAGTAACCCAATTAATAGCTCTGCCCCTTTTCCTTCTCAGCCTTTTAACAAAACAAAAAGTTAAGGAAACGTACAATACCAAGATATTCCATAAAACAAGGGCATGAAAAGAATAAAAGAAAGGAAGGAAAGTGTGTTTTATTATATGAAATGAAATAAAAAGCAATCATATGTATAAGGAGATAATGATCAAAAATATATTTGAAATATCACTTTTTCGCGAGTTTCACACCTCAACTATTAGGTATTTCCTTTTCCTACTTGAACTACCACCATCTATGTATTTTCCTACTTGAACTATCACCATCTATGTATCAAAACACACCTAGTTGAGTAGATGGTAATAGTTCAGGTAGGAAAGGGGAACAGTTGATATAGTTGGCAGCCTAATTAGCTTCTAGGTGTGTTTTATGGTCATAATTCAGTTAGAAAAAGGGAACAACTGATAGTCGGGGTGTGAAACTCACGAAAAAGTGATAGTTCGGGTGTTTTTTTGACTATCAACTCTATATATATATAGTGAAAACATGAACACGGTTACATGGCTAGCAAATTAAAGCCTCAAGTAGACTAGAGAAATGATCATCAATATGGAGGTGGGGGAGGTGGAACTCTTGGCCATAATTGGCCTGAGCTTCTGGCGGCCCGCGGTGCTGGTGGAGGTGGTGGAGATGGTCTCATCGCCTCGGCTGAAACAACCAGTGGCCACGATATTCCTATACCTAAAGAGGCTTTAAACAAAGTAAAATGGCCACTTCTTGTAAACAAAGTAATGCAAACATACATGTTATAATCATCTTCATTTCTAAAAGCTTATTACTGCTGGAGGTTTTGGGAGTAGGAGTTATACCTCTTTTTTCATTTGTAAGAATTTATAGTTTTTATGTCTTGGTAGGAGGTATTTGATTTTAAAAAAATATTGAAAGCACGAACATCAAAGAAATGATTTGTCAATTACCAACCTCTCCTTGAAGGCTTGAATTAGTCTTCAAATTCTTTAAATAAATCAGGTATGAAAAAGAAAAGAATTGCTGAAAACTTGGAAATTTTCCATTTCCTCGAAAGCATTAGAATTACGTACTCTGAAAACAAAATGGCACGTCATGAATTTATTAATTTCTAATCAGCATTAATTACTTGCGAGATATTTCTTTACAAGATTTTCTCCTTCTCTAGTCATCTGTTAAAATGTCGAATAATGTGTTGTTGGAATTCTTCAATTAGTTTGTAATACGAAGGTCTTCAATTTAACAGACATATGAAAAGTCATCTCTCAAAATCTATAAATAAAAGGAATCTCCTGAAATAGCGTTGCGTTAATTTGCAATGTATGAGTACGAGGGCTTTGTTGAATTCCGAAGAAACTTGCCTGTAACTCCCTAAAAAATATTCGGGCAATATATCTTTAAGGACAGCTATATCATGTCAACCTTTCTTCTTCAATTTAGTTTCTCTATTTTTCTAACAGATCTTTAGAATATTATTTTCAGGGGACCTCTTTAATTAGGACTGTTGAAAACTCCAATTTTAAGAATACCAGCATCTTCACAAAACGTGTTTCTATAAAAGTCATTGGACTAGACTAAGAATTTTATTATTCTGTAAAGTGATGGGAGTTGGGACTAAGTCCAAAAAATGATAATCATTCGACGTAAATTCTGATGTTTTTTTTTTTTTTTTATCTCACCCGATACCCCCCTCCCCCCCACCAATCTGATATTCGTTTTGAGGCCCAACTAATCTAGGTTTACATCGTGAAATCCCACTTTGGAGGGTAAAGTGGTCACTATCTAAGACAACTCCATTCCAAGGCTCCAGAGACTTCTGATTAAGGATGATGTATTTACCACTATAACAACCCAACCCCATCGTTTTTAATTTTAAAGTTCAGAATTATGGTTTGAGACCTTGTATAAGACAGTGATACCATTTGGGACATGTTGGCATGGTTTGGATTGGAATTTGAAGCCTGGGCTCGTATGACTTTCATCACCATTTTGAAAATTGAAACGTTGCAGATTTTTACCTGGTGTCTGAGTCTCATGATCGCATAGAGAAGGTCACAAGGAAAGACCTTAGCGAATCGCAATTATGGAAGTGGAATCGCGACTGCGGAGAAGGTGAGGGGGTCTGGGGCCCGACTAAATTTGTGATTCACATTCGTGAGGGTTGGGACCCTTCTAGTGATCGCAAGGAAAGTTTTGCACATATATAAAAAATGAATTCGGGATTTATCTCATTATTCCATCATTTGGAATATTGAGAGCTCGGCCAGAAGGAATTTTGAGCAAGAATGTCAACTATATACCAACCTCCTAAATTATTCTTTAAATTCCTTAACATGTGATGATTTGCAGCATAGGAATTCCCAGTTTCTTTTGGAGAATTAAATTATACACGGAGGTTTTGATTTTCTAATATGAAACTATAACTTGCAAGGCAATTTCTTCTAGTGATCAGGAAATTTGCACAAGATGATCAAAACATGACTTTCTAAAACGTGGTACTAGAAAAATTGAGGAAATAATCCTATAACCAATTATAATTGAATAGAAAAAATAATGATTCTCACAGAACTGTATGTATCTTATTTATCAATCTGTTATATATGTTATATTTTAACAATATATTCTATAAAAAGAGATATATAATTGGAAGAACATTTATAATGTGTCATAAAACGGATAAACTTCTTCACTGTTGAGCGCAAGTAACTTTTTACACACACAAAAACACAGACTATACAACTTTTCAGGAGAATCCTTTTATTTATCGATTTTGAGAGATGACTTTTCATATGTCTGTTCAATTGAAGACCTCATGTTACAAACAAATTCAAGAATTCCAACAACACATTATTCGACCTTTCAACAGATGAATAGAGAAGGAGAAAATCTCGTAAAGAAATAATTCGCAACTAATGCGGATAAGAAATTAATAAATTCATGACGTGCCATTTTGTTTTCATAGTATATCAAATTCTTGCGAAGAAATGGAATACTTCTAAGTTTTCAAAAATTCTTTTTTTGTTTTTCATGCCTGATTTATTTAAAGAATTTGAAGACCAATTCAAGGAGAGGTTAGTAATTGACTAATCATTTGGGATATTCATGAATTATCTTTGATGTTCATGCTTTCAACATTTTTAAATAATCAAATGCCTCCTATACCAAGACATACAAACTATAAATTCTTACAAATGAAAAAAGATGTATAACTCGTATTCCCAAAACCTCCAGCAATAAGCTTTTAGTAATGAAGATGATTATAACTTGTATGTTTGCATTACTTTGTTTACAAGAAGTGGCCATTTTCCAGAATAGCCATATGGACAAAGCCTCTTTAGGTATAGGACTATTATGGCCACGGGTTGTTTCAGCCGAGATGATGAGACCACCTCTGCCACCTCCACCAGCACCGGGGGCTGCCAGAAGCTCAGGCCATAGAGTATCTCTTGCAACCACGGACCCTTTGCTGGCGTAAGTGATCATATATGTTTATGTAACTAGCACTCTTTTGTGAGTAGTTAGCTAGTTCAATAATTGGTCATCCATCAAACTTTTCCCTTGTATTAATTTGTTGCTCAACTTACAAAAGTCAAAAACTGTTTTATGGACACAGTTTTGGGGGTTAGGTCCTATAGTTACGGCAAAAATCAGGATTATACTATATACAAAAATGTTACAAATAGACAGTTCCACCCAGCATCCATTAGGAGTGATCATCATGGCGGATTAGAGATGACAGTGATGTTCCTCTTGGCCTGTCTGATTCTGAAGCTGGGCATGCCCATTGAATCAAGTCGACTAGGTCCAATAGCTTGAGAAGGCAGATTTTGCAGGTTATGGTATACACGGGCTGTTTGGTTCAGTTGAAGATTAGCACCAAACTTGGCGAGAGCGTCTGCTACTTGGTTTGCCTCCCTGTTGCAGTGTTGAATGATGCATTGTTTTGATTGAAGTTGTCTTCTCATCTTATCAATCTTTTCTTCAAAATTCCAAGGGGGAAGGGATTTGTTGCTCAACTTAATAGTATGTTTCTGTAATTCTCATCGATCATGTAATGAGATGATTGCTTTTAGTAATTTCATATGATGAAGAAGTGGTTTTTTTTTTCTTTCTTTCCTTTGCCATTGTTTTCTTGGGATTCTAGGTGTCGTAACAACATATATTTGGTTTATTTCATTGTTTACATGTACTCCCTTCGTTCCAATTTAGTTGGGGGTGTTTGGATTGGCACAGAGTTTTAAGAATGAAAGGAAGACTTTTGAAACTTGTGGTCCAAAGTAAACTATAGATATTTGTGTAGATAGAATGCATTTCATTAAGGATAAAATGGTAAGTTTAAAGTTAAATTGTTACTAAATATAGAAAAGTGTCATTTTGTTTGGAATAGGCCAAAACGGAAAGAGTGTCACATAAATTGGACGGAGGTAGTAGTTTTTTATAGAACAACGTGAGCTAACTTTGACTGAAGTTGAATTTAAAGTCTGAAATTTGAACTTCTGACTGCGGAAACTTCAGCCTGACGGTCTGAAGTTGGAAACTGGTCAAGTCGAAGTTTGAAGTTCAAACTGCCACTTAGAGGGTTAAAGTTTAAGCTTGGCCAGTTCCCAAATTTAATTCGAATACGACTGAAGTTGAAACTTCAGACCTGAATCTCAAGTTTGCTTTTGAATGACTAAAATCCAAATAATTTGTAAATTTTGATTATGTCTTCAATAACGGCTGTTCAAGCGGCTATTTGTGCACTTCCTCCAATAATTTAGTATCAGGCCGCCGTTTATTTTATCCATCACTTGAATCAAGCCAATATATATTTTTATCAAGTTATAAACAATTTGCGAAAATTGAAATTCCAACATTCAACACCTTAACAGAGGAGTAACCAAGAGAAATGGTTTTTTAGGCCACTATAGAATGTTTTAATTTTATATTCTTTGTACAAGAAATCTTTATTTTTACAGATAAGAGATCTTAAAAGGTCATTTATTCTATTCAAATTGTAAGAGGGCAAGAGACCCCATTTTCCGGGGTAAACCAACATGCAAAGCAACAACAAAATAAAGAACTATCACCACTGTAAATTGAATCAAACCACATGCTCTAAGAGTCAAGCTCAATATAGTGATAGAAGCTGCTTACAGGGACAATATAGAGGAGGAGGAATCATGAGAAATATCAAATGAAACTTCATTTTTGGTTCCTATATACCATTAGGTCTACTAGAAACATGGTAGAAGTTGAGAATATGCTTTTTGGGATTAAATGGTGTGCCAGGAGAGGATATAACATGGCCATGGGAGAAATTGACTCTATGCTTCTCACCAAAAGTGTTAAGAGAGAATGGAAACCATGGAGGATAGTTAACTAGATCAATGAAATTCAAAAATTAGTTGAAGAGCATGATTTCCACATCAATCATTGCTACAGAGAGGCCAATAAACATGTATATATATAGTTTAGAAACTCTAAGTCATGGTATCGATGGAGTCCATGTCTTTAATTCCTTCTCTGATCTTCCCCGACATGTTATGGGACTGGTCAACATGGACAGATAGAACCTACCATCCTTTCTAACAAACCAACAAAACCTTCTCACATTATATGTGAACCTTCCTGAATCATTCTCTATGTAATATTGTACTAATAATTTTTGGGTACAGTAAGACAAATCACAGTAATCTCATCTTAATGATCATGTATATAAAATTTGGGATGTCAAACTCAATCTGTAATTTTTGCACATCAATGATCAATGGAGGCTCAGTTTAAATTTAATTAAAAAATAATTATAAGTTGGCCAAGCACAAATGTGGTGCGTCTTAGATACCCTCGGAAAATGCATGGTGAAAAAAAAAAAAAAGCGTAAAGAAGTGTGTAAGAAGAATTTGACTACATGCTTGTGAGTAACTATGTATTAAGCCTTATATATGAAATTAAAAGCAATCATCTCATTACATGATGAAAATGAAAACAAGATACCATGGTGTTGAGCAACAAATCAAATTAAAGGAAACTCTGCTAGCGCACTTGATGACCAATTATTGGACTACAGTATGTTCCTAAGTAACTACTCACAATTCACAAAGGGTGCTAGCTGAAGTACTGAAAACATGAACATGATCAATCATCAATATGGAGGTGGTGGGGGTGGGAATACACCTGGCCTGACTCCGCGGCGATGCTTTAGGGCAGGGGAAGGAACGAGTAATAATGGACTAATTATTGTCCCACCCATCGGTGGTGGTGGAGAAGGCGGCATAGGTCTTGGCGGAGAAAGTTCCTGCGCGGCAGAAGCAACCCATGGCCACATTGCTATACCTAAAGTGGCTTTGTCTGTAAAGCTATTTTGAAAAATGGCCACTTCTTGTATAACTAGTAGTGCAAAGATAAAAGTTATAATCATCTTCATTTCTTTAGCTATTTCTTCCCCTTTTCGTGGGTTTTATGAAAGATTGTTGTAGGTTTTGGGATGGGTTACAACTCTTTTAGATTACTCATTATTTAGAGTATAGGTTTTGTAGGCCTTGAATTAGTCAAATAATTCCAATAATTAAAACATGAAATAAGAAACAGCTAAGAAAATTCGTGAAAGCGATCCCAAAAAGACTTTAATCAAATTACCAACCACCTTGTATTAGTCTTTCGGAGAAAATTTAGACTTTAATTTGCAAGGCAACTTCTTCTTGTCTGGATATATCTTGCACGGGATGATCAAAACATGACTTTCTACAACGTGGTAATAGAATAATGAGTCTAAGTTATATGCAATATACACAAAGTTATTTGAAAGGTAATTGCTGATAATTTCAATTGATGTCATGGATTGACAAACTGATAATTGTCTTTTGAGTATTAATTATACTGAATTGTGCTTAATTTTATATTTTTAATGTGTAGAAATAAAGGGTGTGAAGTTGAAGAAATTTGGAGCAAAATTGAATACAATGCGAAAGAAAAAGGAAAGGAAATAAGACAAGTAGAAGACAACATCATTACATGATAATTGGATGAGGACAAAAACAATGAGGATACAATTGAAGTTTAATTTGAAGAACGGACCTGGCAAATACTCCCTCCAGATAAAAAAAAAAGAGTTCATTTAGTCATTTGCACACCCCTTAAGAAACTACTCATTCCAAGAAAAAAAATATGTAAATTGACTAAACTATCCCTAGTTGAATAGGCATTGGAATTTGATCACATAACACTTAATAGAGCCAAATCTGGAAAGATAAGGTTAATTGTTTCTTGGTTTACTAAGTGGACACTTTTTTTGACCCAAGAATAAAAGGCTAAGTGGACACTTTTTTTTATCCATAGGGAGTATTATTTTTCCTCACGAAGCGAGCCAATAGCAAGCTATTTGCTTTCTGGCATTACACAGTGCCACGGAAAAGGATTTTTGGAATTAGAAGTCTTCCCAATTTGTTTTGGACTCAATTATTTTATGAGTTTTTTCTTACACCTATAAATAGTCCATAAGATAGGTTTTTACATAACTTTGGAAAACTTGAAACCCGGAGTTCAGAACTGTTAAACCCCGTACTTTCAGTGTTACACCCCGTACCTCGGAGAAACGCTGGTTAAATTTGAATATAAGTATGTCGAGCTATGGCTAGGTAAAACAACTTTGGAGTGTGAGGAACAAAACATTATTAAGTATATGGTTTAAGTAAAGGATGAATTATGATCTTGTAAGTCGTAACCGAGAAGGACAGCCTTGGAACCAAAGGACATGACCATTATCAAGTATGATTAGTGATAAATATGATGTAATCAGAGTTTCGGAAGATTTTGGGACCAAGCAAATCAACGAAAATAAGTTTGTCGAAAATTTGGACCAAGTTGGCAGAATTAAGGACAGAATTTTGGGTAAACTTTGGAGGGGTATATCTTTAGGTATATTGGGAGTTTTAAGGTGTTTCAAAAGGTTAAAATGAAGTTCGTCGAGTCTAGTTTCCAATGCAACAAATCGCTCGTCGATAGGACATCGAAGTAGAGAATTATAGATGTTACAAGTTCAGCTGACAAAGCAGAAATGCGTGCTACAGTACCGACTTGCTACAGTACTACTACAGTAAAATGCTACAGTGACCCGACCCGAAATTGACCCTATATAAAGGGTAAAAACCCCTTTTTTTCACAGATTCTGCTCAGATTTTTCCAGAAAAACCCAGAAAACAGATGAGGGAGGTGAGCCTATCATAAAATTGAGTGATTTTTAAGCGACGGAGTATTAGTTTATGTTCGGATAGCGCGTGGTCGTGATTCTAGCATCGTTGTGTGGTGGATTATAGCGTGGATTCAAAGCGAATATTGGAGATATTGCTATTTCAACGAGAATAAGGTATGAATCTCCTTCTAATTACGTTAATACCGGTTTATTCGCGAAGATAGAATGGTTAAATAATTGTATGGTAAGTTGGTTAGTTATAGAAGTTGGAAAACAGCGTGTGGGCTGTTTTATGGCATATGTTGGTGTTGGAAATGATGTTATTACTAATGGTATTGTTGTTGGTGTTGTTGGTTGCTGAATTGGAATTTCGGGCTAGGCATATAAACAGGGGAGATGCTGCCCGATTTTCGGCAGAATATATAGTAGTTTGATTTGAAAGATTAGTATAAGTATATTATGATGAGTCTAATGATAGTGTGAATCCTCTTAAATGTAGAGTCTCAAATTCAGACGAATAAGTGTGGATAACTAGAGGTTGAACAGGTATGTTAAGGTTATTCCTCTTTCTTCTAAAGGCATGATTCCTTTCTTATGAATCCAATAGGTGTTTTCCAAATGTCTCATGATCCCTTTCTGTGAATCCATAACTGTCTTCCAAGAGCATTCTTATTCTCAAAAGATAGAGATTCATGATTCATAGAGTTCTTATGCTGCTAAAGATAAATATGTTTTATGATGACGATGGTCCTATTTCTAGAAACTCCTATGTTATAATTCTCTACATATGTTTCATAACCTCTTTACTTCCAAAAGTTAGAGTTCATTATTCAAAGGCATGACTTCTTTCTTGATAATCCATAAATGTTTTCCAAAATGTCCCTATTTTCCGAGTCAAAGATTTATGGTTCTATAAGCTTTTATGACAACAACAACGGCCATGTTTTTATAATGTTAATGACGATGCTAAAGATGAGAATGTTTCTATGATGATTACGATGATGATGATGATTTCATGTTTAAAAGTCCCAAGCTTATGATTTCAATATGAATATGAAAATGTTGAGTTATTTTCGTGATTTTCTTGATTTTTATTCGTTGTTATTGAACTCGCCTTATAATAATTGTTTCTTCAAGGTGAGATAGAGCGATGATGATTATTCCATAATATAATCGGAGGTTACTGACCTTACGTCACTCCGATGTACTTATAGCATTTATTTGGCTCTCATGCATGCTTTATATATATATATATGTATGTATTTTCTCACACCGCGCCACGCTATAGTCGGTCGGGCATGGCACTTAGATGTACACACCACTGCAATGGGCATGTTATGATATTTCCCCGGACGCGGAAGGCCCGGACGCGGGCTAATGATGATAACACCGAGCCTTAATGGCCGGGCATGATACTATATATATGACACCGAGCCTTAATGGTCGGGCATGATACTATATATATGACACCGAGCCTTAATGGTCGGGCATGGTACTATGTATATGTATAGAAATGTTTTTGTTTTAAAGGCTAAGCATGCATGACATCTGCCTTATGAGGCATTCAGATGTACAGGTTATCTCTCTTATTCCATGTTACCTTTCATATCTATATTATGTTGTTATTCATGCCTTACATACTCAGTATATTATTCGTACTGACGTCCCTTATTGTGGACGCTGCGCTCATGCCCGCAGGTAGGCAGGGAGACGGATCTGACCCGTAGGTGTCCTATCAGCGGATTCTCAGGAGCACTCCACTTACTTCGGAGTTGCATTCTATTTGGTATTGTCCTTATGATCATTTGTGTTCTATGTAGAGGCTCATAGACGTGTGTGTACAGTTAGATGTTTTATAGCTCCACCAGTTCCTATTGTTGTATAATATTTTGGCGGCCTTGTCGGCCTTATTTTGAGCTCTTGCTACTTTACTGTACCCTTGCCGGCTTTATGATATACGTTATGTTATGGAGACCTTGTCGGTCCGCATATGAACATATACGCTGAATGATTGGATATTTCTATGTTGGGCCTTTTCTGCGTGCAGGTGTTCTTTGAGTTATGGTTTATAATGTTCAAAGTAACAGATAAGTCAGGTGGTTCCCGGCCTACGAGTCGGAGCCCGTCATACTCCTGATAGGGGTGTGACAAGAACTTTGAAAAACTTGAAACTCGGAGTTTAGAACTTTGGACCTAGAGAGAGCTTGGAGCTGTCGTGGAGGCCGTAGTTACAGGATTTTACTTTCTCTTCTCTGTAATACTAGTTTTTACGTTTTTATTCGGATGATTTGTTGTTTTTCCTCCATGTCTATGTGGAGCTAAACTCTTTAATTCTAACGTTGTGGCAAAACATGAAAGTTGTGGTTTGACGATTGTTGTTGTCTATTGATTTCCATCTTTGAATTGCTTATTTATTCTTGATCTTAATTGTTTGATTATTTGATGAAATGTGGTGCGTGAATTGAACTTGAAAGAGCGAATTCACGTACATAATAAGAATAAATATAGTTTGTTCCATTAATCGTTTCACCACTGAGGATAGAAAAATAGTACCCTTTAGCCCTACTTAGTTGGTTATGGAAATATAAATGTGTTCTTGTTATTTCTAGCGATCATAGAAATATAGACGTTAAGAATAACATCTACAGGCTTGTGAGTAGTTGGAAAGAATACCATAAAGTTAACATAAACCCGTCAACTAGTAACTCAAGAAATTGATAGGTAGAACAATTTGAAGACTCAACTTGATTGGTAGTGGTCATAGCCCTAGATTTATCTCTTTTTCGATAAGAATCTGTTCTTTCTTGGTTGAAGTTCATTATTTGTTTTCTTTTATTTTTAGTTAGTTGATAATTATATTTTTGGATTTTATTTCTTGTATAGATAATTAGAATCGTTTAATTTAGTTGATAGTTAATCATAAGTCCCTGTGGTTACAATATCTGGACTTAAATCCTATATTACTTATACGACCGCGTATACTTGCGTGTGCGTTTGAGAGCAACAATAACCTAAAATAATTAGTACTAAGTAATATCCTAAGAAATGTTGCTCTTCCATTCTTGGATCGCAAGTAATTTCACTTGCATGTTCACTTGTATTGGGGTCCGAATTAATATAGGTTCGCGTTGTGTAAGGTCTATTTAAGGAGAAAGCGCTTGTTAACAGGATTTTTTTTTGTAGTTTAAGGCTCGAACTTGAAATTTTTATTTAAGAGTGGAGGAATTCTATTCATCCCATCATAATCTTTGTCGGTCAACTTCACTTTTTTATATTGTAAATATTATGTTTCTGAATTTAAACTTGTGTCTAGTGTAAACTCTCCAAGTATATCTTTACTGACGGGTTGGCCGACGAAGACTTCAAATGAATATTTAAGCCTTTTGTTTATTTCAAAGTCTCTGTCTTTTAAGAATGATGAGATTTCATAAACCACTACATTTGAATATTGTGGCGAAGGTTATGTCATGGTAGGACAAGCAGGGGTGCATTTATAGTTCATAAGATACGGGATAATAATTTTGAAATAAATATTTTATTTTGTAACTGATTAAATTTTCATTTCGGTATAAGCTGGGATTAGTTGTACCACAATTTTGTTAGTTTTATTATTACAACATATTTACAAGAGTAATTAATTGGAAAATTATGTATTCTTAAATTATGTCTATGTGTAACTATTGATAAATTTAAATCTTAACAGTTGTTAAAGGCATTTTTTCTTGTTTTTCACTTGGTGTTTGGTACCTCCATTGCGGCTCCGACTGCTCTAGGTTTGCGCCGCGTAAGTCCCATTTAAGGAGGAAGTGTCCTCTAACCGGGTTTTTTCTAAAAGCGTTGGTCATTAATTTTTGCCACTCAAATTGCTGGTCTTTAGTTTTTGCCCTTCACATAAAAAAGTGACCGAAAATATCCCGAGGTTCTGGGTTTTAACCCCCGCTCAATCAAAAAAAAAATCGTAAAGTAAAGCTTCGCGAAAAGTCTGCCTTAAGGCAAAAAAAAAAAAAAATACTCGGCTCGAATTCTACAAAAGTTAGGCCTCAACGAAACTCTGTCATGTGATTTTTTTTTTATTGAGCCGGGATTCGAATCCAAAACCTCAGGATATTTTAGACGAATGGCAAAATTAAAGATCATCCCGAATAAGGACAATCGTGCAAATTGCGCGAATGCAGACCAATGAAGAGAGATTGGGCTGGGCCATTAAATGCATTTATGTCTGAGGTTTACACAAATAGGATTATTTGGCGCTGCTATTTAACATTTGATCCCATTTCAAAAACTGTGAAAGAATAGTCTTCACGTCAAAAGTTGGTGTTCAATTCATGATGAACCACTAGAAGACTTGTCTAGCTACAATTCATGACGGATCACGACTATTTAGTACAAAAAATCTTGACGGATCACCAAAAATTTCATGAGTGAACTTGCCACAAGTCGTGAAGAATCACCAGGAATTTTAGCACAAATTATATTACTCCATAACTTTAAAAATATGAGTCCTACTGGAATGAAGGTAAAGAAAAACATGAACCGGAGTCATTTGTAGTAAGAAAAAGAAATACGCATGACTACCTACTAATCCTCTATCAACCTCCACACCTTCCTATCAAGGGTTATAGCTTCGGTGAGCTGAAGTACATAGCATCATATCCTGCCTAAATGCCTCACCCCAATACTTCTTAGGCCTACATCTACCCCTCCTCAAGCCCACTATGGCCAACCTCTCACACCTCCTTACTGGGGGAGTCTGCACATCTACTCTTCACATACCCGAACCATCTCAACCTCACTTTCCGCAACTTTTCCTTCACAGAAGTCACTCCCACCATGTCCTGAATATCCTCATTCCCAATTTTATCTCTCCTGGTATGCTCACACATCCACCTCAGCATCCTCATCTATGCTACTCTCTTCTTCTGGACGTGGGAGATCTTGACTGGCCAACACCCCATTCCATATAACATAGTTAGTCTAACCACGAATCTGTAGAACTTACCTTTAAGTTTGGGTGGCACGTTCTTATCACATAGAACACCGGATGTGAGCTTCCATTTCATCCAATTATAATTTGAATAGGGAAAAAAATGATTCTTCCAAAATTTTAGGTATCTTATTTATCAATCTGTTATGCTATATTTAAACGACATATTCTATAAAAAGAGATACATAATTGAAAGAACATTTATAATGTGTATAAAACGGATAAACCTCGTCACTGTTGAGCGCAAATAAGTTTACACACCCAAATAACACATAGTATATCTCCTAACTTATTGAATATCTCAGTATACGAAGATTGATCAATATTAATGGGACGAATCCCATCATTTTCCCGAATTACCAAATGCTTTAGTCTAGTCTAGTCCTATGACTTATAGGAACACGGTTTTGTAAATTTGCCAGTATGGCAATAAAGTCTTCAACATTAATTCTGCTTGTTGAAATTGAAGTCTTTGTTAGTCCTTAAATAGGTAGGTTCCCAGGAAAAAACATCATCTTCTAAACCGGGCTTGATGTTCTTATTTTAACAACACATTCCAAGGAAAATTATTCACAACTAATGTGAAAAATAGATTAATAATTCATCACACGTTTCACTTTGAGGAATTACATGTGAATTGAAGACTTTTATTTACGGGAAAATTAGAAGCCAAAAACCATTCAGACATCTATTACCCAGTGTATAGATAGTGTATACTTTATACTAAATATATGTATATACTATATATACCTATACATATAATATACATACCTATAATGCACAACATATACAACAAAAGTATATAGATTGTATATTTCAGCAATTTTGATGAGCCAGTTGATCGAAGAGTACATTTACGTGAGTTTCCCTTTATCTTTCGCGATACATGGAGGAGAAGGACATAGAAAAGTGATTACTTGAGGTCCAAGAGAGGAGGAAAAAGTAGGAATGGCAATGGCGCAGGATAAAAAGAAAATCGGATTAAGGATGAACTCGCACTGTACCCACACCGCACTGTGCCATCCTAAGGCAAGGCGGATGCAGGTTTGGACAGGGTTCAACCGAACCCTGTCCAAACCCAACCCCCCCCCCCCCCACCCCCACCCCCACCCCACATAGTGTTATTTTCTCCAAAAAGGAAAAAAAAATTAAGAATTTGTATGAAGCAAAAATGCACGGACTGTTAAGTATTAGTTCTGGTCTATTTTTACATGTAGTGTTTTCATTTTGCACTCTCCTTAAAAACATTGACTAAAAATATAATTTAATTAAATAATTCTTATTTATTCTTTGATCTCAGTTTAATACTGCTGTTTCTTTCACCAAATTAATCTCTTTCCATATAAATTAGAGTGAGGGTAAAGATGAAAAGAAATATTTAATATTTTTTCTTGATTTCCCGAATAAAAGGTGTTTGGACCAATTATTTTTAATAACATGACAAGTAAAATAGACCAAAATAGAGTACAATAATATAAGGACTAATACAAGGAGGTTGAAATTGATTAGTGATTTTTGGAATTTAAAGAATTTTCTTTGCTAGCTGTTTCTTCTTTCATCGTTTTGACTAATCAAATGTCTCCTACCAAGAGATACTCACTATAAATTCTTTTAAAATGAAAAAAAGAGTTATATATCACATATTCCCAAAACCACAAAAAAGGGAAGAAACAGGTCCCAAATAAAGGAAATGAAGATGATTATAACTTATATGTTTGCATTACTTGTTATATAAGAAGTGGCTATATATCAAAATAGCTTTACAGAAAAAGCCTCTTTAGGTATAGGAATATTGTGGCCACTGGTTGTTTCAGCTGAGATGATGAGACCTTCTCAGCCGCCTCCACCACCACCGGAGGCCGGGAAGAATTCAGGCCATAGAGCATCTCCTGCACCCATTGAACCTTTGCTGGTGTAAGTGATCGTGTGTGTGTGTGTTATATATATATATATATATATATATATATATATATATATGTTCGTGTTTTTACTACTTCAACTTAACTAGCACTCTTTGTGATTTGTTGTATTTGTTCAATAATTGGTCATCCAGCAAACTTTTTACTTGTATATTTGTTACTCAACGTGGTATATTGTGTAATTCTCATCATGCATGTAATGACATGATTGCTTTTAATTTCACATGATGATTGATGAAGCGGTGTTCTTTTTTTTTTTTTTTTTTTAATCTCTCTTTCTAGCATTGCCATTAATTTTTGGAATCTAGGTGTCATAGCATCATATATTTGGTTTATTTTATTATTTATGTGTAGTTTTTAATAGAACAATGTGAGCTAACTTTGGCTGAAGTTAAAATTTGAACTTCAGACTTTCAAACTTCAGCTCGATTGTCTGAAGTTAAATATCAAAGTCTGAAATTTGAAGTTTAGACTTTCAAACTTTATTGCGATTGTCAGAAGTTGGGAACTGGTCAAGCTTAACTTCAAATCAAAGTTTGAAGTTCGAACGGCCATTTATAGGGTTGAAGTTAAGCTTGGCTAGTTTTCAAATTTAATTTGAACGACTGAAGTTGAAACTTCAGACCTGAGTCTCAAGTTTGATTTTAAATGAACAAAATCCAAATAGTTTGTAAATTTTGATTAAGTCTTAAACAACGGTTGTTCAAGCAGCTATTTGTGCACTTCCACCAATTATTTAATATCAGGCCGTTTGTTTTATCCATCACTTGAATCACACCATTTTTTTTTATCAAGTTAAAACAATTTGCATCGAATTCCAACATTAAACACTTAACAGAGGAGTAACCGAGAGAAATGGTTTTTAGTTTACTTACAGAATGTTTTTAGTTTTACATTCTCTATACAAAAGCTTTTCATTTTTACACATAAGAGATTTGAAAAATAACATCTAAGAGATCTAAAAAGGTCATTTCTTCTATTTAAATTGTAAGAGGGCAAGAGATCTCATTTCCTCGGAGTGACCCAACATGCGAAGCAATAACACAATAAAAAGAACTATCACCACTGTAAATTGGATCGAACTACATGCTCTAAGAGTCAAGCTCCATATAGTGATAGAAGCTGCTTACAGGGACAATATAGAGGAGGAGGAATCATAAGAAATATCAAATGAAACTTCATTTTTGGTTCCTATATACCACTAGGTCTACTAGAAACATGGTAGAAGTACTTGAGAATATGCTTTTTGGGATTCAATGGTGTGCCAGGAGAGGATATAACATGGCCATGGGAGAAATTGACTCTATATATGCTTCTCACAGAAGTATCAAGAGAGAATGGAAACCTCCCTGGAGGATAGTTAACTAGATTAATGAAATTCAAAAATTAGTCGAAGAGCATGATTTCGACATCAATCATTGCTACAAAGAGACCAATAAACATGCATATAGTTTAGAAACTCTAAGTCATTGTATCGACGGAATCCATGTCTTTAACTCGAGAGTATTTGGCAAAGAAGCCACTCTCTTAGTTTAATTTGCAAAAAGGCCACTCATTTTTTTTTCCTTTATTTTTTCATTTTAGGATTAAGGGTTGTTGCCTCAGGGTCATTTTATAATTTTAAAAACTTTGGAGTGTACAACTTATACACTTAATGTTATACCCCGTATTTTCACATATTCGGAAAAATTCGAAATAATTTTGACTTGTAAGAAATAAGGTCACATGTGGATTTTAATTAATACATGTGTGTTGTTCATGAAATATTAATGTGAAAATATTGAGGAAGGCCAAGGGCAAAATTGGAATTTTGGAAATTAGTTTCGGGAATTACAAAACAAGATTCATAACCAATTGGGCTCAAAAAAAAAATTAGGCCCAAAAGTGAGGGTGGCCGGCCATACATGGCCCAACCCATGTCACTTAATTAATTTTCCATGTGATAAATAAGACTAGAGGGGATCATTATCCTTAGAAGCTTCAAGAAAATTTGAGAAAGAGAAAACAAAAGAGGAAGAGCAAGAGTTGAAGGCCATTCGGCCATACTCCCAAAAATTTCACCCCTTGAAATTTTGTTCCAAAAATTATTTTCTTGTGGTATTTCTACTAATTTGAGGACCCTCTACAACGTGGTGTAGTTATTGCGGAAGATAGGCCGCTTATTTCGTCAAATTAGCCACTTGGTCAAGTGAAGAAGCTAAGAGGAAAAATGTAAGATTTTACTCCTTTTGTCTTGGAAGAAATATATATATATATATGTGTGTGTGTTGTAGAATGTGGAAAGGAATGTAGAGTATGAAAAATTGTGTGTTATGGGAATATGGGTGTATGGCCGAAAATGGGGTTGATGGATAGGGATGATTAAAATTTTATTTGTTATGTTAATTGTGTTGTTGAAGTCTTGTGATGGAAATGGAAGAAAAATGGTTCAAGTTGGCATGAAAAATTGTTGGAAATGATTATAGGAAATTACGTGATTTTAATGAAATTTTTATGTAATTATAGAAGTGGAGTTCTAAATGTGAATTATTATGTTGGTTGGTGAATTTGGAGGGATGCAAGTCCATATTGACATGAAAGATTGGTTGTTAAGTTGTTATGGGAAGTTTTGTGATTTTTGGTAGATTTATGTAATGATGAAAATGAAATTGTTAAGGTGTGAATTATGACTATTGTTAATGAAATTGGAAGATGAAAATGTGTTATGAATATTTATGTTGAAGATTAGAAGTTTCGGATGAATTATGGTTTTGATGGAATTTTCGTATATTTTGTAAATATCTTGTAGAATGATATGAAATGCTTCCGAATTGTATTGGAATGATCTTGATTAGTAAATAAATATGAAAACATTGATATTGGTTTGGAAGTGCGAAGTTAGATTGGAAGTTGTCGCACTATGTGGAAAAGAATACTATTCATGCTAGAATGCGTTTTAATTCGATTGTTGATGTTGTTGGTATTGTTGTTGGTGTTGTTGTTGATGTTTTGGCCGAGTTAAATTCTCGGGGATGTTGTATGTATAGGGGAGATGCTGCCCAAATTTTTGTAGACAAGTATGAGTTAAGATTGAATTCCTAAAAGCTTGTAAATTGATATTTGGTAATTGTGACCAAATGTAGATTTTGGAGGAAACGGGAATTGAGTTTGGAGAAGCGTAAGGAGCGAATAAGGTATGTAAAGCTTTACCTCTCCTTCTATTGGCATGTCCTAGATATAATAGGTTTGGATACGAGCTTCGGGGACGATTCTATTCCTAGAAATCCAAGTTGAATTTAAGCCTTTTTCATTCGATAGAATTGAATCATATGTTCTATGTTTTGTTGAAAGAATAGTGTAAGTGTCTATAAATTGCTTAAAAGGATATGGGATTGCCCTAATACCTTCATAGACGACTAAGCTTAATGTACCTAATTTGAGCCCACCACCTCAATTGATCCGAGGTGGGCCCACTATTCCCGATTTCTCTTCTATTGTGTATTGACTTAGTTTTGAGCGATTTCAAAGGGAACGCTTTAACTACTCTTCTAACTACTAAATGACAATTGTTTTAAATATTCCCTTAAGTATTATAAACTATTTTGGGACATGAAAACGATCTCAGAAAATTTATTTTATGTAATCTATTGTGACATCCGAAATACACGTACTATGATTATCGTCCGATCTCATTATTATGGTTTGTCATTCGAGATGTTCCATCGAGTCTTTGTAAATATATGGTGTTTTATATTGCATTTAGTTTCTCACTACTCCACTCGTGGATGTCTCAATGTTTCCTTCACTGAGCCCGGGCCAGGATATGTTATCAAGCGTATTTCACTGCATTGTTCGTCGTGCCTCGATGAGAGGGGGCAGGTATACATGTACATGGGTTGTGGAGTATGTTGTGCCATGTACACATGATATGATATGATATGATATGATATGATATGATATGGTCATCTGATGTGATATGATATGTTATGGAGTTATTTCCTACTCTGGAGTATGATGTGTTGTGGCGCCAGTGTCGGGATGGCGACCACGTTCTGTTCACCGAGTCCCTTGACGGGGGCCGGCTATGGCATATGTTTTTGTATACACTATTTATGTTCTGTAAATATGCATTTGATATTCTGGACATTACACTCATTTTCTGTACGTTCTATTCCGATTATGATTTTGTTACTGTACTCCAGGCTTTACATATTCAGTACATATTCTGTACTGACCCCCTTTCTTCGGGGGCTGCGTTTCATGTCGCGCAGGTACAGACGCTCGATTTGCTGATCCGCCCGCTTAGGATCTTATTCTGCTATCTTGGAGTGCTCCTTTGTCCGGAGCTTACATTTTGGTACATACTTTTCTGTTGTACATATGTATATGTTATTCAGGGGTATGACGGGGCCCTGTCCCGTCTTATGTTTCTGTTGTTATTCGTAGAGGTCAGTAGACATACATGTGGGTTGTGTATATGTTTTGGGTTGCTATGTCTTATGATAGCCTTATCGGCTTCCACGCGCTATATCTATTTATCTGCGATAATTAGTAATGCCTTTCGACGTTTATATCTGTATATTCTGTTTATATGCTAGTTTGGGTTATTGGGTATGTACGGGTGTCCAGCACGGACACTAGTCGCGACCCACGGGGTTGGGTCGTGACACTTAAGTCCCCTTTCACTTATTATTAAAATATACAAAGGCCCCTTCTCTCTCCCCACTTCTTCCAACTCCCGCTCTAAAAAAAATTGAAGTTTCCATCAGATTTCTCCCTCTCCCCCAATCTTGGTAACGTTCCTGCTATCCATTCCAGATTTTTTTTTTTAATTTAGCAACTCCTCCAGAGCATTTAGAGCTCCATTTTGCCATGAAAGTTGTTACTATTTTACGAACTCGATAGAACCCTAGTGTTCGTAAAGTTGAGACTTTTTTTCAAAATTTTGGAAGTTTCGCCTGTTTTTTCCTAGAAATATGTGTTATTTCTACTTATTTTGCTTGTTTCGATCTTTGTTTTTTCTGTTTTTGCTTTTTGTAAAGTATGGTCTATTAATATACTTTTGGTCGATTATTCTTGTTTTTTTGTCGTGGCTGATCAACGTCACTGTGTTGTTTGTATGTAGATTATAAAAAATGGTTAGAACTAGAGGAAGAGGAGGGCACATAATTCAAACCCGTTCTAGGGCCACATCTAATGATAGAAAAAGAAAAGGTAGATAAGTTAGCCGAGAAGGTAAAAGAAGAAAAACTGTAGAACCTAAAAATGAAGCATACTCGGAGGAGAATAATGATGTGTATAGTGTCGAGGAAGGTGAAAGAGATGATCCCCATGTTTTTGAGGAGTCTGGTGGTGATGAAAATGTTGATCCCTTGTCGGTGCCATGTTGTCCAAGGACAATTGACGTCGACAAGTATGGTCTGATCAATTGGCTGGATGATTACGAATCATTTCCAGCAAAAGTTTCGGTTAGGAGTAGGCTGACATTGCTTGCTGATTTTAAAACATTGATAAAAGATCATAAACTTAGGAAAATGTTCAGGAATTCATGTTTTAGTCACTTAAGAAAAATATCAGAACACTTCAATAGATTCAATGAAATGTTGGTGCACTATACGGTTCTTCGTCATGTGGTTCATAAGAAGAAGGCGAGATATGGTTCTTGGTGAATGACAAGCCCGTGTGTTTTGGCTTGAATGAGTTTGCTTTGATCACTGGTCTAAACTGTGGATCATATCCCACCCGAACTAGAGAGGAAAGGGCACTTAATAAAGGGGCAGCATTCTGCATAAAAGTTTGTCGTGATAGAAAGATTTCTGCAGAAAAGCCGTTGGCGGTGATCAGAGGGCCTAAGCTGACCAAAGAGGAAAAGCTCAAATGTTGTCTAGTGTGGTTTCTGCACACAATATTGCTTGCCAAAGATGTGTCGAGGGGTGTGGATCACAACACGATAAAAATGGCAGACGATTTGGATTTCTTCAGTAGCTATCCTTGAGGAAAGGAATCATTTGAACTCACTCTGGACTACTTAAAGAACAAGATAGACATTCCCAAGCACCACCAAGTACACGCGGAGAAAAGGGTTGCATCATATATGCTCTCTATGGCTTCCCCTGGGCATTCATGGTAAATATTATAGACCACTGGTGCAGTAGAGTATAGACTGTGCCTTGTTTATTTTTCACTCAGTTTTTATTTATGTGATTACAGGTCTGGGCATATGAAGATTTTCCTGTACTTGGAAGGAATGCTGGGAAATCATAGGAGGTTCATTTCCCTATTCTTAGGATTCTTAGGTGGCACACAAAGAAAATGGAGCGATTCGCTGAAGGAGATCCATTTAAGAGAGTTGGACTTATCGAGGTATAAACTTGGACCTTATTATTAATTTTTTGGCAAAAAGATAAGCTTAATGTTAATGTTTTCTTTATTTGTAGATGGTGCACCCTTACCTCATCCCTACAATGCGTGAGTTGGAGCAGGATTACATGAAAAATCTGTTGTCATATGATGATGAAAATAATGACCCAATCATTAATGAGTTGGAGCGTGAACTTGAAGGCGTGACTGTTTTGATTACACCAAAAAATTCCTCGAAGGCTTCTAATAGGAAGGGGAAGGATTCCATGGAGCATTTTGATGAGGACTATACTCAAGACGCCAAGGATAATCATTCGGAAGATCTCGGTGGTAATTCAGCCGCAAAAGATAATGTTGGTGTTGGGACATCTACGAGTCGTGTTGCACCAAGTGGGAAGGTGGAGCATGAGGAACTGAAGCAACGTGTGGAGAAGATTGAAGAGTCTTTGAAGGTTCTTGTCTCTTATGTTGAGGGGGAAAGAATTAGAAAGAGCGAGAAGGCGAAGAAGAAGAAGGAGACTCTCATTGAAGTTGCTGGTGAGGTTGAGGTTGATGTTGATCAGCCAATTGTTCGACATGTCGATGTGTCAAATGCTCAAGATCTCCCTGTTGTTGTGTCTGCTACTGAAGTTGAGGAGGAGTCTGTTGCTGAAGTTGCGAATGAAAAAAAAGTCCCTGCTGCTGAAGGAGAGAAGGATAAAGAAGTCCCTGCTGCTGAAGTTGAGGTAGAAGAAGAAGTCCCCAATGATAAAGCTGAGAATGAAAAAGAAGTCCCTAATGATGAAGCTAATGTTGAGTTTGACGATGACAAAGCTATGTCGACTGTTGTCGAGGAAATTAATTTGGGTGTGGTGGATGATAACAAGTAATTTGTGTGTGGTGGATGATAACAAACAATTTTATTGCTTAGTTTTAAATATTTTTTACTTTAACAAACAATTTATGACAACTGTGTTGTTGCCTTGTGAATTTGGACGGGCAAATTTTTGTAAGTAGTAATTTATGACAAGGTTATTTAACTGTGTTGTTGCTCTGTGGATTTTAATGTGCTTTTGTTTATTATAGACTTGAGTTAATCTTTATGATTATCGACTGTGAGTATGTATTGAATTTTTATTACAGACGTGATTATTATTATAGACTATGATTAAGATTTATACGCAAACTCATATAAATAAAATTTGCTTCATATTCTGAATAATTCATCATACATCCTAAGTCCAAATAGCAGTTGATATATAAACCAGGCCACTATTTGCCTAAAAAGGCTATAATTAAATAAAATAAAATAAATAAAAAGGCTTGATGCTATTTTAACACTATATTAACACTTGATTATTATTATTATTATTAGAGTCTCCATTCATTATACACATGATCCAAAGATCTTTAGAACAAGTAATGGTCCTTAATCATCAAATATTTGCCTAAAAAGGCTATAATTAAATAAAATAAAATAAATAAAAAGACTTGATGCTATTTTAACACTATATTAACACTTGATTATTATTATTATTATTATTATTATTATTATTATTATTATTATTATTTTTAGAGTCCCCATCCATTATACACATGATCCAAAGAGCTTTAGAATAAGTAATGGTCCTTAATCATCAAATATTTGCCTAAAAAGGCTATAATTAAATTAAATAAAATAAATAAAAAGACCTGATGCTATTTTAACACTATATTAACACTTGATTACATCATATTAGAGTCCTCATCCATTATACACATGATCCAAAGAGCTTTAGAACAACTAATGGTAATCATAATACTACTATCCAAAAAGTCTGACAATAAGCTAATGTTCTCAAAGCACAACTTTGCTCCAAGGAGGACCATTACTTGTTCTAAAGATCTTTGGATCATGTGTATAATGGATAAGGACTCTAATATGATGTAATCAAGTGTTAATATAGTGTTAAGCATCAAATCTTTTTATTTATTTAATTTAATTTAATTATAGCTTGTTTAGGCAAATATTTGATGATTAAGGACCATTACTTGTTCTAAAGCTCTTTGGATCATGTGTATAATAGATGGGAACTCTAATAATAATAATAATAATAATAATAATAATAATAATAATAATAATAATAATAATAATAATAATAATAATAATAATAATAATAATAATAATAATAATAATAATAATAATAATAATAATAATAATAATAATAATAATAATAATAATAATAATAATAATAATAATAATAATAATAATAATAATAATAATAATAATAATAATAATAATAATAATAATAATAATAATAATAATAATAATAATAATAATAATAATAATAATAATAATAATAATAATAATAATAATAATAATAATAATAATAATAATAATAATAATAATAATAATAATAATAATAATAATAATAATAATAATAATAATAATAATAATAATAATAATAATAATAATAATAATAATAATAATAATAATAATAATAATAATAATAATAATAATAATAATAATAATAATAATAATAATAATAATAATAATAATAATAATAATAATAATAATAATAATAATAATAATAATAATAATAATAATAATAATAATAATAATAATAATAATAATAATAATAATAATAATAATAATAATAATAATAATAATAATAATAATAATAATAATAATAATAATAATAATAATAATAATAATAATAATAATAATAATAATAATAATAATAATAATAATAATAATAATAATAATAATAATAATAATAATAATAATAATAATAATAATAATAATAATAATAATAATAATAATAATAATAATAATAATAATAATAATAATAATAATAATAATAATAATAATAATAATAATAATAATAATAATAATAATAATAATAATAATAATAATAATAATAATAATAATAATAATAATAATAATAATAATAATAATAATAATAATAATAATAATAATAATAATAATAATAATAATAATAATAATAATAATCAAGTGTTAATATAGTGTTAAAATAGCATCAAGTCTTTTTATTTATTTTATTTTATTTAATTATAGCCTTTTTAGGCAAATATTTGATGATTAAGGACCATTACTTGTTCTAAAGATCTTTGGATCATGTGTATAATGGATGGGGACTCTAATAATAATAATAATTAAGTATTAATATAGTGTTAAAATAGGATCAAGTCTTTTTATTTGTTTTATTTTATTTAATTATAGGCTTTTAAAGCAAATAGTGGTCTGGTTTATATATCAACTGCAGTAGAGTATAGACAAACTACTTAATCTATAATGTACTATGCTCGTTGGTGATTATACACTTTTGGTATATTATAGACCTGTCCACGGTCCCTTAGATTTACGTAGTTTGGGGTTTGGGGTTTGACTTTTTTTTTTTAATTATTTTTATGAGCTTTACATTCACCAGGCTTCTCATTCCAAAACAGTCCCCTTTATTTACTTAGTCTATAATATACTATGCTCGTTGGCGATTATACACTTTTGGTATATTATAGACCTATCCACGGTCCCTTAGATTTATGCAATTTGAGGTTTGGGGTTTGGGGTTTGACTTTTTTTAAAAAAAATTATTAGTTTTACATTCACCAAGTTTCTCATTCCAAAACAGTCCCCTTTAGTTACTTAGTCTATAATATACCGATGGTCTATAAGAGGCTATAGCTTGTGGTTATTATAGATATTGTATTGGTTATTAATCAACTTAGCTTGCGGTTATTATAGATAGGGTAGTTGTTTGGCTATTAATCGACTCATCAAACAACATTAAATCAACAGTATGCAGAAAATAAAGTAAGAACACAAAGATCATAACATAAACTATTTTCATTAATATGGTGGATTTTTACATAACAAAATAAAACCCCAAAACACCACCCAAAGCTTTCATCGATGAAAGTCCAAAAACTTCCATCTACCACTTTCATCGCGGAAAGCTTATACAAAAATATACTAAAAACTAATATTCTAGGGGGATGGTAGGGGGGTTATCAGAGCATCGGGGTCCCCACCCTCGAGCTCAAGAAGCACACGCAAGATGCGCGCAATTCTGCGGATGGCAGTTTCCATCCGCTCCCTATCCTCTCTGAGGCCCCTAAAGAGCCTCTGGAAATCGTTCCTGAGAAGGAGGAACTCAGGATGTGGTGCTCTAAAATGAGGGTGACGGTTTGCTCTGTTCCTAATCCTTCTCGCCATTGTTGATCTGAAAGTTTTTTGGATTTTTTGTGATGAGAGAGATGAGATGGTGTATTTGAAATAGGCTTAGGCGATTTACAGACTGATGACCTCGGTTTAGTGAATCGACGGCTAATGTGTGAGCGCCACGTGTCAATGCGCATGGAGGTAGAGTTTAATATTGGGTTTGATTAGACATAATCGCAGGCTTTTTGAAGTTTAATTGGTGGTGTTTGGCGGTTCAGCAATCGATGTGCTTTAAAGGCAAATATATATATATATCATATCTGTTATCTAGTATAGACTAGATATTAAGTTTATTATTTACTATACCTAGTAGATATATAGAACCCAATCTTGGTTTATTATATACAATTATACAGTTGATTAATATTGAACTGACATTCAAGAAAAACACAACGAAATACATTCACTGAAATATTTAATTGAAGAACCAAAAACTGCAAAGTACAAGAAAAGCATATTTAATTGAAGAACCAAAACTGCAAAGTACAAGAAAAGCACAATGAAATGCATTGAAAAATACATCAAGTTCATCCCTCTCTATTTCGGCACGTTGTTCTCTTGTGGCCACTTCCCTTGCAAATTGAGAACTTGTTTCTCCTCCCCTTTACATGTCCTTTGGGCTTAAAAGATTTTGCGATGCCAAGGATACACTTTATTCTCTTCCTTTCAAGTTGGTTTGGCTGCCCATCACACTCTTCGACATCAACATCATGATCATTCGTATCCATTGAGTGATCACCCATGCTCTCATTTTGCATTGAATTTGCATCCACTGCTGTTGTGGCTACGGTGAGGGTAGGGGTGGTGCTGCTGATGTTGACGCTGCTTGAGACCTCTCAACAACATTTATTCTCAAAACAGTCCTACAACCATCGGCAGCAACATCAAGCATATACAACACGACATGCCTATCATTCGTTATGAAAGAAGAGTGAGTTTTTGTCACGACCCAACTAGGGGCCGCGACGGGTACCCGATACTTGTACCGAGCACCCCTTATCTATCATTTTACCTTTACTTCTCAGCGGGCCGTAGGAACTGTGCCATATATTTTTTTTTTCGTTACTGGACATTAACATTAGTAGCATTATCGTAAACATAGACTAGTAAACTTTGCTATCACGTTATACGGCGACGTGAACATTCCAAAATACAACACATCTAACTGTACATATCTGTCTACGAGCCTCTAAACATAGTACACATATACATAGAAAGGGCCGAGTAATGTCGTGCCCGAGTATATACACAAAAATAGTACCAAGGGACTGAGGCTCCGGAACAACTGGAGCGCTGTCAAATACTTCTGATAGAGCTTCTAGGAACCAAATCCGCCTGTCTGCTGACCTGCGCGGCATGAAACGCAGCGTCCACAAGAAGGGACGTCAGTACGAATAGTGTACCGAGTATGTAAGGCATAAAAGATAATACAAGCAGGAACATAGAGTACGATTAACAATATCATGAGGTCGTAGGACATATAATGAGGCTAGAAAGTGACCAGTACGTAGGAACGCCCCTTTCAGGCCGAATACCGTGCATGCTTGTCTTTCCCTTTTTAAAACGTTCCTTTTTCATAGGCATAGAAAATAGGGTTTATATCATGTCATGTTTTATCATATTATATCCTGTCATCTCATAGCGTGTCGTATCATATCATGTCATAGCATATCATATCATAGTATATTATGTCATAGCGTATCATGTCATAGCATATCGTGTCATAGTGTATCATGTCATAGCATAGCATGTCATAGCGTATCATATCATAGCATAGCATGTCATAGCGTATCAGGTCATAGCATAGCATGTCATGTCATAGCATAGCACTGAACAATGTCGGCTCGCCCACATAGCGCCGAAATACCGGCTCGCCCATATATCCCGCGTCCAGGATGATAAGCCAGCTGACCAGGTGGCAATGAAACATGTTTCCCTTCCCATTCCCCCATGTATCCCTTCCCTCCATCCCATGTTCATAAACATATCTTATATACATATACATATTTTATATACATATACATATCTTATATACATATACATAATTTTTTTATACATATACATATCTTATATACATATGTCATATAAGCATGCAAGAGAGTCCAAAGAAAAATCATGTAGCCATCGGAGTGACGTAAGGTCGGTGACCTCCGATTACATTATGGAACAATCGTGATCGCTTTGTCTCTCCTTGAAGGAACAAGTATTTTAAGGCGAGACTACCAACGGAGAATAGTGTTAGAAGTAAACATAGAATGCAATCATGGGCATCATAGACGTCAACTCATAGGCTTTGGAATCCTTAGGAAATAGTGTCACAGCTAGGAAATAGAAATAAGGTTCAAGAACTAGTTTATCACCCTCAAGTTCACATTGAATCCTTAGCTTAAAAATCTTAGTCATGGAATCATTCTGGTCATATTTGTCATGGGCATATTCTCTTTTCTAACATCGTCGTTATCATTATCGTCATATAAGTATTCTCGTTAGAGTAGTTATAGTACTTGTCATTTGGTAACGAAATTAGGATCAAAGGTTTTCTTTGGATTCGATCCTCAAAGTAAGTCAAACAGAACTATAAGGAAAATCTGAGAGCAATGGGGCCCACCTCGGGCCGAATGAGGTAGCGTATACGATTTGCATATGTTACATGTCATGGCGTTACTTGTGAGGGTTTTAGGGTAGTCGGGTCCCATTTATGCAAGTTCTAGGGGTTTAGGAGGTTTTTCCAACATTTCGCACACTTTCTAGTTCAATTCTACTGAATGAAAAATGGAAAACTTTAGGTGCAGATTCCGGGAAATAGAGTTGTCCCCGAGGCTCGTACCCAACTTATTACGTTTAAGACATGACATAGAAGGAAGGATGAAACCTTACATACCTTTTCCGCTTCATACACGTCTCCAAAATCAAGTTTCAAGTTCGCCAAAATCTACAATTTGGTCACAATTACCAAATGTTAATTGTAAGGCTTTAAGATTTCAATCTTAACCAATACTTGCCTACAAAAATTTGGGCAGCATCTCCCCAAATTTTAACTCGGCTCAAATATCAACAAC
Organism: Lycium barbarum; assembly: GCF_019175385.1. Lineage (NCBI taxonomy): Eukaryota > Viridiplantae > Streptophyta > Magnoliopsida > Solanales > Solanaceae > Lycium > Lycium barbarum. The sequence continues at coordinate 116,095,529 of NC_083346.1, read as the reverse complement.
CATACCAACAACAATATCAATAATCATCACAAAACACAATATAGCATAACTAGTCTCCTTTCCAACATAGTATAATAGTTTTCATTCCAACTTCACATTTTCAATTCAATACCAACATTCTCATATTCATTTACTAATCAAGGTCACTCCAATACAATTCGGAACATTTCATATCATTTAACAAAATATTCGCAAAATATACAAAATATACAAATTTTCCACCAAACCATAATCCATCCAAAACTTCTAATCTTCAACATACCTATTCATAACATATTTCCACCTTCCAATTTCATCAACCATAATCATAATTCACATCTTAACAACTTCATTTCCATAATATCACAAAATCATTCCAAAGTGACATAATCTTCTACATTCCATATTTCCAACTTCCACCAAATTTATTCAACTTTCATTTCCAATATAAATTTCACCATAACCACAACTAGAATACAACATAAAATTCAACTCATATTATTTATACAACAATACACATATATGTCCACTTACATATATGCACACCCACTTTGTAAACTTCCATATTTCCATAAATTCTACTCATTTCTACATACTACAACATAAACCAACCTTCATAACATAATAAAAAGGGATTAATTCTTACCTTTTTCTACAATCTTCTTCACTTGACCAAGTTGTCAACTTGAAGAAACAAGTACTCTTTCTTCCAAAATAATTACACCAAGTTGTAAAGGACCCTTGAATTAGTAGAAATACCACAAGAAAATAATTTTTGGGATAAGATTTCAAAGGTTCAATTTTTTTTTCTCCATGGCCGTATGGCCTTTAGTTCTTTTGCTCTTGTTTCTTTGTTTTGCTCTTGATTTGCAACTTGTGTTATTTTCTTGAATCTTCTAGGCTTTATATGCTAATTATCACATGGGAATTAATTAAAATTCCATGGGCTTGGGCCATTGTTGGCCGGCCACCCCATCTCCTTTGGGCCTTAATTCGTTTTTATTTTTTTGGGCCAACTCGGTTGATCCCGAGTTGGGCCTAGCCCACTGACCTTTCGACCTTAAAACGTTCATATCTCCTTGTACCGATGTCACCTGGGAACCCACGACCTATGGTTGGAAAGCTAATTCAATTATCTACAACTTCTATTTCTTGGTATTTTTCCAAATTCCAAACTTATAATACCGTTTTTGCCCCTAAAAGTCAGATCACCCGAAAACGTTTTCTTAAAAATATTCGTTTAGAAGACTTCCACTTTGATTTGGCCCAAGGGTCCTTCTTGAGTTGTGTTTAACTTCACATATGTGATTCATATGACTTGTCACATGTTCCAAAAAAAAAAATCTTAACGTGTGGGCCCCACCTCAGCTTACAAATAATTCGACGTTTAAAATTACGGGATATAACAGTTTTTCCCCTAGTGGGCAGAGCATTACTCATATAACTAATGTGCAGGTCACTGAGATCATAATGCAAGCTCGGATCACAATCTAACTCCCTGTTTTCCTTTACGCTCTCAACCAAATCGTTATACATACCATTGCGACGCACGGCGATCGGCACTGTCACCTTGCTCACAGAATTCCAAATCCAACATTTTGAGGTCTCCACCCATTCACCCTTTTAACCACCACCTACTATAACATATTCTCCAATAGATGTCATACTAAAGATATAATAGACTATTGCTATGATCTATAACTGGTTGATGCCTATACTTAGAACAGTACCAGATTCAGACCAAAAAAATAGCAGGGATACGGCTCTTTTAACGGAGAATTGACTCCACAAGAGGATTAGAACAAAAAACGAACTCCACTACCGGTAGACGCGGACGGAATTGACACCTGATAATTGGGTTTTGACAACAATGGTGAAAATAATTCGAGCTTCTTTTCAATGATTTCTAAGATATTTAAGTTACAATGACTGAAGTGGGGAAGAAATCCGTCGTTTGGGACTGATTTTCAGTTGAAAGCCAGGAATTTGGCCGGAAACGGGATCGGAAAAGTGTAGAAATGGGGAGCAACGAGCTTTTGGAGGGAGGGAACAAAAAAAATTGGGCTGCTAAATTGGGGTAATTAAATGTTGGTGGTTGGGGGTTGTTTCGTATTTTTTAAAACTTTGGGTATAGGGATGACAACATGGGAGACTTCATTTGATGATGTCATAAATAGTGGCCTTTAGCCAATTCTTTGAGACTTATGACCTTTTGTCAAAATAAGTGTTGAGAGTGGCCTTTTAACGAACTCCCCCCTTAAACTCCTCTGATCTTCCTCGATATGTTATGGGACTGGTCAACATGGACAGATAGAACCTACCATCCTTCCTAACAAACCAACAAAACCTTCTCACATTATTTATGAACCTTCCTGAATCATTTCTATGTCACTTTGTAAACAATTTTTGGGTGGCAGAGATTACAACAGTCTCATCTCAATGATCATGTATAAATTTTGGGATGTCAAACTCAATCTATAATTTTGCACATATATGATCAATGGAGTCTCTTTTTTAATAAAAAATAAAAAATTGGTCAAGCCCAAAAATGATGTGTCTTAGAAACCCTCGGGAAACGGTGTCTCTTCGATGTCTTCAATTGCCATGTGTGTAAGAAGAATTTGACTACAAGCTAGTAAGTAAACTATGTATTAGTCTTATATGAAATTAAAAGCAATCATCTCATTACATGATGAAAATGAACACAAGACATAATGCTTTAATAACAAATAAATGGGAAACTCTGCAATCATTTTTTGTGACCAATTGTTGGACTATTTATTTGTCCTAGTCACAAAGAGTACTAGCGGAAGTAGTGAAAACAAGAACATGATCAATCATCAATATGGAGGTGGTGGGGCTGGGAATATTCCTGGCCTAATTCTACGACGATCCTTTGGGGCAGGAGCAGGAACAAGTAATAATGGACTAATTATTGTCCCGCCCATTGGTGGTGGAGGAGATGGTGGGATAGGTCTTGGCGGAGAAATTTCCTGCGCGGCAGAAAGAGCCAGCAGTGGCCGCATTCCTATACCTAAAGAGGCTTTCTCTGTAAAGCTATTTTGAAAAATGGCCACTTCTTGTATAACTAGTATTGCAAGCATATAAGTTATAATCATCTTCATTAATTTCTTTAGCTGTTTCTTCCTTTCGTCTATATTGGGATGAGTTATAGTAACTCTTTTAGATAATTCGTTAAAATTTATAGTATACGTTTTGCTAGGAGGCCTTGAATTAGTCAAGAAAAAACACGAAAGAAGGAAACAGCTAAGAAAATTCGTGAAATCCCAAAAAGACTTATCAATTACCAACCACCTTGTATTAAGTTTTATGAGAAAATTAAAGATGTGGAAGTTTTAATTTTCTAATACAAAAACTACTCCCTCCGTTCATTTGTACTTGTCCACTATATTAAAAATAGATTTTCACTTTTACTTGTTAGAAAGACAATTGTTTTTCTTGTTTTACCCTTAACATTAATTATTCATTTCTAAATTATTTTCCAAGTCTATTGAGACTATACACTAATTTAATATGGGCATTATGGTAAAATATGAAATTTATTTATTAATTCTTAAGGGATGTGCAAAGTCCTTTATGGACAAGGGGTGTCAATGGTACGGTTTGGGCGGTTATTTATAAAATTTATAACGTACCAACTTTTCGGTTATTTCATTTATAGAACCAATATTAGACTTTTCAAAACCGCACCATCATGTCGGTTTCTCTTCGGTATCGGTATCGGTTAATTTTCAATAAAAAAATAAAAAAAAACATCACGTTATAGTCACTAGTAAAAGTTAAGACACATATCACACATACTTCTATAGAACTTTGACAAAAACTCTCTAGATATTTTTACTGATTAAAAGGTGATGAATCAAGAAAACATGAAAGACGACAAAGAATAGAGATTGATCTCACTATTTTATGGTAGTGTAAAATAATATTGTTAAGCAAAAACAAAAAACATATTTGAGATCGCACGAAGGGGAAAAATCAATCAAAATGAGACTCAAGAACTAAGACTACGAAGATTGAGTATCCAATAAGAGAATTTAAAATTATACGAGAGGAAAGATATCTAATATTTTGTAGCTTTCTATCCAAGATCGTTGAAATACCTTGTAGTTTACTAGCTAGTTAGCTACTCGAGAATCTAATTTCAATAGGAGTAATATAATAGGTTTCAGAGTTGAAACTTTAGGTGTTATTTATGTTGCCAGCATGTAGGCATTTTCTTTATCCCAAACCCAAGGCGAAAATTTAATATTTTATTATATTTAAATATATTTTACATAGATAAACTTATTCGGTTCAGTATTTTTTCGATTTATTTTTAAAATTAAAAACTTACCTAATTATTCGGTACGGTTATAAATTTATATAAAAATCAATTCGATACGGTACGGTTAAATCGGTTTTTTGAAAACCATTGACCCTTAATGGACGAGTAAAAGTGAACGATCAACGGAGGGGGTATAATTTGCAACGCAATTTGTTCTTGTTTGGAAATCTTGCACAAGATCAAACGTTGACTTTCTACAACGTGGTTATAGAGCAATGTGTTTAAGTTTTATGCATGGATAAAATATTTCCGCAATCAAAATACTTAAAAGCTAATTTACATGTGTAACTGAATAAATTTAAAGAAATTAATTCCATAAATTATCTTGTATTCATTGTCTCTCTCTGTGTATTCTGTACTAGTTTCCGTTTTGTTACGTATACAAATAAAAAGATGTCCACCGTGGCAATACAAATGTTATAGTACTTAATTAACTTCCTAACAGACTTTGAAAAATAAATACGAAACTTAATTAACTTATTTAAATTGTTAATATTACTATGTCGGATGACACCCCTTCTCTCAACCTATTGGAAAATTTTACTAAATATATATGTATTAATACTATGCATAAAGTAATATATTGAATAAAATGACAGCTTATACAAAGGATTTCTGTTGGTGAGATGGCTTTAGTGCCTAGTTTTGCTGTTCGAGGTTGTGGGTTCTCAACCCTTAACCTAAGCATATTTTTTGAAAAATAACATCTTTTGCCTAAAACTGTGGTTGAGTAGTATTGAACCTAAGGCCTCTTCTAACTTAAAGCTAAATTAAACCAATGGGTCAAGGATATACCTTATATTATATATGTGACAATTAATTTTTTTTTCTATGAATATCGACATCGCTTACTGAAAATTCTGCGTACGCCATTGTTTATATACAAAAGTTGTATACACTTCTTCAAAACAGAACTTAAGTATTAAAAATCAGGTAACTCATTCTTCTCCGGTATGTATGTAGGTCGCCGGAGCTTCTTTACAATCATTATGCATGTATCTTAATAGATCTGAATCATTTACGCTTTGTGCAAAATCTTAAAAACATTAATACGTGTATTTAAAGATTCTTGTGAATGTAACCTTTTACTAGTACTACTACATACTCTATTTATTTCCACCACAAATCCACAATACGTTATCTAGGATCACAAAAAAATCGCAACGACTATCACTATCACCAACCATCACCAATCACCATAGACCACCACTCACCATTATTACAACCACAGCATCAGCTTTCAAGGCACATCAAAATTACCACCATCAATCACCTCCACCACTACAGTCAATCGCCGCCACTAACTACTCCTATTAATTACCAACCTTTTTTTTTTTTTTTGGGAAATTTAATTACCAACCTTTATCACACAAGCACCAGCATATATCACCTCTATCATAAATCACTCTCTTCAACCACTGTGGCATAATCATCAGGACCACTACTATACAACCACAATAACTAGCCATCGCTTTACTAACATTATGGACGACCATGATCACCTTCCTTGGTCATCAACTTTTAATGTGCGGTTTATAAATAGAATAATACAGCTCCATGTAAATTAATTTTCTTTTAATATTTTTGTGGAGACAATATTTATTACTACTAACACATATGGATTCTATGGTTATTATTTTTTAATTTTAAAGACAAATTTAACACATTGATATTGAGAAAATAAACAAATTTGATTATCCAGTGTTAAAATCTAAATATAATAATAATTGAATTTGTATTTAGATTTAGAAATATTAATCTTAATAAAAACAAACTACATGGCAATAATGTATAACAGCTAGGAAGTTTGAATTCTTTAGCTCCGCACTATCTCCTTTTTATTTTTCTTACTAACATTATTGTCCAGTGAACTTGAGCGTAATTTGACGACCCACAAACAACAACAACAACAAAAAAAAAAAATCCAGTGTAATTCCATAAGTGAAGTCTGGGGATGGTGATCTGTACGCAGACTTTATCTCTATCTTGAATAGATAGAGAAACTGTTTTTTATAGCAAAACAGATGCAAGAAACAAAAGTAGAATAGAGAAAGAGAGGCAGTAAACGTGAAAAGAAATTTTCTTGACTGATACCTTTCAATGTTGCTACTGCAGTCTTTCTATAGCAAAAAAACACAGCAGACTTAAGCTAAAAATCAAGAACTACCCTACAAAGCTTTCTCCTAAAAACTAGATAACAACCCACGTATAAAACTACTTTCTAAAGACTAGGACAAACCTATCAGATAGGAATTTTATTTACTAACAGCACTTATTTTACTAACCCTTTTAAAACGAACACCCTCCCTTAAACTGAAAGCTCTCATGCTTCAGTTTAACTTCAACTTCTTGAACTCTTCCATAGTGCCAATTCCAATCAACCTCCTCAAATTTTGGAAAGGAAACAACCTGAGAGGTTTGGCAAAGACATCTACCAGTTGGTCTTCACTTCGGCAATATTCCAACTCTAGTGTTCCTTCATCGTTGAGATCTCGCAGAAAATAATACTTCACGTCAATGTGCTTGCTCCTTCCATGTAGCACAGGATTTTTTGATAGCTTGATGGCAGAGTTGTTGTCGCAGAAAATTGTAGTTGCTCTTTCTTGTTTGAATTGTAGATCTTCAAGAATTCTTCTTAACCAAACAGCTTGACAAGCACAAGCTATAGCAGCAACAAATTCCACTTCAGTGCTCGATAAAGCGACAATTTTTTTGCTTCCTGGAAGACCACGAAACAGCCTTTGTGCCTAGCATAAAACCATAACTGGAAGTGCTCTTTCTGTCGTCTTGATCTCCTGCATAGTCGCTGTCCGTAAAGCCAATCAAATCTGACTTTTCTCCGTTCTTGTAGAAAATGCCAAAATCTTTCGTTCCTTGTAAGTAGCGAAGAATTCTCCTCACAACTAACAAATGCATCTCCGTTGGACTCTCCATATATCTACTTACAAGACTTACTGCATACATAATGTCAGGCTTTGTGGCAGTTAGGTAAATTAAACTGCCCACAATTTGTTGTAAAGCGTGCTATCCACCTTCGTTCCTCTCCCAGCTTTGTTTAGTTTTAAGCCAAACTCAACTGGTGTGTTGGTGGGATTGCAGTTCAGCATCTTGAACCTGTCTAAAATTTCTCGCACATACTTCTTTTGGAAAATAAATATCCCATCATCAGATTGCACCACTTCTAATCCAAGAAAGTAATGCATCTTACCAAGATCAGACATCTCGAACTCATCCATCATAGACTTCTTGAATTCAGCGAACATGGCACTATCGTTCCCAGTATATATAAGATCATCAACATATAAGCATACAATAAGCATTTTCGCATCATCCCCAATCTTCACAAAAAGTGTACGCTCATATGGACACTTTTGAAAACCCATTTTCAGAAAATAAGCCTCAATGCGACTATACCAAGCTCGCGGGGCTTGTTTTAGTCCATAAAGGGCCTTCTTTAAGCGATAAACTTTATGCTCATTTCCAACCTTAACATAACCGGGAGGTTGTTCGATAAATACCTCTTCCTCCAAGTATCCGTGTAGGAAAGCTGATTTAACATCCTACTGGAAGATAGGCCATGAATTTTGCGCTGCCAATGCAATTACCATTCTGATGGTGTCATGCCTTGCAACTGAAGCATAAACTTCAGTGTAGTCCACATCGTACTCCTGCTTGTATCCCTTAGCCACCAATCGCGCCTTATATTTGTCAATTTCACCATTTTCCTTCAGTTTCATCTTGTAGACCCACTTGACACCAATGGTTTTCTGCTTCTCAGGAAGATCAATAAGCTCCTAAGTATCGTTCCTTTCAATAGCTTCAATTTCAGCATCCATCACCTTTCTCCATTTTTCTTCTCTAACAGCACTCTTAAAACTGTAGGGTCGCAGTCCGCAAACAATGCAAAATGAGTAATTGCATCATCATTTACATCAATTCATGTTACCTCATAGTCCGACATCTATGCAGGTCTTTTTCGAGTAAGCCGAAGTGACTGAGCTGCTGAATCAGTTTCTTCCAAAGCTGCTGGAAAATTTCTACCAGTTGTTGGTGTAATTTCAGCAGCTGTTGGGGAAATTTCAGCGGTTGTAGGAGCATAATACTCTAAATTTCAGGGTATTAAGGCCGCTTCTTCGACTTCATTCTCAATTAGGACTGGGGTAGGCTGCTGCATATCCCAATCCCAAGTATTTTTTTCATCAAAAACAACATCTCGGCTGGTCACAACCTTTTTTGTCAATGGATTGAACAGATTGTACGCCTTGGATGCCTCGCTAACACCAAGAAAAACACATTTATCGCCTCTATCATCCAGCTTCTTTCTTTTTGCATCAGGAACATATGCATATGCAATGCACCCAAAAAATTTGAAGTGGTTTACAACAGGTTTCCTTCCGCTCCAAGCTTCCTCAGGTGTCACATCTCAAAGAGCAAAAGTGCGACTTCTGTTCAGGATGTGGATGCTCCAATTCACTGCTTCCAGCCAAAATTCCTTCGAAACTCTTCCTCGAGTCATCAAGCTACAAACCATATTGAGAATGGTTTTGTTCTTCCTCTCCGCCACACCGTTTTGTTGTGGTGTATATGCTGTTGTGAGCTCTTTTCGAATGCCACGAGTCTCACAAAATTCATCAAATACCTTGGAGAAATATTCTCCTCTGCGATCTGTCCGAAGGCTCTTAATGGTCCTTCCAGTCTCATTCTCCACCCGAGCTTTGAAGCTTTTAAACACATTAAAAGCCTCTGATTTTTCTTGCAGAATATACACCCAAGTCTTCCTAGAATAATCATCAATAAAGGTAATAAAATATTTTTTACCTCCATTAGAAATTGGATTTATTGGTCCACAAATATCCGAGTGTACCAGCCCCAATAACTCCTTAGCTCTCCATGACTTACTTTTGGGAAACTAAGAACGATGTTGTTTGCCAACAACACACTCTTCACAAACTTGGGAGGGAACAATGATTTCAGGAAGTCCCGTCACCATATTCTTCTTCTGAAGGATCTTCAAGCCACCAAAGTTCAAGTGACCATATCGAAAATGCCACAACCATGAAGAATCCTTCACTTCAGCCATCAAACAAGATTGAATACTATCAATCTTTAGCGGAAACAATATGTTGGAGCTCATCTGAATTATTGCAATAGCTCATCTCACAGGATCATAAATTTCACACTAACCCTTCTTAATCGTAATGACATAACCCTTCTCTTGCAACTGACCAGCACTCAGTAAATTGCTTTTCAAGTCAGGAACATGCAACACATTAGATATTTTTTCCACAAAACCATTCTTGGTTTTAATCATGATATCACCTTTTCCCATCACTTTCACAGATGAACAGTCACCAAATGTCATAGTAGAATGAAAATTTTCCTTTAGAGATGAAAAAGAAAATTTACTTCCATATATATGGTTACTGCATCCGGTATTCACGTACCAAATATCTGACTTGTGCTTTGTTCCATCTTGGACAGCCATTAATAAGGTTTCTCCTTCCTTGTTCTCGGCAAAATTTGACTTTTCTTCATTCTCATTAGGTGGCCTAGTATGACATTCAGAACGGTAATGACCAAATTTATGACAACGATAACATTCTACCTTGGATTTGTCAAAATCCCTTCCTTTGCCTTTGCCGTGGTCATCATTGGCTCTAAAATTTCTGCTTCCATCTTTGTTGCCTCCCTCTCTATTTCCTCGATCTCCTCGCCCTCTTCCTCTACCCCTTCCTCTAGAATCGGAAGAAATAAAAGTAGAAGCCTTCAAGGCCTGCTCTTCGGAAGATGAACTGCGGTTCATCTTTTGCTCATGTACCAATAAGGAACTTTGCAATTCGTCAAGCGATAACTCATCTATATCTTTTGACTCCTCAATGGAGCAAACGACATAGTCATAGTTAGGGGTGGCCGTTCAGTTTTTCGGTTCGGTTTTATCAAACTTCGGTTTGGCTATTTCGGGTTCGGTTTTTTGAAGGTGGACACCGAATTCGGTTCTTTCGGTTTCGGTTTTTTAAAGTTCCGTTGCGGTTTTTTCAATTCGGTTTTTTTGATATAATATTAGAAGCGATTCCACTGACACTAATTCATATTCTCAAAAGCAATAAAACATAAAACTGATAAATTGAAATCAAAATCAAACAAAAGAGATACACAAGAATAGAAAACTATAATCATGATATAGGATTAGTAGGTGTTATATACATACCGTAAGAATAATTAAGAAAACACATAAAGGATATACATTAATCCTAAAGACACATCCTAGTTACCTTTCTTTGTTAAGGATATTTGATTTTCTCAATTGAAGTGGAAAATTAGGGATACAAATGCAAAAGAGGACTTATTACAATTGGGTTTTTTTTTGCTTTAAACTTAATGGGCCTGAACTATTTTAATTTTTTTTGGGGTAATGTATTAAATTTCGATGCGCGTTCGGTTTTTCGGTTCGGTTTTATCAAACTTCGGTTCGGCTATTTCGGTTTCGGTTTTTTTACGGTGGACACCAAACACCGAACCAAACTAGTTCGGTTCGGTTCGGTTTGTTGAAGTTTCGGTTCGGTTCGGTTTTTTGGTTTTTGGTATTTATGCCCAGCCCTAATCACAGTTCGGCATCAGGGAGCGCAATATCTTTTCCACAATTGTGACATCAGTCATCTTTTCACCATGAAATCGCATTTTGTTGCTTATCTCCATTGTTCTAGCACAGTAACTCGTTACAGACTCTCCTTCCTTCATCTGCAAAGTCTCGAAATCCCTTCTCAAGGCTTGAAGCTGTGCACGCTTCACTCTAGTAGTACCTTGATATTTTTTCTTCATCGAATCCCAAATATTCTTAGAAGTTTCTTTGCAAAGAATAGTTTCTAGGATGGACGATCGATAGCCTGAAAGAGATAATTCTTCGCCTTTAAATCTTTCAACTTTCTTGCTTTGAACTCCGCCTTTTGAGCATTCGTTAAGGCTTTGCCTTCCGCCGGAGAGCCGATTCCGTCCTTGACAATTGGCCAATACTCCTTTGACCGTAAGAAATTCTCCATCAGCATACTCCAATGGTCATAGTGACCATCAAAACGCGGAATAGCTGCTTGAACGTAATTGCTCTCTGAAGCCATAAACTAGCAATATTTCTCTCTGTTTTTTTTTTTTTTTTTCATTTGGATCTCACTTGGCTCTGATGCCATTGAGAGCAAAACAGATACAAGAAACAAAAGTAGAATAGAGAAAGAGAGGCAGTAAATGTGAAAAGAAATTTTCTTGACTGATACGTTTCAATGCTGCTACTGCAGTCTCTATATAACAAAAAAACACAGCAAACTTAAGCTAAAAATCAGGAACTACCCTACAAAGTTTTCTCCTAAAAACTAGATAACAACCCACGTATAAAACTACTTCCTAAAGACTAGGACAAACCTATCAGATAGGAATTTTATTTACTAACAGCACTTATTTTACTAACGGGACTCTTTTAAAACTAACAGTTTTCGATAGACCCTCGACTCAAAGAAAGATGAAAAAGAAAACAGTAGCAACAAGCTGAAACAACAAGAAGATATTACAATAATCGAGACTAAAGAAACAACAGGTATAAAGAGTACTATTATTAGCTGAATAGCTGAAAACATGAAAATGATCACACACAAGCAAATTAAGCCACAGTAAACTAGAAAGATGATCAATATGGAGGTGGTGCAGGAGCTGGAACAAGTAATAGTATTGGACTAATTATTGGCCCGCCTTTCGGTGGTGGAGGAGGAGGCGGAGCAGGTCTCCTCTTGGCAGAAACAGCCAGTGGCCACATTCCTATACCTATAGAGGATTTGTGTATACAACTATCGGGAAAAATGGCCATTTCTTGTATAACAAGTAATGCAAAGATATAAGTTATAATCATCTTCATTTCTTTAGCTATTTCTTCCCTTTATAGTTTTATGAAAGATTGCTCTAGGCTTTGGGAGGGTTATAACTCCTTTAGATTATCTGTTGGAATTTATAGTACAGCTTTCCTAGGAGGCCTTGAATTAGTCTAAAAAAAGTAATAAGAAGAAGAAACAACAAAGAAAATTCGTGAAATGCCAAAAGTACTTATAAATTACCAACCACCTTTTTCAAAAGAAAATTAAAGTACATCCACGCACCTTGTTAGAATTTATAGTACTGTTTTTTATTTTCTAATACGCAAATAATTTGATTTGCAACGCAATTTCTTCTTGTTCGGAAATTTTGCCCAAGAAGATCAAAACCTGACTTTCTACAAAGTGGTAATAGAATAATGAGTTATAAGTTTTTGCGCTGATCGTGCATATATACAAGATAGTACATAATTATGTCACTTAAAATGTAATTACAAGTAACTACTCCTGATTGTGTAATTTTGCACTGATTGTGTATATCTATTATTGTTTGATAATTTAGAATAAAAAGTAAGTGACCTGATATAATAAATTAAATACACTAATAGATGTAAAGAGATTATTATCATGTTAGTATATATAACTTAAATTTCTAAATTAAATGATAAGTGATCTGCTATAACAGATTAAACGCACCAATATTATTAAAAAAATCTCTTCTCTCTTGTACCGCAAGTAATTTTTCTTGCCCTTCATCTCCACCTTTTCATATATATATATATTATTAACGATCGAGTTGACCGCCAAGGACTTCAAATTATTAATTAAGCAAGTCATTACCATTTCAAAGTCTTTGTCTCTTAAGCGTAAATTTGAATATTATGAGTACAGGACTTAATGCACCATGGCGAAAATTATGTCCTTGCAGGTCAAGCAAGGATAATTTGGTCTACGGGATAAGGAATAGTAATAGCAGAATGAAATGTAGAATTGATAAATTTTATTGGGTTTTCTTTTCGGTATAAGCAGTCATGGAATTAGCCGGACCACAAGTTTGATATTTTTATTCTTATAACAAATTTACAAGCCAAATTAATTATAAAAATTATGTACACATAAATATTTTCTATGAGTAATTACTGATAAATCTTATCTTTACAACTATTAAAGGTGTTTTATTAGTTAAATATTAATTATATCGTACAAATCAGACAAGAAAAATGTAATTAAATCATGACACATAATACAATCTATCTGAATGTTATATCCACAAATAATACATCACGATATTATATATAGAACGAAAAGGTTTTGGGTCAAGGCTTAGGATCAAGCATATGGGACGCCTCCAGTTTTGGAGCAAATTCATGATTGAGAAACATAAATAGCAAGTACAAAGTAGTCCTCGTGAATCATGAATTGAAGTTGCTGAATTTACTGTTTACTTTTTTTAATCGGTATATATAGATTATACATCAATCATATACGGTTATATTGGATTATACATATTTTATACATTTGTCCGCTATTTTTAATTTAAGCGGTTGAATGAATGCTTATTTACGTTAATTATTCTACGGAACTTGGAACTTTAACATCGCTGGTAGCTTGGTGCTCCACATTGCCAATTGCAAGAAAAAATTTAGCTTCCATGTTTCCTAAAATGAGTCTTAAGGTTGGGTCAACTAACGGCAAAAATGAATGCAGACGGGGTCATTTGCACGATTATCCTTCAAAGGCGCTGGTCTTTAATTTTTATGCCTCAAATTTGTGGTTTTTAATTTTTGGCCTTCACCTAACACCATGAGGTTTGGGGTTCGAACCCAAGCTCAGTCAACGAAAAAAAATCGCAAGATAGAGTTTCGTAGCAAAATTAAACCTATTCGGACCAAAGTTAGGCCTCAGGCACAGTTTCAGCCTCAGGTAGAGTTTTGCATTCAAAACTCTGCCTTGAGAATCCAAACCTCTGTCTTGTGAAATTCTTTCTATTTTTTACTGAGCTGAAGTTCGAATCCAGCACCTCGGGTATTAAGCAAAGGCCAAAAGACCACCAATTTGAGTGCCAAAAATTAAAGACCAGTGCCTTTAAAGGACAATCCGCACAAAAAAATGATGCGGACCAATGAAGAAATATTGGGCTGAGCCACTAAATGCAATATATCTTAGGCTTTCTCTTAAGGGAAAATGACCTAATAATACATATTTAAGACTCTATATTACAAAACATAAAGATACTTTTCCTTATTTACAAAACATACCAATAAAATTACAAAGTATATCAGATTTGGGCTTAATGGGATACCCATGATTTTAGGCTTTTTTTAAGGAAGAAAATCTGATTTTAAATGTGGACTTAATTCTAGGATAGTTACCATTCAACTTCTTCTTCTTTTTAAAAATATTTCTCTCTCTCTCTCTCTCCCTTTATGATAGACACCATTTTCATACCTAAAATCCATCTTCTCTCCTAGTATAAATTTTCAAACCAATATTACAAAGTATTTTTGATAACTAACTTGTGTATTAATTGTATATAAAAATTGATTTGTATCGTTTTGAGATATATATGATCATTGTGTGTTTTGAAAATCTGTATAAATTATATAAACTGTAGTTTTAAAAAATGTTGAAAGCTAATATATGTATGAAATGTATATGGGGTCTGCTATATGTCATTTTTTAGATATATGCGGCACAATGTGTATGAAATGCGAACAAATTCGATATCAATTAGTCATAAAAATGTTGAAAACTGATATTTGTATGAAATGTGGATGGAATTTGGTTTATATCAATCGGAAAACTTATTATACATATATACTTTCTCATAATCTATACATACTTTGATTAGATTTTATACAATTTGTATGTACTTTATCATAATTACAATATACATGCAACTTTTATACATATTTCATACGTAGAAATTATAATGAATTTATACATTTATACATATTGCATACAAAAATTAATATATATTTATTTTCTGGTGTATGAACTTTGTATGGAATCTGGTTTGTATCAATGACAAGTTTATTATACATATTTTTCTCAAAATTTATACATACTTTGATTAGATTTTATACAATTTATATGCACTTTATAATAATCAAAATACACATACATTTTTATACATATTTCATATATAAAAATTATAAGAATCTATACAGTTATACATATTGCATACGAAAATTATACATATATGTTTTTTATGAACTTTGTACATAAAAATTACCGATTATAATGGACTTTTTGAGTAAAAGTTGGAGAAAATTAAGTAACAATATCTCTTAATTTTGAATGGGGAGAGAAAAGTGGATGAAATAAGGAAGCAAAAGTTGGAGAAAATCAGGGAAGTATATCTCTAAATTTTGAATGAAGAGAGAAAAGTGGATAAAATAAGTAAACGATTTCCTTGCCTTATTTAATGTGTTTTATTTCCTTCTTTTTAATTTACCTAATTCGTATAGATTTTGTAACAAGTCTATTGATATATTTTGTAAACTGAAAAATATCGTCATGTTCTATAAATATACCCTCTTACTATGTACATATATATTTTTTGCCCTTCTCTTAAAACCTGGATAACTCTTTTCCAAATGTCCAGTCCCAAGTAGGTATCAGTAAACATTTTGGGGAAATTTATACAAATAGGATCGTTTTGTGCCGCTATTTTAATTTTAATTAATTATTTTAATTTTTTTTGTCTCTACTGAAATTTAATCTCATAGTTTTCATAAAAGCCACTTTACTGCCTGTTAAGCAACACCCTTGACTCCGATGGTTCATATATGTCATGATTTAGTTATAAGGGGTCGTTTGGTACGCTGGGTAATGTGGAATATCTCATGAGTCATGATTAAATTTGGGATTAATTTTATACTTTGTGTGATAAAAGGTATAAATTTATAGCAAACAAAATATAAAATGAAGCCCAAATTTAATTTCGGGATATCCCACTTTATCCCATCAAAGTTGAGATCATTTTATCCCACCTCCCAGATGGGATAAATTAGTCCCAGGATTAAAATACCAAAAGTTTAATCCCGAAATAATTTAGTCCACGTACCAAACTAAGAGTATCTTTCTTTGTTTTCTTCCTAGCTGGAAAAGAGAAAGGAGTAAAAATATAGGGCCTGTTTGGAAAGCCACTCAGGTAATTGGAATTGAGTGTAATTGGGTGTAATTACACAGTTTGGCCTGTTTGTTTGACCAGGTAATTAAACAGTTAGGTGGGAATTGGGTGTAATTGACAGGGTGTAATTACACTCTCCAATTCTCAAGGGGGGGCTGAGAATTGGGTGTAATTACACCCTGTAATTACAGGGTTACTTTTTAGTCTGTTTATTTTTTTTACTTTAATTCATTTTTATTTTTAATTTATTTTATTTCTATTATTTTTATTTTTTTGATTTTAAATATTTTTTTATTTCTATTATTTTAATTTCTTTTTTATTTTTACTTTTTTATTATTTTTATTTTTTAAAATGTATTTTTCTTTTTATATTATTTATTTTTCATTTTCTTTCTTTTCATTCCCAACCTTTACTTCTTGTGATTCCATGTAATTGCTCGTATTTTTTTTATTTTTTTATTTTATTCATTTAGCATAACCGTGTTATTATTCTAATATTTGAAACTACACCTCTTAATATTGGAAAGAATGAGTTATTAACAAACTTGACATATAACAGGTGACGTTATTAAAGTATAATTTCATTGTGAATGGGGTTATAGACTTATATTTTTCCTTTCTTTTGAATTATTTACTTAAGTTACGTTGGAACTTACTTATGTAATGTTGGAATTTGACATAAGAGTATTATGTTGAACTTTTTATTTTGGATTTTGAATTTAGGTTATATTTTCAATTTTAAGTTATTTGCTTTCACATTGCATGTTGTTTATTTTTCACTTACATTTGATGGATTTTTTGTGTCAAACATCTGAATAATGTTATGGCATTATATTTATTAATATTATTTTTTTGTCAAACATCCAATCCATGACGTTCTCACAAAAAAAGTCTTCTTTTAAGTTTTATAATTAATTAAAATTAAATATTAATTTGAAAAATATATATCAATTATTTTTGTTACAATATTAGTTACAAATATATGATTATTAATTAATATATTTTCAAGAAACAATGTGTTATTAAATAACTAATTTAATATCATTTATAAAGGCAATATTTTTTAAATATTAATTTTAAATTTTTTATAATTAAATTTTATTTTTAAATTAAACTGACTGTGTAATTACACTTGTGCAACCAAACAGCACGCTTGTAATTACACTGTAATTACGTTATGACAAACAAATAGGTCGTTGTAATTACACTACTGTGTAATTACTAGGCTGTGTAATTACTACCCTAGTAATTACACCAATTCCAATTACCAGGTGGCTTTCCAAACAGGCCCATAAGGAATTTGTAGTCGATGTAGCTACTGGCTACTGCTGATAAAGTTTATGTTATGAAGAATAAGCCCAGCCCATTATCAACACCAACAAGGAGGTACACAAATCGATATTGGGCCGAGAATAATTAATAGGGCTAGGCCTTCACAATGGCTAATTTGGGTCATTGCCTCATTGGCACTTAGGTCCCCTATTTTGTGTGGCTTTCAGTTTTGTCCCTCATAACAAATACTAATATTTTTGCCGGCATAAGTTTATAGTTTCTGCTCCGCATAACTTTTGTCCTTACAAAATTTATGCTCCTCTAAGCATAAGTTTGACCAGCCCATTTGAAGGGCAAAAATAAAGACTGGCCCATTCGAAGGACAAATCGTGCAATTTCTTCGGTTAATTTGGGAATAATTAATCGTGCAATTTCTTCAGTTAATTTGGGAGTAATTCTTTCTTTTAATTTTTTACTCGGTGTGTGATCTCGTATTGTGACTCCAACTAATATAAATTTGTGCTTAGGATTTTTTCCACGCTCAAAGCACGTAACTCAAATTTTTAATTAAGGATGGAGAGATCATATTCATCCTACCGCAAAAACAAGTGAGATAAAAATCTGTTGATCATGAGCAAGTCAAAGGAGTACGTAGAGGTTGCCAAGTGTCTAACACCTTTCAAAGAACTTGAATTTCTGCCTATAATTTGTATAGAGAATATGGGATATACCTGCACTTCATTACATTAATTTAAAAGTAAAAAAACCAACCCACATGATTTGCCAGCTAACCCACAATTGTTGAGATTCTACGTACGTTTTCTCAAATGCTACCACATGCAAATTAATTAACCTTCGCACTCTTGACTTATAGGATTAGGACAACTACTTTATAAGTACTCTTAGTACCTCCTTTTTATCTGAATTTATTTAGGGCCTGTTTGGATGGGTTATGCTTATAAGCTACAAACAGCTTATAAGCTAAAAATAATAAGTTGGGGTAGTCTAACTTATTTTTTTTACTTATAAGTTGTTTTCAGCTTATAAACTATTTTAGATAAACTAAGTTAAATGGGCCCAATTTTTATTTTATTTTTGAGCTTATTTTAAGCACAAAAGACTTTAAGCTGACCAGTCAAACACTCAAAAAAACTAAAAACAGCTTATAAGCAACTTATAAGTCAATCCAAACGGGCTCTTATTAATAACACTGCTTGCTTATCTTTTTAGTCAAACGAATATAATGCCTTCTGGAAAAACTCAAACTGTATAAAGTTTTTAGCTTTTCAAATTTCTGTTCTTCTATTTATATTCTTAGGCCACATGCTTATATTTTGGGCAAAGTGTATTACATCTAGAAAAACACCAAACTTTAGACCAATATAAAAATAAGTCTTGGTACTACCAATGCCATCAACGACTAAAGCCAAAAATTATGACCATTCAGAAGAGAAATTAAGGTTTCATAGAATATGAAGCAGAGAGATTCAAAGAACCAATCACATGCCCACATGGGATGGGCCACCCATCAAGTCAATATACAACTTCCACAAAGAACATAAGATGGTGTACTTGTAGGATATTCTCAAATCCCAACTTACTTGCGGTCCTGTTTGGACATGAATTTTTAAAACAGCGTTGGGTTATCATTCGGCTATTTCTTTTGAAAAAGTATTTGAAGATGAGTCTTAAGTTTGAAATTTTGATTTTGATCAATTTTTTAACTGAATTGTTTTTCCACTCATGTATAGCTTCAACATTTTTTTCTAACATACATGTATGTCAAAATACAATTTCAACTTCCAAATATTTTTTCACTTTTTTTTTTCAAATGTCACATTTTTGTATGTCCAAAAGGCTACAAAGCACTCCCTTCGATTATTTTTTTATCAGCCCATTCCGAAAAAACACATTTCTATATTTTTTTAATTAGTAGTTTATAATTACGTAAATACTTGTTTAGGATCATAATTTTTTTAAAAAATTATAATCATTATTATGTATCAACGATTACAAATTTCAAAAAAAAAACTTTCTTTGTAAAACCTTTGTCCCAAATCAGATTATGACAAATAAAACGAAACATGTTATAAAATAAAATAAGCACTAAAATAGGTAAGTAGTATGACTCACACACACAGAGAGAAACGAAGAATACTTTGTTTTACTAATTTATGTTCTCCAATCCATCAACAGAATGAATGGATATATATAGCCTTATACAATGATGGTCATATGGGCTCGCATGGCAACATCATCATCACTTTGTCATCAACACTATCTCCACTAATGGACATCCACTATCATTTAATAACACTCCCCCTTGGATGTCCATTTATTAGACGACGTGTCTCGTTAAAATCTTATTAGAAAAAAAAAACCTGTGGGAAAAAGTTCTAGTGAAGGAAAAAGAGTACACATATCTAGTAATACGCTTTGAGAGCTGCCTCATTAAAAACCTTACCAAGAAAAACACAATGGGACAAAACCTTGGTTAAGGGAAAAAGAGTACAACACGTATTTCACTCCCCCTGACAAAGACCAAAATTCAGATGTCGGAGTCTTCGCATTCCAATCTTGAATATCATCTTCTCAAGAGTTGAAGTTGGTAAAGATTTGGTGAACAAATCTGCAGGGTTGTCACTTGAACGGATTTGTTGCACATCAATATCACCATTCTTCTGGAGATCATGTGTGAAGAATAACTTTGGTGAAATATGCTTCGTTCTATCTCCTTTTATGAAACCTCCTTTCAATTGGGCAATGCATGCTGCATTATCTTCATATAAGATTGTGGGTATTTTATCACATTTCAAACCACACTGTTCTCGAATGAGATGTATCATTGACTTTAACCACACAACATCACGGCTCGCTTCATGAATAGCTATTATCTCAGCATGATTTGATGAGGTAGCCACAATAGACTGCTTTGTAGATCGCCAAGATATGGCAGCGCCCCCACAAATAAATACATAGCCTGTTTGAGATCTAGCTTTATGTGGGTCAGATAAATACCCTGCATCGGCATAACCAACAAGATCGGGACTGCAATTGCTAGAATAAAATAAGCCCAAATCGATAGTCCCCTTTAGATACCCTCAATATGTGTTTAATTCCGTTCCAGTGTCTCCTTGTAGGAGCACAACTATGTCTCGCTAATACATTAACTGAAAATGCTACGTCAGGCCTTGTGGTATTGGCAAGATACATTAGTGCACCTATAGGCACTAATGTATAGGCACTAAGATATGGTACTTCTGGACCAAGAATTTCCTCATTCTTTTCTTGAGGTCGGAACGGATCTTTATTTGCATCAAGTGATCGAACAACCATCGGAGTACTTAATGGATGCGCTTCATCCATATAAAATAGTTTCAACACTTTCTCTGTATAGGCAGATTGATGGACAAAAATGCCATTTGTCAAATGTTCAATTTGCAAACCAAGGCATAATTTTGTCTTTCCAAGATCTTTCATCTCAAATTCCTTCTTTAAATAATCAATTGCCTTTTTAAGCTGTGCGGGAGTTCCAATAAGGTTTATGTCGTCAACATATACAACAAGTACAACAATCTCCGATATTACTTTCTTTATAAAAACACATGGGCAAATTGCATCATTTGTATAGCCTTCCTTTAACAAATATTCACTAAGGCGGTTATACCACATGCGCCCGGATTGCTTCAAACCATACAATGATCTTTGTAATCTGATTGAATACATTTCCCGAGACTTTGAACTACATGCTTCAGGCATCTTAAATCCTTCAGAGATTTTCATGTATATTTCATTTTTCAAGTGATCCATATAGATAGGCTGTAACTACATCCATCAAATGCATCTCAAGTCTCTCATGGACAACGAAACTAATGAGATAACGTAATGTTATTGCATCCATAACAGGGGAGTATGTCTCTTCATAATCAACACCAGGCCTTTGTGAAAATCCTTGTGCAATAAGGCGTGCCTTATATCTTTGTATCTCATTTTTCTCATTTCTTTTTCGCACAAAAACCCATTTATAACCAACAGGTTTAATGCCATTAGGTGTTTGGACTACAGGTCCAAAAACTTCCCGTTTGGTAAGTGAGTTTAACTCTTATTGAATTGCCTCTTGCCACTTTGGCCAATCACGTCTTTCTTGGCATTCTTTAACAGATTGGGGTTCAAGATCCTCACTATCTTGCATAATTCTTGTTGCAACATTATAGGCAAAGACATAATCCACATTTATTTCCAATCTATTCAAATTAGTCCCAACATTAATTGGATTAATTGATATTTCCTCATTTTCTTGAGTCTCAGGCTCATTGATTTCTTCAAGAATATCACTATTGCTCAAATCTCGAATTTCTTTGTGAGGTTCTTTCGTAGTGTCATCTTGACCATTTGTTTTTCTTTTTCTAGGATTTCGATCCTTAGAACCCAATAGTCTACCACGCTTCTGGCGTGCTTTGGACTCGTTTGCTATGACACTAGTAGATGGTCCTACAGGGACATCAATCCGAATCGGGACATTCTCTGCAGGGATATGTGATTTGGTAATCCTTTTCAAATCTGTAAATGCGTCTGGCATTTGATTTGCTATTTTCTGTAAGTGAATAATCTTTTGAACCTCTTGCTCACAAATAGAAGCACGTGGATCAAGATGAGACAATGATGAATTATTCCATAAAATTTCCCTTTTTATTTCATTATTCTCTCCCCCTAATATTGGGAAAATTGTCTCATCAAATTGACAATCTGCAAATCGAGCAGTGAACAAATCTCCGGTTAATGGTTCAAGGTAGCGAATAATGGAGGGCGATTCAAACCCAATATATATTCCTAATCTTCTTTGGGGACCCATCTTGGTGCGATGTGGTGGTGCTACAGGCACATATACGTCACATCCAAAAATTCTTAGATGGGATATATTAGGTTCTTGACCCAAAACCAATTGCAACGGAGAAAATTTATGATAGTTTGTCGGTCTGAGACGAACGAGTGTTGCTGCATGCAAAATAGCGTGACCCCAGACAGTCGTGGGCAACCTCGTTTTCATGAGTAATGGTCTTGCAATCAACTGCAAACGTTTAATTAATGACTCTGCAAGGCCATTTTGAGTGTGAACATGAGCTACAGGATGTTCAACTCTTATCCCAATTGATAAATAATAGTCATTAAATGTTTGGGATGAAAACTCTGCAGCATTATCAAGGCGAATAGACTTTATCGGATTATCAGGAAATTGTGCCCGTAATCGAATTATTTGTGCCAATAATTTCGCAAACGCCAAGTTGCGAGATGATAGTAGGCACACATGAAACCATCTAGAAGAAGCATCTATTAGGACTATAAAATATCTAAATGACCCACTCGGGGGGTGAATTGGTCCACAAATATCCCCGTGTATACGTTCCAAAAATTCAGGGGATTCAAACTCAACCTTTGTAGGTGATGGCCTAATAATTAACTTGCCTTGATAACAAGAAGGGCAAGAAAATTCATTGTTTAAAAGAATCTTCAGGTTCTTTAATGGATGCCCATTTGAATTTTCTATAATTCGTCTCATCATTATAGATCCAGGGTGTCCCAATCGATCATGCCAAAGTACAAACGTATTGGAGTCCATAAACTTCTGGTTTACGACAGAATGTGCCTCAATTACTCTAATTTTTGTCCAATATAAGCCAGAAGACAAAGCAAGAAACTTTTCTATAACAACTTTCTGGCCAGAGACATCCTTGGTGATACCAATATATTCGAGATTCATCTCATCCATTGTTATAATATGGTATCCATTTTGACGGATATCTTTAAAACTTAATAAGTTCTTTCTAGACTTAGGAGAGAACATGGCATCCTTTATAATGAGTTTTGTTCCCTTAGGAAAAATTATAGCGGCTCTTCCGGAGCCTTCAATCAAATTAGTACTACCAGAAATGGTATTAACATTTGCCTTACCCATAAGTAAATGAGAAAATTATTTCTTGTCCTTGAAGATCGTGTGTGTGGGTGGTAGCAGAATCAATCAAACATATGTCTTCATAATTGGATTTTAATCCAAACTTACTTTGAGAGTTGTCCATATCTTCGAATGAAATGACACAAACAAAGCAAAATAAATACTAAGTATTAGAAATTCCAGTAAACTAAATACAAACCAAAGTTGTATAAACAAATGAAACTACATACCAATACAACGTTGCAATATAATAATCCAAGCCAATATATCATTTAGGATATTTACTTAACTTATTAGGTCAACAGACTAATTTAATAATACATTTCTGTGGATAACCAAAAATTTCTTATACCGAAACAAGGACTCGAAATTAAAAATTATGATTAACAAAGTTACTGTAAACAATCGCTATAAATAGTAATGTACCCATAATTTCCTTTTCTTTAGTTTGGAAAAATAAGCATTTACGAGAAAGCTGTATTATTATATGTATGAAGCTCTTTCATAGAAAGCTGTTTCATAGTTTGCTAACCACTGTCCCATCTTGCTACACTATTATTTTTCTATCATGGTTGTTGCAATATTCATGGATTATAGGGTTGGAAGTTCTCAATAAGTGATTGGATAATACATGAAATTGGAAGTTGTCCGTAAGTGATGGGATATACATGAAGGATTGTTTTTTTTTTTTTTTTTTTAAAGTGGACCTCACTGCAGTGCTCTTATTTTTGTGTTGCCACACTATTCTGACACAATAACTTACATTAAAATTGTTGCAGTTATAATGTTTAACCAAATTGGTTATAGAATTTGCACCTTCATTAATGATTTACTCACGACAAATCAGATTAAAATATTATTAATAACTAACTATAACAAACTGACTAAATTTAAAAAATAGTACTCATGTAAATAGCTACTGTCACATGGTCTTTTATTCATCAACTATTACGACTAGTAAAGATTAAAATAAACAACTCAATCATCTCTAACCACAGAACCATGACCAATCAAGTGATTTATCTTTCCTTCAGGGTGCTCAAAGAAATCTGCTACATCCAAGTGTGTGATGTCAATTTGATTTTCAGAGATAAAATTAGCTTCGAGATTTTTCTCTTTTCTTTTAATTGATGCCTGATAAAGCTCAACCAAGTGCTTTGCCGTACGACAGGTACGTGACCAGTGTCCACTTCCACCACATCGATAACATTTGTTTTCTGAGCCACGTGCTTCTGGCACTTCATGCCTATCATCCTTCTTTTTCCCCTTTTGGTGGTAATTTTTCTTTGAAGAGTGATTAACACCAGGAAAATAATTTCTTCTTTGACCATTATAACGACCACGACCACGACCGGGGCCACGACCTTTTCCACGCCTGGAGTAGTGGGCATACACCTCATTCACTTCGGGGAGTGGTGCAACGCCAGTAGGTCGATTCTCGTGATTTTTCATCAGCAAATCATTATTTTGTTCAGCCACAAGAAGATGAGCAATCAAATCACAATACTTTGTGAAACCTTTCTCTCGATATTGCTGCTGCAGGAGCACATTCGAGGCATGAAAAGTGGAGAACGTCTTTTCCAGCTTATCAGAATCACTAATCTTTTCTCCACATAGTGTCAATATAGAAGTAATTCTGAACATCTCAGAGTTATACTTCATAACTGATTTGAAATCTTGTAACCTTAGATTTATCCATTCATGTCGTGCTTTTGGGAGGAAGACCATCTTCGGGTGGTCATACCTTTCTTTCAAGTTTTTCCATAAAACAAGTGGATTCTTAATAGTAAGATATTCAATTTTTAGGTCCACATCAAGATGATGACGCAAGAATATCATAGTCTTGGCATTTTCTTGGTTGAATGCTTTATTATTTTCTTTAATGGTGTCTCCAAGACCCATAGCATCAAGATGGATTTCAGCATCTAACACCCATGATAGGTAGTTCTTACCTGAAATGTCAAGGGCAACGAACTCGAGTTTTGTAAGGTTAGCCATAAAATAGAGAGAATAAAAATATTACCTTAACCTTCAAGAACTCCTTGAGACGGTAGAGTCTCGTGCTGATAATGTGTTATAAAATAAAATAAGCACTAAAATAGGTAAGTAGTATGACTCACACAGAGAGAGAGACACGAAAAATAGTTTGTTTTACTAATTTATGTTCTCCAATCCATCAACAGAATGAATGGATATATATAGCCTTATACAATGATGGTCATATGGACTCACATGGCAACATCATCATGACTTTGTCATCAACACTATCTCCACTAATGACCACTATCTCCACTAATTGGCATCGACTATCATTTCATAACAAAACAGAAGAAGTAGCAAAATAAGCAATTGCACAAACTAGTAAGTTGAATACGAGGGTAAGAGATTAAAAAAAAAAAAAAACAATTATCCACACCTAATGATACCCACTACTCATCTCTAATTTACTTATCATATCATGTACTATAATATAATGCAATACTCTACTTTATTGAAAAAGACCATACTGTTAGGGCGGCGTGTTCACGTGTTAGTTCGGCCATAATCCGCGCATAATAGGACGAACACTCATAGTATAACATAAACTATATATCAAGATGTTTAATTTATTCGCTTTATCTATTTAGTGCGTTTCACATATTATAAGTTTTATTAATTTAATAAATCTTCAACTTGCTTGAACCTAACTAGCATAAATTGGGCAACCTAATTTTTTTGGACTGTACTCATGAAGACTTTTAATAACTCTTTTAATGCTTGGTCTTCCCGAAGAGTCCAACTCGGGGTGAGCGTTCGGGCCATCGGATTGGATATAAAATTTTCGATTTGGATATTCGGTTTTTTGGATTGAAGAAATTACAATCCAAATAAGTTCGGATTGGATCGGATATTGTAAGTTCGATTTCGAATTATTCGGTTTGGATATTTCGGATTTGACTCTTGAGAGTTGAGGCAAACTTATTAGGAACGAAATTCATGTGTTAGTTCCACAGAGGTAAATCTAAATCTTAATTGCTCAGTAATAAAAGTCTTCCAGTTCAAATTAGGATTAACAAATCCAAGTCATGTCCAACATAGTAAATCCATACTAAATAAAAGCATTCTGGAAAAGTAGAAATAATGAATAAAACAAAATCTAAGTAGTCATCTGGAAAAATAACAAAGAACTCTGCCGTGGACGACACTATCATGAGACTTTTGAGAATTGAGAAGTAAGAAAACTCTATATTATTTTTGAATTAGTAGAGAATTGTATATTGGATTTAATATTTTAATAGGTAGGGTCTTAGGTACTAATCTATTGGACCTTTAAAAATTAGACTTATTAGTACTGGACACATATGATATAGATAGGGCTAGATATAACGTATACAAATTTCGGATTTTCGGATATCCAAAAATCCATAGTACTAAATCCATATCTAATCCAAAATCCATAAATTTTAAAAATAAAATTCGAAGTACAATCCATAATCCAAATATCTAAACCAAATATTTAAAAAGTTCGGATTTCGATTAGAATTTCGGATTGGCCCAAACTGTGCCCATCCCTATGTCCAAGTATTCTAGGAGAATATCATATACAGAAATTCAAAATTCAGATCAACCCCAATACCTCCTAAAAGTCTTCAATTTGAAAGTTGGGTCAGTTAATTAGTCGTCATTAATTTGTGTTTGGCTAAATATTTGAGCAGTGTCTTTGTCCGTAAAATTTGTTTGACCAATATAATCAAATCTTTCAATAATGATGTTGTTAGTCCGGATATTTATTGCTTGTTATATCAAAATGGAGTTATATAAAACATACAATAAAATACTTCTTTTGCAAAATGTGATTGCAAGTATCAGTTTGCGATAAAAAACGTCACTACTAATTAATTTATACAGGTGCCCTTAAAAAATCAAAAACTACTTAGTTTTTGGAGAAGTTACTATTTTAGCTTCTACTAAAAGCTGTCAGTTAGTACTACTCAAAACCTGATTTCTTCACCAAAAACCTCATCAAAACATACATTTTCTAAAATAATTTTTTTTGTTTAATATAGAGCCTGTTTGGATGGGCTTATGCTTATAAGCTGCAAACAGCTTATAAGCTAAAAACAAATAAGTTGGGGTAGTCTAACTTATTATTTTTGGCTTATAAGCTGCTTTAGATAAGCTAAGTCAAATGGGCCCAATTATTTTTTTGAGCTTATTTTAAGCACAAAATGACTTTAAGCTGACCAGTCAAACACTCAAAAAAACTGAAAACAGCTTATAAGCAACTTATAAGTCAATCGAGACGGCTCATAATCACTTTCGACCTACTAGCCCAACCTCAGCACTACAATAACGACAACCTAATATATGCACACTTTTTTTTTTCCACAAATAATATATGCACACTTGACTTAATGACTTTGTAGGTCTTAAAAGTTTTATAAGCACTTCCACTCTTTTCCTTTCTCCTGATCTTATGTTCTCACTACTTGCTTATCACTATTGTAAAATGGGTGCCTTCTAGAAAAACTCACTATTAATGTCATAAGTTATCACGGAAAAAAAAAAATGGCATAAGTTGTGAACCATCCAAAGATACCAAACGTTAATTTAATGAAGCAAAGAGATTCCAAAATTATTTTTAAAAAAAATGAATGTTTGATTGAGTTGAATTCGCGCCAAAAAATCTCCCATCGAAGATAGAGTATTTCCTACTATACGTGTTTCTTTTTTAATTCTAGAACTTCTTAATTAAGATTAGAAAAATATTTACCATCACACCGTAACTTTTAATGGCCTTTTCATGACTCGTGATATCACAACACACCATTTATGAAATCCGGATACTATAATGGCATTGGCATTTGGACTTATCTGGTATCATGTTGAATTGTACCTTTTTTCCAAACCCAGTGACATATTAGAGTGACATAAAGTCTAATCAACCTATATAAGTTTGGTTAATTAGTGAGATCTAATGAAAAACTATCATCGATAAAATCAAGATAGCTTATCAAAACTTGCCCAACTACTGTACTAGTCTAGAAGTAGTATCTCTTTAGTCTATGATTTATCTTTCTTGAATTAAGAAAATAATGGCGCCATTTGACTTACCACATGGGATTAGCTGCGCTTTCTACAATTGTCTATTAATTACGTTGCTTGAATTTTTTAAAATTACTTATATATATTCACATTTATCATCGTTCTCTAATTGTTTGTCCATATTTTTCATGGTGTCCACTCCTTAAGAATGGTTTTTATTTTTTTTTGGACAAAAGAAAGGAATTTAATCTTAATAATGAATGTATCAGTAGCACTAGAACGATAAAAAACATAATAGTTAACATAATTTAGATCGATGTGATCCTAATATATGCACACTTGACTTAATGACTTTGTAGGTCTAAAAGTTTTTATAAGCACTTCTACTCTTTTCCTTTCTCCTGATCTTATGTTCTCACTGCTTGCTTATCATTATGGTAAAACGAGTGCCTTCTAGAAAAACTCACTATTAATGTCAGTCATAAGTTATGAACCACCCAGAAGATACCAACGTTATAAATTGAATGTAGCAAAGAGATTCCAAAATAAATAAATAAAAGAAAAAGAATGTCTTTGGGTTTGATTAAGTTGAATTCACGCCAGAAATTCTCACCTTGAAGATAAAGTGTTTCCTACCAAATGTGATCTTTTTAGTGTTTGAATCCAAAACGTTTAATTAAAATTAGAGAAATATTTGCCATTTTACTCTTAACTTTTAATGGTCTTCCCATGACTAGCGTTACCACACAACGCCATCCAGATTTAAGAAATGCGGATACTATGGTGGCGTTGGCATTTGGACTTCTTATCTCGTGCCATGTTTTTTTTTTTTTTTTTTTATATAATATGGTCAGTGGGTTTTTGTCCCCACTACCTCTTTTATTAAATAATCCCAATCCAAATAAGTCTGTACACATAAGCAATGAAAAGAAAAAGTCCAAACATAGGTAAAAGAAAAAAATAAGACCAAGAGTCTAGAAATCTCCTCCTTTTTCATGTAAACCCTAAAGCCAAGATCTCAAATACACTGATTATGGCCTCCATGGCCGTTGGTCAGACCACCATGGTGGCTGGCCAACCTTCATTGACAACTTCACAGGAGATTATTACACCACAATTTGAGC
Organism: Lycium barbarum; assembly: GCF_019175385.1. Classification (NCBI taxonomy): domain Eukaryota; kingdom Viridiplantae; phylum Streptophyta; class Magnoliopsida; order Solanales; family Solanaceae; genus Lycium; species Lycium barbarum. The sequence continues at coordinate 116,065,846 of NC_083346.1, read as the reverse complement.
CTAACAAACCACAATATGCAAGTCTGCTCAAACCAGTGATTTTGAATGAATCCATACAAACACAATCACAACCAAAATCACAAATTCCAATAAAACCAATAACTTATTTACAAGGGAAACCTTATGTCAAATGGACAGAGAACGAAGTGAATCAAATGAACGAGATTGAAGAACTTCAACATGCCGTAGTGGGGAAATTCTCCTATGGGTGGACGAATATTGAGCAATTGAGAGTAATAATACCTGCACAATGTGGAATAAAGGGTGAGTGTAGAATTGGTTTCTTTAGAAATAGACATGTTCTTATCAGAATGACACTAAGGGAGGACTTTATAAACCTTATTTCAAAACCTGCTTATTATATTCAAGATAGAGAAGGATATTCGTATCAAATGAGGCCATTAATATATGACTCTAAGTTTAAGATTGATGAGGAAACTTCTAAAGCAATGGCCTGGATCTCATTTCCTAACTTATTGCCTACTTACTTTGTTAAGGAATCCCTGTTCACACTTGCATCAGCAGTGGGAATTCCTATACATTTGGATACAGCCACCATTAACAAAACCAGACCTAGTTGTGCTAGAGTGAAGGTGTTAGTGGATTTGTTAGCACATTTACCTAAATTTGTAAGGATGGACATAGAAAATGAAAAATCAGGGGCAATAAGGACTGTAGATGTGCAAATTCATTATGACTATCTTCCTAAGTATTGCAGGGAATGTAAACTACAGGGCCATAATGAAGATGACTGTAGGGTTATAAATCCTGAATTAGCACAATATGGGGCTGAAGAAGAGAAAAATGGGGATGAAAAACACAATGCAGAATCAAAAGATGACAAAGAAATCAAGGAAAACCCAGACGAAGAAGCAAGAAAAAGCAAGGAGAAAGAAGTAGCTACTCATCAAAGTCAGCAACATCGGAACCAAGTCAATAGCAATGATAAGCAGAGGCAAGACAATAGCACAAGGTATGGAAATGGCAAGAATAAGGAGAAAGACAAGCAAAGGCATAAGGGTTACAACAATCAGCACAATCACTACAATCACTCTGCTAGAATGTTAACTAGTGGAAGAATGCTAGGAAATCCGGGAAATTGGAATCCTGTAAAAGATAATAGAGATTTCAACACCAAAAAAGGAGTTCCCAGTAATCAAAAGGCCAGACAGAACGATAAAGCTGCTAGCACAAGCAATAAATATGAAACTTTGGTGGACCTAAATGAGGAGCAGGTGGCACATGATGTTATGCAAAAACAAATTGCTGAGAAGGATAAAAATAATGAAGATAAAGAGAAAGAGTCTGCTAAACCTTGGGTGGAAACAAACTTTGAGAAGCATGCAGAAAACAGTACTGATAATAAACAAGAAATGAGCACAAATAGGAAAGAAAAGCTACAGTCACCAAGCAAAGTACAGGACAAGGGTTGTGGGAAAGAAAAAGACATGCAGACAAGGGAAAAAACAATAACACATGACTCTGAAAGGACGGTCACTGATGTTAAGGAAACTTCAAACAAAAAGGAGATACAGGATGAAAAAGCAAAGAACACAGCAGAGCAACAAGTATCTCAATCAATAGAGATACAGTATCAGGAAGCAAACCAAGAGAAAATGCCAAATGGAATGTATAAGGAGCAAGATGCTGGAGTACCTGGAGGTCCACCTGATAATAGGAGTAGTGAGGGCGCGAATAAAGGAGGGGGGGGATGCTGACTTAGTTGCTGATCATAATTCTGCAAAAAAAACACAACACAAAGATCATGTGACATCACAAAAAGAAGGAAGTAAAGGGATCAAGTTGGTTGATAACATTGCTGAAATTGAAGACAGAGAAGAGAATACAGACTCTACATCATCAAATACACAGGAGAAGGGGATACCTTGTCATACCGATGATGAGATAGGGGATGATGATGATCTGACCAATACCTGCACTTCCACAAATAGTCAAATGGTTCAGAATTCTGGAGATATATCACTAAAGCAAACAACAAAAACAAAAGGGAGACAAGGCAGAGCTAAAAGTGTTCGACCTAAGCATGAAGGTGGAGTACTAACAAGGAAAGCACATGCTAAAGGAACTGTACGATGAATAGCTCACTAATATGGAATATTAGGTCTGTAAACTCTCAGCAGGCCTTTGAGAGAGTAGTTCTAATGCATAGACAGAAGCAGTTCAATTTCATAGGTTTAATGGAACCATTCCAACATCATAGACACATTGATATGTATAGATTGTGGTTGGGTATGGACACAGCATATCATAATATAAATGGAAATATTTAGGTGTTCATTCATGAGGAATTTCAAGCAGAAGTTACAAAGGATACGGAGCAACTCATTTCACTGAAATTAACTCATATTGATTCTAATGAGGAGAGCATAATCACTTTGATTTATGCTAGCACCGAAAGGGCTACCAGAGTTACTTTATGGGATGATTTACATGACATTTCTACTAACATGACAATGCAATGGATTGTGGGAGGAGACTTTAATGTGATCTTAGATGAAACAGAAAAATATGGAGGATTGCCAGTTTCTTTTCCAGAGGTGGAGGATTTTTCTCATTGTCTGAATATATGTCAACTGCAGGATTTGGGTTTCATGGGAAGTAACTTCACATGGTGGAATGGAAGATCAGATGAAGCATGCATTTTTAAAAGACTGGATAGATGCTTAGGGAACCAGTCATTTATGACTGCTTTTCCTAATTTTGAAGTGGAACACCTGATTAAACAAGGTTCAGATCATTCTCCAATGTTGTTAACATATAAAACAGATGCTAGAATTATTAGAAAACCTTTCAAGTTTCAGAATTTCTGGATAGATCATGAATCTTTCTTGGGGACAGTCAAAGAAAATTGGGAAAGTTGGTATAGTCATGACCCTTTTTTCAATTTCCACAACAAGATGAAGAAGGTGAGTAAGGCTTTGGTCAAATGGAGTAAGGACACCTACGGAGACATCTTTAAACAGGTGGAAACACTGGAAGAGGTGACAAAAGTGCATGAGGCTGAATTTGAACAGAATCCATCACAAAACAACAGAGCAAGATTACAGAAGGTGCAGGCAGAATTGATTAAATTCTATGCATTAGAAGAAAAATTTTGGAAACAAAAGGCAGGTTTGCAGTGGTTCAAAGATGGAGATAGAAATACTAAATTTTTTCATGCACATGTGAATGGGAAAAGGAGGAAATTGCAGATTAAAAAGATTCAGAATCAGAATGGGGTGTGGTTGGATCAAGAGCCTGACATTATTCACGAAGCTATACGGTTTTATGGGGAATAATTTACTGAGGAGCGAATACCAACTGATTTTGAATTTCTAAACCATATTCCCAAAAGTATTACATCAGAAGAGAATGACATGATTGAAGAATTGCCAGAAGAACATGAGGTAAAGGAAGCAGTATTTGGGTTAAATTCTGATAGTGCAGGGGGACCTGATGGTTTCACAGGGAAATTTTTTCAAGTATGTTGGGACATCATTGCTAAGGATATGGTTAAAATGGTGAAAGCTTTCTTCTGTGGACATGAGCTGCCCAGATATATCACTTGCACTAATTTGGTTCTAATTCCTAAGAAGAAGGAGGTTAACAATTTCTCTGATCTAAGACCTATTAGTCTCAGCAATTTTACCAGTAAGGTGTTTTCCAGAATTATTCATGAAAGACTGGTGAAATTGCTTCCAAGACTAATATCCCCTCAACAAGCTGGTTTTGTAAAAGGCAGGAGTATTGTGGAAAATATTCTACTTGTACAAGAGATTGTATATGACATGAGATTGAGGGGTAAACCAGCTAATGTGGTGATAAAGCTTGACATGACTAAGGCCTATGACAGGGTCTCATGGTTATTTCTTACCAAGGTACTAAGAAAAATGGGATTTGGAGAAATCTTAATTGATATGGTGTTTAGAATTATTTCTAACAACTGGTATTCCATTCTAACTAATGGCCAACCTTGTGGTTTTTTTAAATCATCTAGGGGTGTTAAGCAAGGGGATCCTTTATCTCCAACTTTGTTTATTTTGGCTTCAGAATGCATGTCCAGGGCTTTGAATTATCTTCATTCTAAAGAAAATTTTAGGGGATTTGGCATGCCTAAGTGGAGTCCTTATATAAATCACCTAGCATATGCAGATGACACCATCATTTTCTCTTCAGCTGAGGAGGACTCATTGAAACTCATTATGGATACCTTGGCATCTTATGAGGCAGTAAGTGGGCAAAAAGTTAACAAAATGAAAAGTGCAGTGTTCTTGCATCATAATGTGACTCAAAAAGTAGAAGAAAAGGTGTTTTCCATTACCAGAATTCCGAGAAAGGAATTTCCATTCACATATCTGAGAGTTCCTATCTACTATGGAAGAAGAATGATAGCTCACTACAAGGAGATCATTGACAAGGTTTTCAACAGGCTGAATTCATGGACAGGGAAATTATTATCTATTGGTGGAAGAGTTACCCTCATTAAACATGTGCTGCAAAGCATGCCTATTCACCTATTATCAGCATGTGACCCACCTGCATGTGTGCTATCCCAAATACACAGACTGTTTGCTAAATTCTTTTGGAGCAATTCAGTGGGCAATTCTAGCAAACATTGGGTGACTTGGACAGCTTTATGTTATCCTCAGGAGGAAGGCGGAATGGGTTTCAAGAGCTTGCAAGATGTCTCTAAGGCTTTGTTCTCAAAACTTTGGTGGAATTTTAGGACCAAACAATCATTATGGAGGATGTATATGAGCAACAAATACCTTTAAAAAGAACATGCAGTGACTGTTCAGTGGAAAAGAGGGATATATATTTGGAGGAAAATGATCCAGTGCAGAGACATAGTAGAAAAGGAGATTTGGTGGCAAGTGAAACAAGGTGACTCCTACTTTTGGTTAGATAATTGGACAGGCTTAGGGGAATTGTACCAAATACTACCTTCTGATTTCAACATAGACAAAACATTGATCCAAATAAAAGAAATGGGAAATGGAGAAGGATGGGATGAACAAAGGCTGAGGGAACTATTGACAGGAAACATTGTGGATCATATCATACAAAGTGTAAGCCCTCCATCATGTAATGAAACACTTGATAGGCCATACTGGAAATTGGATATGGGAGGCAAATTCACAGTGAAGACTGCTTTCAATTTAGTTAGACAAAGGGAGGAACCAAGCATCTTGTACAGGAAGTTTTGGATTAAAGGTTTGCCAGTAAAGATTTCTTTCTTCAGCTGGAGATTATGGAAAGCTAAAGTGCCATTAGATGATGTAGTGAAGAAATGGGGTATTCAGTTTCCTTCAAGATATTATTGTTGTGAAAATCCAGAAGTGGAAACAATTTCACATGTCTTCTTACATTCTGCTACAGCTCAATTTATATGGAAGGGGTTTTGTAGACCTATGGGCATAAATGTTCAGAATTTACAATTGAGCCAGGTGATTAATCAATGGTGGGATACTCCAGTGAACATCCATGTTAAATACATTTTTCAAGCTATACCTTCAATTATTCTGTGGGAACTATGGAAAAGGAGGAATGCTATTAAGCATGGAGGAAAGATGTCCAAAGTTAAATTAATGTACCAGATTATGCACACCATTGTCATGTTCATGAAGATTAGAAGGGGAAATTTTAAACATGCATCTTACAAGTGGAGCACACTGATACAATCATTACAGAACTACAAACCTAAAATTAAGGTAGTTCAAGTGAATTGGAGGCCACCTGACAGGGGATGGATCAAGTGTAACACAGATGGAGCAGCTAGAGGAAATCCTGGAAGAGGATCATGGGGGTTTTGTTTGAGGAATGAGAATGGTGATTTGATTGCTGCTAAAGCAAAGGAATTAACAAATCCAGCTAGCACTAATACTCAGGCTGAAGCAATGGCTATTCTACAAGCAATAAAGTATGTTGAGGAGAAACAATTTCAGCAAATACTTATTGAAACTGATTCCTTACTTTTGATGAATTGCATTCTTAAAATATGGAAAGTACCTTGGCAAATTATTGAAGTAGTGGAGGAGATTTGGAAAAGAATGCAAAATAGAACTTTTAAAATCACTCATATCATGAGAGAAGGGAATCAGTTGGCTGACCACTTGGCCAATCTAGCATTAGATGAAGGGGAAGTGGATGTTGAATCATTTCAAGAATTAGGAGCTAAAGGCAGGGGGCTCATCAACAATGATAAATTGGATTCGCCTTACTTGAGGATCAAAACATGCAGGAGATAGTTGGGTGGAAGAATGGAGGAGAGGAAAATTGGGTTCTTTAAAAACAAGAACCCATGATTTGGTCGGACAGCTGTTCTTGGCTTTGTCTTACTTTATTGCTTTTTGCTTTTCTCCTTTCTGTAAAGACTCTTCTTTTAGTTATTAAAATAATAAAAGGAACTACTAGGTGTTCACCTGATAGTGGTTTTAAAAAAAAAAAAAAGACGTAAAGTAACTGCTACTTCACTGCTCAAGATCATTGATGCTCTTGTTTTTCTTCGATTCCAGATAAGTTCCATTTAATTTGAATGATATTTTCCTTTTTTTTTTTTTTTTTTAAATTCCACTCCCTTAGCTGAATGCTTATGCTTTGTAGATCTTCCTTCTCAATGAAGTTCCAGCTGAGATTTGTCATCATTCTTTCAATTAGAAGCATCCACAAGCTGCTGGGGATTTGATTGTTGCTGAGCCTGTAGCTGATGTTGCTTCTGTTTTTTGTCCGAATTTGCTCTTGTATGTTCTCCTTAGCTTCGATTTATGTTCCCCCCTCCTCTCATGTTTTGGATTTGTTGATTGCTTTCCTTTGTCTTCTATTGCTTTCTGGGGTTGTTTATGTTGTGCTGGATGTTGTCCTCTTGTAGTTGTTTTTGAAAGAATCTTCACTCTGTGCTTTGTTGTCCTCCACCTCTGTATGTCCTTTCTCTGAGATTTCAGTCTGTACCTTCGCTTCATACTAAATTCCCATGATTGTTGCTCAATAGTATGAGCACTTAACAGTGCTAAGATCAACCATTGAGTTATTCTCAGGTAAACCAGCATATTGTTAAAGGTATTGTAAAATCTCTGGACTGTGTTCTTATTTCTTCCTGCAAAACAATAAACAGTGTTAGTTGAAAAGAGGTTTTTTATGCCCTCTTCCCTCCACGGGGTTTGAGTAAGAGAACCAAGGAATCTCCTCCTTCTCTCCCACCCTCCTGTCATCTCTTGCTTGGTCTGATTCTCAAGTATGGCAAGTTTAGTTTATCATTGTTGATCAGCCTTCTGCCTTGAGTGCCCAGTCCCAGAAAGGAATCAATATCTACTTCTCTTTCATCCAATGCTACATTAGCCAAATAATCAGCTATCTGATTTCCTTCCCTGTATATATGAGCTATTCTAACAGTTCTAGTGTTCATCCTTTCCCAAATCTCTTCCATTATTCCTACAATCTGCCAAGGCACTTCCCATAATCTTAGGATTATGTTTTTCAGCAATAGGGAATCAGTTTCTATTATAACCTGCTGATATTCTTTCACCTCAATCACTCTCAACGCTTATAGAACAGCCATAGCTTCTGCTTGTGTGTTGGTGCACTGGGGGTTTTCCATCTCTTTAGCCTTCGCAAGTAATAGATTTGCATTCTCATCTCTGATGCAGAAACTCCAGGATCCTCTACCAGGATTTCCCCTTGAGGCACCATCTGTGTTGCATTTCACCCATCCTAGCTCTGGTGGTTCCCACTTAACATGAATCACTTTGGTTCGTGGAGAGTAATTCTGAAGTGATTGCACAAGAGTACTCCATCTATACGCAGCATGTTTAAAATTACCTCTCCTCACCCTCATAAACATGATGATTGAATGCATGATTTGGTAGACTAGCTTGACCTTAGATATCTTGCCCCCATGCCTAATAGCATTTCTTCTTTTCCAGAGTTCCCAAACAATAATAGCTGGCACTGCTTTGAAAATATATTTTACATGTTGATTTACTGGGGCATTCCACCACAAATTAATAACTTGACTCAGTTGGAGATTTTGAATATTTAATCCCACGGGTCTGCAGAAAATGTTCCATGTATGTTGTGCAACAGGGGACTTTAGAAACACATGTGCTATAGTTTCCTCTTTAGGCACATCACAACAGAAACATCTGGAAGGAAATTGAAAGCCCCACTTCTTCACTATCTCATCTAGAGGTATTTTAGCTTTCCATAGTCTCCATAGAAAAAATGGGATCTTCACTGGTAATCCTTTTATCCAAATTCTCTTGTACAACTCATTAGTATCCATTCTCTGCCTCAACAAATTGAAAGTTGTTCCCACTGTAAATTTGCCTCTAGTATCTAGTTTCCAGTAAGGTTTATCTTGAACTCCATCAGGATTTGGTGGCTTAATGTTCTGGATAACATGTTCAACAATATTACCTGGGAGAATCTCCATTAATCTTCCTTCATCCCATTCTACTTCTAGCACCATTTCCTGCACTAATACCACTGTTCTATCACTTATGAGATTTGGATGCATATTTTGGTATAAAGCCCCCATTCCTGTCCAGTTGTCTAGCCAGAAATAAGAGTTTCCTTGTTTAACCTGCCACCATATTTCTTGTTCTATTAAGTCTCTACACTGCAACATTTTTTTCCATATGTATGTCCCTCTTTTCCATTGTACTGTTACTGGATGATCCTTTTTCAAGTACTTATTACTCATATACATCCTCCATAATGACTGCTTTGTTCTGAAGTTCCACCACAACTTAGAGAAAAGGGCCTTTGATACATCTTGTAAACTCTTAAAACCCATTCCTCCCTCATCTTGAGAGTGGCATAAAGTTGTCCATGACACCCAATGCTTACTAGAATTACCCACAGAATTGCTCCAAAAGAATTTTGCAAACATTCTGTGAATTTGGGATAGTACCCCTTTAGGTGGATCACAGGCTGACAATAAGTGAATAGGCATACTCTGTAAAACATGCTTGATTAATGTTACTCTTCCTCCAATAGATAATAGTTTCCCTGTCCATGAGTTAAGCCTGTTAAATATCTTGTCTGTGATCTCTTTATAATGTGTAATCATCCTCCTCCCATAATAAATTGGCACCCCCAGAAAAGTAAATGGGAAATCCTTCCTGGGAATTCTGGTAATATCAAAGACCTGTTCTTCTACCTCCTGAGTTACATTGTGATGAAGGAAAACAGCACTCTTGCCTTTGTTAATTTTCTGCCCACTAACTGACTCATAGGCGGCCAATTTCTCCATGACCAGTCTCAGGGATTCCTCCTTAGCTGAGGCAAAGATAATAGTGTCATCTGCATATGCCAAATGGTTTATGTATGGGCTCCACCTTGGCATGCCAAATCCTGAAAATCTTTCATCTTCATGTAGCGCATTCAAAGCCCTTGACATGCATTCTGAAGCCAAAATGAATAAAGTTGGTGATAGGGGATCACCTTGCTTTACTCCTCTAGAAGATTTGAAAAAACCACTTGGTTGCCCATTAATCAAAATAGAATACCAGTTGTTTGAAACAATTCTGAAGACCATGTCTATTAAAACCTCACCAATTCCCATTTTCCTTAGAACTTTGGTCAGAAATAACCATGAAACCCTATCATATGCCTTAGTCATGTCCAGTTTTATCACAACATTGGCTGGCTTACCCCTCAATCTCATGTCATGGACTATCTCCTGCACCAGTAGGATATTTTCTACAATGCTTCTACCTTTAACAAAACCAGCTTGTTGAGGGGAGATTATACTAGGTAACAACTGTACTAACCTTTCATGAATGATTTTGGAAAAAACCTTACTGGAGAAATTACTAAGACTGATAGGTCTCAGATCTGAAAAGGTATTAATTTCCTTCTTTTTTGGAATAAGAACCAGATTTGTACAAGTGATGTACCTTGGCAAATCATGACCACAAAAGAAGGATCTCACCATTAGCACCATATCCTTAGCAATTATGTCCCAACATGCTTGGAAGAATTTTCCAGTAAAACCATCAGGTCCTCCTGCACTGTCTGAATTCAATCCAAAAACTGCCTTCTTCATTTCCCCTTCCTCTGGTAATTGATTGATCCTTTCATTTTGCTCAGCTGTAATAAGCTTAGGAATATTGTCCAGTAATTCAAAATTGTTGGGCACTTGTTCCTCAGTGAATTGATCTTCATAAAATCTGATGGCTTCTTGAATAATTTCTGGCTCCTGTTCCAACCATACACCATGCTGGTCCTGAATCCTGTTAATATGCAACTTTTTTCTCTTCCCATTTACATGGGCATGAAAGAATTTTGTGTTCCTATCCCCATCTTGAAACCACTGCATCCCAGACTTTTGTTTCCAAAATTTCTCTTCTATAGCATAAAACCTTATTAAATCAGCCTACACATTTTGTAGTCTTGTCCTATTCTCTTGGGATGGATTTTCTTCAAAAACAGCTTCATGTACTTTGACAATTTCTTCTAGGGTAGCCACCTGTTTAAAAATATCCCCAAAGGTTTCTTTGCTCCACTTAGTCAAAGCTCTACTCACCTTTTTCATCTTATTATGAAAGTTGAAAAAAGGATCATAACAATATTGTTCTTCCCAATTCACTTTGACTGTTTCCAGAAAGCTCTCCTGCTCTATCCAGAAGTTAAGAAATCTAAAAGGCTTCTTAATGACTCTGGTATCTGCTTTGAAAGTTAGAAGAAGTGGCGAATGATCTGATCCTTGTTTAATTAAATGTTCCACTTCAAAATTGGGGAATGTATCCTGGAAAGCTTGATTCCCTAAACATCTGTCTAGTCTCTTAAAAATACAAGCTTCATCAGATCTTCCATTCCACCAAGTGTAAATGCTTCCATAGAATCCCAAATCTGCTACTTGACATATATTCAAACAATGTGCAAAGTCCTCTACTTCAGGAAAATTCACTGGCAGACCTCCATACTTCTCTGCTTCATCCAAAATGACATTAAAATCACCTCCTATAATCCATGGTGAGTTAATGGTATAGGCCATATCATATAATTCATCCCACAGAGTGATTCTATTTGCCCTTTCTGTACTGGCATATATAGAAGTAACAATGATCTCCTGATTAGAATCTAGATGAGTCAACTTCAAAGCAAGAAGTTGTTCATTGTCTTTTGTGACCTCTGCTTGAAATTCTTCGTTAACAAACACCCAAATCTTACCAGTTATGTTGTGCCAGGCAGTGCCCATGCCCAGCCATAATCTATACATATCTATGTGTCTGTGGTGCTGAAATGGTTCCATCAATGCTATAAAATTGAAATTCTTTTGTCTGTGCATCAAAACTACTCTCTCAAAGGCCTGTTGAGTATTAACAGACCTAATATTCCACATGAGTGAGCTATTCATTATAGACTTCCTTTGGCATATGCTTTCCTTGTAAGTACGCCTCCTACTGCCTTAGGTGGCACACTTTTATCTCTGTTTTGCTTGTGATGTCTCCCTTCTTTCTTTGTTTTGGTTATATGTTTTGGTGAAACATCCCCTGCATTATGCTCTGATAGACTGATTGGGATACTATTGTTTTCCACTTCATCATCATCTCCTATATCATCAGTTCTTGCTTCATCATTGGTCTTATTTTCAGGCACATTTGAGGATATAGAATCTGTATTTTCCCCAAATTCCCCATATTTAATAATATCCTTCCTTTGTTGCTCTGTTTGTTCTTCTGCACCCATTTTGTTGTCTCCATGATCTTCATTTTCTGACCTTCTCTCATTGTTGTGGTTGTGTGTAGATGACTCTGTATCTTTTACTTCATTGGCTATTTCATGGGACTTGTCCAGTGCATCATCTGGTGGTTTTTCTTTTTCCACTTGTTGATCTGTTGTTGTTTGCTGCTCAGTTTCAGTAATTTCTATTAGTTTCTCTATCTCTTGCACTGCTGATTCTTGACTTATCCTCCTCTTTTTGCTCTCCTCATTAACACCCTCCCGTACATCACTTATGGTTCTCTCTGTATCTTGTGATTTTGTTTCCTCTTCCATTTGATTGCCCTTATGCCTTTCGGTGACTTTGTGTTGTGACTTACATTGCTCCTGTTCCTTCTCAATACTTGTTTGTTGATCACTTAGTTGTTTAAAGGCACTAGTACTTCCTCCTTGTTTTCCAAAAGATGTTTCCAACCATGTCTTTGCTGATTCCCTAATTGCTTTTGCTTCCTGTTGCTTTTTGTACTCCTTACCATCCTCACTATTATGTTCATTTTCCTCCAAGTCCACTAGAGTATTGAACTTGTTGTTTGTTGGAATAACTGCATTTGTTTTCTGTTTACTCACCTCTTGATTGTTCACTTCCTTTTCTTTCCTTTCTATACCTTTATTATTACCCCCTTCCATCTCCTTTTTGTCTTTGGCCTTCCAGCAGTTAGGGTCATTTTTGGGATCATTTTTGTTTACAACAACCTTTCCAGATTTAAGAACTTTGAATGGTTGTTGTTTGCTCTTGTTAACATTCAGCTTTTTCTCCATATCCTCCTTTCCATTGGTCTGTTTTTTCTCCCCATATTCCTTTATTTCTCCATTATCATTGTTATTCTCCTTGATAGGTGCCTTTCCATTATTATTCTCCTTTTCCTGTTGCTCTTCACTCCTTTCCTTTATGTCCTCCTTTTTTGGTCTGAATTCTGGATATAAATTCCAGCATTCTTGCTTATTATGTCCTTGTATTTTGCAATTAACACAATATTTTGGTAAGTAATCATATTGTATTGTTTGCCATTTGGATCTAACTTCGTTTGTCTCTTCGTCAATGCAGTTAATCTGTACCCGCTGGGGTAATTCCTTCATCAAGTCCACTTCTACTTTGACTCTTGCACAGCTAGGCCTTGTTTGATTTTCGGTGGCTTTATCTATCACAAGGGGTCTTCCCACTGCATTTGCTAATGAGAACAAGGATTCCTTGTCAAAGAGATTGGTAGGCAGCCCTGGAAAGGAGATCCATGCTATAGCAGTTGTTGTTTCCTCATCCGGCTGAAACCAAGGGTCCCATATGAGAAATCTAACCGGAAAGATTCTATTCCTGAATCTAATCTCCCATGGTCGAGAGGCCAAGGTAGCATAGTCTTCTAGTAAAGATAAACGAACTAGAATATGCCTATCCTCCAACAGCCCTATTGTGCAGGGGCCCTTTACTTCCAATTGTGTTGGTATGCTTCTCCTCAATTCATGTACATCTGGTCTTCCATAGGAGAATTTAGCAACAAGTGCATATTGTAAATTCTGTCTCTTACTTAGTATCTCAAATTCCTTCTTTGTCCATGTAACAGAGGGTTCTCCATGTAAATATGTAACAGGCTTAATGTCAATTGGTCCTGGTTTTGATGTGTTTGTGAGGGTGTTTAGTGCTGCAGCATAATTGATTGTGGGTTGTATATGATTTGCTAGCTGACCAGCCCCCGGAGGTGGCTGGCCGCTGGCCGGCGAGGCCATTTTGGGTGGTAGATACTAGTATTTGTAGGCTAGGTTTTTAGTGGAGGCTAGGGTTTTTCATGGGCCTGTAGAGAGAGATGCTTTGGTCTTTTGCTGCATATGTATCTAAAAATAGAAAGAAATTATTACAAAACAGATATATTTTGCCACTTGAGTGTGGACATGGTATCGAATCTTTTTTTGGCAAGGGGAGCATTTTGTTTCTAAAATGAAATTATCTCGTACCATGTTGAGTTGTACCACCTCCTTTTTTTCAAACCCAATGACATATTAAAATGACATGAAGTCTAATCAACCTATTTAAGCATGGTTAGTGAGATCTAGTTGAAAAAAATAGTCCTATCATCTTTAAAATCAAGATAGCTTATCAAAGCTTGCCACCTTGCCCCACTAGTCTAGTTAGATATCTCTTTAGTCTCTGATTTATCTTTCTTGAATTGAAAAAATGATAAGCGCCATTTGACTTACCACACGGGATTAGCTGCGTTATAGCGTTATTTTATTAATTGTGTTGCTCGAATTCTTCAAAATTACTTATATATTTATGTTTGATTTTTTAAAAATGCATAATTTTTGTATTGTCCCACATATATCCGGCAACTTTCTCAGAAGATCCGAATTATATAGATTGCCATATCGGTCTCTAATTCCTTGTCCATATTTTTCTTGGTGCCCACTCCTTAAGTATGGTTTTTATTTTTGTGACAAAAGATAGGAACTTAATCTTAATAGCGAATGTATATTATATTATAGCTGAAAACCATCATTATTTGAGGCTTAGAGCCCGTTTGGATTGGCTTACAGCTTAAAGCTGTTTGCAGCTTATAAGTATTTTTTTTGGCTTATAAGCTGTTTTCAGCTTATAAGCTGCTTTAGATAAACTAAGTCAAATGGGTCCAATTATTTTTTTGAGCTTATTTTAAGCATAAAATGACTTTAAGTTGGCCAGCCAAACACTCAAAAAAGCTGAAAACAGCTTATAAGCCAACTTATAAGCCAATCCAAACGGGCTCTTAATGTCTATGTAAAACATATAGCTTTGATTATTGTAACATTATGGGTATAAATTTAAATTAATTACTATTTTAACCTGTAATTCTATTTTAGTTACAGTTTAATTTCTAACTCGCGGTCTTAAAATATTGGCACGAAAATGATATCGTTGGCCAAAGTGTGAAATGGAAAAAGGAGCGTAATCTCATATGGATGTTACATTTGGTAAAAAAGGAAAAAATAAAGAAACAAAAAAACAAGAAGGAAAAGAGTATAGCTTCAGCCTTAATGAAAAAGATATACTATCTATAAGAATGTTAAAGCCAAAAGAAAAGGTTGTAGGCGAAGTAGCAAGATATTTTTTTTTAATTTTTCATCTAGTATCCAGTATTCACGGTTCAGGTCTCGATTAATACAATTTAAAGTAAAAAGGTCTCATTTTGAGGATAAAACACTCCTTATCAGATACGACTCTATTTCTAAGCTCGAATCCATACTTTAAATAAAGAACTAAGGGTGGACGAGTACGTACTACACCACCACAGTCTTTTTTGTTACTATAATTCTTCATATTTGGGTTGCGTGGTTGAAATTCCATGCTTTTGGTTTTCGACTGAAATTCTTGAATACCTTAATAACTAAGAAAATGACAACATATATACCAGTTAGACAAGCAGACAAATTAAAGCAAAGATTATGAAGCTTCTCGTAGCCGACTTATTATTTCATGACTACACTCAACAAATTTTCCACATCTACGTGTGGGGTTTCATTTTCTTGAGCAGTACAAGTCACCAACTTCACTTTGATTTACTCGTTGCTGAGGAGACCACGCAATGCTACCTATAACTTCAAACGAGTTAAAGGCTTCCTAATCACACATTCAAATATGAGTAGTCACATCGTTTAATTTTGTTTTTAGTTTGGATATTTGATTATTTCTTGAATTTAATAACATCAAGCTAAATTACATCATTCTATAAACTAAGCTATAAATCGAAAGGGACAATACATAGTTATAGAGAAATTCTTTTTGGAAGGATCTTATTTATCATGCTCCAAATAGCATAAGCATGTACTTATTAACCTTGTAACCTTCGTCTGAATTTATTTTCTTAATCAATTCTGGAATCCCTGCATACAAAATTAAGTAAGAGTTTCCATCTAGAAATTCTAACTATTGTAGAATCCCAAATAAATTGTTTCCAAGCTTGAATGTCCGTTCGATAAGAGATTGAGACGCGGAAGACCATCATATGACAAAAATAACATGAGAAATATCTGAATCTCTTGGTTGTTGATGCGCGGCAGGTTAGGGCCACTTGTTGGAAAATTTGGGGCATTTTGGGACCATATTACTATCTTTCGTTTTTTTTTTTTTTTTCAATCTCAATGTCAGGACCATTTCTGGTGTTATTTTTGCACCATTGTGGTTGAATTATAAGTACTCCTCTTTAACTAGAAATTTCAGCGTTTGAGCTATAAAACCACTTTGGTAAGAAGTGTTTTATCTCAAACAGAGATTTTTTAGCACGAATTCTAGTTAGTTTTTGGAAGTATGAAATACCAAGGAAGAAAAAAAAAATAGTGTTACTTGTGCCATTGTTTTGTCAATTTATTTGTGCGGCGATAGCTTAAAGTAGTACCGTACACAACTTTGCCAAACTTCCAAGTCTCAAATTCTAACTCCTTTTTTTGACTCCTTCTACCGTACGTTCGTTAATTTTGTTGACATTTTTCTTACAAAGAAAAAAAGTACTAGTAGTAAACAAAAAAGAACAAGATTCTTTTTTTTTTTTTGGTAAAAGAACAATCTTTTTTTCATTTGAAGAAGTTATTTATATTTAAAAAAATTGGAAAAGTCTCTGTGGGGACATTTGATTTTTAACAATTTCTTTGAAACGTCTCCAAAGATTAAAATTTTAGCAACCCAACTTTATTGGACTATTCTAGTGACTCGTTTGATGACACGTTTAATGCTTGTCCTATTCCTTGGAAATCCAAGTAATCTTTAGGAGAATATACCTAAATTCAAAATTTTGACCAACTCCAATATCTCCTACTAAAAGCCATCTAGTGGAAGTTTGGTCAGTCTTCTTTTAACTGAATCCGCGACTTAAGTAGTAAAAAAAAAAGTTAAACCAAAGTAGTATAAAAAAAAAAATACATAACTAGGATTCACGCACGAATTTCGTGCGTGAAAGGACCAAACTGCAAAAAATAACAGTTTGGCCTTTCACGCACTAAATTAGTGCGTGAATGAGCAAACCAAAAGTCTCCCCCTTTTCACCTTTTCAGCCAATGACATTTGTTGTCATTAGCTGCCCGCTTGTCTTCTCCTCTTCTTCTTAAGTTCTCATTGCACTGCATCGCATGCAGTCCGGAATCAAAATGCCCCCCAAAAAATCACTTTGAACCAAAATATCCCAACAAAAAAAAAGTTACAAAACTACCTTTAGTGCAGTAAAATACTGCGTTATAGAAACAGTACCAAAAAGCAAAAAAAATTGGCCAAATTTTATTTTTTGCAACACTTAGTGTTTTTTTCCATACTTTGACCAACGATTAGTCGTGTGTCAAGACTCCGAAACGTCAATATTTTATATAGAACCTGATATTTTTTTCTGCGTACAATAATGTAGGCCCAATACATCAAGGATACGTAGACGTTCGGATCGTCATTTTAGGGGTTGAAGAGGTGCCCGAAGTAAGTTTTGTTTGAAAAAACTTAGTGTTTTTTTCATACTTTAACCAACGATTAGTCGTGGGTCAAGACTCCGAAACGTCAATATTTTATATAGAACCTGATATTTTTTTCTGCGTACAATAATGTAGGCCCAATACATCAAGGATACGTAGACGTTCGGATCGTCATTTTAGGGGTTGAAGGGGTGCCCGAAGTAAGTTTTGTTTGAAAAAACTTAGTGTTTTTTCCATACTTTGACCAACGATTAGTCGTGGGTCAAGACTCCGAAACGTCAATATTTTATATAGAACCTGATATTTTTTTCTGCGTACATCAAGGATACGTAGACGTTCGGATCGTCATTTTAGGGGTTGAAGAGGTGCCCGAAGTAAGTTTTGTTTAAAAAAACTTAGTGTTTTTTCCATACTTTGACCAACGATTAGTCGTGGGTCAAGACTCCGAAACGTCAATATTTTATATAGAACCTGATATTTTTTTCTGCGTACAATAATGTAGGCCCAATACATCAAGGATACGTAGACGTTCGGATAGTCATTTTAGGGGTTGAAAAGGTACCAAAAGTAAGTTTTATTTGAAAACTTTAGGGTGTTTTATTTTTTAAGATTTTGATTTAAGCGTGTTATTTTTTAATCAAGACATAACTTTATTTTGAATATAAATATGATTCTAAAAAATATAGGGAGAAAAACTAGTTGTAAAGTCGTTAAACTTTAGATGGTCATAACTTACGGAGAAATATTTTTTGCTTCTATAACGCAGTAAAATACTGCGCTAAAGCAGTTAACGGCTCCAATTTTTTTTTGCTTTTTGGTACTGTTTCAACCCCTAAAATGACGATCCGAACGTCTACGTATCCTTGATGTATTGTGCCTACATTATTGTACGCAGAAAAAAATATCAGGTTCTATATAAAATATTGACGTTTCGGAGTCTTGACACACGACTAATCGTTGGTCAAAGTATGGAAACAAAACACTAAGTGTTGCAAAAAATAAAGTTTGGCCAATTTTTTTTTTTTGCTTTTTGGTACTGTTTCTATAACGCAGTATTTTACTGCGCTAAAGGTAGTTTTGTAACTTTTTTTTTGTTGGGATATTTTGGTTCAAAGTGATTTTTTTTGGGGCATTTTGATTCCGGACTGCATGCGATGCAGTGCAATGAGAACTTAAGAAGAAGAGGAGAAGACAAGCGGGTAGCTAATGACAACAAATGTCATTGGCTGAAAAGGTGAAAAGGGGGAGACTTTTGGTTTGCTCATTCACGCACTAATTTAGTGCGTGAAAGGCCAAACTGTTATTTTTTGCAGTTTGGTCCTTTCACGCACGAAATTCGTGCGTGAATCCTATTTATGTGTTTTTTTTTTTTCTGTACTACTTTGGTTCAACTTTTCTTTTTTTGTACTACTTAAGTCGCGGATTCCTTTTAACTCGCTAAAAATTCATCCAAGATTGAGGTGAGGTGAATATAATTTTTTAAAATCGTTAACCAGAATTTGGATTCAAGCCCTGGTGAAATGAAAAGAACAAACCTCGTAAGACTGCTTCCCCTTACGGGTTTTATGCGGCACATTCAAATTAGTCGGGACTCAAATCATATTTCAGACATTGACATTAATGTTGCTTGACTTCTACGGAGTGCATGTTTTATGAGCATATTATCAAGATATGCTTTTCTTATTTTCCTTCTTGGTTCTTCTTCTTCTTCTTCTTCTTTTTTCCTTGTTTATTTTTCTTAGTCAATTGAGAAGAAAAAGCATTTGTTAATGAATTCCAAGCAAGAGAAAGTTCAGTTTGAATCAATAACAAAGAAACAGAAATTGTGACGTGATTAATTTACTCTTTTTAATATAAATACTATTTTATGTTTAATAAATATAAATTTCTTAGTATATTATATGTATCTTAAATCCTTCCTCAAACAACAGCATTGCATTAATCACGACAAACTAATTAATCTATGCACCTTTGACTTATAGGACTGATTGTTTATAAGCAAATTCTGACTCTCCTTTTCCTTTATCTCCTAATTATAATTAATAATATATCATGATAGATATTTCGTTGGTTTACTTGTCATTTTAGTCAAATAAGTCCCTTCTAGACATACTTATTAAACAAATACTATCGAAATGGGTCCTTGAAGTACTAATTAAGTAATGAAGAATCAACAAAAGACACGAAACGTTTGAGAGAAGCAAAGAGATTCCAAAAACATGTCACATGCGCCCATTACGACAACTGATAAAACTTCCACAAAACACAAGTACAACTTCTTCTTCTTTTTTTCCATACGGTGGTCTTCTAGTATTTTAAAGTCTCTAGCACGTTCATCAGTGGCGAATCTAAAATTTTCACTGGGTATTTGAAAATAACAACAAAAGCTAAATATAAAAATTAATGTTGTTGATGGAAATCAAACCTAGGATACTAGAGACAATTTTGAATATCCTAGACCGCTTGAGCTAACCTTTTGCATATGTTCAGGGTGTTCAAAAGTTAATATATGTAAATAAATACAGAAAATCTAGCCTATATATACACTATAATTTTTTGCCGAGAGTGTTCGGGTGAACACCCTCACTTCCACTTAAATCCGTCCCTTACGTTCACAGTTGAAATAGTACTTCCCGAGGTATTTAGGAACTTTGTTCATTTTAATTTATATGACATATTTTGAGTAGATTTGGATTTGAAAATAAAATTACATGTTCTATTAAGTGTGTTATAACATTTGTATGGCTATATGTTAAAACTTGACTTATGACACCACACTAACTTCGCATTAACGCCAACATCTAAGTCTTAGAAATCAATTGGAGAATAAGTAGTTGATGTTAAAGGTAAAGCAATAAAAAACATATTATTTTTCTCTTGCTATTAAAGTGGACAAGTAAAATAAGGGATTACTTTTTTTACCTTTAAAAAAGAAAAACTCATGTTACTACTCAAAAACACTTGTTTTTTTTCTTCAAATTTAGACAAACACTTCGTTCTAAAATAAGCATTTTAGCTTCTAAAAAATTTAGCTAAATATGCTACGAGACACATGAAAGGGAGAGAGTAATTAGTCTTCTAACACCCAAGTCAAACCAAACGTATATCAAATTAAAGTAGGGGAACATGAGATCTAAGGAGCCAATACTAACGTTAAAATCAAGAAACGGTGCAGTGGTCCACATGGCACACATAAGAAGATAGCTTATCAAGTCTTCCAAAGGGCAATAATATTGGGTTAATATCAGTGTCACATTCTTCAAAATCAATTTGATACGTTGGCCTACATATCTTTTTTGTGGCTCTTCTCATTTCTTCCTTCTTTTTCTGTGTGTCCTTTTACTAGAAAAATGAGAGGTCCACATTAGGGCTACATATCGGTTGGGTCAGTTCAGATTTAAAAGTTATCGGTTCAACTTATTGGTTATCGATTTATAAACATGTTAAACCGTTAAGATATCGGTTAATAGGTTATCGGTTAATTAAAGAACCCATCTTCAAATTCCTTTTACTAGAAAAATGAGAGGTCCACATGACTTACCACATGGATTTAGCTTCGAATTGCGATGATTTATTGGTCAGCTTCTCGCCTTTAATATTGAAAATTGAAATGCTATTTTTTTTCCTACCGGTGTTGGGTATTGGCATTGGAGAGCCCGATCATATTCGGATTAATATCCCGTGGGGCCTATTAGGGTGAAGTGCTCTCCATATATGATTTTTTTCATACCAGAATTCAAATTCGAGACATCTGATTAAAGAAAAAGTTGTCCCATCCGCTGCACTACATCCTTTAATAGTAAAATTGAAATGCTATCTAAAATACCCTGGGAAGTACTTGAGAAAACAACATATTAATAGTCCCTTATTTGGCCCTCAACAATTTTTGTCCTTTAAATTTGTCAAAAATGTGCACTTCTAATTTCCATTAAATACTTAATAAATAATTCTAGATTTAACAAAAATTACGGGGAAATTTGTTTTAGCGAGAATTCACATTTGGAGATGCAGTTTTGCAGTTTCTGCTATTTTGATCTATTTCTAGTGTTTGATGCATTTTTAGGTGCAATTTTGGAGTTAGTTCTTGGAATTTGACAGGATTTTCTAATATTTTTTGGGGTCCGACTAATTTAAATCTGCACCGAAACCCTGAGGTAAAATGGTCTCTACCAAAGACGACACTATTATTAAGACTAGAATCCAAAACTTTTAACTAACGATGAAGGAGTACTTATCCTCCACAAAAATCTTTCCTGGTAAATCGTAATACTATTTCAATTGTGAAAACAACATTATAATTATGGTGCACACGATAGCTTACAAGATAACTTTATCAAACCTTAGCTCCCCCGGCCCCTCTCCCAATATGTAGATATTTTGTTTTTTATTTTGGTCCTATGTCGGTATTGTTCATATCAATATCACATTAACTCATTACTTCAATTGGAATAAATAAATAAATGATAGCACCATTAGAGCTACCACATGGGTTTAGGTACGCTGTGTTCCCTAATTTAATTTAAATACTCTAATGCCGTCTAATTCCTTATCCATGCTTTTGAAGTGCCTAGTCCCTAAAAATGCTTAACTTTTTTTAATTAACGAAATTATGATAATCCTTCATGTGTGTTATAAATTTCCTTCCCAGTGATAAATTTGTCCATTAGGAATATTAAGGCCCCAGCAGGTGGAGTTTGCAGATTCTTTGAAAATTTAATTAGAAATAATTATGCTTAAAAAACCAACCAATTTGTCAATTAAAAAGGAAAAAAAGAAGTTCTATATAACAATATATTACATCCCAAGATTCCACAACACAATTTTCACCAGTTTAATATTCCATCCACTCTATGTGACGCTATTTGCCTTGTCATGAAAACAATATATTTTTTAATATGCAATGACATTTTTGCTACTATAAGATCATGTAACTAAGAACAAAATTAGGTGTTCAAACTTTTTAAAATAAGAAAATATTATTTTCGTTTAATATATTAAAAAGAAAAAAAATGCAACAATAGTCAAATGTGACTAGTATATAACATCAAGAAGGTATTGATAGTATTTAACACAAGTAAGGATTAAAGTCACTTTATATCTTGCATAAGCATGGAAATTTAATACTGTTACATTTAACTAGCAACATCAATAGCAACAAGTCCCAGGTTGAGTGAATCAACCTAATTCCCAAAGGAATTAAGTCCAAATTCCCTAATAAAATTTTAAATTTAATTTTCATTTTCAATCTTATACAGAAAAGTCCACCTTCACGACGTTGACAATATTATGCATGAAATGAAGGATGACACAATTGCTTACACAAGCAAAGTTATTAAATTTTTTGGTTTCAATTTTTTAATTTTTTATTGTGATATATGTATATATATATATAAAGAGTAAAAAAAATTCAGGGTTTTAATTGCAACAACTAGAGAAGAGTTTCAGAAAATCCGACACTTTGTATCCTAAATTTCAACAGCAATAAATAAACGTTACGCCCGACATTTCGGTTTATTTGATTTTATTTATTTTTTAGCCGGTTCTATAAATAATATTTAATCTTTAAGAAATTATTTATCTTAAACTTTTTAATTAATTCAAACTTTTTACACTAGGTAGAAAAAAATGGTAACTACTGATTATAGAACAGCGTTTATCTAATCTATTTTACTATATATGTTTTTTTTCAATTTATAAGACACTCATTTTCTAATTATATATTTTAGAAAGTATTTTTTCTGTCTCAATGACATTTTTTTTTAATCTGCTAAAAAAGAATGTTATCTTTCTATATTTAAAAATAATTTAACTTTATGAGATAATTTACAATCACACATATATTTAAAGTTTATTTTAAACTACAAACTCAAAAGACCTAATTTTTTTTCCTTAAACTCTTTGCCTGATTAAACGTGCCACGTAAATTATACGGAGAAAATAATACATTTCTAATTTTAAAATAATTAATAACTTTACACTTCTTAATGAGAAGCTTCTATTAATATACACAAAAAATTCTTTCCCAAATAAAAAGGAAAAAGAGAAGGACAACCCATCCTCCAAGTAAAACAATACCTCTAATTATGCGAATATCCGGTTTTATATCCCATTTCCACAAATACCCTTCCACTCTCTCTTCACTCTTTATATACACACCCTCGTCCCATTTCCCACAAACCAAAAGCCCCCAAAAAAAGCCAAACAAACCCTTCGGAAAAAAAAATTACACAAAAAGTATGTTCCAAACCTTAAAAAACGACTACCAAATTTGTGAAGAAATTGGTCGTGGTAGATTCGGTACCGTTTACCGTTGTATCTGCCCGTTAACCGGAGATTCCTTTGCTGTTAAATCCATCGACAAAAACATCCTTCAAGATTCCACTGACCGTGAATGTCTCATTAAAGAACCCAAAATCCTTCAACATCTTAACGGTAACCCAAACATCCTTAATCTCTACAAACTCTACGAAAATGACGATTTTCTCCATATGGTAACTGATTACTGCCCAAATAGCGATTTATACGAACGGGTTTCGAATGGGCCTTTACCCGAACCCGAAGCAGCTTTAATATTAACTCAATTAGTTACCGCGGTTAATTACTGTCATCATATGGGTGTGGCCCACAGAGATATAAAGCCAGATAATATATTATTTGATTCGATGGGTAAGTTGAAGCTATGTGATTTCGGGTCGGGTGAGTTTATTGTGGGGCCCAGTATGAGTGGTGTTGTGGGGACACCGTATTACGTGGCACCTGAAGTGTTGATGGGGAAAGAGTATAATGAGAAAGTAGATGTGTGGAGTTGTGGTGTTATTTTGTATATTATGATATCTGGTGTTGTTCCCTTTTATGGTGAAAATGCAACTGAGACATTTCAAGCTGTTATGAGGGCAAATTTGAGATTTCCTACTAGGTATTTTAGGTCTGTTTCGAGTGAAGTCAAAGATTTGTTAAGGAAGATGTTATGTAAGGATGTTTCTAGAAGATTTTCAGCTGAACAAGTACTGAGTAAGTTCTCCTTTTAACCTTATTTTTTTAACTAAAAATAATCTGATTTTCATGTTGTTTTGTTTTTTGGGTATGAACAAATTTACATCTATATATATAAAAAAAACGATGAAGCGTATATTTGCATTGGTAGTTGTTAGGGGAATTATAGAACATATATGGAGCTAAAAAGATGAAGCTTTTCTTTGAATTTTTTATTTTTTGACTTTTATTTTTAGTGGGTGTTTGGACATAAAAAATGTGAATTTTGAAAAAAAAAATAGTATTTTTTTTTGGGCCCTTCATTTTTAATTTGATCTTTGGTGAATTTGATCTGATTTTGATTGTTATATGGTAAATGCAGGACATCCATGGGTGATTAATGGAGGAGTGAAAAGATCAATGGCTGATTGAACCTGAAGAAGATTACTGGTTTTTGCTAACTATCCTATAATAACTAGCAGTACAAATCTTGATAAGCTTTTGCTGTATATATTACCAGACACTGTCACTAGCCCCAATGTTTGAAGATTTGGTTAAATGGTCACTCTGAAAAGGAAGAGAATGAGGAGAAACTAAGCCCCTTTTGCAAGTTGCTTGATATCAAGTTCTACTAAAGATTGATGGGTGCGTGTCAGATCCTCTAAATTAGTGTACTTTTGAAGGATCCAACACGGGTGCGGTTGGAGAGTCCGAGCTACTTACACTACAACAGGGGATTCCTCTTTAAATTTTTTCTCCTTTTTGAGTCCCTGCTGCTGTGTTGTGGAGAAGAATCTTATTGAGGATAATGAATCTCCTATATAGTATGAGACAAAAAAAAAACAAAGAAGATTGCCGGCTATGTAAAAATCTATGCTTTTTTTCCCACTTTTATGTGTTTTTTGGAATATGAAAGGTTGAGGAAGAGGGAAGGATAAGTGCTTATCCTTCAGTTTTGTTTTTGATGAAGTATCCTTCGGTTTTGTTTTGAGGAGCACTATGTATTATGTAATAAAGGTTGCTGCTTTTATTATAATATAATATGGATCTTTAAGATATCTTCTACGTATGTGTCTAGAAGCACCATCTCTTCTTATTGTTGTTGATGAAGTGCATCTTGAGCATCTGGATTATGTGTTTCTGCTTACTTGATAATTTAAAACTTTCTATTCCATATATGTTGCAACTGTTTTTGCTTGAGCTGTACGAGAAGAAAGTCTCATATACGGTTCTTGAATCTTGAATAGTTAATATTGAAGTTATATGCAACTTGATGTAACGCATACAACCTATCCTTGAATCTTGAATAGTTAATATTGAAGTTATATGCAACTTGATGTAACGCATACAACCTATCCTCGTGATACCCCACTTGTTGTATCCAGCTTCATGGAAGTTAGTGTGAAAGCATCTGACTGAGTTTTAATCTTTTAGCTTTATTAATGTGGAAGTGTCCAGAGATTCTGTAATGTGTTTCTTGAGTTTGGAATATTAAAAAGGAAAGTCTCTTCGAATTTTCATCTTAGCATATGCAGATATTTTTGGAATATTGTTAGCATATGCTTTTCTGGTTTGATTCCTCAAGAAGAATAGCAAAGCAAAAGGGGCTTGAGAAAGTACAGTTCATTGTACTTATCTTTTTAGCACCTATAAAGAAAAGTAGTGGTGGATCTTGTAGATGAGTGAGTGGTGGTAATGGAATTTACAAAAGATTAAACTGTATTTGGTGGTAATGGAATTTACAAAAGATTAAACTGTATTTGGATCTTGTAGCATATGCTTTTGAGTTTTTAGGCTAAGAACATACAGAAGTTGCCTATGATGATAATGCATCTCCTGTATATTAGAAAAAGAAAACAAAAGGAGATTCCTTGCCATGTTTTTTACCTATTCTTTTATGAGTTTTTGGAATGAGAAAGAGGGAAGCATTAGTGCTTTATCCTTTAGTTTTTGTTTATAGGAGCACTATGTAATAAAGTTTGTTGCTTTAATAATGCTATGTATTTGAAATCACAGAGACAAAGCACCATCCCTTGTTACTGTTGTTGAGCAGTGCTTATTTTGAGCATTTGGTATGTTT
Source organism: Lycium barbarum (assembly GCF_019175385.1). NCBI lineage: Eukaryota > Viridiplantae > Streptophyta > Magnoliopsida > Solanales > Solanaceae > Lycium > Lycium barbarum. The sequence goes on along the minus strand of NC_083346.1, from coordinate 116,039,658 downwards.
TTTTTTGCTTTACTTATGTCAATCTCATTAGTAGTGTCAATGCAACTTGATGGAAGTTATAGCATGAAAGCATCTAATTGACTTTTATGCTTTATTGATGTAGAAATATCCAGAAATTATTGTAATGTGTTTTTGTGTCTGGGATATTTGTTTAGCATATTACTGGGCATATTGTAATATTCCTCCCCATTTTGCCTTTAATAAGTTTTACAGCCACATATTTTAGATCATAAAATTTTAAGTCTAACAGCCACACAAAGCCTTAGACATATTTTAGATCATAAAATTTTAAGTCTAATAGCCATAAAAATATTATGGCATAGTAGTTAATTTAAAATTAGTCTTTTTCTTAAACTTTGTGATTAGTCAAACTTATAACATATAAATTGAAACAGAGCGAGAACTAAACTTTGTTGTTACCACTAACAATAGTAGAGTCTCAGCTTTTACAATATCGGATAATTCAAAGGTGTCTCCTTCTAGCCATAGATGAATGAAATCTCTTCACCATTGATTAAAAGTTTTGAATTCAAGTCTCGGAATCAGAAAAGTTTCTAGGAAAGAACGGCCTTCTCAACGTGACTTTAAATATGGAAATCGAATAAGAGATGGTTAAGAAGACAATTAATGTATTACTGATATTATCTTTATTATTATAAATAAATAAAAATGCATATGCTTTTTCTGGTGGATTCATCAAGAAGAAATGAAGAATGCAAAAACAAAAGGACTCAAGTACAAATAATTGTACAGATTTTATCAGCAAAATTAAAATAAATTAAATTAAAGGTTATTGTCATATTCGATTACTACAAAATAGAGTCCGGAACAGTGTTTAAAAAGGCAGAGGCGTAAGGCGGGGCGTTTTACATATGCCTCGGTGAGGCGTAAGCCTCGAGGCACGGGGCGTAAGCCCCATGGGTATTTAATTTTTTGTATTTCATAAAATAATATAATTATAATAAATATTTTTAAATAGGTAAAATTACATAAAAAATAAAAGAAAAGTGTATATATATATATATATATATATATAACCTTACAAGTATAAACAATACAATGAAATAAAAGCTATTATGAAATGCAAATCAACTCTAACATCTAAACTTTCAAACAATGAAAAATCACAATTTGTTAAAACAACATTACTATCATTCTATTCATTTTATCTCCCTATAAACAACTTTATCAGTATTATAATTGAAACGTAACTCCTTCATGAATAAAAATAAAATTACTTTCAAATAGAGAAATAATAAAATATGATAATTTGATACATAGGACAAAAGACCAATGACAAGTGAAAATTCACAATTCAGTTATGTATTCTTAAAAGAAATATTAAGTGATATTCACCCTCACGATGTTCTCATATAGTTAATATGCAATACTACGACTTGTTATTTGAGTTATACCCAATCTTCTTATTTCGGTAAATGAAAAATTATTAAGTATCAATCATTTGTTAAAGAATTATGAGGGTCAACGGTTTTAATTAAGGAATTTAACATATAATTATGTAAGAACTGTTAGGCGAGCCCCGAGCGTTGGGCGTTAGGCGTGTTTAGGGCGTACAATCGGGCGCTTAGGGCGTAAGCCTCGCAGGAATTAAGCCCCGCACGTGAGCCCTGGGGCATTTTGCTAGTGCCCCGCCCCGGGGCGAACCCTGAGGCGAGTTCCAGAACTGCCTTTTAAAACACTGGTCCGGAACCAAAATACCCACAAAAAAATCACTTTGAACCAAAATATCCCAACAAAAAAAAATATTACAAAACTACCTTTAGCGCAGTAATTTACTGCGCTAAAGCAGTTCACGGAAACGGAGCCGTTAACTGCTTTAGCGCAGTATTTTACTGCGTTATAGAAGCTGTTAAAAAACAAAAAAAATCTATAACGCAGTCAAATACTGCGTTATAGAAACAGTACCAAAAAGAAAAAAAAAATTGGCCAACTTTATTTTTTGCAACACTTGGTATTTTTTTTCATACTTTGACCAATGATTAGTCGTGTGTCAAGACTCCAAAACGTTAATATTTTATATAGAACCTGATATTTTTTTCTGCATACAATAATGTAGGCTCAATACATCAAGGACATGTAAATGTTCGGATCGTCATTTTAGGGGTTGAAAAGGCGCCCGAAGTAAGTTTTATTTGTAAACTTTAGGTTTAAGTGTTCTATCTACATAGACGTCTATTTTTGTTTGAAGACTTGTTGTCATTAGCTTAAGGTTTTTTTATTTTTAGGGTTTAGATTTATTGAAAATAAAGTCGTTGCCAAAAGGTTTTTAACTGCTTTAGCGCAGTATTTTTCTGCGCTAAAGAATATTTTTTTTTTATTTGTATAGAGCAGTAAAATAGCAAGCACTAAAAAAAAAATTGGCAATTTTTTTTTTTGCAACACTTAGTGTTTTTTTTCATACTTTGACCAACGATTAGTCATGTGTCAAGACTCCGAAACGTCAATATTTTATATAGAACTTGATATATTTTTCTGCGTACAATAATGTAGGCTCAATACATTAAGGATACGTAGATGTTCGGATCCTCATTTTAGGGGTTGAAAAGGTGCCCGAAATAAGTTTTGTTTGAAAAAACTTAGTGTTTGACTGTAAGGTTATTTTAGTCAACTTTATATGTCGAGAAAATTAGTCAGCTTTATTTTCAAAAATTGAAGCCGCAGAAGTGAAATTGACATTCACAGCTATATTACCCCGTGATTTTTACGTTGAAATCTATTGCGTATCATCATCTTATAAGTAAATAAAACTGAAAATTTCAGGCCAATTTGGGAAAAAATTGAAATTGAATGGGATAAAAGGTGGCCAAACCGCCTTGCGGTGTTTGTCCGCATAGATCTCGGAAAAATACCCAAAATAAAAAAAATCACGTAAATCGGACGTCCGAGCGCAAAGTTATGACCATCTAAAGTTTGACCACTTTACAACTAGTTTTTCTCCCTATATTTTTTAGAATTATATTTCTATTGAAAATAAAGTTATGTCTTGATTAAAAAATAACACGCTTAAATCAAAGTCTTAAAATATAAAACACTTCTTAAACAAAATTTACTTCGGGTACCTTTTTAACCCCTAAAACGACGATCTGAACGTTTACGTATCCTTGATGTATTGAGCCTACATTATACTACGCAGAAAAAAAAATCAGGTTCTGTATAAAATATTGACGTTTCAGATTCTTGACACACGACTAATCGTTGATCAAAGTATGGAAAAAACACTAAGCGCTGCAAAGAAAAAAGATTTATTAAAATAAGATGTTGCGATCTTTTATGGAAAAAAACACTAAGTGTTCCTTAAATGTGTTATTTTTTAATGCGTAACTTTATTTCGAATATGTTGCAAAAAAAAAAATCGCGTAAATCGGACGTCCGAGCGCAAAACACCGCGTATATTCGAAATAAAGTTACGCTTTAAAAAATAACACACTTAAATTTAAACCCTAAAAATAAAAAACTTTAAGCTAATGACAACAAGTCTTCAAACAAAAATGGACGTCTATGTATATAGAATACTTAAACATAAGGTTTACAAACAAAACTTAATCCGGGCACCTTTTCAACCCCTAAAATGACGATCCGAACGTTTATGTATCCTTGATGTATTGAGCCTACATTATTGTACGCAGAAAAAAATATCAGGATCTATATAAAATATTGACGTTTTGGAGTCTTGACACACGACTAATCATTGATCAAAGTATGGAAAAAAACACTAAGTGTTGCAAAAAATAAAGTTGACCTTTTTTTTTTTTGGTACTGTTTCTATAACGCAGTATTTACTGCGTTATAGATTTTTTTTTTTTTAACAGCTTCTATAACGCAGTAAAATACTGCGCTAAAGCAATTAGCGGCTCCGTCTCCGTGAACTGTTTTAGCGCAGTAAATTACTGCGCTAAAAGTAGTTTTGTAATTCTTTTTTGTTGGGGTATTTTGGTTCAAAGTGATTTTTTTGGGGGCATTTTAGTTGCGGACTCCTACAAAATAGAGGTAACTGTATTTTACTCCCTCTGTTTCAATTTATGTGAATATATTTTCTTTTTAGTCCGTATTAAAATGAATAACCTCTTTTTTAATTAGGAAACAAATTTACTTTATGAAATAATTTACAGACACATAATTATTTAAGATTTATTTTAAATCACTAAATTTAAAAGTCTTTATTCTTTTTTAAATGTCATATCCAATCTAATAAATTCATATAAATTAAAATGGAGGGAGTATATTTTAGTGATCTAGAAATTATCTGAATGCACATCTCGCTCATCTTCAACAAAAGACACAGTCTCCAAAACTAGTCAGTTAAATGGACATGAATTGGTCAGGGAATCTGACCATTATAATCATTACTATTATTAGTTTATTTAATAAATAAAGAAAATAGGACCAAGACGAAGACCAAGGACCAGAACCAGCAATTGCCAGACACGGCAGCAAAGCCCATGTGATAAGTCCAGTGGCCATTTTCTCATTTTTCAGTTCTTTTTGTTTCTATTCGGTGTCTGGCAATCTGCTATTCAAATTGGAATTCGATTATATCTAATTTGATTCGCACTAAGTAAAGCTTATTCAGAGGAAATACTTCCTACCAAACATTTGTCATACCAAACTCAAACTCGAAAGTAATGTTTTCGCACCACATTCTTTGATGGTTCATTTTCTCATTTTTCAACTTTCAATAAGTAGAAATTTAGAACCAAGAAATGATAGTGATATATTGCATAGATCAGTGCGCTGACTTATCCAACATAACCATGTGATCCACCACATCAGTCGGATCGGCTGTCAGGACTTGAGGACCCTATTGTCCTTTTAAGACACGAAAACGAGTTTGTGTACTTTTTTCCGAGTCCGGAATCAAAATGTCCCTCAAAAAATATTTTGAATCAAAATATTCCAATAAAAAAAAATTACCAAAGTACCTTTAGCGTAGTAAACTACTGCGCTATAGCACTTCACTGAGACGAAACCGTTAAATGCTATAACGCAGTATTTTACTGCGCTATACCAAACTTTCTCTCACCTATAACGCAGTAAAATACTGCGCTATAGGACTTTGTCTCTCACCTATAGCGCAGTAAAATACTGCGCTATATCACCCCACTAAAATCCCCATCGGGTTCCACCACTCATCCCTCCAGTGGCAAAAAAATTTTGAAAACGCCATTGGAGGCGAGCCAAGGTGGTCCCCACTCCCAAAAAACGTCGTTTTCTATTAAATTTCGCCCTGATAGTTTAGGTTCTCGATATATTCTAGTCAAGGAGCAAGATTCTAAGTTCGAATTTTGAGAAAAAGCGGCGTACAACTCGATTAAATAACTCTACAAAAAATCTTCGATTAAGGTTTTCTACTATGAACTTTTGTTATTATTTTGTTATATAAATTATATTGCATGCATGTTTAACATTTAATCGTCGTTAATTTCCCAAAAAAAAAATAATCAAATTTCATTTTTTTTTTGTTTGATCGGGCTGGGCAGTGACTTATGCCACTGTTCCTTTTTTTTTTTTTTTGTTTAATTCATTATTTGTTAAATGTTTATGAATTGTTAATTTGTTAAATGTTTATGAATTTTTAATTTGTTATATGTTTATGAGTTGTTAATTTGGTTAATTATTTATGAATTGTTAATGAATTATTATTTTGTTAATTGAGTATTTGTTAAATATTCTTTATGAATTGAAAGAAGTTGATTGGTAATGAATTATTATGTTGTTAACACTTTGTTTGGATGATTGTTAAGTATTGTTTTGACATTTATCGTATTGTGTTGTATTGTATAGGACCAAATCAGTGGTTACATAAAATAGGACCTTTCGTCGTCACATAACAATAAAATAAAAGTAGCAATCAAAGCAAACATTTTATTTAAACTAACAACATAATATAATACAATAGGTAACAACTATCGATACAAGTTGTAAATGATTATGAAATGTTAATCTATATAATTTTAAAAGCGTGAATATATATATGTTAAATAAAAAAAGATTATCTTAAAAAGAATAGTTAAAGTTTTTCTTTTCATAAATACATAATCTAACGAAAAAAATGTAAAGTTTTTAGGAAAATATGTGGTCGACGAATATACTCTTTTAGTTTAATTTTATCGTAGTTGTGTTGGCTATTTGGTCAACGAAAAATATATCACATATTCAAAATAGAGTTGCAAACAAATATTACTGTTGAATTTCGATTCCCAAACTAATTAACTTAACAAGTCTTTGCCATCACATAATTCAAAAGTAATTAACTTAAAAATCTTTGTCATCACATATGTGTCCTTACTATCACATATTAAATTTACTGCATATCCCATGTTAATTATTCACAAGATATAATACTACATAATTCACATATTCCCTACAAATTATTAATTAGTTAATATAATTTATCTTTCATTTCAAGAATAATGACTAATTTAGTTTGTACAGACCGGACTCTTTCATGGATCCGAATGTCCCCCCTGGGCCCGATGTTCCCCCGGCGCCCGATGCTCACCCGGGACCCGCTGTTCACCCGGGGCCCGCTGATAGATCAGTATTCTCTTTGCAAGACAATCATAGGTCAGAGTTATTATGGGCCGGTACTATAGGGATATTTACTAGGCTCCGTCCCCGTAGGTTGCAGAGAGCGTGAGCTCTTTTACGCGAGCACCCCCACACCCTTGCGTGTTGGAGATATTGACTTCGATGAGTTTTTGATCCCGGTTAGTATTTAAAATGCTTATTTGTTCATTTAAATTATTTATTTTAAGTATATATATGTTACTCATTATTTAGTACTATTTTATATTTTAGGATTCGGCGCCAGCGGGTCCACCAGAGCCACCCACTCAGGCATTTTCTCATGGGCCTACCGAGCCAGCGATGTCTTCCCATGTGACTGTCGAGCCACATGTAAGCTTTTAATTAAAATTAGTTTTATTCAATATAAGGTCAATATTTAATATACATATTTGATCATTTAAAGTACTTATTATTTCATTTTTTTCATATTTTAGGATTCGGCGCCAGTGGGTCCACAGGAGCTGCCCATTCCGGAGCATTCTCATCAGCCTGCCGAGGCAGAGGTGTCTTCTCATGAGACTACTGAGGCGCATGTAAGTTTTTTACTTAAAACTAATTTTATTCAATATAAGGTAAATATTTATTTAATTTTTATAACCTTTATTTGGACTTTGAACAGCATGTCGTCCAGGAGACTACCTCATATTCAACACCACACCCATGTCAGGAGCCTCCAGACCCATCTCAGGAGCCTACTCAGGTCCCCGTTGACACACAGGTTTGATTAAATAAATAACGTTAATGTATTCAATATAATTAAGAAATGGTACTAATATTTATATATTTTTCAGGTTCATCCTTCGGCGCCTGCGGTGGCGACTCCCGACGAGGAAGAGGTCGAGTTTCCAGACCCAGCTTAGCCTGAGGTTCTGAGCGTGCCAGTGAGACTAGATCCCAAGAAGAAGCACGTTCTAGTTAAGGGCGTAAGGGCTAGGGGAAGAGGAGATGATCATGACTTGGAGCGCTCGGTTATTAAGAGGAAAAAGGGCGATGGAGACGATGGCGAGGACGGTGGGGGATGGTATGAGTCTTAGGCCTAGGGATAGTCTCCGGCATACTACATGTGGGACCCATCCTCGATAGTGTATATACATTAGTGTTGTACAATTTATCGTAAATATTATGTATTTTTTGCATATTTATAAATATTATCTTAGTCTTTATTATTGTTTATAGTTTCACATCCTAAATTGATAATAAAAAAAAACGTGACACATTCGAAATAAAGTTAAGCATTAATTTAAAACTAAGGCGAAACCCTAAAAGATAAATAACTTAAAGCTAATGACTACAAGTCTTCAAATAAAAAAGGACTTCGAGCACTTTTCAACCACTAAAATGATAATCCAAAGTATTGCGTATTCTTAATGTGTTGAGCCTATTTTATTAATTGTACAAATATAACTAGAGTTCTATATAAAATATTGAAGTTCCGGAATCTCAAAGCATGATTAATATACGGCTAAACTACATAAAAAAGATAAACTACGTAAAGAGGAGTGAAAATGTGATGTTATAGAAAATGACAGACTCCTATAGCGCAGTATTTTACTGCATTATAGGTGAGAGAAAGTTTTGTATAGCGCAGTAAAATACTGTGTTATAGCACTTAACGGCTCCGTCTCCGTGAAGTGCTATAGCGCAGTAATTTATTGCGCTAAAGGTACTTTGGTAACTTTTTTTTTTTTGTTGGGGTATTTTGGTTCAAATGTTTTTTTTTTTGGGGCATTTTGTTTCCGGACTCACTTTTTCCCTCCTAAAATAAGTGTGTATCTTACCAAAAAAAATTGAGAATTTAAATGTCATCTTAAAAATTCAAAACGGAAATTGATAAATGTTTTTGTAGACAATAAAATTCGCGGCGAGAAAATAATAATCAAGACAGAAAAATATCGCAACAATCTTATTATTTGATTTCAGAATATGAGTGTTACAATCTCTATGAATCCTCTGATTCACCTTTTCAATAATAAATTCAAGGGCTTTTGAGCTTGATCTTGAACTTGATGGATGTGATCTGGACTTGTACTTGAATTCAAGGGCCTTTTAGCTTGACCTTGAATCTGGTGGTCTTGATCTCTAGAACTTCTAAAGAAATAATTGAATGCTTGAATGCTTTTAGCTTGTAGAGAAATCTGTAGCGTTTGATCCACGAGCTCTCTCTTACTTCTTGTTAGAATTTTTGTCCATTTTTCTGAATTATGAGACCCCTATTTATAGTTGTAGAAGGGAGGAATTGTGATAAGGACAGACTTCTTTCGACCAATCAGATTTAAGCTGACTTGTCGGTATTCGATTGGCCGGAACATGTCACTTGTACACGTGGTGCATCTTCATTGGCCTTTGATTTGACTAGGTATGCTGCATCATTTTGACACGCGGCATGATGCTAGAGGCTCCTTTATTTGACTTGGTGTGCCACGTTATTTGACACGTGACACCAAAGTGGGCCTTTAGTAAGATGACATCTTGGGCTCAGCAATGTGGGCTCATTATTTATAGCCCAAATTAATGGACTAGCCCAACGACATTAGATCGTTAATCAAATTCATATTTACTGGACTTAAGTAATTAGGTCAATCATATTAGCCCATAATATTTATTGGATTAATATATTTTGAATTTAATATAATCCAAATTTCCTGCGAATTTAAATTTAATAAAATATTATTGTCCACAGTTTTCAACTACACCCTTAACATTAAAGAATTAGTTCTCTTTAATATTATTCAATTCTCAAAAAAATCTAATAAATAGAGATAGTTTAATAACTCCACATTGTACTTATTAATTTCTTAATGAGCGTAATTTTTTCTTAGATGACACTTATTTTGGGACGGATGAAGCACTGAGCAAGGGTACCGGGTTACATTCTGAAAGTCCGGAACCTAAATTACCCGAAGATAGAGGAAAGTGATCAGAGTACTTTAAAAAAGGGGGGAAAAAAGGGTGACCAAAATACCTTTAAATTAAAGTAATAATTTTGTGCCTTAAAGGAATTCAATGGACGGACCAAGCCCAAGGGCCGTTATGGTCCTGTGGACTCCTTTAACGCACAAACTTAGTGCTTTAAAGGGGTCAGTTCCACACTTAGAGCCTATTTGGATTGGCTTATAAGTTGCTTATAAGTTGTTTTTAGTTTTTTTGAGTGTTTGGCTGGTCAGCTTAAAGTCATTTTGTGTTTAAAATAAATTCAAAAAAATAATTGGGCCCATTTGACTTAGCTTATCTAAAGCAGCTTATAAGCAAAAAAAAAAAGTTAGACTACCCCAAATTTTTTTTTTTTTTTTAGCTTATAAGTTGTTTGCCGGTTATAGGCATAAGCTCATCCAAACAGGCTCTTAGTTTATTACTTATCTTCTTCATTTTCACTCTTACTCCACGCTTTGGCCAAAAGTAGGGGTAAGATATATGTGCACTCTACCCTCTCCAGACCCAACTTTGTTGAATTTAATCAAGGTATATGTTTTTTTTTTTTTTTTCTAATAATTCGTTCGGACAAACTTCCAAAAAATAAAAAATATTTATCTTTTTTTTTTAAAGAGAATGATGAAGGGGTCTAGCCGAGATTACACATATAATAAATTTATTTTTGTCAAATTAAAATTAGTAATAATTTCTTTTTTCGTAATTTGACATGTAAAATAACATTTGAAAATATTGGTCAAAGCAAATCACTTAAAGAAATACTTCTTAAATTCTTAAAGTCAAATATAAACAGCTATTCTTACAAAATATTTTTTAAAAAAAACTTTTAATAAGAAATACCTCTAAAAGTAAGCTGGTTTTGCTTGTTTAACTAAAGTTTCAATAATTTTCTATGTTTGTTCTAACATGTAAAGTTAATATGACATTATTACCTAATTTACTTCATACATTTAACAAACTCTTGGCAGATGAGAAGCTGATAGGAAACTGCTCGAATGAATGTTCAACAAAATATTGCACTGAAAGTTTCATGTATCGTTTTGCTAGCAAAGTTATGCAAAGAATTAAACTAGAAAAAACATGCAATCTTGATGACGGTCAATGTAAATCAAGATTTATGCTTTTAATGAAAAAATACTTTTGATAAATCGATTTTTTGATTTTTTTTGTTTCCCTTACAATTTCTTTATCACTCGCTAAAAAAGTGAAAATAGCTAACTTTTATGTCGATGCATCATTTGCTCTTGATTAGGCCCACATTACAACCTTGAGGTGTAATTCTTTATCGTACCTTGTGTGATTATGAAATATTTTATGCACCGAACTACTTTTTCTATGAGAACGGATATCTTATATGTGTCCATCATACATGTTTGATGTAGGATTTGTTGGTCATTATTATGTAAACATCGATACATCATGAACGACATCTATATAATTATTAAGGAGAAGAAAATATAGCACATGTTTGAGTTTGGAATCTTGAAAAAGAGGTGAACTTTTTTTTGTTTTTCTTTTTTTGCAAAAAAACTCAAACAAACAATTTTTCTAAAAACTCAAAAATTGAGTTTGACAATTCTATATTTTTCAAAATTTCAAACTATATAAAAAATAAAAAAAAGGTTTCAAAACACATGCTAATTCTTTTCTGGAATTCCATTCCCGCTCTCTAAAGCTACAAAAGCAACATCGATGCCGTACTTATTCAAATAGTAATTTTTTGCTTTTCATCAAGGCCCTTTTTGCTTTTCAATTCTTCATCCACATTAGACACTACGAAGCATATGCTAATACTAATACTTCCTCATAGAATGTCAGATTAAATATTGCTTTTCCTTTTAATATTCGATACTCAAGAAACACATTTCAAAAAAACATAGAGGAAAACAAAACAAAGTCGGATGCTTTTGTTAAACATTAACATATTTCAAGATGAATTTTAGTTATAAGTTGACGATGAAAAAATATTTCTACATATACCCATTCAAAGAATTTATCTAGAAGGGATTCCATCCAAAGAACAAGTCACACGCACACATAAGATTGCAGTACTATTTTTAGATTCTCCAATTTATTAAAGAAGCTAAAGTAAAACTACTTTTCAAATGTAATAAGGAAAGGTTGCTATTGTTGTATAAAATAATGTATCCATCCCATTATCAATTATATTGACGACTTCTTGTACTAATTTTTTTTTGCCACATACTAATTTACTTGCCGTACTGAAAGAGCCTTTCTAATTCTTGTCCACCTTGGAAATCAAAGTTTTCTAGGAAAATATTTGTTTATTTAATTTGTGATCAACCCTTAAAAATTAACTATAATAAAAGTGTCAAAGATATCCGTAAGGGTGGTTGAGTTGATTCAGCAAGTGATTTCCCACACATAAGATTTTGGATCGATTTCTTTCATCAACAACCTTCTCAGTCTGAACTCGCTGCAAGGGACTTGCCTAGTGTGCTTTACATCTTCTATGTGATTTGCAGACTATTGCAATAGAAGCGGGGTTTACCCAGAATGCACTCAAGAGTTTTGGCTGCTGGTTCCTTAGTTTTTTTTTTTTTTTTTTCAAAAAAAAGTGTCAAAGATTTAGGCAGTCTACGTTTTACTACTAGAAGGACCACATTGTTGCTTGACTTATAGACATTTTCCCAAAGTACCATTTTTTTCCATAGCATATTCGCTATGCTTTCCTTTTTTCTTCTTCTTGTTTTGTTTCTATGTTCAATGTGATGGAAAATGTGCATTGATGAGTAGATTCCAAGCAACAAGGAGACACTTCAGTCGTTGAACCAATTAGGAAGAAAATAAAAACACATGTTAGAAGAATTGTGACTCAAACAAGATAGTATTTGTGGGATTTGCTAACTAGAGTGAAAAAGTAAATTATTTTAAATAATTTACTACCTTAAGAAATAAATGCAAGTTGTTTTGTTTTCCTTTATTAATGATTGTCCCTAATTAACATCATAATTTAATATTTTAAAGGGTCAAACTTGTCCTCAAAATGTGCAAAATGAAGTATAGAAATACCTTCTGTTACTAGTTACTAGTTGGGGTTAAATGTGCCATAGTCGTTACCAAAACGAGGTAGATTTGCTTTATGTTCAAACAACAGAAGCATGAGACTTGGTAATATCACGTGTCTCACAATTAAGTCATAGGTTTTTCGAACAAAGGATCAATTTGCTCCTTTTGCATAGTTTAAAGTAGGGGTGAGCGTTCGGTTCTTCGGTTCGGTTTTTTTAAATTTCGGTTCGGCTATTTCGGTTTCAGTTTTTTGAAGGTGAACACCGAACACCGAACCAAACTAGTTCAGTTCGGTTCTTTCGGTTTCAATTTTTTGAAGTTCGGTTTCGATTTTTTCAATTCGATTTTTTTGATATGATATTAGAAGCGATTCCATTTACACTAATTCATATTCTCAAAAGTAATAAAACATAAAACTGGTAAATTGAAAACAAAATCAAACAAACAGGATACACAAGAACAGAAACCATAACCATGATATGGGATTACTAGGTGTTATATACATACAATAAGAATAATTAATAAAACGCATAAAAGATACACATTAATCCTAAAGGCACATCCTAGTCACCTTCTTTTGTTAAGGATATTACAATTGGATTTTTTTGAGCTTAAACTTAATGGGCCTGGACTATTTTAATTTTTTTGAGTAATGTATTAAATTTCGATTTAAATCGAAGCACCAAAGAACCAAACTCTAAAAACTGAACACCGAAATTTCTGAAAACATAAACCGAAATTGAATTAATTCGATTCAGTCTTATTTTTCGATTTTTGATATTTACGTCCGACCCTAGTTTAAAGGCAAAATGACCCTTCTCCATGACTTTTAGATTTTTCTCTCTCATATCACTTTTTCTCTCCCCGCCACTCCTTTTTTGAAAATTTTGGTCTTTTTCTACAATCTACACAGAAAGTCATAGACAAACGACATAAAGCCAAATATAGGTATTGGAAGTGAGATTGATTAAACAAATACTACCTCCGTCCATTTTTACTGACGGGATTCAAAATAGAATAACAATTTTACTATATCACCTTTTGAATATAATAAATGTAATGTTTTGGGATATACATTGAGAAGTGATTATAGTAAATAATAAGGATAAATCAGGAACTAAGTGTTAAATTTTATCTTAATTTTTTAACCTGAACAGTAAAAATGAATATCTAATTTTTATTTTTCTTTTAGTATAAAGGATAAATAAAAATGAACAGAGGAGTATTTTCTATTATTAAAAATCTAGAAATGGTTGCAAAATTATTGCTGCTCCTGATTTTGCGTTGTGGTCAATAAAGTTGTACATAGCACTTATTGCACGCAATCTTCGTAGATAGCTTATCAAAGGGTGGGCCTTGCACCCACCCTCACGCTATAAACACGTGCACGACAAAGAATTATTGAGGCCAGAGCATGCATTAAAATAATAAGGTAAGATAAATGCATGAACTTGTATGTGCTAAATGTTTGGGTCAATTAATTTTATGGTTTATTATAATTATTTTCAGTTTAAGTAAAATTATCAAAAAGATAAAATATTTATTTGATACCCAAGAAATTTAAAAATAAAATACAAGAGATATTTATAGAATTATTATTTTTATTCAAATTGTAAATATTAAACTATTTTTTTGATTATTTTTTCACTTAATTATAATAGAAATGATATACTATGTTGGTAACTCAAATCATTTACATTAATATCATAATTTCAGAACGGCAGCTTATGTTTGACTTATCAATTTAAAAAGTATTTTTATTAATATTCGAGCAATAATTTGTGCAAGTTTTAACTTTTTAGATATTCGACCATACAAGTTTTGTCTTTTTTTGACGTCTAGTACTCACTTTGTGACTCGAGTAATTTAAATTTGTGCTGAAACATCTCACACTATATTTAAAGCTTGAATTCGAAATTCTTAATTTAAAAATAAAGAAGTGTTTATCATTTCACAATTTTTGATCGGCCAACCAGGTTATTATAGGTGTCCAAAGTAGGTCATATTTCATACGTAAATGTCACATTACTCAATTGTCGGTATGTCAGGTGACTGATCCGTATGTTTCTCGCTTTCTCCGTCATTTTTGTCTTTTTTTGTTTACTACTAGATGAGACCACATGGCTTTACCTTTGGTCTCATGAATTTACTTTAACAGACAATTATTATTTGCCACATTGTCGCTCTCTAATTTTTTTTTTTGTCCAGCTATACAGTCCCTTAGATGGCTCGTTTTCATAGACAGTTAAAGAAATTAATCAGAAGGGTAATTAATTAGTAAGTATTGTATATTGTAGCACTGTATTCTATTTGTTTTGTTCAAGTCATGTGGCTCGATTAATACAAATTCACATTGTACTAGATTCATTAAAGTGGCGCTACTAAAAAATAAGATTTCAAGCTGATTTTCCGGTTGAAATGCCGTCATGATATGGAATTTACGATGACAAATATGTCGGAAATATCTCCAACAAATCAATTGTAACAGATTTTGTTGGGAAATCACGTTTTATAGTAGTGTTAACTCTGATAAATTAGCTACTTCTACAACAGTGGTATATCTGTCTTTATATCATTTTTTTTGCACCATATAATCTGTTTAATTACCAAATAATTTTTTTTCCCGTTATTATTGCTATATCTAACATATAAAACAAAATAAAATTGAACTTTATCATGAATCAAGGGGAGAGCAATGACAAAGTTTTCTTCATGTAACATGTAGTCACGGGTTTGAGTCGTGAGGACAACAACTAATGTTTGCACTAGGACAGGTTGTCTATATCACATCCTTTGGGTGCGGCCTTTCCCCCAACTTACTTAGCCGAGGGTCTATCGAAAACAACCTTACTACCCCACAAAAGTTAGGGATAAGGTCTGCGTACATCTTACACCCTCTTAGACCCCACTCGTGAAATTTCACTGAGTATATTGTTGTTGTTGTCTCATGAATCAATTCAAATTGGACAAGTAAAAAATAAACTAAGTCAATCAATAAACCAATCATTAACCCACACAACCTTGAGTAGGTTGGAGGAATCATGTGTTTCTATCTCTGCTAATTTACCAACCCTATGCAAGATCCATACCAGTAAAGCAGAGAGACATAATCTAGATGCTCAAAAGACAACTCCGATGTTCTCTAATTTTGTTTCTGTGAAAGAATGGAATAACTCATTCAGGGATAAGATGTTTCCCAACCAACTGACCCCTTGTGGTATTATTTGATAGGTGACAATAATATAAGCTTTTTCAACATACAACTCTATGGAACACAAAAATGAAGTATCTAGAAGGGATTCCGTTCAAAGAACAAGTAGAAGGCTATAATAATACCTTAATGAATTGAAGCGGATAAAGCTCAACATTCCTCTAATTTGAATCGAAAGGAAATAGCTTCGGTGGATCCGGTTGATTAAGTCGTTGTGTCTGTCGATACCCACCGCTCACACCCATGAAGATTACTTATAAAGCTTCCACTAATTACTTTGAAGAGAGAGATGAACATAACATAATACAATGTTCCTTACGTCTCAATTTATTGCACTATTTTAAATTTTGTGGCTCAAAATAAGTTTTAAATATTTGTTTAGCTGTAAATCATCTGATAAGTTATATTATTTTTAAATATAAAAATATGACATTCTTTTTTTGACAGACTAAAAAGAAAAAAAATGTGCCACAAAAATTAGGAGAGAGAGAGTACTTGTCACACCCCGAATCATAGCATGGGCATAATACGGCACTCACTTGTTAGAACTCGACTGAAAACTAAAATGTACACCCGCTTGTACACCACATTGATTTTGGTGCAAAAGAAAGCGGTGTTGAGGCAAAAACATGGGCAAAATTTTCCCATTGTTCAAGCCTTGTGAACATAATTAATTGATATAGCCTATTGGTACTGAAAAGATTAGCATACATAACACTTTATAGAATTAGATAAGATATTCACAAATTAATTCAAACATCACCGTTATTAAAACCATAGTGCATGTCAATGTCTCGTGGCCCAAAAAAGCATATGAAATTCTATCCTTCGTAAATTCCACTTCCACTCCACAAAGCTAAAAATATATGACCCACCACTCCTTGATTGATGGGAACCAAATTAGATCCGTACAGTCTACCGTACCTGTTCTAAATCCTTTTGCTTTTTTTCATGAATCTAACAGAAAAGCATATGCTACTAATATTTCCTACTAGAAAATTCAAAGGGACCACCGTTCCTTTATCCAAGTTTCAAGTAACACATTTCAACATTCTGGACGTTTCCACATCAATAAACCACAAAGCAAAACTTAAATCAGATGCTTTCGGCAGAACTTCCACTAATTGCGTAGAAGTCAAAATCTCATTACTCAATATTAGGATTTAGGGGTATTGGTTGATTAGAAAATTATAATTAGTTGAGTTTATAGATGAGGAAGTCATTTACTCCGCGAGATGTCTTGATTTAAGATGAGTTAAATAATATATCAAAATTCAACTTGCTAAAATCTTACCAAGTCTTAATATCGTCATTATTTTTTTATTCCATATAATCTGTTTAATTACTAAATAAATTATTTTTTCGATTATTGTCGCTATATCTTTTTATTTTCTTTTTTTATTTATTGTCGCTATATCTAACATATGAAACAAAACAAAATTGAACTTTCTCCTGAATCAAGGGGAGAGCAACGACAAAGTTGTCTCCATGTAACATGTAGTCACGGGTTTGAGCAGTGAGGACAACGACTAATGCTTGCACTAAGGTAGGTTGTCTACATCACATTCTTTGGGTGTAAACTTTCCCCAATTTACTGATCTGAAGGTCTATCGAAAATAACCTTTCTACGCCCACAAAAGCTAGAGATAAGGTCTGCATACGTCCTACACCCTCTCAGACTCCACTTTTAAAATTTCACTAAGTATATTGTTGTTATTGTCTAATGAATCAATTTAAATTGGACAAGTCAAAAATAAACTAAGTCAATAATAAACCAATCATTAACCCACACAACCTTGAGCAGGTTGGAGGAATCATGTTTTCTATCTCTGCTAATTTACCACCCCTACCCAAGATCCATAACAGTAAAGCAGAAAGACATAATCGAGATGCTCAAACGACAACTCCACTACAAGCAGACATGATGGTGCTCTATAATTTTATCCCTTTAAAAGGATGAAATAACTAATCCCTAACTAATAGAGGGATAACTTGTTTTCCAACCAAATGACCCCTTATCGTATTATTTGATAGGTGACAATAATATGGGCAATTCGCAGAATTGCCTTTCTTTTGGGGTGGTCGTTAAATTTTGCCCTTCGGCTAAAACCCATGGGTTCTAGGTTCGAAACCCCACACAATCAATTTTTTTTTAAAAAAAATCGCAAAGCAGAGTTTAAATTTCGCTATGCCCCCACCGGCATACACTTGTGAAGGAATTACCAAAGTTATGCCGGACCCGACATACTTATGCCTTATGGGCAGACTTGGCATAAGTATGTCGGGTCCGGCATAACTTTGGTAATTTCTTCACAAGTTTATGTCGGGTCTGGCATAAAAATTTGCCCATTAAAAGTATGCCCCCACCGGCATAAACTTGTTAAGGAATTACCAAAGTTATGCTGGACTCGGCATACTTATGCCAAGTCTGCCCATAAGGCATGAGTATGCCGGGTCCGGCATAAATTTGGTAATTCCTTAACAAGAGTATGCCGGGTCTGGCATAAACGCGACTCAAACCTTGTCTTGTAATTTTTTTTTTAATTTATACTTGAGCGGGGGTTCGAACTCAGAACCTCATGATTTCTGCGTGATCGCTCAGAGCTGCAATGCGAAGGGCAAAAATTAAAGACCAGCAATATGAGGGGCATAATTTAAAGACCACAAATATGAGGGGCATAATTTAAAGACCACAAATATGAGGGGCAAAATTTAAAGACCACCCCCAAAGAAGGGCAATCCGCACAAAAAAAATGCAATAATATAAGCTTTTCAACATACTCCCTCTGTTTCAATTTATGTGAACCTTTTCGGAATACGAGGGTCAAACTTTATAATTTTGACCTTAAATTTCAACATAGATTTTTCAAAATTTATAAAATATAATTTATGTATTTAGAAACTACATTAGAAGTACTATAAGTTATGACAATTTGTAATTCAAATAATTTAAAAAAATATAAGAAAAATGTGATAAAAAAATCACCTCGTAGATTACTCAAATAGTAAAGGGTTCACATGAATTGAAAGAGAGAGTATAACTCTATGGGACACAAAAATGAAGTATCTAGAAGGGATTCCACTCAAACAACAAGTCACATGCACCCATCAAGATTACTTTTAAAGCTTCCACTAATTACTTTGAAGAGAGAGATGAAAATAACATAATACAATGTTCGTGACGTCTCAATTTATTGCACTATTTTAAATTTTGTTGCTCAAAATAAATTTTAAATATTTATGTAATTATAAATTATCTGATAAAATTATATTATTTCTAAATATAAAAATATGACATTCGTTTTATCAGACTAAAAAGAGTCACACAAATTAGGATATAGAAAGTACATACTTATTAAAGAAGCCAAAGTAACACTACTTTTCAAATGTAATAAGGTTGCTATCATATCGTATAAAATAATGTATCCATCCCATTTACAAGAATTATATTCACGACTTCTTATACTAACTAGATGGCCTATGCCCGTGTGCCAACACTTTAGATTATAATGCATTTATGTGTATGTAATTGTCTTTTAATAGTGATTATATATATATACACTATATATTATGTTCAAAACACGATTAATATAACATTGTAGTTTGTGCTCCGTATCTAAAACTTTATTATATTAGTGTTTGCTACGAATACAAAGCCTGCACGTTTTTTTTTTACATTGTTTTTTTTTAATATGGGATTCACTTTTTTTATTATTGCTTGATTTTGTTAATATGGGGTCCACTTTTTTTTTCCCGTGAGTTTGGAGATACTGGGTTCCGCTTTTTTTACTTTTTTTTAATGTTCAAAACACAATTAATATAACATTATAGTTTGTGCTCCGTATCTAAAACTTTATTATATTAGTATTTGCTACGAATACAAAGTCTGCATGTTTTTTTTTTACATTGTTTGTTTTTTTAATATGAGATTCACTTTTTTTTATATTGCTTGATTTTGTTAATATGAGATCTACTTTTTTTTTCCCGTGAGTTTGGAGATGGTGAGTTCCACTTTTTTTACTTTTTTTTTTTTAATATTGGTTGGTTTGTGTTTAATATGTGGGCCCACAATTAACGTTATAGTTTGTGCTCCGTATCTAAAACTTTATTATTAGTGTTTGCTACGAATACAAAGTCTGTACATTATTTTTTTAATATGAGATTCACTTTTTTTTTATATTGCTGGATTTTGTTAATATGGGGCCCAGTTATTTTTACCCGTGAGTTTGGAGATAGTGGGTTCCACTTTTTTTACTTTTTTTTTTTGATATTCAAAACACGATTAATATAACATTGTATTTTGTGCTCCGTATCTAAAACTTTATTATATTAGTGTTTGCTGCGAATACAAAGTCTGCACATTTTTTTTTACATTGTTTATTTTTTTAATATGGGATTTACTTTTTTTTTATATTGCTTGATTTTGTTAATATGGGGTCTACTTTTTTTTTTCTCTGTGAGTTTGGAGATTGTGGGTTCTACTTTTTTTACCTCTTTTTTTTTTTTTTTTTTTTTTAATATTGGTTGGTTTGTGTTTAATATGTGGGCCCACAATTTTTTTTTGGGCCCATAAACGGACGACGAAAAAGTGCCCTACTATGTTCAAAACACGATTAATATAACATTATAGTTTGTGCTCCGTATCTAAAACTTTATTATATTAGTGTTTGCTACGAATACAAAGTCTGCACGTTTTTTTTTTTACATTGTTTGTTTTTTTAATATGAGATTCACTTTTTTTTTATATTGCCTGATTTTGTTAATATAGGGTCCACTTTTTTTTTCCTCTGAGTTTGGAGATAGTGGGTTCCACTTTTTTTACTTTTTTTTTTAATGTTCAAAACACGATTAATATAACATTATAGTTTGTCCTCCGTCTATAAAACTTTATTATATTAGTGTTTGCTACGAATACAAAATCTGCACAGTTTTTTTTTTTTGACATTGTTTTTTTTTTAATATGGGATTCATTTTTTTTTATATTGCTTGATTTTGTTAATATGGGGTCCACTTTTTATTTTTTTATTTTTTTTAATATTGGTTGGTTTGTGTTTAATATGTAGGCACACAATTAACATTGTAGTTTGTGCTCCGTATCTAAAACTTTATTATATTAGTGTTTGCTACGAATACAAAGTCTGCACGTTTTTTTTTACATTGTTTATTTTTTTATTATAGGATTTACTTTTTTTTTATATTGCTTGATTTTGTTAATATGGGGTCTACTTTTGTTTTTCTCTGTGAGTTTGGAGATTGTGGGTTCTACTTTTTTTACCTCTTTTTTTTTTTTTTTTTTTTTAATATTGGTTGGTTTGTGTTTAATATGTGGGCCCACAATTTTTTTTTGGGCCCACAAACGGACGACGAAAAAGTGCCCTACTATGTTCAAAACACGATTAATATAACATTATAGTTTGTGCTCCGTATCTAAAACTTTATTATATTAGTGTTTGCTACGAATACAAAGTCTGCACGTTTTTTTTTTTACATTGTTTGTTTTTTTAATATGAGATTCACTTTTTTTTTATATTGCCTGATTTTGTTAATATGGGGTCCACTTTTTTTTTCCTCTGAGTTTGGAGATAGTGGGTTCCACTTTTTTTACTTTTTTTTTTAATGTTCAAAACACGATTAATATAACATTATAGTTTGTCCTCCGTCTATAAAACTTTATTATATTAGTGTTTGCTACGAATACAAAGTCTGCACAGTTTTTTTTTTTTGACATTGTTTTTTTTTTTTAATATGGGATTCACTTTTTTTTATATTGCTTGATTTTGTTAATATGGGGTCCACTTTTTATTTTTTTATTTTTTTTAATATTGGTTGGTTTGTGTTTAATATGTAGGCCACAATTAACATTGTAGTTTGTGCTCCGTATCTAAAACTTTATTATATTAGTGTTTGCTACGAATACAAAGTCTGCACGTTTTTTTTACATTGTTTGTTTTTTTAATATGGGATTCACTTTTTTTTTTATATTGCTTGATTTTGTTTATATGGGACCAACTTTTTTTCCCCGTGAGTTTGGAGATGGCGGGTTCCACCTTTTTTTACTTTTTTTTTAATGTTCAAAACACGATTAATATAACATTATAGTTTGTGCTCCGTATCTAAAAGTTTATTATATTAGTGTTTGCTACGAATACAAAGTCTGCACGTTTTTTTTTTTTTGACATTGCTTGTTTTTTTAATATGTGATTCACTTTTTTTTATATTGCTTGATTTGTTAATATGGGGTCCACTTTTTTTTCGTCCGTGAATTTGGAGATGGTGGGTTCTACTCTTTTTACTTCTTTTTTAATATTGGTTGGTTTGTGTTTAATATGGGGACCACACTTTTTTTTTTTAATATTAGATGGTTGATGTTTAATATGTGGGCTCACAATGTTTTTGGGTCCACAAACGGACGACGAAAAAGTGCATCATCCGATGCTTCTAATGTAGTAGTAATTTTTCTTGCCGTATCGAAAGAGCCGTTTTAATTCTTGTCCCCCGGTAAATCAAAGTTTTCTAGGAAAATATTTGTTTATTTAATTTGTAATCTACCCCTTTATAAATAAAATTAGGGAAAATAACACTCTATGGCATTTTGGGTAAAGTATTTATCCGAAATGGCCATAGTTTTTTTCTTACATTCTTAAGCCTTCATCCCATTTTTTTTTAAAAATTATTACCCGCGATAGCCACCTCCTCTTCCCCCCATATCAAACTCCATGATGCTATTTTTTCCTTCCAAATCTCTTTCTAATGTTGGTGTTTTTTTAAGGGTAAAGTGTGTATAAAACACATACACTATGTTACACTTTTAACACTGTATAAACACTGTATAACACTGCATAACACTGTAGAAATGTGTATAAACACCTCTTATACGTTATTATACATTTTTATACAAGGTTTATACATTGTCTACAGTAGGTGTATAAAGTTGTATATTGTTGTATAAAGTTGTACATTGTTGTATAATGATGTATATACAAGCTGCGACCATAATTTGTTGGGTCATAGGTTTGTAATTTAAAAATATGGCTACCCAAATGTAATTTTGTCTGCTAAATTGTACATTACTGAAATTTCGCCAAAAAATTAACAATAATAAAGTGTTAAAAGATATCCATAAAGGTGGTTGAGTTTATTCAGTGAGTGATTTCCCATATGAAAGACCTGAGATCGATTCCTCTCTCCAACAATCTTCTCAGTCTGAGTTCGTCACACAAGACTTGCCTAGTGCGATTTACATCTTATGTGTGGCTTGCAAACTATTACAATAGAAGCGGGTTTTTTTTACCAGAATGCACTCAAAAGAGTTTTGGCCGCTGGTTACTTAGTTTTTTTTTTTTTTTTTTTTTTTTTTTTTTTTTTTTTTTAAGTGTCAAAGATTTAGGTTAGTCTACGTTTTACTACTAGACTAGAAGGACCATATTGTTGCTTGACTTATAGACATTTTCCCAAAGTACCATTTCTTTCCATAGCATATTCGCAAATATATGCTTTCCTTTACTCTTAAGTTTTTTATTTTTATTTTTATTTTTACTTCTTCTTTTGTTTCTATGTTCAACGTGATGGAAAATGTGCATTTATGAGTAGATTCCAAGCAACAATGAGAAACTTCAGTCGTTGAACCAATTACGAAGAAAAAATAAAGACATATTAGAAGCATTTAGACTAAACAAGATATTATTCGTGGGATTTGCTAAGTAGTGTAAAAAAGGAAATGATTTAAAATAATTTACTGCCTCAAGAAATAAATATGCAAGTTCTTTTGTTTTCCTTTATTAGTGATTGTCCCTAATTAACATCTTAAATTAATATTTAAAAAGGTCAAACTTGTCCGTAAACTATGCATAATGAAGTATAGAAATACCTTCTTTTAGTAGCTGGGGTTAGATGTGCCATAGTCGTTACCAAAATGAGATAGATTTGTCTTATGTTCAAACAACAGAAGTAGGCTTGAGACTCGGTCATATCACGTGTCTCACAATTAAGTCATAAGTTTTTCAAACAGAGAATAATCTGCTCCTTTTGCATATAGTTTAAAGGATGTTGGATATTGGGTTATGGGTCGCACCAAATGGGCTGACCCGACCCGATGAAAAAGATAAGTTTACATGTCACTTCCCAGAGAAGTTACCATATGGTTACAGAAACTGCTCCTCTAAAATAGAGGCAAAAACTAAATGTGGATTTCTCCTTCTTTAATATTTTTAGAGAAGTTGCAGAAGACTTCTTCCAAAAAAATAGAGAAAAGTTTTCTCCGATTTTCTTCCAACAATACACACAAAAGAAGAAAGACATTTAGTTTGTGAATATTAGCTTTGTTTCCTAGTGATTCAAAGTTCGACTTGAGGCTATTCTTTTGGTGGCAAGATCAACAACTTCCGCTACAATTGAAAGGTACATAATTTGTTGACTTGCCTCGTTATGATTTATTCTAACATTGGTATCAAAGCCTAGGGTTTATTGTGTCCTCCTAATCTTTCTGAAAAATATTGCCGTAAAAGAAAATTATTGTTCCAATTTTATGTTCGGTTTGAAAGTGTAATCCGAGAATCACTGTGTGAGACGAGGATTTTGTTTTGTCTGATTATGACTTTAATTTTGGTATATCTTGTGGTTCAATTGTTGATAAGAATAGTCCAACTACTGTTGATTGCATTATGCCGGCATATTAGTTGATGTTTCGGACATTGTGACTATTATTTAATCTCAAGAGTACAAGAGTCAGAATCAATTTGTTTAAGAATATTTATCTTTTGGTTCTTCTTCTCAGAGGATTACAAAGTCAATTTTTCAGCCATGTTGCTTTCCGTTAACAGTGTATAAAAGGTCTGAATTAAAAAAAAAAAAAAAAAAAAAAAGGGCTTCAGGGATTTCCTCTTGAAGATATTAATGATTACTTTTAATCATATACTTTCAAAACCAATTAAACATTCTGGAAATTAATTTCTGTGTATCACACAATTAAAATTTTGGCATTAATCTTATACATTCAAAATCTACTTGTTTAAAGCTTTCCGTCGATATATTACTCATTAAAAACGAGTGAGTTATGATTTTTTTGAAGATAAGCCGAAAATTGTGCCAGTTTTTTTTTTTTTTTGAAAAACTGCATTCTGTAATTTAATTTCTGGAAATTGCTTGTTAAGAATTACAATGTGTGACATATATTTTCAAAATCTACTCGTTACAAGTATTCCGTTGATATATTACCCATTAAAAACGGATTTAAAACGAGTGAGTTATGAAGTGTTGAAGTTATGTTAAGTAAAATAAAACAACAAGTAATTTTTTTTAACCTCCTAATAGCCACGCCATTATATTGGTATATGATCCTTAAACGTATTTTTTGTCTTCTACGAGTAATGTGGCATGTGTTATCATATTGAATGGTATGTCCATTCTTATTGTTTTATTGTTCCCATTTCAGACATGGCCGGACAGGGACAAGCTCAAAGTACTCCAAGTGGGAGTTCCCGAAATCGAGTATGGAGACAATGTAGAAGAGTACGTCGTCATAGGACACATTTCCGTGGACGAGAAGTCATAAGGAATAATGTTCCGAGGGCGACGCAAAATCTACTAAGGGATCAAACGGCTATACGAAGGGAAGGAAAGAAGAAATTCAAAGAGTTTAAAGCTTTTAAGATGTCTCCTAATACTTCAGTGCATGAACATATTGAACTTTTTTGGTTGAAACGAGAAGAACTGGCTAATTTTATTGAAATCTCGGATTGGGAAGCTTTAGCAATTTTAGTAGATTCCCCCCGAGAGCGTTGGAGTGGTATTTTAGTTAATATTTATCATGATTCTTTCCAAGTCAACCTTTTGAGCTGTATGCTCAAGAACTTGAAGTCGAGTGGGAGATTATGAACTAGTAATTTGAATTGTAAATTTCCTTTCAATATATGGTTATGTTGTTTAACTTTCTTTTATATCTCGTTTATTTATTTATTTTAAATGGGTTGAGACTTAATTGAAATTTATTAAATAAAATTCACGCTAAGATTTATTTTTACCATTCTTGATTAAACGTTTAGACTGTAGATGATGATCAGAAACTTTGTGACCTTTCGATATTACACTAAATGTGAAGTTATTTATGCGAATTAATTTGCTTGAGTGTGAATATCACATGCATAAATTTGTAAAAGTAAATATTGATGAGTATAAACTTGCTTAATTGTCTCAATCAACAGATATGGTATCTAAGAGTATCATTGCAGATTTAAACAAAGGTGAAAAACTGAATGGCGAGAATTACGACATCTGGAGTCATAAAATGTGGTATGTACTAGAAGAGCAAGATGCTCTGGAAAGAACTAACCATGTTTTGGTTCACCCAGAAGAGGGTAACACTGCCAACACAGAAGAGATCTGAAAACTTACAATGCGTGAAAAAAGAAAGATTCTACTACACGTAGGATTATTGTGAGTTCTGTTGTTGATGATCTCATTCACGAATGTAAGGAATACCCTACTGCTCATGCTATGTGGACACACTTACGAGAGACATATGGGGGTACTATTGTGACCCGCCTTAGACAGTTGACTATCAAATTTGACACTTACAAGAAGCGTCATGATCACAATGTCAAACAACACCTTAGGGTGATGTTTAAAATGATTGCTCAACTTAAAAGTGTTGGTCATGTTCTCTCTGATGAGCAACAGGTTCAGGCAGTGATCCGGTCTCATCCCAATAGTTGGGAACACTTGAAGGTTAACTTAACCCATAATGATAGCATCAAAACTTTTTTTGATGTTGCCCGTCATGTCGAGCTTGAAGACGAGCCTCTTGGTGCTGCCAAAACTGTATATAATGCCTATGTGGCAGAATCAAGTGGCACAAAGTCTTATGGCTTCAAGCGCAAGAAGAATTGGAAAAATGACGGAAAAGGTAAGGATATCGGAGAATGACTCTACAAGAAAAGGAACAAGCCAAATCCCAAAAAGGGAAAATGATTTTTCAAAATGAAAGACAAGAGTGAGATGATATGCTACAACTGCCATGTTCCATGGCATTTTGCTCATGAGTGTCCCGAGCCGAAAAAGGTAGCATTTC
Organism: Lycium barbarum; assembly: GCF_019175385.1. Taxonomy (NCBI): domain Eukaryota; kingdom Viridiplantae; phylum Streptophyta; class Magnoliopsida; order Solanales; family Solanaceae; genus Lycium; species Lycium barbarum. The sequence continues at coordinate 116,012,836 of NC_083346.1, read as the reverse complement.
AAAACGCATCTTTAAGTGCTACATATGTTTCTAGCACAGTTTTACTAACTGGATCTTATCCTGTGTGGATTGTTGATTCAGGGGCCACCGACCATGTGAGTCGTGATCGAGAAGCGTTTGTGGAGTTTCGTCGAGCCTCACCTGGATCAAGGTGGATATATGTTGGAAATAATGCAAAGATTGAAGTAAAAGGGATAGGCACTTGCAAAATGGAGTTGTGTGGTGGCCGAACTTTGATGTTGCATGACGTCCAATACGCTCCAGAGGTCCGACGTAACTTAGTATTTATGTCTGTTCTTCTAGATCAAGGTTTCGATTTAAAGTTTAGTCTCAATGGTGTTATAATTACTCAAGACAATGTTTTTTATATAGTTTTGGACTTCGTTATGATGTTTTTATTGTTTTCGATTGTAATCCTTCAACTTATGACTATTATGTTAACCGTTGTGTAATAACATGTTATTCTAGTAATAGTGATGTTGGTGTCATTACATCGCATGCAAGATTAGGTCACATAGGGCGAGACCGGATAAATAGATTGGCAAAGGAAGGGCATTTAGGTCCTTTCTCCAAAATTGAAATGCCAACTTGTGAAAATTGTCTTGCCGGAAAAATTACACGTAAACCATTTGGGAAGGCTAAGAGAGCAGATTCCCCATTGCAATTAATCCAATTTGATATCTGTGGTCTAACGAATGTGATGGCAAGGTCTGATGCTTTGTATTTCATTACATTTATTGATGATTTCACACGCTTTGGTTATGTCTATTTGATTTCTCATAAATCTGAAGCACTTGAATGCTTTAGAAAATATATGAATGAAGTTGAGAATCAATTAGATAAAAGTATAGAGACTTTAAGAACCAATAGAGGCCGTGAATATTTATCAAAACGGTTTGAAGAATTATGTAATGAAAAAGGCATTACGAGACAGTTAACTACTCCTTACACACCTCAACAGAATGGTGTAGAAGAAAGGAGGAATAGAACATTATTGGACATGATAAAATCTATGATGGCGCAGGCAAATTTACCTATCTCCTTCTGGGGAGATGCGTTATTGACTGCAGCCTACATACTAAATAAAGTGTCTTCTAAATCAGTTACTTCCACTCTCTATGAGCTATGGACTGGTCATAAACTGAACTTGAATTATCTACGACTTTGGGGTTGTGCTGTATATGTAAATGATCATTTTGGTAAGTTTGGAAAACTGAGTCCAAAAGGGAAGAAATGTATCTTTATAAGATACTCAGAAGTCAGAACACTCCAAAGGTTATGTGTTCATTGGTGAATTAGAAGATACAAGTATAACTGAAATTGAATCACGAGATATCACATTTTTAGAAAATGATTTTCCCAAAAAGGACGAAATAAAAGAAGGAGAGCCTCTTTACGAAATGTTAAATTCAGGTGATCAGACAATGTCTTCAGAAATGTTTGATAGTCAAATAGATCAAGGATTGGTTCCTGGTCCAATTAGGAGTTTTGAATCCCAAAATCCTTTAGAGGAATCTGAATTTCAACTACGTAAGAGTACTATAAAAAGTGTACCTAAACGATCTTATGAGATTGAAGATTACGTTTTCCTGGTGTCTCCCACAGAATTGGATGAGCCTAATTCTGTGACTGAGGCTTTGACTAGTCCTGGAAAAGATGAATGGATGAAAGCGATGAAAACAGAATTGGAGTCCATGAGAACCAACAAAGTTCTGAATCTGGTTGACCTTCCTTCTGGACGTAGAGCTATTAGGAACAAATGGGTTCTCAAGGTTAAACGTAAAGCGGACAGGTCAATAGAAAGATTCAAGGCACGATTGGTCGCAAAAGGTTTACCCAACAAGCTGGAATAGATTATGAGGAAACCTTTTCACCAGTTGTGAAGTTTACCTCAATTCGGTTACTTTTGGCTATTGTTGCACGTGTGGATCTAGAGTTACACCAAATGGACGTGAAGACAACTTTTCTCAATGGAGAATTAAACGAGGAAATCTACATGGAACAACCTGTAGGTTTCATCGTTAAAGGCCAAGAAAAGAAAGTTTGCAAATTAAAACGATTTATTTATGGCCTGAAGCAGTCTTCAAGGCAATGGTATTTGAGATTTCACAAAGAGGTAATTTCATATGATTTCACCATATTCGATGAAGACCATTGCATCTATGTGAAGAAGTCCAATGGAATGTTTGCAATTCTTTCCCTTTACGTGGATGATATTTTGTTAGCCGGAAATAATTTGGAGTATGTGAAAAGTATCAAGTCATGGCTTTCAAAGTCATTCGAAATTGTGAAAACTATCAAGTCATGGCTTTCAAAGTCATTCGAAATGAAAGACATGGGTGAAGCAGACTATATATTGGGTGTTAAGATCCAAAGAGATCGTTCCAAGAAGGTTTTGAGTCTATCTCAAGAAACTTATATAAGGAAAATTTTGGAACGCTTCCGAATGAATAGTTGCAAACCCATGGATACTCCTATGGCAAGAGGTGAAACTTTAAGCCTTGAAATGTGTCCAGAGACTGGAAAAGAAAAAGAAGACATGTCTCGAGTTCCATATTCTAGTGCTGTCGGGATCTTGATGTAAGCTATGATGTGTACTCGTCCGGACATTTTTTATGTCGTAGGTCTGGTTAGAAGGTATCAGTCCAATCCTGGAAGAGATCATTGGAAAGCTGTGAAGAAGATCTTCCGGTATCTGAAAGGAACTGTTGATTATTCACTATGTTATAACGGAAATGATTTACACTTGAGAGGATACACAGATGCTGATTGGGGTGGTGACCGGAACGATAGAAAATCGACATCCGGTTATGCTTTCTTATTAATGGTGGTGCTATTTCATGGAAAAGTAAGAAACAAAATTGCACGGCTCTTTCAACTATGGAAACTGAGTTTGTGGCTTGTGCATCTGCAGTACAAGAAACTGTTTGGTTAAAAATATTATTTGAGCATTTAGGCGTAGCAAAGAATTTTTCAAGGACCAATGATTTTACATTGTGATAGGCAAGCGGCTATTGCATACACAAAGGATCCTAAGTATCACATCAAACCAAATACATTGACATCAAGTATAACTTTGTAAGAGAAACAGTAGCAAGTGGAGAAGTAACTTTACAATACATACCTACGCGAGAAATGATAGCTGATCCTTTTACGAAGGCAATATCTAGAGACCTGTTTGAGAAATATGTTATGGCTCTAGGTTTGCGCAGGATATGATTATATTTATGTATTATAAAATGACTTGGTTGTTACAATATTTTCATCAATATTTGACTCTTGAATTTGTGTTCATATCTTCTATGCATGTGATGATGTAATTTTATTGATAAAGTGTGTCGAACAAGTCGGGAGATTAGCTCTCTCACACGAGCAATCGCCTCTTACGTTGAGTAGCGTGAAGAGATAAGTTTCACCACCATGTTATGACTTGTTTTGAAACCCAGATATGAGTTTCTCTAAGAAGATGGATTTGAGGATCATTGAAGAGAGAAGCTCGGATTAGACATCCGGAGGTGTCTAGATCAAGATCTGTACGGTGTTGAATAAGTGAATGAATGACACACACACGCCATTAGAATGTGAGAACACTGTTGCACGTGTTTCATACCATGTGTGCTAAGCGACTAGTGGGTTAATGGAAGAATGGATCTCTGCTTCTTCATTGCTTGAGACCTCGAAAAGTTACATTAACTTTTCCATGGAATACCCTTTGACCTTTGACTGTTTCTTGAAGTTACAATCAGTGTTGCTACTTTAGCATGTTACTAATAGCCATGAGCGATTCGGCAATGCAGTGCATGTCTAGGAAAGCAGTTGATTTGGAACAGATAGATTCGAGTATAAAGGGAAGACAATAAAAATTATAAATTTAACTTGTATTCAAAGACCGGTCATTACACTTACCATAAGGGTGTCAAGTGTAATTGTGGATATAAAGTTAAACATGAACTCGAGTTCACCTCTTTTGAGGATGAGAGATCGGATAACTAGCTATTGAAGTAGTGAATGATGTCTGGGGTATTGCGAGTAATAAGATCCTCATGTTAGTAGTAAATTCTTTCCGCATGTGATTGAATTTCTACATCGAGCTTTTGTATAACCTTAATGGGTTTAAAAGTTTATAGCTCTTGATGCTCGCAGGTCGCACGAACTACTTGTCTGTATGAATTACGTGTGTTATTGACGGGTCTAGCCCATCATGTGCGAAGTGAGAGATGTTGGATATTGGGTTGTGGGTCGCACCAAATGGGCTGACCCGATCCTATGAAAGAGATAAGTTTAAACGTAACTTCCCAGAGAAGTTACCATATGGTTATAGAAACTGCTCCTCTAAAATAGAGGCAAAAACTAAACGTGGGTTTCTCCTTCTTAATATTTTTAGAGAAATGACACTTTTGCAACTTAACTTCTTCCAAAAAATAGAGAAAAGTTTTCTCCGATTTTCTTCCAACAATACACACAAAAGCAGAAAGACATTTAGTTTGTGAATATTAGCTTTGTTTTCTAGTGATTCAAAGTTCGATTTGGGGCGATTCTTTTGGTGGCAAGATCAACAACTTCCACTGCAATTGAAAGGTACACAATTTGTTAACTTGCTCCGTTATGATTTATTCTAACAAAGCCAAAATGCCCCTTCTCCACAATTTTAAAAATTTTCTTTCTCATTTCTCTCTCTCTCTCCCTGCCGCTATTAATTTAACCTCATTTAAAAAAAAATGGTTTTGTCAACTTTTTCTATAATCTACACGAGAAAATCGAGAAAAGGCCATAAATAGTCCCTTATCTATGGGAGTAGGTCTAAAATGGTCCCTTAACTATACACTTACCGGTTTTAGTCCTTTAACTATCCAAAAACTTATCAAATTTGGTCTCCGTCTTTTTTTTATACAAACAGTGTACAAACTCATAAACCTTCGTCAGATTAATCATTAAACCATTTCTCAGCCCTATATTTCTCTCTCCCTGATTCTTTTTCCTCAAGCTCTTCTTGTTTTAAAAAAAAAAAAAAATCTGGTAAAAATCGACAGAAAAAAAACCGACGGAAAGACCGACAAACTCTTCAATAATATTTTTAAATATTTTTTTAAGAAAACCGACGGACTGCGTCGATTATTTTTCGCACAAAAATGCGCGAAAAAATAGAATTATTTGTTATATTATTTTCTAAAAAAACTGATGGAGTCCGTCGTTTTTTTATTTTTATTTTTTATTTTTTTATAAAAAACCGACGGAGACGGAGTCCGTCGTTTTTTTATTTTTATTTTTTATTTTTTTATAAAAAACCGACGGAGACGGAGTCCGTCGGTTTTTAGAGTGAAAAAACAGTATAAATTAAATCAATGTAAGTATATGAACAAAAAATATCAGTGGTCTAGTGGTAAAGTCCTTTAATGCCAAGGAACATAGCCGGATTTGACTCCAAGTTCCTACATTTCATTCTTTAATTTAAAAAAAAAAAAAAACCGATGTGAGACCATCGGTTTTTAAATTATTTTTTTTAACAAAACCGACGGACTGGGTCGATTTTAACCGACGCAGTCCGTCGGTTACGAAACGTGAGAGAGAACTTGAGGAAAAAAGTTGAGGTTAAAGAATGAACTTGAGGAAAAAGAAGCAGGGAGAGAGAAATATAGGTTTGAGGAATGGTTTAACGATTAATCTCACGAAGATTTATGAATTTGTACGCTGTTTGTATAAAAAAAAATAGATGAAGACTAAATTTGATAAGTTTTTGAATAGTTAAAGGACTAAAATTAATAAGTATATAGTTAAGGGACCATTTTAGACCTACTCCTGTAAATAAGAGATTATTTATGACCTTTTCTCCGAGAAAATCATAAAAGCATGACATAAAGTCTAACAAAAGTATTGGAAGTGACACTGATTAAACAAATATTTTTTATTATTAAAAGTCTTAGAAATGGTTGCTAAATTGTTGTTGCTCCTGATTTTACGTTGTGGTCAATAAAGTTGTCCATAGCACTTATAGCACGCAATAAGATCGCAGATAGCTTATCAAAGCGTGAGCCTTGCACCCATCCACACGCTATAGCCCGCGTACCACAAAGAAAATTATTGAGACCAGTGCATGCCTTAAAAATAATCCATCCATGAACTTGTGTGTGCTTTTTGGCCTTTGGGTCAATTAATTTTGTGGTTCATTTTTTATTTAAATTATCGAAAAGATTTTTTTGGTTAAACAAGAAATTGAAGAATAAAATATGGAGTAAGAAATATTTATAGGGTTGTTCTTCTCTATCATTTATAAACATTAGACCATTCTTTTGTGATTGTTTTTACTCAATTATATTAAATGATATACTACTATATAGGTACGTCAATTTATTTAAATGAATATAATTCGGATATCAACTTATGTTTGGCTTGCCAATTTAAAAAATTATTTTATCAATATTATAAAAACTTGTGTTCGAAATTTTGGATAGATTTTCAAAAATAACTATAAATAAAACTTGAACTAGAGACCTCTAATTAAGATGGAAAAATATCACTCTCCTCAACTTTTGATGGCTGACCAAACAGGTTATACGTGTTCAAAGAAGGTCAAGTTTATAAATGTGGCATTACTCACTGATCAACGTGTTTCTTGATTTCTCCGTCATTTTTATATTTTTAGTTGAGATGAGATGAAACCACATGATTTTAGCTACGTTGTTCAGCAATTGCTGGTTCTTTGGTCTCATTAGTTTATTTCAACAGTCTCTAATTATTTGCCAGATGGCTCTCTAAACTTCACTTGTTTTTTAATATCCAGCTACAGCCTCTTAGGTGGCTCGTATTTTGTAGACAATAAATTAATCAGAAGGGTAATTGAAATTGTATAATGTCGCACTATATTCTATGTACTTTTTCAATTATATAATGTGTTTTGTTCAAGGGGACGGTAGATTTTGGGTTATTTGTTTTGTGATCCGATATTCATATTTATTGGTCTAACTAATTCGAATTCATGTAGGATTAAGTTCATTAACGTGGCGCTACAGAGAAAAAAAATTAAATTTTCAACTGATTTTTCGATTGAAATGCCATCAGAAATATGGAATTTGCAATGAAAGTCAGTCGAAACAACTCCGACAAACCAATTTTGAGGGAAATTATGCGAAATTTACGTTTTTAATTGTGTGAAAACCCTTATAATAAGAAATGTCTTCATTTCAGAACTCAAACGCGACCGAATAAGGATAGAAGATTTAATACTTTAGAACTTAATTGAAACTAAAATTTACACCCCCTGGTACACCATTATGGTGCAACAGAAAATGGTGTTGAGGCAAAAATAGATGATATGTTTTCATCAATTTAAACCTTGAGAACGGAGTTAATGGGTATTTATACTGATAAGATATCAATAGATATCTTATACCTATAAAATTAGTTGAAAAAATAGATGATATGTTTTCATCAATTTAAACCTTGAGAACGGAGTTAATGGGTATTTATACTGATAAGATATCAATAGATATCTTATACCTATAAAATTAGTTGAGATACATACAAACGGATTTCGCGATTATAAAAGAAAATAGTGCATATGTGTATGCTCATGGCTTAAACCTCAAACGCATAATATGCCATCTTTTTTGGATTCCACTCCCACTCCACAAAGCTAAAAAATATGCCACAAAGCTAAAAAAGTTTGACCCACCACTCCTTTGACTGATGGGAGCCAAATTAGATCAGTACAGTCTACCGTACCCGTTATGAAGTCTTTTTGCTTTTCTATTCTTCTTCATGAATCTAACACAAAAGCATTTTTTTTTTATTATTCCACAACACAAAAGCATATGCTAGTAATATTTCCTATACTAGAAAATTCAAAGGGACCACCCTTCCTTTATCCAAGTTTCAAGGGAGAAACACATTTCAAAATCTCATTACTCAATATTAGGATTTAGGGTTATTGGCAGATTAGCAAATTCTAATGAGTTGATTTAACAAATGACTTAAACAAAATATCAAATCTCAACTTGTCAAATCTTAATATCATTTTTTCCCCCGTATAATTTGTTTAGTCACCAAATAAATAAATAAAATTCGGTTGTTATTGCAATATCTAACATATAAAACAAACAAAATTGAACATATTTTAACAAGTTTCTCATGAATCAAGGTAAGTCTTGAAGCAACGGCAAAGTAATCTTCATGCGACATATGATCAGGAATTCGAACCATAAAAACAATCATTAATGCTTGCAATAAAGTAGATTATCTACGTCATATCCTTTAAAGTGCGACCGCTTGCACTAGGATAGATTGTGTACATCATATCTTTTGAAGTGCGACCTTTCCACGAAGCCTACTGAGCCGAGAGTCTATTGAAAACAACCCTTCTAACCCACAAAAGTTAAAAGTAAGGATTACATACATCCTACCTCACTTGTGAAATTTCACTGAGAATGTTGTTGTCGTCGTCTCATGAATCATGTTTTCATCTTTGCTAAATCTACTCAAGAACCATACCATGAATCATGTTTTTTCATCTTTGCTAAATCTACTCAAGAACCATACCAGTAAAGCAGAAAGACATAATCCAGATGCTCAAATAACAACTCACTACAAGCAGGACATGATGGTGCTCTCTAATTGTGATATATCCAACACAAATATATGCAGAAATTTTCTTTAAAGTCTCATATTATAACAGATAACTTCATTACATAGCAACTCCTCAACTCAACAAAACTTAAGGATAAAGCACCAATACATTATACATCCCTCTCTCCCTCAACCTTTTATAATCTAAAAACATAAAGGTGGGGAAAGCATGGACCTTTTACATAGCCGGAATAACTTTAATTTATTTTGTCTGATCATACTACATAGGAGATTCATTATCATAATTAAGATTCTTCCCCATAACACAGCAGCACAAATTTTATTTCTTCCTCAGTCTCTCTTTCCTTCTAACATTTTGGGGCTGTTGATCTTGATTGGTGTATATACAAGGAAAACTTTATCAAGATTTGTACTGCTAGTATTTATAGGATTAGTTAGAAACACCACTAATTAATCTTCTTCAGGTTCAATCAGCCATTGATCTTTTCACTCCTCCATTAATCACCCATGGGTGTCCTGCATTTACCAAATAACAATCAAAATCAGCTGAAACTCACAAAAGATCAAAGTAAAAATGAAGGCCAACTAAGAAAAGACCAAGTTGAAGAATCAAGAAACATTTTCATAGTTCCAGAATGAGATACCCTTTTTTTTTTTTTAAAGAATAAAAAGGTGGAACTTTAGCTCCAATACCACAAGAAGGTCTTAGTCCGAAACAAGTTAAGTTCAGCTATATGAATGCCCACTCGTCAATTAAACTTATTCCATATCATCATCATCATACTAAGGGCCTGTTTGTCCATGGATAATTTTCACTTTTTCCGGAATCATGTTTGGACACAGAATTGTTAGTAGCACAATTTTTCTAAAAACTCCAAATACCTGGTTTCACATTTTTTCATTCCAAGTCACTCACAAAAATTCAACAATTTCCCTAGCTGCTTTCATGTCCGAACACAACTCCAATTTCCACATACCATTTTTCAACTTTTCCCCAAATACTACATTTTCACAAACTTCACATTTTTTATGTCCAAACACCCACTAAAAATAAAAGTCAAAAAATAAAAAATTCAAAGAAAAGCTTCATCTTTTTAGCTCCATATATGTTCTATAATTTCCCTAACAACTACCAATTCAGATAAAACCTTCATATTTTTTTATATATATAGATGTAATTAGTTCATACCCAAAAAACAAAACAACATGAAAATCAGATAACTTTTAATTAAAAAAAAAAGGGGGTAAAAAAGAGAACTTACTCAGTACTTGTTCAGCTGAAAATCTTCTAGAAACATCCTTACATAACATCTTCCTCAACAAATCTTTAACTTCACTCGAAACAGACCTAAAATACCTAGTAGGAAATCTCAAATTTGCCCTCATAACAGCTTGAAATGTCTCAGTCGCATTTTCACCATAAAAAGGAACAACACCAGATATCATAATATACAAAATAACACCACAACTCCACACATCCACTTTCTCATTATACTCTTCCCCCATCAACACTTCTGGTGCCACGTAATACGGTGTCCCCACAACACCACTCATACTGGGCCCCACAATAAACTCACCCGACCCGAAATCACATAGCTTCAACGTACCCATCGAATCAAATAATATATTATCTGGCTTTATATCTCTGTGGGCCACACCCATATTATGACAGTAATTAACCGCGGTAACTAATTGGGTTAATATTAAAGCCGCTTCGGGTTCGGGTAAAGGCCCGTTGGAAACCCGTTCGTATAAATCGCTATTTGGGCAGTAATCAGTTACCATATGGAGATAATCGTCATTTTCGTAGAGTTTGTAGAGATTAAGGATGTTTGGATTACCGTTAAGGTGTTGAAGGATTTTGGGTTCTTTAATGAGACATTCACGGTCAGTGGAATCTTTAAGGATGTTTTTGTTGATGGATTTAACAGCAAAGGAATCTCCGGTTAACGGGCAGATACAACGGTAAACGGTACCGAATCTACCACGACCAATTTCTTCACAAATTTGGTAATCGTTTTTTAAGGTTTGGAACATACTTTTTGTGTTTTTTTTTTCCTAAGGATTTGTTTGGTTTTTTTGGCTAATGGGAATTGGGAAGAGGGTGTATTTATAAAGAGTAAAAAGGAGAGGGAGAGGGAGAGGGAGAGATTTAATAGGACAGCTAGTCATTTTATTTTATTGTTGGTAGTGTATACAACCTAATATTTAAGTTATATACATAATAATAAATAATACATTGACTGTTTAATATTTTTTAATTTAATTACTCTAATTTAATTAGAAGTGAATGCAAAATTTAAAATTTATTAGTTATGATAATCCCTCATCTGTCGTCCAATTTGAGTTGAATATCAATTTAATTTTTAATGAGTTCAATTAGATGGTTCAAAATAGATGGTGTTTGATGAGTCATGATTTAACAGACCAATATTTTCGTCGCTACTCGCCTGCAATCTTTTATTTATTCCGAAAAAAGAAAATAAAACATTTCTATATTTGAAATATCAAACTTTAAAGTTTTAAGTAAAGTTTTTATAACCTACACAAATATTATGGTAGACATAATTTTTTAAAGTTTAATCTGGACACAAGTATTATGATATTATTAAATTCATAAATCTAAAAAAAAAGAATTACTTAAATTTCATGCCAAACTATATCACGAGTGAAAATTTAAACTTTTACCTAATTTCTATTTAAATTCAAAGTGGGATGTGACAATGAGCAGAAGTTGAGTCATGACTGTGACACGACACGGGGAGTACTGCATGTCTCATTGGAACCACTTTAAAAATTGTTCCATTTTCATCAACGTTAAGTTCTACATATATTCATTTTATATCACACAATATTATTTAAAGAAATTTAAGGTTTATGTGAAGGAAGTTCTGTTATTGACTTGATGATAGTGTCAGCAATTAGGTCATCCTTTAATTCAGGTATAGTTTGTATGTTAACGGCAAGAAAGTGGACTTCCTTAATCCTTTGATTAAGAACAAAGAAAACGTAAATTAGGAAATTTGGACTTCCATTTTCTATGCAACATGGGATTTGCTGCTATATTTGTTGGTAGAAAAATCTATTCCCAACTTACATGCTTGTGCACTTAGGCAAGATTTTTGTTGGTAGAAAAATCTAGTAGTTGTTACATAACTAAACAATTATAGCTTATGAAAATTTTCCCAGAAAACTTTTGGGGTAAATATATAAGCTGACAGTTTCAATTTCTAATCCTAATCAGTTTCAACACTTAAAAGTGTTTTTCTACGATTGATGCTTATCAACTATTTTCAGTCTAGAAATTTACACAAATAAGATAATTTCTCGTCGCTTTTAACTTTTTTTTTCCGTTTAAAAAAATTAATGTTGTGCAAAAATATCCTCTATGCCAGAACTTGGAGTTCACTTCCTAGCGGATCACCAAAAAACTTATCTAGTCACAACTCATAGCGAATCATCAGGATTTAGTACAAAAATATGGTGGATCACCATTCACCAATTCACCAAGACTAATCTAGTGGATCGATATGATTGCCACAACCCTTGGCGAATCACTAAGATTTTAGTACAATGTCTCGTGACTTGAAACAAATTATTCGCAATTCCCGATGGATCATTAGAAGTTTTCAAAAAAAATTACCGACATGTTTTTGCATCAAAATTTATTCAAATTGGTCCAAATCAACTCTAAAGTACTCCAAATTGATATTCAACACTCTAATACCAATCTCAACCATATTCAGAATGGTTAAATTTAACCAAAACCTTCTTAAACCAATAGACTAGCTCACTCTGTCTAATACAATAATCAAGATCAACAACGGTGTCTTTCAAGTTTTTTAGTCCAACCAACCACAAATAAGTTGTGAGTCTTCTGTTTTTTTAACACATAAATATTATGAAGAAGATGGAGGAAAAGGAGAGAGGAGAAGGAGGTGAACAAATTTTGAAGGATATCTATATATATTTGTATCATTTTTTTCAACGGGGCCAAAAATTAAACATCGATTCTTAAGCAAGACACCCGATGAAGTTTCTTGTTTTCAATGAGCTAATCTAAACGGGTTCATACTATATACCTCCCCAATTGGACCATTGTTGAATCCTTGTTATATTTAGGCTTAATACCTAGATGGACCCTTAAACTTGACATGTTTTGTAAGATAGGCATATAAACTTATAAGGTGACCAGATAGACACTTAAACTTACTCAAAGTGTATTTTTCAAGTTTTTCAGTTGTTTTGAAAACAAAAACTATATTTTTCAAACACTCACAATTTTCATGGCCAAACAAGCCCTAAATATATCACAAAATCATTTTTTAAAAATGCAAAAATAAGGCAAACGCATATACATGAGACTATAAATGTGCACTTAAACCAATAAATACTCGCTAATCGCAATTTTGCAGCTTTCAATTAACTCGATTTTTTTTTACACTTGAATAATTAAAAAGTAATAACTTTAACCAATAAAAATCCTTAAAAAAAGAAATTTCAAATTAAGAAATTTCTAAGTTCAGTATTTCAAGTGTAAAAGAAATTTCAAATTAAGAAAACTGTAAAGCCGAGAAGAAAATCCTTAAAAAAAGAAATTTTTTAATTTGAAATTTCTTTTTTTTAAGGATTTTTATTGGTTAAAGTTATTGTTTTTTAATTATTCAAGTGTAAAAAAAAACCGAGTTAATTGAAAGCTGCAAAATTGCGATTAGCGAGTATTTATTAGTTTAAGTGCACATTTATAGTCTCATGTATATGCGTTTGCCTTATTTTTGCATTTTAAAAAAAATATTTTGTGATATATTTAGGGCTTGTTTGGCCATGAAAATTGTGAGTGTTTGAAAAATATAGTTTTTGTTTTCAAAACAACTGAAAAACTTGAAAAATACACTTTGAGTAAGTTTAAGTGTCTATCTGGTCACCTTATAAGTTTATATGCCTATCTTACAAAATATGTCAAGTTTAAGGGTCCATCTGGATATTAAGCCTTATATTTATTATCTGGAGATCTCATTAATATACATAGCTGTTCTGTGTACCAGTATTCTTGATTGTAGCTGTGTATGTTGGTTATTCTAAACGACCGAATGAACACATAAAATATTATAGAGAAAGCTTACGGAATACATAAAATACACATTTAAAAGATACTCTTTAAGAAAATTAATTAGAATAGTTAGTTTGAGGAGGACAAGTGTAGTTGGATATCAACAAAATTTGGAGTCAATTATTGGAGTGGCCAACAAACAATTCAAACTTTCCCATAAAAAAAAAAACAAATGAAAATCCCACACCTGCGAACTAAGTGTCACTTTAATTATTACTCTCTCTCCTTTTTAATCATGTATAAACAATTTTTTTTCTTCGAGGGTTCGGATGAACCCCTCGGCCATGTGGCTCCGCCTCTGTACATATACTTTCATTTTATATTTATTCCGTATTAAAATGATACACATATCCTCACATAATTGGTACCAATTACCAATCAACTAAACTATTTATCCAATAACATTAGATTGCACTTTTCTTAGGATACCAAGTATGAAATTTTATCACTAATGTTATCACTCCTTTTTTGTTTTAATAGAATCAGTGTAATCCATTTAGGTAGCTCACTCATTATTTTACATCATTATTGTCCTTCAGTTTACTTACTCTCTAACAAGGCTAATTTCGCAAGAGGGGAATGAAGGTTAAAGTAGCCCACACGTTGTTTTTTTTATCATTATATTTCTTTTTCCAGAATTGCGGGTTTTGAACCACAATCTATTTTGTTTACTAGGTTCTAAATAATTTTTTGTAGATATTAAAAAAAATATAACACAAATGTAAGGTTTAAGTCAAAATTTCTTGAGTTCTATCAAATTTTAAGATCATAAATATTAACAGTTTTTCCAAAAGTCTTATCCCATGAAAGGTCGCATTAAGTGGGCGAATACTGAACTGAGCCTGTTTGGCCTAGCGATTTTGAGGCCAAAAGCGTTTTTTTTTTAGAAAAAAAAAATACTTTTTTGGATACTTGAGGTGTTTGGACAATTTGTAAAACTGCTTTTAAGTAGAAGCAGAAGCAATTTTTTTGCTGTTGGGCTTGAAAAAAGCAGAAGCAGAAATTAATTTTCTTCAAGACAAAAATATCCCTACCATGAATACATATATATCAATTATATCCCTCATTAATCCATTAGGGTTGAAATCATTAAGAATCTTCGTGATGTATGAAGGATCCTACTTATTTTTGTGTTGAATTTTAATATGTGGAATGATCTTGAATTTATTTTGGTTGTATTTTTTTGGTATATTTAATCATCGTAATGATATTTATATTTAATATTTATTTATTTATGTATTATATTGATTAAAAAATTTAATATGTACTTTTAAATTTTAATTAGTTAAAAGTAAAAACCTAATTAAAGTCTTTCATAATAGCTATTTAAAATAATTTTTCTTTGTAAAATAATCTTGATAGTAAACATTTATTGATACTTGTCCTTCTTGTAATTTGACACTCAAAAGCACTTTTTTAAGAAGATAACAAACACAATCTGTTTATTAAAAGCAATCAAAATCACTTTTCAAATGAATTAACCAAACACAAACTGTTTCTCATAAAAAATATTTTTTTGAATGACACTTTTAAAAAAAAAAGTAATTCTCAAAATAAGCAGTTTTTAACATCTAGGCCAAACAGTATCAAAAAGTTAGTAGTCTTTTTAGAACTTGTAAGTCTGATTTTCAAACAAGTAAACTAAACTAAAGTTGGTGTCTTCAACTCCTCTAGAATCAACAGATTAAGCCCCCATTTGGCCATAAGAATTATTCACTTTATTCCGGAATCAGTGTTTGGCCATGAGAATTCCGAATACAACTTGAAGTTGTATTCCGGAATACCAAAAACTCAAAAAAAACTTGTTTTTCAAAAAAATTCACTTTTTTACAACTACATTTCACCACAAACTACAGTTTCAAAAACTATGGTCAACTCCAACTCCAAAATTCCAAAAAAAAGTGATTTTTTTTTTTGTTTGGTATATGTGGACAAACGGGGCCTAATAATGTGTAAATTGAAGAATGAATATTTGTTCTAATAATGAAATGTTGACGACAGTTAGTGGGCTACCAAAAGCCTCAAATCTTATACGTTTCTTCTGCATGAGCTTAATATATAAGGCATTGCTATTTGCCAGTCATATACATGAGCAAGAAGAGGAGTTACAATTTGCAAGGCATAAAATCTCAACCACACAACCCAAAATTATGAATTATCTTGATGGTCTTTCCAATAACTTAAAGCTCATTTACTCCTCAAGACAATTTATTCTTTTAGATGTAGTGGTACACATTTCAACCTTTGCAAACAAAAGTTGGATGATCTATTAGTGCAATTTTTTTATATCATCGGTATATATAAGTTAAATACAGTAATAATACAATTTTAAATGCACAAATTTTATACCATCTAACTAAATTGATCTATGTTAAGTTTAAAGTCCACAAATGCATTAAGTGAGGGACTTTAAAGGTGAAGAATGAATTGGGAAATGGAGGGAAATAAAAGTGGAGGGAAATGAAAGTTTGAAAAAATAACTTTTCAAATGAACACTTCTCCCACATTGGTGGTTGAAAGTGTTATGTGTGTGCTTATATTAAGCAACACATTCTCTAGCTCATAAAGGGTTGAGAAGAGGACCACCCCTCGCGCCGTTGTCGTCACTCGGCTTGGCTTCGGCTTGATTGATAATCTTCTTGGACCAAATTTATTTTATTTCCATTTTCGTTACTTAATATTTCCAATCCGGATATTAATTAATTCACGCGAAATTTAACTTAATTCATTAAATTCGCGGAATTATTTTTTTCCCAACGGAATTATTTTTTCCAACGGACATAACGATGACCAACAGTCATCTCCTTCACCGAACAGGCGCTTCCATACCTGTTTAGAACAAACAACAGGCTATAAATTTTCAGAGGCTTCGCCTCATTTTTCTACGCACTGAAAAACTGAAAACATTTTTGTTCTCTGAAAAACGCAAATTCATTTCCCCTCATACTGCATTCTTTTAAAAAAACCAAAAATCAGTAAGTGTCGTGTGATTACTACCATTCGTTGAGTTCGCTGAAATTCTGCAATTTCCATTGCTGGTATTGCAGAATAGAATTTCGTTCTATCCTGGGAAGAATTAATCCAAACCTTTGACAACTGTCAGGGGATTAAATTCTTTAAGGAAATACAGTTTCTGTGGGCTCGAAATAAATACACTGTTCTTTACTTTATAACCAGATTACAAGTTTGATTAACGGGAATCACAATCTATAACAAGGAAACTGCATGTAGCAAAACTAATTTGATAATTTGAAAAATAGAATAGATAACTTGCTATAAATATTAAACTACATCAAGTAATATAAAATCTATTTATACACTCCACATAAATAACTTAAATTTCTTATTATGATGGTTCTGTCACCCATTACGTTTATGGTTTATCTGGCGATTTTGTCGCACAAATGGATACAAAATTAGCAAAACTTTGGTTTCATTTAAGGCCATTATTAATTTCAATTATCAATACTAAGACCACAGATTTGTAATCTAGCCCATAGTATTTCACTAACATCTTCATGAATAAATTTAATCATTTGCATTTTTAATTAGTACTTATAGAGTGCCAAATGTGCCATCAAATGCCAATAATGTGGGGTGACTCAACTTTCACACTCCATACTTCTTTTTTGGTAGAAATTGATAGTATTATATTTATATACTATGGAAAAGGGTCAAATATACCCTGCTACTATCAGAAAAGGGTTAAATATACCCCTCGTTATCCTTTAGGTCCAAATATACCCTTCGTTATACTTTTTTTTTTTAAACTGGTAACTATTATGTTTTTATACTCTAGGACCATGCTTTTGAAAAAATTACTTTGACAAATTTCCATGTTTATAGCAGGCTCTGACAAGGAGTATTATATCTATAGACCAATGAGTCACTAGTACTATTAGCTACTTTGGCATGTTTTCATGTTTCCATGGTAAAGATGTGGCAAGTTTGTATTTTTAGAAAGGTAATAACTTATCAAAGTATGACAAGCTTTTGTGGCAATATTCAGTTTTCTATTTCAGATGAGTTTGGTTTTAGATAGTGACTACAATGTATTTTAAAAAACCGACAAAAACCAATAAAAACAGACAAAAACTGAATAGTAAAAATCGATATAGTTTGGTTTGGTTTGGTTAGACAATTTGAATAACCGGCTTAATTGGTTTGGTTATTTTTTAAATAAAAACCGAACCGTAAGCACCCCTAGTTATGGTAATTCCTCACTTGTCCTCGCATTTGGATTGCATATAAGTCCAACTTTTATATGAGCTGAATTAACCGAATTTAAATGGGTAGAGTTAATAAATTAACAAGCCAACCCACCCAAATTTAACCGGGCTCGTGAATTATGATTGCATCACCTAATTTTCTCATTCCTACGTGCTCCCTATTTTTTATCAGTCCGTCTAAAAGAAAATAAGACATTTCTATACTTGAAATATCGAACTATAGACTCTTAATGTAAAGTTTTTTATACAACACATACGAATATTATGACATGCCATACATTTTTATATTTTTATCGTCATGCGAATAGTATGATATAATTGAATTCATAAATTTTTAAAAATATATATCCCAAACCAAACTATATCACGAGTAAAAAGTAAATTACACCAAAAATATAAATTACTCGTAGGTAGGCCGGTTACAGTTGAGTCATGAGTCATGACTGTGACACGACACGCATGATTGGTCGAACCACTTTAAAAATTGTTCGATTTTCATCAACGTTAAGTTCTACGTATATTAATTTTATATAACACAAAATATTAAATTAAGAAATTTAAGGTTTATGTGAACGAAAGTTTGGTTAATTGACTTGATAGTATAAGCTGTTAGGTCGTATCAGGTGTAGTTTGTTTGTATGTTAACAGCAAGAAAGTGGATATTCATTTGGAATATTTAGGGTATCTTTCAATTAATTTTGGGTTCATGTGCATGTTTAGTAAGTGCTAAAAGTATGATAAGTTTTGATCACCCAAAAGCTATTGTTGACACTTTATGATTTTTCAGCTTATAATTACGTTTAGTTTGATCAATTTTTTATTATTATTTTATCCTCAATATATTTTCTGATTCTCAAAATATTGTTCCAGAAACAAAACCTAATACTATTTCTCTATTCCATTGTCGTTTTTCGTTCTTCTCCACGTATAGATACCTTATAGCTAGTTTAGAATATTTGTAAATAGCTTTATAAGGACAACTTCAGTTTAACAAAAAACTACTTATCAGCACTTGTGACCAAACACTTTTCGGTAGTTGATGCTCATCAGCTATTTTCAATCGAGAGATTTATGCAATAGGATTCTTTCTCGCCGCTATTTAATTGTTGATCTCAATTGAAAGAGTTTTACAAAAACATCCTCCGCATCACAAGTTGGAATTCAATTCTTGGCAGATCACTAGAAGATTTTCGTTATCACAACTCATGACGAATCACCATGATTTAGAACAAAATATCATGACGGATCACTACTCACCAAGAGTTTTGATGATAATGGGCTCTCACAAGTCTTCGCGAACACTATGATTTTAGTACATATTGCGTTGTAAATTTCGAACAAATTGTTCATAAATTATGACGATCACCAAGTTTTTTATGAATAGGCTGGCCACAAATTGTATTTTCAAACAAATTGCTCATAATTCATGGCAGATCACCAAAAGTCTCGCTTTGAGAGATTCATCATCACGTTTTTGCATCAAATTGGTCCAAATCAACTCCATAACACTTCATATTTGGTATTCAACATTCTAATACCAATCTCAATAGTTGACAATGGTTAGATTCAACCTAGGCCTCCAAATACTAATAGACTCACTTTGTCTATTTCAACAATCAAGATCAACAAAACTAAATAATTAATGATATTTTCTATGTTTTTCAACCCAACCAACCACAAATAAGTCACGAGTCTTCTATTTTCTACAGACATATGAAGAAGATGGAGAAGAAGGAGGGAGGAGGAGCACAAATTCGGACGGATATTTATATTGACATTACTTTTTTAATGGTATTAAAAGTTGAACACCGATTCTTAAAAAAACAACTCGATAAAAAAAAATTCAATGAGTTGATCTAAACTGTTTGATACTAAATACCTTTCCTATTGGACCTTTATTGTTGAATCAGTTGGAAAATATTATCCGAGACACAAAAATATATGAAGAAGGACACAAAGATGAAGGTTTGACAATATGAATAATGAACACAGGATTGAGGCTTGAAACACGTGTGAAACGCTTTCCTAAAAATGATATTTGCTCCCTCTCCTCTATCATGGGATTGTGCGCAAATAGTTTTAGTGGATATGACAAGCCTATGAATTACTGCACTAAGCAAATAGTGAAGAAATTTATTGGAAAGCAAGAACTTAGAACTTGATGTTTTTGGAATAGGAGAAGAAAGTTACTTTAAAGAGAAAAGAAAGATACTCTTCATATAGATCTCTTCTCTCTACCCCACTTTCCCAAAATTCAGTTAACAACGACTATTTTCTACTGACCAACGGCTAATATCTTACCGGTAATGATTAGAAGGTTGGCTGGTGGCCGAAAAAATTAATCGACAACGACTAACATCTGAATTCTCTACCACTATGAACACCGCTACTAGCCGAAATGGAACCCCCTTTCAAAAACCCCCTGATCCAAGAACGGTACCGAAAAACCCAAAGACGGCAAAAAATCCATCTAATCTAGATCAAACTAATCCAACAGTGGGAAAAGGGTGACATCTTATGCAAAGGCCCTGAATCCCAAAGCATCAACGAGCAACAAAAGAAAAGTGAAACTTTAACCAAGACACCATGAAGTGGTGGAAGGGAAGACGGTGGTGATCTTTACTAAAGAAGAACACGATCTTCTTGCTGAAACATGCAAATGGACAATGGTCGGTATTTTCTCTAAAACCTGACCTCCTATTGAGAAAGTTAAAGCTGAGTTTAATAAGCTAATCCCTCTTAAAGGAGAGGCTAGAATTGGGGTGAAAGACCTTAAACATGTTTTCATAGATGTAGAAAATGAGGAGGACTTTCACACTGTTTACTCAATGAATGATCTCCTTTTTTATGAGAGATAACTGTATGAAAATTCAGAAGTAGTCTCCTAAGTTCAGAGTGGCTGAGGAAACGACGCTAGAATCGGTATGGATTAACCTCCTTGAATTACCATGGCATTATTACAAATGGGATGCTTTGTGCAGAATTGTTGAACCCATAGGCAACCCCATAGTTATGGACAAAGACACAGACACCAAAACTCGACCTTCCACAGCTAAACTAAGAGTGGAGATTGATTTAACCAAGCCCTTGATCAATGAGGTGAATGTCGAAATAAGGAATCCCAATGGGGAACTAGATATATTTGTGCAAACGATTGATTATGAATCGATCCCCCTCTTTTGTTTCCATTGTAAGGTACAAGGGCATTGTAATGACAATTGTAGAGTACTCAACCCGTAATTGGCTAACAATAAAAGTATTCTAGAGAAGGAAATTAGCAAACAAAGTAACAATTCTGGCCAACAAAGACAGCAAAATAATGGAAGCAACACCAGGTGGAACAATAACTCCCAATAAGGGAAAGACACCAAAAGCCAAAGAGGGAACAATCTAGGCTCCAAAGATGCTCGTAATCATGATCAGAAATTTGTTGTAAAAACTCCCTCAAATGGAAATGAATGGAACCAGATGGACAGAAGAAAGGGAAGAGGGGCAAACAACAACAACAGAGGAAGCAAACAAACCTGGAATCAGGTTGGTCCAAATACTTATGAGGCAAGCTCCAATAATAAATTCAATCAATTACAAAAATATGAAGAAAAAGAGGAAAGTAACCCAAGAAAACCTATGGCAAGCACATGGCATCAAGGGGCCCCTTATGAACAAGGACAACAAAGTTCAAAGCAAATCAAAGAAATATAGCACGAGAAGAAAAGATGAAAAACAAATCAAATCAGTATACTGGAAAGATGAATATAAAGACCAGTAGGAGCAATAGAAATTTGACTCCTACCCCTCTAAAGAATGCTGATGCCCAAATGCAAAATGAGGTGGTTAAACTGGTTACTTCTAATCCCGAAGAAATTGAAAAGTTAGCCCAAAAACAAAGAAAATTCAAGGGGACTTTCACCATACCCAAAGGAGTGTTACTTGAATGGGAGATACAGCATACCCTTCCTAATGGGGAAACACTAACCATTAAAGGAAATGCACCTCTTGAATGGCCTTAGATAGATGTCCAAAAAATCTTGAAAGCTTCAGCTGATAGACCAAATAAGATGGGGCTATAAGAACTGGATCCAGGTATCAGGGAGCAACAACATTTATTGGGCTTATCAAGTGAGATCAATACTGCCATTGACCCTGATCCACCAGATGATGACAGGGGTTCTATAGGTACAGACACTGAAATGTTCATGTAGTGTGTAAAAGAATAGGATAACTTATCATCTAAATCACATGATGAAGTTATCAGAATGCAAAGATATGATGATGGCATTTATGAAGAACCCAGAATAGTTCAGCAAACCATTACTTACTACAATAACCTATCTCCAAGAAATAGCCACAATACAGGAAGAATCTTTGTCCATCGAAAAGAGGATACAAATACTCAGGTCAATGATCAAATACCTTCTCTAGCTAATGTTTCCAATGATTAACATCATATCATGGATCATTAAAGGAATAGGATCTCAAGGATCCTTAGAAAGACTCAATCTTATGCTTCAACAATTATAAATACCTTTGATGTGCCTCCAAGAACCCATGATAGACAATAGAAAATTGGATAAATATAGGTGGAAAATGGGGATACATCATGCTCATAGCAATTGTTCAAACAAAATCGGGATCTTTTGAAAGGATGACATCCAAGTTGATATTATTCAAGACAAAGAGTAATATGTACTCATTAGAGTTAATAATAACATTGATCCTGCCTTTCTCCTAACAGTGGCTTATGCTAAAAACACAGAAGTGCAAAGGGAAGATTTATGGTCTGAACTTAGGAACATTGCCAATAACTTTTCAGAACCCTGGGGGGCAGTAGGAGACTTCAATGTCATTTGCTCTTAGGAAGAAAAAATTGGAGGAAGGAACCATAGGATGGAAGAAAGTTTTGACTTCACCAATTGCCTAAATGACTATGGGCTCCAAGATGCTGGTTTTTCAGGATCCAATTAGATATGGAGTGATAGCAGGGATCCACCATTCACCATATGGAAAAGGTAGGATAGATTAACTTACAATTTATGCTGGTTTGATACTTTTAGTGACTCCACAGTTACTCAGTTATCTAGAGCTTGCTCAGATCCTGCCCCCCTTTTGCTCAAGCTAAATAATGAAATGCCCCAATTCATTAAGTACTTTAGATTCCTCAACTTCTGGACAGAACATGATAAGTATGATAGGTTGTTTCTAAAGTTTGGGAAGAAGAGGTATATGGAAATCCTTGGTATGTTCTTCATCAAAAACTGGAAAAAAAAACTAGTAAAGCTCTTAGCTCTTGGTCCAGAAAAACCTATAGTGACATTTATGAGGAACCAAAGAGATTGGAACTTCACATGAAGACTCTAGAGGAAAACAGCTTGAATAACAACTCTAAAGAAAACAGATGTGAACTGTCTAGATGTAGAGCTCAATTTACTTGATACCTGAAGATTCAAGACTCCATGCTTAGACAAAAAGCAAGGGATAAATGGCTTGAGGAATATGACTCAAACACTTCTTATTTCCATAATGTAATCAAGGACAGAAGGAACATGCTCTCTATTAGTAAAATTATAGATGAAAATGAGCAGTGGTTAGAAGGGAAAGAGGCTATAACAGAAGGAGCTGTCAGGTACTATCAGAAAATGTTTACTCAAGACATTTCCTATAGAAATTTTGAAGTATTAAACTGCCTTCAGAACTGCATTACTGAAAAAGACAATACTATGTTGAATGCTATGCCAACTCTATAAGAGATCAAAAAGTGTGTATTTTCCCTGGATCCTGACAGTGCACCTGGTCCTGATGGACTAAGTGGCATGTTCTATCAAAAATCTTGGCACATTATTGCAAATGATCTTCACAGAGCTGTTATATCCTTCTTTTCAGGAGCCACTCTTCCCAAATTCTACACACACACACCTGTTTGGTCCTGATTCCTAAAATTGATCAACCTCAATGTTTTTCTGACATGAGGCCTATTATCCTTTATAATGTATCCAGTAAAATCATCTCAAAAATTCTTAATACCAGACTTTCTAGCATCCTCCCAAGAATCATTTCAAAAAACCAAAGTGGCTTTGTAAAAGGGAGGTCTATTTCTGAAAATATTTTGCTGGCTCAAAAGGTCATTAGTGGTATCAACAAGCCCAATAGAGGAGGGAATGTTTTCATGAAGCTAGACATGACCAAAGCATATGACAGAGTGTCTTGGAATTTCTTGTGTATTGTGCTGCAGAAACTTGGATTTACTCGGAACTGGATTGAGCTTATTAGAAACTACCTTTCTAATAATTGGTATTCAGTGCTTATCAATGGAAGTAGAAATGGCTTCTTCAAGTCTACTAGGGGCCTGAGACAAGGGGATCCCCTCTCCTATTCCTTATTCATTCTAAGTGCTGAACTGTTAGCTCAAATGCTAAATGATTTACCAGGAATACCAGGGTATAAAGGATTCTGGATGAATACTACTGGCCCCCATATCAACCATCTAACTTTTGCAGATGATACCATCTTATTCTGCAATGGGAGAAACAAACCTTGACAAATATTCATGAACACTTTGACTAAATATGAAGAAGTGTCAGGACAACTTATTAACAAATCCAAAAGTTGTTTTGCCATGGGAGATAAGACCAGCCTTATTGCTATCAATAGAGTCAAGTTGATCACTAGAATGAGATATCCTAAACTTTCTATGAAGTATCTAGGATGCCTACTATTCATAGGAAGAAAGCTAAATGATCACTTTACTGATTTTGTGGACAAGGTGGTCAATAGAATAAAAGGATGGCATATAAAGTTCCTATCTACTGGTGGAAGGGCTACCTTGATCAGACATGTCCTCCTTGCCATGCCTATTCACATTCTCACTGCTATTAGTCTAACCAAAGGAACTCTTGAGCTCATTGAAAAATACATCAATAGGCTCTTCTGGTCTAGGCATGATAATGGGGGCAAACATCACTGGACAACATGGCATAATCTTTGTTTTCCTTATAAATAAGGTGGGGCTAACTTTAGAAGACTGCAAGACACTTGTCATGCTTTCAAGGTGAAACAGTGGTGGACTCTTGGAACTACCAACTCTCTTTGGAGTCATTACATGAGAGCCAAATATTTTGACAACCAGCACCCTAATTCTATCAACTGGAAAAGGGGGGACTCCAAAATTTGGAAAGAGTTATGCAGAGTAAGAACTAATGTTGAGAAGAATATCTACTAGAAAGTTGGGAAAGGAAATGTTTCCTTTTGGTTTGACAATTGGACAGGCATAGGACCTCTAAACCAGCTGGTTAATGTGGAACCTTTCTATAGCAATATCAAAGTTAATATGGTTCTAAGAAGAAGCTGTTGGGACTGGAGCTACTTACATATTCAACCACCATTGGAAGTTCAGACCTTCATTAATAGCCTAAATCTAGCTCTAACCAATGATGCTGATGATAAAACCATTTGGACCTTAACTCCAACTGGAAATTTTTCAGTCAGCTCTGCATGGGATAACATAAGACAAAAGAGAACCTATAATGACATGCTTAATAGAGTTTGGCATAACAGTATCCCTTTCAAGATGTCTTTTCTAACTTGGAGAGCTTTACAAGGCAGACTCTCTACTGATGACAGAATTGCAAGATTTGGCATTGAAATAGATCCTAGTTGCTATTGCTGTGATGATGGGCACAATAGTAACACTTTGGAGAGTGTGGACCACCTATTTTCTTATAGTGATCATGCCAGGAAACATGGCTAAAGCATCAGCACTCTTATTTGGATTGCAGTAGTGTGCTAGAAATTGACTAACATCAACATGGGGAGAGACTAACTCTTTACATTTGGCTAACTGCATAAATAGAGAATGGAGACCACCTTGGAAGATTGAGAAAGAAGTCCAAGAAATTCAGAAGCTAGTTAAAAGGTATGGATTCAACATTAGTCATTGCTCCAGAGAAGCAAACAGACCAGCTGATAAATTAGCTTGTCTCAACCATAGTGCTAATGGAATCCAAACTTTCAACTCCTTTTCTGAGCTCCCCAGAACAGTCAGAGGTTTAATAAATATGGACAGATGAAACATGCCAAGCTTTAGAATCAAACCTGTCAAGGCCTATCTTTTTGCCTTTGATCCTCCTTGAGTGGAATGATCCATCTTGTTGTAGTTAGACTAGTACGATCTAACTATAACCAAATCTTTTGGTGATTAACTATAGAAGTTAACCTTCATAGATAGTCTCTTCGCAATGATCATGTAAAAAGTTTGGGATGCCAGACTCATTATGTACTTATTTTGCTTATCATTATCAATGGAGGCAGTTAAAATTAAAAAAAAAAAATACTCTTCATATAGAAAGAAAAAAAACTACTCTGTAAAAGTTACGTTGGAAAGAATAAGAAGTTGACTTTAAATATAACTGGTGGTAACCAAAGAATGAAATGACACACCCTTTCATTTAAGAGACACCTCTTTATTTAAAATACTTATTAGTATTAATTTTATTTAAATAAAATTCCAACAATCCCCACTTGTCTAAATATAAATTACGACACAAAGATCAAGTTATGTTCACGCATAGAGTAATGTGTCTTTTGATTTGAACACTACCTTAGTACAATGTCACAAGACAAAATCGAAATCCCATGTAGCATAATAGCTTTGAACATTTTATTCCTTGTGATAACATCGGTGACATTATACACATAAACATTTCATTCCTGTTTTCCACTCAAACATGCTTAGCACTTTTATGGTCATGTGCTATCCAAAATTTATGAACATCAATGAGAATAACTCCACTTCTCAATCAAAACAGGACACTTCTATGTTCATATAGGTAAAGTTCTTTCAGTGTCTTTTTCACATTTGAGACACTTGTTCCTTGAACTGAACCTCATTAAGAGTATAAGAACTCAACCCTCTAATCTGTGACACCAATACTAGTATATCTCTTAATTTAGTACTGAAACATCCACGTATCAATAACTTGTTGTTATCCTTTGAACCCATAACTATTGATTTAATAGTATCGGGTAGGGTTGCCATTATTGATGGCTCTAATAAGGAGTTTTAATTTAATCAACTCGAGGTTGGTTTTTCACCAACTCCCTTATAAGTGTTTTAGTAATTGAATCACCAAAATTACTTTGTATTTTTTTTTTAACCACAAATATGAGAGAAATAATTCCCTCTTGAATTAACTTGCTCACATAATCATGTCGAAGATTTATCTGATTGATTTCACTTAGTATACTTATATACTCGAGTTAAAGTGGCTTGACTATCACAAAGTTGAGCTCACACTTTGCAAAATCATGGAATTTCTAAAAAAAAAATACCCTTCAACGGTTCAACCACTCAACTCCTTATGCAAACATGTCTTTGTTTCTTGAAATTTAAGAAATTAAGCCTCCTCCAGAAGTAAACATCCAACCTTTTGTGGATTTGTTTCTCGCTAACTCGATAACCAACTTGTATTGGTATATCCTTACAAAATGGTATGAAACTTAGAATTTCTCAAATCTTTAAAAAGAAAATCAAGAACTCGGCTATTAATAGCCCTTCCAATCGCGCTTGCCTACACAAGGTAAGCCACAATTCTTCCATTAACTCGATCCAGGATCAAATAGGGTATTGACCTCTTTATGTTTAAGTGTCTAAATTTATTTATCACTTTCTCAATGTAAGAGTAACTCAATACATAACCCCCACTATTTTATTTAATCCTGATACCCAAAATGATACTAATTTATCCGTGATCATTCACTTTGAAAGGAAGATAGAAACCTCTTCGTTCCCATTATGTTCTTCATATCATTGTTTGTAATAACA
The DNA here is from genome assembly GCF_019175385.1 of Lycium barbarum. Taxonomy (NCBI): domain Eukaryota; kingdom Viridiplantae; phylum Streptophyta; class Magnoliopsida; order Solanales; family Solanaceae; genus Lycium; species Lycium barbarum. Next base: position 115,985,100 of record NC_083346.1, on the reverse strand, counting down.
TATCCACAAATTAACTAGCATAAAATAATACTTTTCATAAAAAGTCACAACCTTTAAGTATTCATGAAAGAACAAAACTTTTCCCCTTTGAAGGCATAAAAATAATCTTTTAATGTTGACTTCTAATTATAAGCCAAATATCCCCATATTTTTATCATATCAAGTGCTTTTTCATATCACATATAGAGAAAACTTACATCACTAACTCATGTTTTCTATATCTCAAATTCTTATAACAACTTTCAAGTATGACATGTCCTTGTAAACAATATAATATTTCATCGCATCCTACAACTTGAAAGTGAACTCCACATATGATCTTTATGCGAGAGTAATAAATCACGATTAAATCAAAGATGTTATTTCTAAACACAAAAAATATGTATTTCAAAATCATTTGTTATCTACTCTAACATTATGAAATTGATTAATAAATTATAAGTTAAAGTGAGTGAAAATAGAACCCCTTTTTAATGTCGTTTCAGTCTCTCCCATCAGTGCCTTAACGCAGCAAAATCATTGCCAAATTGTTGGGTATTGTTCCCTCACAAATGAAATTATTGGAATATTGAGAATGAGCATAAGGAAACAGCATTCACACAAAAGAGTCGCACAATATCATTCGTAGTAGGAATTTCACCATTCCTTCTTTCTTTCACAAACAATATTGGAGTATCTTAATTTATTGGGCCCAACCTTTTTATGCAACAATGTATTTTAATTTGGACTCCTCCTTGAAACAAATGACAGGAGGATTTAATTTCCCACTCTCACTTGGACATTTTGGCCAATAAGCACTAAGGAAAACCAAAAAGTGAAACACCACCAAACCTTATACCTCGAAACAAAACAAATCACCACAAGTGATTACCACTAATTCTTCTAAACCAATGAGAAAATTTCGACACTCATATAATACTTTGCCTATTGGAATACGACTGCCGTCAAACGCAGCATCCACACTTTTCTTATCTCAACCATATATCATACGTTTCTAGAAGATTGACAACGTATTCTTCATTACAAATATCGTTTTTAGATTGTTGGAAAATATTATCTGAGAACACAAAAAATATATGAAGAAGAACACAAAGATGAAGGTTTGACAATATGAACAATGACTACAGGATTGACGCTTGAAACACGTGCGAAACGCTTTCCTAAAAACAATATTTGCTCTCTTTCCTCTATGAGATTGCTATGCGATTGTGCGCAAATAGTTTTAGTGGATATGATAAGCTTATGAATTACTGCACCAAGCAAATAGTAAAGAAATTCTATTGAAAAGCACGAACTTAGAACCTAATCTTTTTGGAATAGGAGAAGAAAGTTACTTTGAAGAGAAAAGAAAGATACTCTTCATAGAGAAAGAAAAAATTACTCTGTAAAAGTTACGTTAGAAAGAAATATAATTGGTGGTAACCAAGAAAGAAATATAATTGGTAGTAACCAAAGAATGAAAGGACACACCCTTTTATTTCAAAGACACCTCTTTACTTAAAATACTTATTAGGATTAATTTTATTTAAACAAAATTCCAACAGAATCCTTATTATATTTGCAATTTGGAGATCTCATTAATAAGCAGTTCTAAGTACTATTATTCTTGATTATAGGTGTGTGAATTATTCTAAACGACAGAATAAAAACATAAAAATTAGTGAGAAAGCTCATGGAATACATAAAATACACATTGAAAAGATAGTACTCTTTAATAAAATTAGAATAGTTTGAGGAAGATAAGCGTACGTAGTTGGATAACAACAAAATATGGATTCAATTATTGGAGAGGGCAACAAACAGTTCAAACTTTCTCATCAAGAAAGCCAAATGAAAATCCCACACCTGCGAACTGATCATGTCAGTTTAATTATTGCTCTCTTTTTTTCACTTTCCTTTGGTTTAGTATTTAAACGTGATTATTATTGTTATTGTCTTTTATTTGGGGTGATCGTAAGACTTGAGCTGAGAAAAAAAGAGAGAGAAAAAATAAGATTCGTCGAAATTATGTGTGTATATATATATATATATTAAAAAAATTATTAAATATGTAAAATAATTGGATTTAGAACCTAATTAATAGCATTTGAGATCGTAATCCTAGAATCCGAAACGCATAAAGCTCAAATCTTGAATCGGCCACCTCTACTTAATAACAAGTTTTTTAGTCACACAAATATTATAGCATATTAAATAGAGTCCAGAGCCAAAATGGCTTATTTATACAGCCATTAGACAAAAATAGTATGCTTTTTTTTTTTAGACCAAAATGAGTATTTCGTTGGATAACCAACGAAATACCCACACAGCTTACTGTTCCGGTGCCGCCTCAATTACTTGCATTTCGCTACACATGTAGCGAAATGCAAGAATTTTTTTTTTCTTTCCTTTGCATTTCGTGAATTAATTCACGAAATAGATTTATCCTATTTTTTTTTCTTCTTCATGAATTAAATCAACGAAACTGAATTATTTTTTATTTTTTTAGGATTTTAGCATTTCGTGATACAATCAACGAAATAGGTTGATTTATTATTTTTTTTTCCTTTGCAAAAAACTGTGAGCAGGATGAAATACCCTGTAATATAAGTAGTGCAATTGAAGTTCAATCACTGGTACGTGTTCAATATTTTCAAATACTCATGATCAAATATTTTGTCCAATGTGCTCTTCTAAGTCTACTGGATATAGTCTGACATAGTCCAAGTTAGGATAACATTTTAGCATTTCGTGATACAATCAACGAAATAGGTTGATTTTTTTTCCCTTTGCATTTCGTGAATCAATTCACGAAATAGGAGTTTTTTTGTGTTTTTTTTTTATTTTTATTTCGTGAATAAAAACGAAACTGATTTGTATTTTCTTTTTTTTTTTTTGCATTTCGTTGTGCAATCAACGAAATAGGTTTTTTTCTTTTTTCTTTTTATTTCGTGAATTAAATTGAACGAAAGTGATTTGTTTTTTTTTTTTTTTTTGCATTTCGTGACACAATCAACGAAATAGGGTTTTTTTTTTTTTGCAATTCGTGAATAAAAAAAGAAATAGGAAATTATAATTTTTTATTTTTTTTTTGCATTTCGTTGTGCAATTCACGAAATAGCCTTTTTTTTTTTGCAATTCTTGAAATTAATGAAAGAAACTGTTTTTTTTTTTTTTTGCAATTCATATAAAAATAAAATTGGAAAATATATATATATATATATATATATATATATATATATATATATATTTGTATTTCGTTGATACATGAACGAAATAGGATAATTTTTTTTATATATTAAACGAAATAGGAAAATATAATTTTTTTATGGTATTTCATTTATATAAAAACGAAATAGGATTTTTTTTTTTTTTTGCATTTCGTTTATGTTCCAACGAAATAGGATTTTTTTTTATTTCGTTCATATTCCCTTTTTCTGCTCCCCACTTTTACCCTATATTATTTTACCTTATCCTCTCCATTCTCCATTCTCCATTTTTCCTTCTCCATTCTCCCTTCTCCATTTTCCGTTCTTCCTCTACCTCCATTCTTTCTCTTCTTCCGTTCTTGATTCTTTTCTTCTTTTTGTACTAATCCTATCACAAGGATTTCTCAACTTTTGCTCCATAATCTTCTTCAAATTGAGGTAATTTATTAATTTTATAAGTTTTTACATATATTTTTTGATTTAGTCATTATAAATTAGTTCACATTTATTTTTTTGATTTATTTATATGTTATACTTAGTGTAGTAGACTATAATAAAGAAAACAAAAGTTACAAGTTTAATTAATCAATAGTTGGTAATTTCAGTCGTTGCTTCAATTAAAAAAAGCTTTTAAAAAATGTTAGTAGAGTTTATTGGTCAACGAACTACAATTAAAATACTTAAAAAATCGTTGAAGCTACTGATTAAAAAGGTATAAATTTATATTATAAAATGTTCTTTTAGTTAGTCATTTTCATAGAACAACAGTTAAAAAAAAGATGAATAAATTGTGAGGAAAGTAATACTGTTAAATATAACATAAAGATATTTGTATCATTTGTTGGGTCATTTTCTATGTTCAAATTGTGACTAGTCGTTGGAGATTATTTTCTGTTGATAAGCATGAGGAATTTTTAATTTTCAAATTAAAAGTATAAGATCAAGAAACTGTGAGGAAGTTGGAGTTGTTTTTGAAGCTAATAGACAAAAATAGCATGTCCTTTTTTTTTAATACCAAAATGGGTATTTCGTTGGATAACTGACGAAATACTATTCTGATCCGTTAAAAAAAAAATATTTTCCTTGCATCCCCTCTCCAGTCATATGCTTTGTTTTAAATAGAAAAGAAGTAGTTATATGTAAGATGAATACTATTATGGCAATTAATTATGAGCTTAACCAAAAGTTTAATTACATTTCGTTCACCACATAGGGAACTGCAATTATTTTTTGACAGTTGTACTCTTATTAAAAAAAAAATTCTTTTCTCACGTGATAATATATCTTATAGTTTGACCTTTATTGACTTTCCTATTGAATATATAGTAAACAATTCTGTAATGTGTTGTCCATTATTCTAATAGCAGTGGCTTGGTGTTGCAATGTTATAGATATGGATCGCCCCAAAGTCACTGTACATCCAGGTCTAGAAAACTATGATTTATTAATACTCCAGCATGAGCATCGATCCCAGGCTGTGTGGGATGGAAAATTGACTGGAAAGAACGCGTGTTTAACTATACGTCGTGCGGATCATGAATTCTGGAATCACGTGAGGCAATACCCTTTACATAATCGCATCCTTAATTACTTTGAGAGGTGTGGATTTGGGGGAGTTTTAGCAGTAGGTAATGTGCAGTATGATGAAGGAATCATCACTGCACTTATTGAGAGATGACGTCCAGAGACGCATACATTTCATATGCGGACTGATGAATGTACCATCACACTGCAGGATGTCGAGGTGTTATATGGCATTCCCGTGGATGACCACCCATTGGTGCAGAGAAATGTTAAAAATATAACTAAATCAAGGTGACAGGAATTGATGAACGACCTTACTGGTTGGTTGCCCGGAGAAGAAGCAATTATAGGTAATAGTTTGTTGGTAATAACACAATTATCTAATCATTTGGAAACCTTGATTGCCAATAATGATATTATTGATGAACATACTGATGAGGCTGAGGTACAAAAGAGGGTCAGGTTGTACCTGCTTTGGTTGATTGGTGGCCATATATTCCCTGATAATAGTGGTTCAAAGCTTAGTTTACACTTTTTGCTTGACATAATAGACCTTGATGCAATAGGCGGGAAAGCTTGGGGAGCAGCAGCATTATCATACTTGTACAGTTATTTATGTCGTGCTTCGATGGCCAATAGCCGTGATGTTTGTGGATTTATTGCTTTGTTACAGGTACGTGAATTTCAATAATATATTGCTCTACTTCAATAGAAATAAGAGATCAAGCAGCATTCTTATAACCACCATTACCCAAATTTTGAAAAATGAAATTAGGAAGCGAAAGTCGAGCTTTATTATAAACACTAAATGTACCACTATATATAATGCAATCTGGATTATTAATATTTGTATATAATTCTAAATGTCAGCTAACCATATTTCCTTGAGTTGTCACGCTAACAATTTAAAAGTATTGCTTGATACACGTTTAAATAGTCAACTTCTCTGCTATCTTTTAAATAATATTTTAGATTTCCTAGTGTTATAATTTGTATAATAAATCATTAAAAATTATAATATTGTCGAATAGCTTGCACAACAATATTAGCGCATTATCGGAACCCAACCATAACAACACAATTTTCATGTGTATTTTCGGGTTATTTTATTTAATTCAAAAAATATTTATATAGTTAAATTTACTTATACAGGTTTGGGCTTGGGAGCGAATAATCCCGATGCAGCCATTACTTCGTCCTCCAAGAGTAAACGAACGAGATATTGTATTTGCGCAGAAGTGGACTCGTCGTGGAGTTCGTGAAAGCGAGGCACGAGCTGTGCTAGTAGTTTGTAGGGATGTTTTAGACAACCTAACTGATGATCAGGTATTTTTCCTTTTAAATTTTTTTGATAAGAAATGTGAAAAATATAACAACAATAGAGTTTTTATAGATTTGTTCATTTTTTGCTTAATCGTACTATGATAATGGGTTAATTTTTTTTTAATTTGTTATAGCTAATTTACTACAACTTGCTACTTGTTGTGATATTTTTTAGATCCCATTTCTTCTTTTAGCATAATTAGTATTTTGTCTAGGTTTGTTTTAATGGCTAGAAGGTTACTAAAGTATTTTATTTTGTTTTTATTTCCATCAAAATTCATTATGGAATTTTCAAGTTAGCCTGTTCTTGTTATGCTTTGGAACTGAATAAAAAAGAAAGTGCTCCTAGCAAGGATTTGGTCATGATACGCTTTCTAATCTTTACTTAACTGAAAATGCATAATGGATGTTTGTTGTAATGAGAAAATATATAATTTGTAGTATAAATTATAAATGACTGTATAATATTTTTGCTATCGTAGTTTGTGTGGGAGCCTTATACAGAGGCCATCAATGATGGACTTCCGGAGTGGTGCCGACGTGGTCAAGACATTTGGATGGTGCAGTTGACACTCATTTGTGGGATCTACCGAGAGTGGCACATGGCGGGGCGGGTCAACAGACAATTTGGTAAGGAGCAGTCTGTTCCGGGACCAATCCCCCCACATAGACCATTTCATTTTTCACTGGACAAGCGATTTAAGATAAGTCAGGAGATGGGGGAAAAATTTGAGGAAGCTGAATATTTGAACCGTAGCATACATGTCAAGCGCCGCTATGCATATGTGATTTTTAAAAATCTCAGGACAACGAAGAAATGACGATAAAGATTCATCGTCCGTAATTGGCATCTCACCGTAAATTGGTGAACCATCGGCTGTAAATGAACTTGGACATCGTCCGGTTATAACCACCGATAGTTCAGGATCATTTACGAACATTTTACTCCTTAAGACGCGTTGCAGACGATCATATTTTAGGGAAATTGGAAACCTTTGCCCTATTTGAGGACCACGGTTGTATCTAACCGAACCTGCTTCATACACAACTTCACCACCCCAGAATAAATACACTTTAACATGAGTTTCCGTCATCTTTTATGAAATATATGAGAGAAAAAATAAAAGTTGAAGGATATGAAACAGATAAGAGAAAAACAATAGATGAAAGATATGAGATGGATAAAAGAAAGTTGAAAGACTAAGGATATACCATAAGTAAAGATAGGACAATATTTATAAATGAAGAAAAGTAAAAAAATTCGCAAATTAAGTCACGAAATGTAAAAAATATTATTTTGACAACTATTCAATGCTCGTTTGAAACTGATTGAACCAATAGAAATGAACAAAAAAATAAAAATAAAACCATAGCGATATGGAGAGCAGAAAAACAGTAAAAAAAAAGGGGGGGGGGGGGGGGGGGGGTTCATTATATACCTGCAAAATGGAACAAAACATTTCGTTGGTATATAAACGGAAACAAAATTATTTTCCTATTTCGTTTTTATATAAATGAAATACGAAAATATATATATATATATTCATCCTATTTCATTGGTATATGAATGAAATAAAATATATATATATTCCTATTTCTTCCTATTTCGTTTTTTAATACACGAAATGCAAAAAAAAAATATTATAATTTCCTATTTCTGAATAAAAAAAACCTATTTCATTCATTAAATTACGAAATGCAAAAAAAAAAAAAAATCAGTTTCCTTCATTAATACACGAAATAAAAAAAAAATCAGTTTCGTTCATTAATTCACCAAATACAAAAAAATAAAAAATAAAATAAACCTATTTGGTTCATTAATACACGAAATGCAATATATATATTCCAATTTCGTTTTTATATGAACGAAATAAAAATTCCTATTTCGTTGGAACATAAACGAAATGCAAAAAAAAATAAAAAAAATCCTATTTCATTTTTATATAAACGAAATACCAAAAAAAATATATATATATTTTCCTATTTCGTTTTTATATAAACGAAATATAAAAAAAAAATTATCCTATTTCATTCATGTATCAACGAAATACAAATATATATATATATATATATATTTTTTTTTCCAATTTTGTTTTTATATGAATTGCAAAAAAAAAAAAAAAAAAAGGCTATTTCGTGAATTGCACAACGAAATGCAAAAACAAAAATTATAATTTCCTATTTCTTTTTTTATTCACGAATTGCAAAAAAAAAAAAAACACAAATCACTTTCGTTCAATTTAATTCACGAAAAAAAAAACCTATTTCGTTGATTGCACAACGAAATGCAAAAAAAAATTAAAAAAAATACAAATCAGTTTCGTTTTTATTCACGAAATAAAAAAAAAAAAAAACACAAAAAAACTCCTATTTCGTGAATTGATTCACGAAATGCAAAGGGAAAAAAAAAATCAACCTATTTCGTTGATTGTATCACAAAATGCTAAAATGTTATCCTAACTTGGACTATGTCAGACTATATCCAGTAGACTTAGAAGAGCACATTGGACAAAATATTTGATCATGAGTATTTGAAAATATTGAACACGTACCAGTGATTGAACTTCAATTGCACTACTTATATTACAGGGTATTTCATCCTGCTCACAGTTTTTTGCAAAGGAAAAAAAAAAAATCAACCTATTCGTTGATTGTATCACGAAATGCTAAAATCCTAAAAAAAAAAAAAAAAAAAAATCAGTTTCGTTGATTTAATTCATGAAGAAGAAAATTTTTTTTAGGATAAATCTATTTCGTGAATTGATTCACGAAATGCAAAGGAAAAAAAAAATTCTTGCATTTCGCTACATGTGTAGCGAAATGCAAGTAATTGAGGCGGCACCGGAACAGTAAGCTGTGTGGGTTATCCAACGAAATACTCATTTTGGTCTAAAAAAAAAAACATACTATTTTTGTCTAATGACTGTAAAAATAAGTCATTTTGGCTCCAGACTCTATTAAATACTACAATGAAAGGTCATATTACGTGGGCTAATATTGCACAATGTTATGACATATATATTTAAGATCACAAATTTTATTGCCACAATAAACAAACTGTCCAAATAGGGAAGCACTGGATCATCTGTTCTTTGATTGCAGATATTCCAGATATATATATATATAGGCTACCCTCCTCACTTGGATGGGTTCATCAATACAGATAGGTTCTTGGGCAGAAGAGGTGTCTTGGCTATCAAAACATGTTCATAACAGCAGACCTAGAGCAAGCATATTGGAATTCATTTTAGTTGCAAGTGTCTACTAGATATGGACAGAGAGGAATGCAAGAAAATTTCAAGCCAAATGCTTAACTAGCTAGTGTCCAAATTATTAGAGACATTGCATACAAGAGGACAAAAAAATTGTAAGTGGAATAGACTATTAGATAGTTTACACTTCACATAGTTATCCTTTATAAGTTTTTTATTTTTTTTTATTTTTTTTATATATTTATCCTTTATACTTTGTAATTTCTTGCGATAGTTTAGCAAAGGGAAGGCATAGGGACGGGCACTAGAGTAAAAAACGAGCTAGTTGTATATAAGCTCTTGCATGGTTAAATAAAATTTTAGTTTGACAAAAAAAAAAACAAATTTTAAATATCTTTCTCTCTTTCTTAAACTTTATATCCAATAAAAGGCCGCATTATATGTGAGCGGAATATTGAGCCAAGTTACTAGTCTTTTTAGAACTTGTAAGTCTAATTTCAAACAAGTAAACTAAACTAAAGTTGGTGATTTGGTGTCTTCTACTCCTCAAGAACCAACAGATTAATAATGTGTAAAATGTGGAAAGTCTAACTAAAAAATTATTGACGAGAATAAGTAGGTTACCGCCTACCAGAAGTCTTGAAATCTTATACGTCTCTTTTGCATGAACTTAATGTACAAGGCATTGCTATTTGCCAATCATATATATGAGCAAAGAAGAGTTACAAGGCATAAAATGTCAACCACACAATCCAAAATTATGAATTATCTTCATGGTCTTTCTAATAACTTAATGCTCATTTACTCCTCAAGGCAATATTTATTCATTTTGATGAAGTGGTCATACATTTCAACGTGAACAAACAAAAGATGGATGATTTGTTAGTGTAAGAATTTTTTAATTATATCATCGGTGTATATAAGTATTGTATACTTGTAAAATACAATAATAATGCATTTTTGAATGTACAAATTTTATACCGTTGTATTAAATGGATCTATAACAAGGAAACTGCATGTAGCAAAACTAATTTGATTAATTGAAAAATAGAATAGATAACTTGCTGTAAAATATTAAACTGCAACGAACAATATAAAATCTATTTATACACTCCACATAAATAACTTAATTTTCTTATTATGATGGTTCTGTCGCCCATTACGTTTATGTTTATCCGGCGATTTTGTCGCACAAATGGATATAAAATAAGCAGAAATTTGGTTTCATTTAAGGCCATTATTATTTTCAATTATCAATACTAAGACCACAGGTTTCTAATCCAGCCCATAGTATTTCACTAACATCTTCATAAATAAATTTAATCATTTGCATTTTTAATTAGTACTTATAAAGTGCCAAATGTGCCATCAAATGCCAATAATGTGGGGTGACTCAACTTTCACACTCCGTACTTCTTTTTTTGGTAGAAATTGATAATATTATATTTATATATCATGCATCATAATATTGAGTCCTATCGTTTGTAGTCAAGTGGAGTGGAACTATTTGAAATTTCAAATTTAATTTCTAACATGTCTACCGCAGTGGCGGACCTAGAATTTTTACCAAGTGAGTTCAATATATAAGAAATATATAAATAACACTATATATTAAAAATAGATTAAATATACATGCATATACAATGTTATTTTTCAACGAAGTGGATTCATATGAACTCACTTGAAACCACATAGGACCGCCCCTGATCTACAGTATATAGGCATCTCATAAGCAAATATGCGAGGACCTTCCGGATATTAGCAGGTTTAGAGTATAATCTGCGTACAAGTTTACGGGAACTCAATAGTTTTTGCCTATAGCGAGCTTGTATATAATAAGAGATAGGATCTTTACACAAATAGCCAATCAGATTTGCCGTTTACTCTTCCTAATCGGTATACATAGATTACACACTGATAACATAGGGTTACTCACATATTATAATGGATTATACATCCTTCTAGATACTTTTAGTTTAAGCGGTTGGATGGTTATTATTTGAGTTAATAAATTCTTCTCCGCTACTTAATATTTATAATTATTTGATTGTGAATTCAATTGTTATTTTATACCAACTTGAGATCGTTGTAAAAACTCCTAAACTTCAAATCTGAATTTGTCCCTGCTTTCAAATATTATAAGAACCCTTGACTCCGTCATTTCATAGTTATTATACCCTTTAAATTACTTTTGAAAATGAGTACTATAATACCAAAAGGCTTCTTGATTACTCATCAATAATTGAGATTAATTAATCAAGGAATCCACGATAGTATCTTGTCCAGTATCACCTAGGAATATTTATTTAATATGCCTTTTGGAATCCCTACTAGCCGTCCACTTTGAAAGAGTGATGACACATGGCCATAATCACACTCTGAAGGAGATGTCTTACTAATATATAGTAACTATGAAACTATAATATAAAATCATAAATGTTTATTATATGGTTTATAATATGGCTTCTTATCCATTTGCGCATGTAATTCCGTTTTATATTTGCTTAGAATCTAATTAGACTTTGTCTTCTTATGCACATGGCACAAATAGCGGTCATAAGCTGGTGTTATAAAATGAATAATATTAAGTGGGTGAGCCTCAAATTAATGTGTGATTGTAGATGTTTCCTTTCGCAACAAGTGAAAGAGACCTCAAAACTTGTGATTGGAATATACTTATTCAGCTGTTAAAGATTCAATGTATTCAAACATATGCTTAAGTTATATACATTAAAAAATATTATGTCGTTAGAGTATTTACGTATTGTAGCAAATAACATATCGTATTTTCAAGATTATACATTTAATTATAAAGATAGAGATAAGATCTGCGTATACACTATCCTCCCAAGACCCTACTTTGTGGGATTTTGCAGGATATGTTGTTGTAGTAGACTAATATACTTGTGCTTCTGAAGAGTAATTAGTTTCATGTCACTTAAATGATAATTTTAAGTAGTTATTCATTATTATTATTATTATTATTATTATTATTATTATTATTATTTTGAGGGGAGAGGGCGGATATTATAGCCAATAAGCATGAGCGCCCTCATCAACTTGTATCCGTTTTCCTTGTTTGATGTTTGGTATACATTTTGGGATTCCAACTAATGCGAATTCATGCAGTACCATATCTGTTTCATTAAAGATGGAAATGCTTTCTATCAGGATTCAAGAAAAACCTGCACCTTTATATCTATCTGTACTTTAGATAACCATAGTAAAAAGCTGATTGTGATTCCACAAGAGAAAAGACACATGCAATATCTTATCTAATCATCTTTAGATCACAAGATAAAAGAATGAAAGACTTAAACAAAAAGTTGGTTAAATGATAGAGAAATAGGGGAATCTTATCCTATAAATCAAGTCATCGTGGAATTCCCCATTTGGAATTCTTAAATTCTTGTGATGACAGGCTTTTTAATTGTTTATGTTGGAACTACGTTTTTAATCCAAAAGATGATGATTCTTTGCCAAAACCACTTACAAAGACAACAAAAAACAGACGGAAGTATAAGAAGCAGATTAAAAGAAGACAAAAGAAAAGAAGGAGACAACTGACAACAATGGAATATGATGATTTACTTTGAGGCCCCAATTTTATGGACTCATTCCCATGTAAACTTGTGACTCAGCTTGTGCTGTGAGAGTGAAAAAACAAGAGTCTAGTCAACTGATACAAAGACAAAAGAGGCAGTTTTATCTGTCTCCTGTTTTCCTTTGTAGAAGTGATTGATTGATACCAACTAGTGGTAAGTTGGGCTGTTTAAAGAGCTTTGGCTTATCCATTGACTTCTTGGCGAGAATTCGAATTAATCGAGCCTCAAAACAAGTATGAACTCCTTTGACAAAAAGAGTTTCAACCAAGCCTCAAAGCAAGTATTGAACAACGAGAATTCAAATTAATCGAGCCTCAAAACAAGTATGAACTCCTTTGACAGAAAGAGTTTCAATCAAGCCTCAAAGCAAGTATTGAACGTCTTCAACAGGAAAGAGTTTCAGCCTTTGTTAGCCCTCGATAGATTATGTCTACATAGCAAACTAGCAAGACGTGGAGATCATTCTGCCAATAGTGTTTTATTAGAACAAAGGCAAAAATCGTCACAGAACTGCTTCACCTGCTTCTTATTATGGCGACTATGTTTTTATAGCAAAAATGAATGAAAAGCAAGGAAAGAGAGAACTGAAATATTCCTGCTCCAACAAGAAGTTCTATAGTTTACTACTTTCTTTATATAGTAAGTAACCTAGTGCTCCACAATCCACCCATCAATTTACTAAAAGAAAAATCTTTTTTTAAAAAAAAAAACAATAAGTTTCGCTTCACCACATAATATCCTTCTATTATTATTCAGCTTATAAACAATTCCTGCATAACTAGTGTATAACTAGTATATAAATGCATTCAGTAAAATTTGAACTTGGTTTACCAACCCAAATTTCTTACTCAAAACAGTAAGCAGTAAATAAATTACTCCTAATATTTAGGCTGCCAGCATTTGAAAATTGATTGGATGATCCTCATCCACGTCTATGTCATCAGTTAAAATTGAGAGAATATTGTCATGAATTAAAATCTAAGGAGCATATACAGACAACATAGACCTTTTAACCTTACAAAAGAATTACACATCAACCTTCTGGAATGAATATATTAGAAACCAAAAATTTCCCAGCATATTTCTACATATAATCTCACTGGGAAGAATATCTCAAAACAATTCTATAAATAAGATAAAAGAAGATGATTGCCTGTCGTTAGCTGAAACCACAATATTGACATGATCAGCATAAGAAACATATACTCCTACTCCTTGGTGTGTTCCTTTCTTCGTAGCCCCTCGCAAACGATCTAATTGATAGATGCTCGGAAGCGTATGTCATGAAGGATGCCAAAATAAGGCCACCTACCACCATCAATCCTAACCTGCGTAATTTTACAACAGTTTTTTTCATTAACATTCAATGCCATCACATCATCTTCACCGTAGAGATATTATTTGACTATTTACGTTAAGGATTTTCTAGTGCCTAATCTCAAGAAGAGGTCACCATAAATATAGGCAAGGAAACAAAAGAGGGCAGGAAATTGGACGCCCAGAGAAGCAAACTGTATCACCAAGAAAATCTACCCTGAATGATGAAGTTAAGAGCCATAAAGTGTTAGCAGTTCGCGGAGAACAAATCCAGGAAGAAGTTAAGAATTAGTCAGAATATGCGATGCTAAGCTTCATTATGACAACATAGAGGAATGAATATATAAGACTATGTAGTTTAACAAACATGATAGCTAAAGCGTCTTTTAGGCTTATTGACCTTTAAAATATGACCTATTTGAAATTCTGTTTTCACCTTAAAAGCCTATATTTACTTGGTCTGTTCTCACACAACGGATTTCCTAATACGAATCCTCTCAACGTAATCTTTCCTTCTTATTCATGAAAGAGTTAATGATGTGATTAGGAGTCAATTTAATTAATGGTGTTGCAATAAACTTATAAACCCCCTTCCCCCCCCACAAAAAAAAAATGTAAAAAGGTGTCATCACGTAGTTCAATGCAGCCTGAATACATACAATTATTTATTAGACAGTGACCAAATGACACAAAACTGATTGAAATGCAGAAATCTGGTCGAAAGTACCTCAAAAACAAAGAAGTGACTCCAAAAACGCCAGGCAATGCAGGGGCTGCGATAGCAAGAAATGCCATCCCCAACCCATAGTACCACGCTGCATTGTCACAACATGATTGCTGCCGTTGATGAGCCAGAAATTGTCCAGATTGATTTGCTGTAACCCTTCCCCACTGATACACTAAGTGCAAATAACTTCCAAACAAGAGGAAGAAAAGTGTAAATGTCCACTCGTACATTAAAAGGAGACCAGTCCATGGCAATACTTGGCGCGGAATGATTAAAAGTGGAAAGCCAAGCGACACCAGAGCAGCAGCAAAACAAACGCAGATAGATATAGCACCGAGATAGGCAGGCACCTTCAACTGCACACCATTTGGAGACTGTTTATCATTTTAAGATTATGTGAGAAAAGCAACATAAGCTTATCAAGAAGTGAGTAAATATTATGTTAGAAATGTCATTAATTTCTACAGCCAAAAGATGTCATCCATGAAACCAATAATTTAAGGCCTCTGCATTGTATGATACGCAATTTATGAATAGTGAAATGAAAGGAGCAGAACTTAATAGCCTGTTTATCCAAGCTTCGGAGAAGCTAAAGTGCTTATTTAGAAAATTGAGGTGCTTGGCCAAGCTTTTAAGGGAAAAAAATAAGTGCTTTTGAGTAGTAGCAAAAGCAGTTTTTCAAAAGCTAAAAAAAGTAGCTTTTCCCCAGAAGCACTTTTGGAACATTGGCCAAGCACAAAGTACTGCCCTAATATTAGCAAAAGTGTTTTTTAAATTGATTAGTCAGACACAAACTGCTACCCTCCAAAAGTACTTGTTTCTAAAAGCACTTTTGACAAAAAAGAAACACTTTTCAACAACTACTATCTTTCATTCACAAACAAGTAGGATCGGCTATATGAATCCTCATTTCTTCATTTAAGCTCATATCATATCATCATCAAAAAAATAAAATAGAAGTGAAAAATACGTTAAAATATATAATAATAATAATAATTAAAGTTCCTTACGAGTCTAAAACCTATCCTCAACTAGTAGCAATCACCTATATGGATCTTTTTCTTCCATTGTACCCTATCTTTAGCTAAGAAAGAGCCTGTTTGGATGAGCTTATAATTATGGCTTATAAGCATAATCCTAACTTATGGCTTTTGGCTTATTTTTGTTATTTTGGCTTAAAAAGAAGTGCTTAAAAGCACTTTTTTATCTTACCCAAACACTACAAAAGTGCTTAAAAGTAAGTTTGGCTTAAAAGCACCTAAAATCTATGTTACTCGGACTCTCCTAAAATGTCGTCGGGTGTGTGTCGGATCCTTCACAAGTAGTGTATTTTTGGAGGATCCGACAAGGGTGGGGCAACACTTTTGAAGAGTCCGAGTAACTTAGCCTAAAATAAGCCAATCCAAACAGGCTCTAAGTCTATATTGATTTTTCAAAATAAGCAGATTCTAGAAGCTTGGCCAAACAGCTATTAATCAGGACTGACGACTCAACAACTGAGAGGAAGGAGAAGAAGTACCTGCTGGCTGGAGCTGATGGCAGATGGAGGAACAGAGGCATAAGCTAGGACACCGCCTCTGACCTTGTAGTACAGTTGTCTAATATGATGCCATAGTGATTGTGTCTGTGGAAGCAATCTTTTAGAATATATATTCAAATTCTTCACTAGTGTTTAAGTAATTAACTCTTTTTAAAATCACTAACCTGTAAAAAGGACCGATAGTAACAAAATGCTATCAGAAGTAATGGAAGCAAATAAAGAAATTTGACAATAAGTTCATCTCTGGAATTTTTGCCTCCTCCAGTTCCAGGTAAAGATTCTTGAAGCTGTACCCTGACATTCTGCAGCATAGCATAACATATGTGAGTCGACACAATCTGGTATAGACAAGTCCAGAAATTCTTCCTCTGCCACATGAAAAGCACTCGCATCCTCATCTCTAAGATGGAAAAATGCTTCCATGAAGACGTAAAAGAAGGGGAAAAAACAACCATATTTGGAGAATGCAAAGAGCATTTCCGACAGCTGGAGGAGAGAAGAAGAATACCTGCCAGACATCAACAGGTTTTAACAGCCAAGATGTCCACCAATCCCACGGTTTAAGCGGGCCAAGTGTGTAATGTATAACTCGGAGTTCTTTTTCATCAACCATCCACTGCAGATACGTTAATTAATAAAGAAAGATAAAGGTCATAAGAAGGAAGGAGGTAAAGTTAATGCACTTCTGTTGCTTAAACGTTTCAAGCATTAGCGGGGAAAAAAGAAAAAGAAAAAAAGAGTTTTTCTCAAAATACCTACTGAAAACAATTGCCTATTTTCATCTAAGATGAAACATTCTCATTCTGTTTCAGAAAGAAAACACTTCTCGCCATCCAAGAAATTCTTCTTTTTTGGGGGGGATATGGTAAACCTCCTACTAGTAGTCGTAGTTTTGATCTTCATTTTCTTGTCCTTTGATTCGTTTAACTATATGTTGTTTCTTGTAACACAATTATCGTATTTCTTGGTGGTAGCTATTGCTTCTTTTTCTCGGACTGCTTTATTACGGCTTTTTTGCTTCCGTTAGTTTCATTTTCGTATTGCTTTGAACTGTTTGTGCTTATCTGACCATTTCTCTCCATGTTTTCTCTTGAACCGAGGGTCTTTCGGAAACAGCCTCTCTATCTTCCAAGATGGGGGTAAGGTCTGCGTACATTCTACCCTCCCTGTGGGATTTCACTGGGTATGTTGTTGTTGTTGTTGTTGGCAAACCTCCTTAACCCACAGAACAGCTTAAATAAAATCCGCTAAGGTTTGTAATGTTGCAATACTATACGGCGTATTCCACATCAGTTAAAGACAGCTTTTCTTCTTTTCCTATATTTAACAAAAATGTAACT
The DNA here is from genome assembly GCF_019175385.1 of Lycium barbarum. Classification (NCBI taxonomy): domain Eukaryota; kingdom Viridiplantae; phylum Streptophyta; class Magnoliopsida; order Solanales; family Solanaceae; genus Lycium; species Lycium barbarum. Next base: position 115,967,324 of record NC_083346.1, on the reverse strand, counting down.
TTTAATCCTTCCTCCAAGAGTTCCAACTAATTGCATTTTGTCCAGATCTTGATTAAAAGCTAGAGCTTATACACCCCACCTCAACCAGACTAAACACACTTAAAGAAAGGCAGTCTCTTAAGCCTAAAACATACCTTATTAGCAAGCATGTAAAGGCCAACATCTGCATTGTAAAGAGTAGAAAGTCTCTCCATTTCAGGAACCTTTCTGGTATTTAAGACATCTGGAGGCAAATTTGGCTCATAAACATGAGCATTAGCAAACCCAATATAGTAGGAGTTGAGAAAACCTTGATCACCTGTTAGCAAGAGAATCAACATTGATTGCCAAAACAAAAATACTTCCAAAAATATCTCACTGAAATTATTAGATGAACAGTTCACCGCTAAACCTTACCTCCGGTGTAAGAAGGCAAAGTGGTAACCTTGCTCATCATATCATTAAAAACTTTTTCGGAAGGCTCAACCACCATGACTCCAGAATTTAGTCTCTCAGAATGTTTTAAATTTGCACAAAACTTCCCACATTTAAACAGATCTTCAATGCTTTTAACAACAATAGTATCAGCGTCAAGATACACCACTGCCAAAACAAGGAAGAAATGGTAAGATTAAGGCCTACCAGTCAGAAAACCATACGCATTTTGCTTAACAAAAATGACCGATATAATTTTTGAGCTACCTAACATCTAAATAAAGATTTATGAAAGCGGAACCTGTTTCTCTTTCTCTTTATCTTTACAGATATATTCACCTAAAGTTTTTTTATCTTAGTACAATTACATGCATACTAGGCTATACTCGATGTACATGTACTTGCAGCTATATCAGTTTTTAAAAACAGGTTGACAAAATGACATTTGTAGTAAAGGAATAAAACATGGAAAAATAAAACTGAAATAAATAAGACCACTTGTACCATCCATAATATAACACAACATAGACTGGTTGAATCATCAAGAATAAAATAAAATCCATCAAGCTAAAATTTAGAAACACCTAAGAAAATCCAAGGTTCTACTTTTACATCCCTTTCTTCCTTTAGCATTTAGGTTGAAGTTTTGATGCATCGAATTACCTTTCTTGTAATTGGTCATGTTAAACACTTTTAGCTTTGTGTAGACGCCCCAAAACCTCTTTGGTCTCACTTGATTTGGATTTGCCAGTAAACTAATTTTCTCCACGAGCCAACCATCAGCCTGCAAGAAAGCAACCAAACACAAAACGACCGTTATAACCAGAAAGTTAAGCGCTGCCTGGAAATAGCTTAGCAAAAAACAAAAAATTTGACAATTATATTTAAGAATATATGCTATAGAACTAAATGACTATGACGGAACCTGTTACTGCAAGCTCAACAAAGAATAACAGCTACAACAAAGACTAATATAGGACTTCACCCAGGCAAACTAAATCACAATTCACAGGCACCTTTTTCACAATTTGCTTTTACTGACTGGAAAGAAATTTGGCTGGAAAATAGATTTTTTTTGGTATTTGTGTGTCACATTAGAATCTATCTTCAAGATAGACTCAGTTTACTACTTCTAACAATTGAGCAGCACTTAACTTAGATTTGAATATTCACTCACTTACTGGCCCCAGATCAATAATAAAGCAATTAACTTTACATTCATCAATTCATGCTTTTAAAAATAACCATCGGAAGTGAATTTCTTTTCTATATTGAGATCTTTTTTCAATAATTTATGCTTTTCACTCAGCTTGCACCTTCACTAATCCACAAAGCAATCTGTTACATCCCACAAATGCAAGTAGCTTGTAGATGGGCTTACGTTGCAGAAGTATTGTACAAAGATTTTATCTTATGGCTCAACTGCTGAGCCATCCTCTTGGAGACGATACTGAGTTATTCTTACTTTATAAGAAGATAAAAAATTGAATTTATTCGTCCTACAACAATAATATCAATTACTTAACACTTCCCAGCTCAAGCTTAGAGAAAACTACCTAAAGGAAGTGAATCTTTCTATAATGAGTCATTCGTATAATTGAGTATCCGAAGCGGGTCCAAATGAAACAGAACGAAATGTACTCATATCGCTGGACCCGACTAGTTCGGGATCAAGGGGTTTATATTGTTGTAGAAGTACTGAGTATTCCTCAATAAGCAAGCACATAGAAGGTGGAAGAAATGAACTTATTAGTCCTAGAACAACAACGAATCATCTACCTTCACATTCACCAGCTCAACTTATAAAAGAACTAACCAAAGGAAGTGAATTTGATTTCTATAATGAGTTATTCTTATAATTGAGTATCCAAAACGGGTCCCAATGAAGCATAATGAAATGAATAGCCAACTCCAGCTAGTTAGGGATGGAGGGGTTTATGTTGTAGTAGTAGTATTGAGTAATCCTCAATAAACAAGCACATAGAAAGGGGGGGAGGAGGCGAAGTGAATTTATTGGTCCTAGAACAATAACAAATCAACTACCTTTACATTTCCCAGCTCAAGCTTACAAAAATCTACCGAAGGGAAATGAATTTCATTTCTATAATAGTCATTGTTATAATTGAGTATCCGGTATGGGTCCAAATAAAGCATAATGAAATAATTCATATAACCGACCCCAACTAGTTCAGGATCAGGGGGTTTATGTTGTTGTAGTAGTACTGAGTGTTCCTCAAGCCCGTAAAAAGATTGAATTTTATTGGTCCTAGAACAATAACAAATCTACTGACATTTCATTTGCCAGCTCAACTTTCAAAAAACTACCCAAAGGAAATAAATTTCTATTTGAGCTATTCGTATAATTAAGTATCCGAAATCTGTCCAAATGAAGCAGAATGAAATTGATTCATATAGCCGACCCCAACTAGTTCGGGATCCAGAGGTTTATGTTGTTGTAGTAGAACAGAGAATTCCTCAAGCATGTAAGAAAATTGAATCGAATGGTCCTAGAACAATAACAAATCAACTTTACCTTTACATTTCCCAGCTCAAGCTTATAGAAAACTGCCCGAGGGAAATGAATTTCATTTCTCAAATGAATCATTCTTATAATTGAGTATCCAAAACGGGTCCAGATGAAGCAGAATGAAATGGATTCATATAGCCGAACCTAACTAGATTGGGATCAAAGGGTTTATGTTGTTGTAGTAGTACTGAGTATTCCTCAAACACGTTTTATTGGTCCTAGAACAATAACAAATCAACTAACTTTACATTTACTATCTCAACTTTCCTAAAACTACCCAAAAGGAAGTGACTTTTACTTCAATAATGAGTTACTCTTATAATTGAGTATCCGAAACTGGTCCAACTGAAACAGAACAAAACAGATTCATATAGCCGACCCCAACTAGTTCAGGATCAAGGGGTTTATATTGTTGTAGTAATACTGAGTATTCCTCAATAAGCAAGCACATAAAGGGTTTAAAAAAATTGAATTTCATTTCTACATAATGAGCTATTCATATAATTGAGTATCCAAAACGGGTCCAAACGAAACAAAATAAAACGGATTCATATAGCCGACCCCAACTATTTCAGGATCAAGGTGTTTAAGTATGTTGTGCTACTAGTACTGAGTATTCCTAAATAAGCAAGCACATAGTAAAGGTAAAAACAAAAAAGAGTGAATTTCATCATAGTAAAATCAAACATACCTTAAGTAGTTGTTTGGCATATTCAGAAACACCATCAGAAACCAAAACAACCATATCTTTAGTGGATCCAGTATCTCTAATTGACTTTCCAAGAACTCTAACACCAAGCAAGAACTCGTCACCATACAAAAGTGTCACATATGCTTCTTCAGATTTCAAAGAATAAGCTCCAATAAAACAATTACATAACAAGAAAATCAACAAACAAAGAACCCCTTTAATTCTCATGATACTAAAGTTTAAGAAAAAAGTTCTTTTAATTTTTTTTTCAAATTGAAATGGAAATAAGAAATCTATTTTCTACTTGAAAATCAATAAAGAGAGAACCCCTTTAAGTCTCATGATACAAAAGTTTAAAAAGATTGTTCTTTTAATTTTTTTCAAATGGAAATGGAAAAAGGGGATCTATTTTCTACTTGGGGTTTTTTTCAAAGTTCAAAGGGTTTTTGATTTTTTATTTATAATCCTAAGAGACTGATTTTCATGATACTAAAGTTAAAAAAAAAAATTGTTTTTTTCTTTCAAATGGAAATGGAAAAGGGGATCCATTTTGTACTTGGGGTTTTCTTGAAAGTTCAAAGGGTTTTTGAATTTTTATTTTTATAATAATAATTGTTCTTGGTTGTTACTTTTGGTGTTGGCCATGTTAATTTGGTCTTGTTTGTCGTCTCCATTTGTTGGTTGTCTTTCTGGAAAATAGGGAGTTGTCAACCGTCTTAACGTGCTTATAAAAGGATAAAAGGAAATTGCAGGGAAAAAGGAACAAAAATGATGATTCTTTTGGTAAATTTAAATATAACTTACTTAATTTTTTGTATTTTATTCTTAATGATATTTTTTTAAAAAAATCAATTATGCCCGTTTGGGCTTTTTCATTAATATGCAAGAAATAAACGAGGTTCAAAGGGCCCAACCCAAAATCGGGTCAGGCCCAAAATTGAAAAAACAGTAAAAAACGAAAAATACCCAAAATTTACATTTACCCTAATTTTCACATTTACCCTACATTGACAGCGATTTCTCTCCCTCTCTTCATCCCCGTTTTTCTCTGTATCTTTGTCGTCAGTGGTGTGAAAATGATGAAGAGAAACAAATGATGTTTCTTTGATGGCTCATTTCTGATTCGCACCTCCAGGTGTGAAGTGTTCTTCCATTTCTCCGGTCAAGAAATCCAGGTAAGGCTTCCAGTTCAGAAAATTTGTTCCTTTTGTCCAAGATGTACCTGATATTGCTGCCATTGTTGTTATTTACAGCGTTCCGCTTTATTGTTGATTCGTCGATTCCAGCTGAATGGTCTCCTGAAGCAGATCTGAGGCGGCTTTTCTCCTCGTCTTCTTTCTTTTTCTGGTAATTGTTCTGACTCCTTTTGTTCCGTTGTTGTTTGTTGTTCCATTGGTTGCATGCTGTTGAAACTGACTTAATCTTCCTCTTTCTATATTGGGTCGTTTGATATGATTTGAGGCTTCGACTTGATTTCTATGCTCCCTGTAAAAGCCTATATTGGCGGTGACTTTTCTCCCTCTCTCCATCCCCGTATCTCTCTGTATCTTTTCCGTCGAAGGTGTGAAGATGATGAAGAGAACCAAGTGATGTTGCTTTGATGGTTCATTTCTGATTCGCACCTCCAGGCGTGAAGTGTTCTTCAATTTATCTGATATTGCTGCCATTGTTATTTATTTATTTTTCAGCGTTCCACTTTATTGTTGATTCGTCGATTCCAGCTGAGTAGTCTCCTGAAGTAGATCTGAAGCTAGTTTTTCTCCTCGTCCTCTTTCTTTTTTCTGGTAATTGTTCTGAATCCTTTTGTTCCATTGTTGTTTGCTGTTCCATTAGTTGTATGCTGTTGAAGCTGACTTAATCCCCCTCTTTGTATGTTGGGTCGTTTGTGACGAGTTGAGGGTTCGACTTGATTTCTATGCTCGCTGAAACAGCTGTTGAGTTTCCGTTAGCTGATGGTGTTGAAACTCCTATCCCTGTAATCTTTGTGGAAACTATTTGTTTCCCTCCTTGATTTGTTCTAAGCATTCGTAAAATGTTGTGAATCTCCTTCTAGCCATGGCTTATTCTCGACTTAGGATTTGATTGTGTATTCTCTCCCTCTGTTGTACTTGCTGCATGTGAAATGAAAAATATTTGCCTTTTATCTGTATGCCTGTCCTATGTTGTGGCCTTCCTGATTTTTGTGGCCTTTTGTGTTTGTATTGCTGTGCAGTAAATGAACTGTGTTGATAAAATGTAGTCCACAACAGTTGCCTCCTTCTCTGTATTGTTTTGTCCTGTACAAAATAACCTGTAAAAATAAACAACCATTTAGTTAAGAAAAAAACCTCATTCTCCTCCTCCAGGATTTGAAAGACATGCTCTCTTAGTGTCCATTCTCCTTTTTCGTTCATCCCCTTCAGTATCTCCTAATTCTTAGATAGGGAATTTGACTCTTATCACTATTTAGGATCTTTCTCATCTGCACATTCAAATCCTCAAACAAGTAGCACTGCAAAGGACCTTCATCTAGGGCATAGTTGGCTAAAGCATCAGCCAAACTATTTGCTTCCCTTAAGACATGATTGAATAAGACATTCAAATCTCTCCTATAATCCTCCACCTCTTCCACCCAACCTGCAATATTCCATGGAGGTTTCCATTCTTCAGACAAAATTCTCTTAATAGTTTTAGAATCTGTCTGAAAAATGATGTTCTGATGCCCCTGTTGCTTACAATACTTCAAAGCTTCCAAAAGAGCCAAAGTTTCTGCTTCTATATTTGTGGCATAACCAATTTCCTCAGCTTGTGCATATATTAAATTCCCTTCAGCATCTCTCAAACAAAAACCATAGGCACTCCTCCCTGGGTTACCTCTAGAAGCACCATTTGTGTTGCAAGCACACCACCCCAATGGAGGTAACTTCCATCTAACTTGTTACCTTCATTCTTGCCTTGCCTCCCTCCAATATTTGAATCAGTTCCTTCCATCCAGCAGGAATATTTCTAATAGAAGGATTCCTGTATAAAACTAGTCTTTGAATAGAGATTAAGACTAGATAGATGACTGAGCTGTTAACCTTCCTATGGCCATTTTTAATACCATTTCTTCTCTTCCAAAGTTCCCACATTATAATTGATGGCACTGCAGCGTATATCTGTTTCAATCTGCTAGTTACTGGTGCCTTCCACCAGTTCACAATTAATTGTTGCAGCTATATTCCTTCCATGGTTATTCCTGCAGCATTGCAGAAAAAGGACCATGTCTTTTTAGCTGTATCTAATGTTAGAAACAAATGATGTATAGTCTCCTCCCTAGGACTTATACAACACCAACACTTAGACACCAAATTTATATTCATCTTCTTTAACACATCATCTGTGGGGATTTTGTATTTCCAGCATCTCCACAGAAAAAAGGAAATTTTAAAAGGCAAGCCCTTTATCCAAATGAATTTGGAAATGTCCAGTTGTGGTCTCCTTTCCCTAATAAAATCCCAACTTGATTTGATTGTAAATTCCCCACTTGTGTCTAGTATCCACCATGGTCTATCATCCTCTCTTTCTTCCCTGGATGGTGTTATATTCTCAATTATATGATCAACTATGTCTTCCGAGAGGACTTCCATCAATTTTCCTCTATTCCACCTCCCCTGTACTACCATTTCTTTGACATTCTGAATTCTCCCATCATAAGTATTCCCTGGATTTATATAGTATAGAGCTCCCAATCCAGTCCAATTGTCAAACCAGAACTGTGAATCCCCTTTCCTAACTTGCCACCAAATTTGATGTTCTATTAATTCCCTGGCTTATAACATTCTTTTTCAGGTCTGTGATCCTTGTTTCCATTGTACCACTATAGCATGCTCTTTCCTACAGTATTTGTTGGTCATATAGGCACTCCACAAAGTAGGTTTTGTCCTAAAATTCCACCAGAGTTTACAAAACAGTGCCAAAGACACATCATGAAGTGATCTAAAACCTAGGCCCCCCTCTGTAGTTGGAGCACACAAATTATTCCAAGCCACCCAATGTCTGCTCTTACCCCCAATAGTATTGCTCCAAAAAAACTGAGCAAACATCTTGTGCATTTGCCTGATGATCCCAGTAGGAGGGTTAACAGCTGATAACATGTGTATTGGCATGCTTTGCAGCACATGTTTAATAAGAATTGTCCTTCCTCCAAAAGATAACATTTTACCTTTCCATCCTTGTAATCTATTCATGATTTTAATGATCAAAGCATTAAAGAATTCCTTCTTCCTCCTACAATGATAAATAGGGCAGCCCAAATACATAAAAGGGGATTCTTTTCTCGTAATGCCTGTTACAATCTCAACTGTGATACTAATGTCCCCTGGGACATTATTATGCATATAAACAACACTTTTGTCCATATTAATCTTTTGACCGGAAGCCTGCTCATAATTCCTCAAAATTTCCATTATCTTTTGCAAAGATACCACATCTGCTGAAGTAAAGATGATCATGTCATCAGCATAGGCAAGATGATTTACCTTTGGACTCCATTTAGGCATGCCAAAACCCTTAAACTGAGTATTCTGATGAAGTGCATTCAAACTCCTAGATAAGGCCTCAACTGCTATGATAAATAAAGTGGGGGAAAGAGGGTCCCCTTGCTTTACTCCTCTAGTAGATTGAAAGAAACCTTGTTGTTGCCCATTTACTAACACAGAATACCAGTTATTATTTACAATTCTATAGACCATGTCTATCACCTTTTCTGAGAATCCCATCTGCCTAAGCACTTTAGTTAAGAACAACCAAGATACCTTGTCATAGGCTTTTGCCATATCCAGCTTTATTATAACATTTGCATCTTTTGTCCTCAGCCTTATATCAGAAACAATTTCTTGAGTCAACAGTATATTCTCCACAATGCTTCTATCTTTAACAAATCCAGACTGATTGAGTGATATAATACTAGATAGTTTGGAAACCAATCTCTCATGAATCAGTCTAGAAAATATTTTGTTCACAAAGTTGCTCAGACTAATTGGTCTCATATCAGAGAAGGTGGTAACCATCTCTTTCTTTGGTAATAAGACCAAATTAGTATGAGTAACAAACTTGGGCAGTTCTGCTCCACAAAAGAAAGCCTTCATCATATTAGTAACATCCTCTCCAATGATTTCCCAACAAGCTTGATAGAATACACCAGTAAAACCATCAGGTCCTCCTGCACTTTCACCATTTAGTTGAAAAACCACTGCCTTCACCTCTTCTTTAGTTGGTTCTGCTTCACAAAATAAATTTTCTTCTTCAAATATCATCCTGGGCAAATGATTTAAAATATCAAAATCTTTAGGATCTTCTTCCTTTGTAAACTGAGCACTGTAGAATCTAATGGCTTCAGCAATTATTCCCCCTTCTTCTTCTATCCAGCTCCCATCACCTCCCTGGATTCTTCTAATTTGCATCCTTTTCCTTCTCCCCTGAACATAGGCATTGAAAAATTTTGTATTTCTATCCCCATCCTGAAACCACTGCATCCCAGCTTTCTGTTTCCAAAATTCTTCCTCTAGATGTAAATATCTGTGTAAATCTGCCTGTACTTTATGTAATTCCTGTCTGTTATTAGGAGTTGGAAAATTCTGAAATTGAGTTTCCTTCACTTTAATGATCTCTTCGAGAGCTTCAATTTCTTGAAATATATTTCCAAAAGTTGCTTTACTCCATTGTGCCAATGCTGTTTTCACCTTCTTCAATTTGTGATGAAAAAGTATGAAAGAATTTGCCATAAAGTCAGCTGTCCAGTTTTGTTTAATCAACTCTATAAAACCTTCCTGTTTCACCCAAAAGTTCAAAAACTTAAAAGGTTTTTTGATGTTTCTATTGTCTCCTTTGTAGGAAATTAACATAAGAGCATGATCTGACCCACTCCTGATCAAATGTTTGATACCTACACTAGAATACTTTGCTTGTAGTAGCAGATTACCCAAGCATCTATCCAATCTCTTAAAAATACAATCATCCCCACTTTGGCCATTCCACCAAGTAAATTTACTGCCACTAAATCCCAAATCTGATATTCCACAGTTATGAATACAACCTCTGAAATCCTGAATTTCATTGATGTTTACTGGAAGACCACCAAATTTCTCATCTTCTGAGGTTATTGCATTAAAATCACCCCCAATCATCCAAGGAATATCAACTGAGGTAGATAAATCCTCCAAAGAGTCCCACAACTCCAATCTTTCAGTTTGAGTACATTTTGCATACACTAATGACACTAGCATATCCTCCTGACTTCCTCTAACCCTTAATTTAATGGTTAAATACTGCTGATGATCCACCATTATGTGATAGTCAAAAATATTTTCCACAAAAGCCCAAATCTTACCAGATATATTAACTAATGCATGCTCCATTCCAAGTCTCCTTTTATATTCTTCTATCTTGTCTGAATCTTGAAAAGGTTCCATTAATCCTATAAAACCAAAATGGTATTTTTGATTCAGTTTTATCAACCTTGTAAAAGCTTCCATGGTATTAACAGACCTAATATTCCATATAAGAGCATTCATCATGGTTTATTAAGTTTATTAATCTGCCTTCTAGTATGAACTCCACTCCCTGGTGGAACACTTGTCTCCCTTGATGTCTTTTTTTTTTTTTTTTCCTCTTCCCTTTTGAAGATATTTTGGTGAAATATCTCCTGCCCTAACAGCTGCTTCCAAATTATGCTCTAAAGTATGCATATCTAGGCCTTTGCTTCCCCCTTCAATATTGGGATTTGAAGTTGGTCTGTCCTCCCACACTGTTATCTGCCCTGCTACTGTTGTTATGCCTTGTTTATGCTGTACCATGTTATTCTCATGATTTTCCAAATCTTGTAATGCCAAATCTTTGCTTTGATTATCACTCTCCCCTCCCTGCAATATTTGATTTAGATCTGGAGTTTGAAATCTGATCATGTTATCATTTGCATCAGATTTTTCCCCTCTGCTTGTGGTTGTTGTCTTGCTACTGTTCACACTGGATTGAGTTGTATTCTTGTTGTTCTGGTCATCCTCCTTCCCTTGATGACATATTGTTGCAGTTTTCATTTGACCACTTTTGCTTGGTGTCTGCATTTGGGACTCAACAGGTAAAATATCCTCCCCATAATCATTCACTATGTGTTGCTCCCTTGATGTTTGTATGTGTTGGTTGTGGTTTTCATCCCCAGATATGATGCTGTCCCCTTGTGGTTGTTCTGTTTCCTTTGTTTTGTTTTCTATGTTATTTTCCTGATTTTTGTGACTATAGAAGCTCTTCTCTATCCATGTTCTAATATCTTCATGTGGTACCTGTTCCTTATTCACCTTGTCATGATTGTCTGATACCTCTTCCAGTACTGCAAATGCATTGGTATTTACCATGATTCCCTCCTTATTCTTTTGTATTAGACTCACTTCCCCTATTATAATTCCTGATTTATCCTTTTTATATTTGCTTCTTCTTTGCATCCATTCTTGTTTACCAGTATTGTACCATCCCCTTCTCCCTTGTATGCCTTCTTTATTTTGTGTTTCTGTAGAAACAACTTCTGCATTTTCTTTCCTTAATTTTTCTCTGAATTGCTTAGCCAGTTCAGGATTAAGTACTCTACATTCCTTCTCTTCATGACCTTGAAGTTTGCAGTGTTTGCAATATTTTGGTAAAAAGTCATAATTGATCCTTACCCATTTTGATTCTATTATTCCGGATTCATCCTCTTCTGCAATGTTTATTCTCTTTGGTAATGATGCTAATAAATCAACCTCAACTTTGATTTTTGCACAGCTTGGCCTTGTTTTGTTTGCTGTGGCCAGATCTACTGTTAAAGGTTTCCCAACTGTTGTTTCCATGGAAAACACAGCCTCCTTAGCAAAAAAAATTGGAGGGAGTTCAGGGAAGCTTATCCAAGCTACAGCCCTAGAAGTCTCTTCTTTTGGATTGAACCATGGATCCCATATGAGAGGTCTCATTTGGCAGTATCTGTCATGAACTTTTAAATAATATGCCGGGGTAGACATCATTCTCACATAATCCTCCAAAAAATTTAGTCGAATCAGAATATGTCTTTCATCAAGCAATCCTATGATTGGCACTCCTTTAATTCCACATTGACTTGGAATTATCTTCCTAAGTTCTTTAATATCAATGTTGTCATATGAAAACTTACCAATCACTGCATATTGTAATTTCTCCTTCACTATCATCTGTTGTATCTCATTGGATTTCCAAGCAATGAATGGTTCCCCATTGATGTATGTAATTTGCTTTGATGGAATGTCAACTGTAGTTGTTTCCATAATATCAGGTTTTAACAAGTTTGCATAGGTTTTGTTCTGAAAGTTGGGATTTGTATTTTCATTTTGTAAACAAATAGGTTGTGGAACTTGTTTATTGATTGTATTCTGGGTTACCGGTGGAGGTTGGCCACCGGTTGATTCGGCCATTCCAGCCAATGCTGGTGGCGGCTAGGGTTTTGGTCTATATTGGGTTTAGAGAAAAGTTTAGAGAGAGAAAATTTGTTTTGAAGTTCTTAATGATACGTTTTTATTGTTAACAAATGTTATGATTTGTTCTAGATCTAACAAATGGGACCCAGGACTACATATCTGAAGTTGAGTTCTACAACTTTGCATTGAGTAATACATATTTGCATGCTTGAAGTTTTCTTTGATTTTAGGCATAATACATAAACAAGTCTTCAAATTAGGCTTCAGCTGGCAAGTATGCCCTGAGTGTCTACAAGTAGGCACCCCAACTTGTCTCCACTATGTCAGTTGAACACTCCAATTTACAAAATGATCATCCAGACACCTCCAAATTTATGTGACACGTCATTTCCACGTCAGCATTTGTATTTACGTGCTCAATTTTATACAAGTTGAGGTGTCTACTTATACATTCTCATAGTTGGAGGGCATGTTTTTCAGCTAAGGCCAAATTTGAGGACATGTTTATGTATTATGCCTTAATTTTAAACTCATATATTTAAAGGCTTAGAAACTTCAGATTCATAAGTTTGAAGTTTATTTTTGAAGCGACAAAATTTATAAAAACTTATAAATTTAGAATATTTGTGCACTTGACTCTCTTTAACATCACAAATCACTCGTTATATATGTTATATCCCGTAATTTTAAACGTCGAATTATTTGTAAGCTGAGGTGGGGCCCACACGTTAAGATTTTTTTTTTGAACATGTGACAAGTCATATGAATCACATATGTGAAGTTAAACACAACTCAAGAAGGACCCTTGGGTCAAATCAAAGTGGAAGTCCTCCAAACGAATATTTTTAAGAAAACGTTTTCGGGTGATCTGACTTTTAGGGGCAAAAACGGTATTATAAGTTTGGAATTTGGAAAAATACCAAGAAATAGAAGTTGTAGATAATTGAATTAGCTTTCCAACCATAGGTCGTGGGTTCCCAGGTGACATCGGTACAAGGAGATATGGACGTTTTAAGGTCGAAAGGTCAGTGGGCTAGACCCAACTCGGGATCAACCGAGTTGGCCCAAAAAAATAAAAACGAATTAAGGCCCAAAGGAGATGGGGTGGCCGGCCAACAATGGCCCAAGCCCATGGAATTTTAATTAATTCCCATGTGATAATTAGCATATAAAGCCTAGAAGATTCAAGAAAATAACACAAGTTGCAAAACAAGAACAAAACAAAGAAACAAGAGCAAAAGAACTAAAGGCCATACGGCCATGGAGAAAAAAAATTGAACCTTTGAAATCTTATCCCAAAAATTATTTTCTTGTGGTATTTCTACTAATTCAAGGGTCCTTTACAACTTGGTGTAATTATTTTGGAAGAAAGAGCACTTGTTTCTTCAAGTTGACAACTTGGTCAAGTGAAGAAGATTGTAGAAAAAGGTAAGAATTAATCCCTTTTTATTATGTTATGAAGGTTGGTTTATGTTGTAGTATGTAGAAATGAGTAGAATTTATGGAAATATGGAAGTTTACAAAGTGGGTGTGCATATATGTAAGTGGACATATATGTGTATTGTTGTATAAATAATATGAGTTGAATTTTATGTTGTATTCTAGTTGTGGTTATGGTGAAATTTATATTGGAAATGAAAGTTGAATAAATTTGGTGGAAGTTGGAAATATGGAATGTAGAAGATTATGTCACTTTGGAATGATTTTGTGATATTATGGAAATGAAGTTATTAAGATGTGAATTATGATTATGGTTGATGAAATTGGAAGGTGGAAATTTGTTATGAATAGGTATGTTGAAGATTAGAAGTTTTGGATGGATTATGGTTTGGTGGAAAATTTGTATATTTTGTATATTTTGCGAATATTTTGTAAAATGATATGAAATGTTCCGAATTGTATTGGAGTGACCTTGATTAGTAAATGAATATGAGAATGTTGGTATTGAATTGAAAATGTGAAGTTGGAATGAAAACTATTATACTATGTTGGAAAGGAGACTAGTTATGCTATATTGTGTTTTGTGATGATTATTGATATTGTTGTTGGTATGGTTGTTGATATTTGAGCCGAGTTAAATCTCGGGGATGTTGTATGTATAGGGGAGATGCTGCCCAAATTTTTGTAGGCAAGTATTGGTTAAGATTGAAATCTTAAAGCCTTACAATTAACATTTGGTAATTGTGACCAAATTGTAGATTTTGGCGAACTTGAAACTTGATTTTGGAGACGTGTATGAAGCGGAAAAGGTATGTAAGGCTTCACCCTTCCTTCTATGGCATGTCTTAAACGTAATAAGTTGGGTACGAGCCTCGGGGACAACTCTATTTCCCGGAATCCGCACCTAAAGTTTCCCCTTTTTCATTCAGTAGAATTGAACTAGAAAGTGTGCGAAATGTTGGAAAAACCTCCTAAACCCCTAGAACTTGCATAAATGGGACCCGACTACCCTAAAACCCTCACAAGTAACGCCATGACATGTAACATATGCAAATCGTATACGCTACCTCATTCGGCCCGAGGTGGGCCCCATTGCTCTCGGATTTTCCTTATAGTTCTGTTTGACTTACTTTGAGGATCGAATCCAAAGAAAACCTTTGATCCTAATTTCGTTACCAAATGACAAGTACTATAACTACTCTAACGAGAATACTTCTATGACGATAATGATAACGACGATGTTAGAAAAGAGAATATGCCCATGACAAATATGACCAGAATGATTCCATGACTAAGATTTTTAAGCTAAGGATTCAATGTGAACTTGAGGGTGATAAACTAGTTCTTGAACCTTATTTCTATTTCCTAGCTGTGACACTATTTCCTAAGGATTCCAAAGCCTATGAGTTGACGTCTATGATGCCCATGATTGCATTCTATGTTTACTTCTAACGCTATTCTCCGTTGGTAGTCTCGCCTTAAAATACTTGTTCCTTCAAGGAGAGACAGAGCGATCACGATTGTTCCATAATGTAATCGGAGGTCACCGACCTTACGTCACTCCGATGGCTACATGATTTTTCTTTGGGCTCTCTTGCATGCTTATATGACATATGTATATAAGATATGTATATGTATAAAAAAATTATGTATATGTATATAAGATATGTATATGTATATAAAATATGTATATGTATATAAGATATGTATATGAACATGGGATGGGGGGAAGGGATACATAGGGGAATGGGAAGGGAAACATGTTTCATTGCCACCTGGTCAGCTGGCTTATCATCCTGGACGCGGGATGCCCGGACGCGGGATATATGGGCGAGCCGGTATTTCAGCGCTATGTGGGCGAGCCGACATTGTTCGGTGCTATGCTATGACATGACATGCTATGCTATGACCTGATACGCTATGACATGCTATGCTATGATATGATACGCTATGACATGCTATGATATGACATGATACACTATGACACGATATGCTATGACATGATACGCTATGACATAATATACTATGATATGATATGCTACAACATGATATGATACGACACGCTATGAGATGACAGGATATAATATGATAAAACATGACATGATATAAACCCTATTTTCTATGCCTATGAAAAAGGAACGTTTTAAAAAGGGAAAGACAAGCATGCACGGTATCCGGCCTGAAAGGGGCGTTCCTACGTACAGGTCACTTTCTAGCCTCATTATATGTCCTACGACCTCATGATATTGTTAATCGTACTCTATGTTCCTGCTTGTATTATCTTTTATGCCTTACATACTCGGTACACTATTCGTACTGACGTCCCTTCTTGTGGACGCTGCGTTTCATGCCGCGCAGGTCAGCAGACAGGCGGATTTGGTTCCTAGAAGCTCTATCAGCAGTATTTGACAGCGCTCCAGTTGTTCCGGAGCCTCAGTCCCTTGGTACTATTTTTGTGTATATACTCGGGCACGGCAATACTCGGCCCTTTCTATGTATATGTGTACTATGTTTAGAGGCTCGTAGACAGATATGTACAGTTAGATGTGTTGTATTTTGGAATGTTCACGTCGCCGTATAACGTGATAGCAAAGTTTACTAGTCTATGTTTACGATAATGCTACTAATGTTAATGTCCAGTAACGAAAAAAAAATATATGGCACAGTTCCTACGGCCCGCTGAGAAGTAAAGGTAAAATCATAGATAAGGGGTGCTCGGTACAAGTATCGGGTACCCGTCGCGGCCCCTAGTTGGGTCGTGACAATATAATTATCCTAGCTTTTATGATGTGAAGTTTTTAATATTTCAAAAAAAAAAAAAAAGAGAGAGAACAAGTTAAAAACCAAGTATCCATTCAACTTAGCTTTCGACATTAGATTTTTCATTACCAATTTATTTTTGCGGCGTAAAACCTTGAACAATTAATACTTGCGTTCTTAAGTCGTTGTAGTTACTCATTGAAGTAATTCTCGAGTTGCTTAGTGTTGATTCTTAAGAATAAATTAAATAAAATTGATGCAAAATGAGTCTGCAAGTAGATCGGTTATCTTCCGAGTATCATTGCCGGATCCATGGATTAAAAAGTTTTTTTTTTGCATGGATTGCCCTTCTTTTGGGGTGGTCTTTAATTTTTCTCCCTCAAATTGCTAGTATTTATTTTTTGCCCTTCGCTGAAAAAGGTGGCAAAAAATATCCCGAGGTTCTATTTGAAACCCCCCTCAGTGAAAAAAAAAATCGCAAGGCAAGGCTTTGCAAAAAACCTGCCTTCTCTGGCAGACTTTTAGTTATAACTAAAATTTTGCTTTATAAGGCAGACTTTTTGCAAAGCCTTACCTTGCGAATTTTTTTTAATTTTTATGACTAAGCCGGGATTCGAACCCAGAACCTCGGGGTATTTTAGGTGAAGGGCAAAAATTAAAGACCAACAATTTGAGGGGCAAAAAAAAAATAAAAAAAAATTAAAGACCTCCCCCAACGAAGGGCGATCGTGCAAATTGGCCAAAAAGAAAGAATAGGATCGAGGACCCTAATATAATATAATTTGATCACTCCTTGGTCGCTTACCAATGTCAATAATTGATGATTACACAATTCGAACATTTTTGAATTTACCATTTGTGTAATAGCAGGGGTATATATGTATCAGTTTTTTAACGAAGGGTATATCTGATCTAAATCAAAAAGTTGAGGGGTATATTTGCATCTTGTCTCATTCTACTTTATTGACGAAAAAGTTGGCCATTTTTAGAAAATTACATTTGCGTCCCTCCTACTTCAAAGGGACAAGCACTCTTTAAGATCACAAAATCACTCATTGTATAGTTGCCTCAATTTTTATAATGTCTAAAGTTTAAGCATTCAACTTAGCATTGGACATTAACCCTTTTCATTACTAATTTGATTTTTTGTCGTAAACCTCTGCACAACTAAGTAGGCGTCAGGCCATGAAAATCAAATATCTCTTCACTTTATTGGAAATTTTGAAGTTGGAGTTGTGTTTGGTTATAACTTTTGCAAATAATATTTGGTTGTTTGAATGTACTTGAGTAACTAAAAGTAAAAATAGGATTTTAGGTGTTTTCCAAATTTTAAATACAACATGCAATTGTATTTGGAATTCATGGCCAAACGCTGATTTTCAATAAAGTGAAAAAAATTCCGAAAAAAATGAAAAACATTCTCAGGGCTGAACGGGTCCTCTAATACTTATAACTTTTCTTAAAATCGTTGTTAGGATCCATACAAGTAATAATCTAGTTGCTTAGTATTGATTCTTAAGAATAAATTAACTAAAATTTGATGCATATATGTTGGAAATTATATTTCTGTTTTAAAAAGAGAATATAAATTGACTAATGGAGAAATTATTAATACTGTATTTCCTCCGCAAAAGTATTTTCAAATTGGAAAGGATGATAAAGTCCTTCATTTTGCCGCTTTTTCAAAATTATTTGAAAATGATACTTTGCAGGTTACTGCTAAGCATATTAATAATACGTTGAAACAACAAAATTATGCGAATATTTACATGAATATTTTGGGTGAACAAATCATATCTTTACATGATAGAATTGATAAATTATGAAAATAAATCAAATTACCAAATAATTCCTTTAAATATGTAAAATTAATTTAATAATTTAAATTAGAATTATCCAAATCAAAATTTGATAAAAAAATAATAAGTATTTTACCCCTTTAAATTAATCAAATTAAAATTGAAAGTATCAACTGATGCTTAAATATTGCAATTGTTTTATCTCAAAGAGAGGAAAATAATTTTCTTTTAAACAAGTCTTCTCTTTTAAAAAGTATTAATAAATTTTCGTAGCAAACACGAATATAATAAAGTTTTAGATACGGAGTACAAACTATAATGTTATATTAATTGTGTTTTAAACATAGTGTGTGTGTGTGTATATATATATATATATATATATATATATATATATATATATATATATATATATATATATATATATATTATCACTATTCAAACACAACTACATATACATAAATACATTATAATCCAAAGTGTTAAGCCCGTGCCATCTAGTATAAAGTGAAAAGAATGAAATATTCTACATTTAACTCTTGAAAAATGTTTATTTGCTTGATTTGACTTAAAACAAAAAATAATCTTTTGATTATTGCTTTTTTTTTCCCTTCCATATTTGCTATTTTGGGAAAAGAAAAGGAGGGAAATCCAGCAGATATTAATACAACAATACATACACGACGTGGCCCGTTAGAAAAGAATAAAGGAGGCCTTAACTCTGCGGTGGTCAAAAACCCTAGCGCTATTAGAGTCTGTTTGTATTGACTTATAAGTTGCTTATAAGCTGTTTTTAGCTTTTTTGAGTATTTGATTGGTCAGCTTAAAGTCATTTTGTGCATAAAATAAGCCTAGAAAAGAGCCCATTTGACTTAGCTTATAAGTTAAAAACAGCTTATAAGCCAAAAATAATAAGTTAGCCTACCCAATTTATTTTTTTGGCTTATAAACTGCTTATTTTAAGCCCATCCAAACAGGATCAGCAAACACGACCACACTATTCTCTTTGCTGGATTCTACTCTTCCATATTCCTTACATGATAGAATTGATTTATGAAAATAAATCAAATTACCATATAATTCCTTTTTCTTTTAGGAGAAATCCCATTAGTAAACTTTACCACTGATTTCCCTATTTCTTTTTTCCTAAACCACATAAGAAAAGGGTATTCATTAAGTAACTTTATTTAAATACTCCTATTATAATAATTCTGGCTATACCGTTAATTTCTGAAGAACTCTCCGTCGCCCCTAAAACCCTTTCGCTTTTGTCACCGTAAGTCTCTCTATTCCTCCTCCTCTTTTTTTTGTATTTTTTTAATTTAATTTAATTTGGTAATTAATTCTTTTGCAACTGTGGTTGAATTGTGATACGGGTTTGTTTCTAAACCAGTGGGTTTATCAGAATGTTCAAAGAATTACTAGGCATTTGGCCATAGAAACCAAATATTTTTCACTTTATTTTTTAAGTTAGAGTTGAAGATGGAGTTATGTTTGGTTATATTTTTTTTGCAAAGAATATCTCGTTGTTTGAATGTGCTTAAAGTGAAAACAGGGTTTTAGGTGTTTTTCAAATTTCAAATACAACTTCAACTTGTATATTTGGAAATTTCGTAGCCGAACGCTGATTTTCAAATCCGGGAAAAAAGTGAATAATTGTCACGGCCAAACGGTTTGTGCATGAGCTTTGTTTATGGAAAATTCGAAAACTAATGTTATGAGAAGCAGCATAAGGGAATTGAAGTTGTTGAATTTGAAAGAAATTTGAGTGAGTAATTAATCTTGCCCTTTTTGTAAAAAGAAAGCTATTACTCAAACAAACAAACAGAGGATTATTTGAAAAAAAATAAAAATGAAATAGAAGTTGGTCAAAAACTAGTAGTATTATGAACAATGAGCAAAGCTGTGATTTAGTTGGTTTTATTTGACTTAGTGGTTTATGAGTTCACTTAATCTGATTATGAGTCTGTTTAAGTTTTGTTACAAGTTAATTTGTTTAAGTTGGTTGGTTTTATTGACTTAGTGAGTATATAAGTTTACTTAGTCTGATTATGAGTACTCTGTTTAAGTCTTGTTATGAGTTAATTTGTTTAAGTAAGTCTTTGATTTATTGAATAAATATGAATAAAGGATCCATGGATGAAGATTACAAAGTTGATTTCTAATTATATTTGTAAAGAAGAAATTGTATCTAATCATAGGAGAGATAATTTTGTGTGGCTATTTGTACAATGTATTGATGTCAATGTGTCTAATGTACTTTGCAGGGCTTGAGTTTTCTCTGCGAATCCTTACTCTTTTGGTCGATAGAAGCAGCATGTTGACAGATTCAAGCAACTCGTTAATGCCCAGCAAGGAAGAATCTTTTCCCCTTAGTGACACTGAACTCGATTGTCTTGTTGATGTTGCCAACAAGGCGGTTGATGCCGCAGGAGCAATCATTTTAAAGCACTATTTAGCTCGTGGCAATGTGTTCAAGGTTCGCGATGCTAATGTTCCATCATGGACGAGCATTGCCGCTGAAGCAGAGAAAGCTATGATTTCACATATCCTAAAAGATTTACCTGATCACATTGTATACGGGAAACAATCTGGATGGACCAATTGCAGTGGGACAACAATTCCTGAGTTTGTTTGGGTTTTGGACCTTATTAATGGTGTAGAAGAGCGGCTCTTGCCCACATTTGGCATGTCTGTAGCTATAGTTCACAATGGTAAACCGGTAATTGGTTGCATCAGTAATCCCATTACGGGGATCAAAACCATTGGGAGGAGGGGGAAGACTACTAGAAACGGAGACCTTGTGAAGACACGAGCAAGTGAGCACCTAGAGCAAGCATATGTTGACATCAAGGACCCCGGTTACAACAAAGATGCCAAATACACATACAACAGGTTGGCGTACAAGGTGGGAGAAACTTTCTTCAACGGAAACTGCATTGCTTACTCTGAGTTAGCTGCTGGTATGTTGCAAGTGGTCGTTGATTGTGCTGTCGAGCCCTATGGTCTTCTTGGATTAGTTCCTGTAGTGGAAGGTGCTGGAGGAATCATAACTGATTGGCAAGGGAATCAACTTTCTTGGCAGCCTTCTGCAACATCTTCGGTTCCGCGAGATTCTTTCAAGGTTGTTGCTGCTTCTGACTTAACAACTCACCAACAGATTATTTCTGAACTATCATAGTAGTTTAATCAGTTACAGTTCTGTTCAATAAGTTGAATCTTTTTTCAATTAGTTCTATGGTTTTTTTGTTCATGAAGTAGGCTGGATGCGTAGAGAAAGCTAGTTAAGTACTCTTTTTTATTTATTTTCCCAAGTTAAGTACTCATTGTGAGTTTCACTAACAAAATGAAACATCATTCATGGTGTGATTATACAGCCTGTTTAAGACAAAATATTACTACCAATGTTTAGCCTTTTTTAGTCTTTTATCTTAGTACTCTCCGCTTTTCATTGTCGGAGTACATCTATAGCAAGCATATGTTCAAGGACCCCGATTACAATAGAGATGCCAAATACACGTATTGGCGTACAAGGTGGGAGAAACTTTCTTCGACGGAAACTGCATTGCTTACTCTGAGCTAGCTGCCAGTATGTTGCAAGTAGTCGTCGATTGTGCTGTTGAGCCTTATGGTCTTCTCGGGTTAGTTCCTATAGTGGAGGGTGCTGGAGGTATCATATCGGATTGGCAAGGAATCAACTTTCTTGGCAACCTTCTCCGGGTCTTCAGTTCCGCGAGATGGTTTCAAGGTTGTTGCTGCTTCTCACTCACAACAGATTATTTCTGAACTATCATAGACTCATAGTAGTTGGTTTGTTACAGTTCTATTCAATTAGCATTTGATTTTTTCCAATTAGTTCTCTCACTACCGAAAATCCTCTATTTTCGCGCTAAATTTTTCACTTAAAAATGTTTCATACCTATTTCCCACTGAATATCGGCGGGAAAAACCTAAATAGCAGTGCTTTCACATGAAAAAATTATGAAGTTTCTCAGCGTTTCAATAGGAACCTGTTTTTCACCATGCGTTTTCCCAATGAACTGGTTCGATGGGAATGAGGTGGGAAAATCATGTTTTATAGCACAAATTTCCACGGAATGTCGGTGTGAAAACACCTTTTTCGAATTTCAACAAAATTTTCTCTGTATAATGGACCTGCCATTCTAGCGCGCAGTCTACGTCTAAGTCACATGATCGCAATTAACGATTACTTTAAACCATAGTTTATGTGTCATTACCGAGTCTTAATCAGACCTTAGGTCTATCACAAGACTCACTAGAAATTGTTAATACAATCACTACATAACAACAAAGTCTATTATAATAACATTAATTTTGTCCACAATCAAAGGGTAGTGCATAAGTAACATGATCAATCTTCTTTCTATCAGCTTATCAATTAGTTTGATTTATAGTATCTGTTTCAGCTACATATCCATTTGTATGTCACGAGATAATAACATCAACCATATACAGCATTTTTAGTCGGAACACATGCATGTTTGTGCGCGAAAACTTGCTTTATAAAGATCCATAATATGCAGTTTAAAATAAGTATTTAGCATACAAATTTTGAAAAATTTAATGTCATTTGAAAACTCAAATGATTAAACTAGTCTTACCGTTATGTAAGGGGTAAAAATTCATCCATCTTGTTTAAAGTTGAAATTTCCTCAAAGGTCTTGAGTTCGAGCAGTTGGAATGAATTTTTTTTTGATAAGGAACGTTTTTTCTTTAATGAGACTTGTGCGACATGAATTCAGATTTATGGAACCAATGGATTCAGAATATTGAATAGTCATGTATGGTGACAAAATAAAATTCCAGCATATGAAAGAAGGAATAAGCCTATTATTTGTTGGCTAAAAAGAAAACAAGTTTAGATGCGATCCAATGTCGTTTTCTTCCATTCTGAATGCTCCAAACTGTTTTTTACCTCTTGCTGTCAACATAACAACAATTTATTTTATAAAATCTATGGAGTAATCACCACAAATTTTGTCTTTACAAGCTATTGTGAAGTATCTTTTGGAGCAACCCATGGCCTATATATTGCAATATACAAGATTGATTAGATAGTGAAAAACTTCATTTCTATCTCTTTTATTTCTCGTTCTTTAAGCAGATTTAAGTTCACTGTAGTAAAATTTGATGACGATGGACACTATATTCACCTCCTTCCTAGAAGAAATAAGAAAGAAAAATTTATTGGGAGTTGGGTATTTTGTGGTAACACTTTTAACTATTTATCTTACTCGATGGATTTATAGATGGAGAAATCCAAAATGCAATGGTGTTCTTCCTCCAGGTTCCATGGGATTCCCTCTCATTGGGGAAACTCTTCAATTGATCCTTCCAAGTCACTCATTAGACCTTCCTCCATTCTTGAAAAATAGAATTAAAAGGTAAGTATTCTCCACTTCAAGGTGTTAAAGACTTGTAGATCATGCTCCCTATTTTTATTGTTCGGTTAAAAGTTCTATACATGTACTAGTAGTGTAACAAAGTACTTACGCAATCACGTCACTTAAAGGTAATAAACATAAGTTTATGTTCAACATACTGATAGTGCAAGAAACATTTTACACAATCAGGTTAGTTAGGGTAATACTCCATATGTTCCAAGTTATGCGTCATAATTTGAATAAGCACAAATTAAGAAAGAAATAAAGACTTTTTGAAACTTGTGGTCTTAAACAAGTCATAGCATTTGTGTGGCTAAAACTTTTGAAATTTATGGTCTTGAACATATCATAACATTTGTGTGGTTATAGAAGATTCTCATTAAGTGTAAAATGAGAAATGTAAAGTTAATTATTTTCGAATTTAGAAATGTGATATTTTTTTTTGGAACAGACTAAAAACAAAGTACGTCACATAAATTGATAGAAGGAAATATAATATTTACATAAATATAGGTAACTCTATTTAATAAATAAACATCTATTTCTAACTAAAATAAATGGGAAATCACCTGGTACTGTAACAAGTTAAATTATGCCGACGAAGTAAAAAATCATTACATTTTCATTATGTATAACTAAAAATCCAATAAATAGCATAAACAATTCCTTATGTTGTAAGCCTATATGACTTAAACTCTTTATTTAATTAATTTCAAACACTTGAGGTGCGGCCCTTTCCTGAACTCTGCTAACACGAAATGCTTTGTGCACCGGGTTGCTCATTTAAAAAAAAAAAAAAATTCAAACATGATCCAAATAATATGTTAATTGTTATTGTATTGAAGTAGTTCATGACAAATTATATTTCTACTTAATCATTTCAGATATGGACAGATGTTTAAGACAAATGTAGCAGGGAGGCCAGTGATTATAAGTGCAGATCCTGAATTCAACAATTTCATTC
Source organism: Lycium barbarum (assembly GCF_019175385.1). Taxonomy (NCBI): domain Eukaryota; kingdom Viridiplantae; phylum Streptophyta; class Magnoliopsida; order Solanales; family Solanaceae; genus Lycium; species Lycium barbarum. The sequence continues at coordinate 115,942,892 of NC_083346.1, read as the reverse complement.
TTAAACAAGATGGAAAATTGGTGGAGACATGGTCATTGGACACTTTTGCTGAAGTATTTGAACAAAATACTCATTCTTCAAGAAAATATACAAGGCATTTTACTCTTAATCATTTTGGTGTGGAGGCACTTAAGGATAAGTTACTTCCTCAAATGGAAAATTTTATTAAGTTGACTCTTGAAAAGTGGTCAGGCCAGGATTCTCTTGAAGTAAAAAGTGCAGCAATTAAAGTAAACATTCTCAGCCACTAATTGCATCTATCTACTTATATATTTTTGATATTTTGCCAAGAAATGACAGAAATGGTCCTTTTATCTTTAGGGTAGGCCTAAAATAGTCTCTTAAACATACTTTTGAGCAGTTTTGGTCCATTATATTTATAAAAAAAAATGAGCACTTTTGTCTTCATCAGATAACGAGAACTGTGAAATTTTTGCTTTGATGGAAAATAATTTTGGAGGTGGGGTTTTTGCTACTTTTTTCTATTTCTGGAGTACAGTTTTTTTGTGGGGTTTTTGGTCTATTTTTTATTATCTGTTGCAGTTTTGGTGTTGCAGTTTCTGATTGACAGGACTTTCCTAGTGTTTTCTGGTTAAATTCTTGTCGGAGACCAAAAATGCTCAATTTTGACAACCTTAGAGGACCAAAATACTTAAGAGTATATTTAAAGGACTATTTAAAATCTACCAAACTGAACATTTTTCGAACACAATACTAGTTGTTTTTTAACCATGCAATATATTAGTGTAAATACAAATTAAACACTTATTGGCTTTTGGAGTTCTTACGTGAAAATAGGTATTTACAATTTTTTTTTTCTTTTGGGAAATGGCAGATGACAGTTGATTTTGCTGCAAAGCAAATTTTCAGTGGTGATCTTGAGAATGCACCCTTCAATATCAGTGACATGTTCAGGGACTTAGTAGAAGGCTTAATGTCTTTCCCTGTTAATCTTCCTGGAACTGCTCATCATAAATGTTTGCAGGTATATAATCCAATATCATATAGTATACATCTTTCAATTCAATTTTATCTGCTTCTCCTTGTTAAATTATCAACACTGGAATTAGTCACACGCACAAAAATGAGGGACGTTTACAGTTTTAGCCGGGCGGCTAAAAATGTATCCGCTCATCTAGATATAACCCTTTGTAACCGGCGCAAGTGATGTATATCAAGTGTTATATCAAGTGAATAATAAGTGTATAATAATTCTATATTCAGTATATATTCTGTATACTATGTACCCCGTACTGATGGTACAATGATTTTACTCGGCTAAATTTCACTAAAAATTATCTATTTAGTCATTTTAAACAACTTATCAACATTTTTTTTTATCAAACACATCAAGTGTTTATCATCAGCTTTAACACTTCTAAGTTTTATCCAAATATGTAACTGCTTATTAAAAAATTTGTTTCAGCATTAAAATGTTTTTCAACACTTAAAGCTTACCAGCTAACTCTAAGGGGCTCAACAAAATTAATGCAGATTCATAAGAAAGTGCGCGAAACAATGAGAGACGTTCTGAAAAAGAGGCTCAGTTCATCTGCAGTAAAACGCGAAGGAGAGGAAGACTTAGTCGATCATCTGCTGAGAGACATGGATTCTCAAAAATTTCTAACAGAGGATTATATAGTTCAAATGATGTTTGGTTTGTTATTTGTCACATCTGACTCTATTTCAACTACATTGGCTTTGTCTTTCAAGTTGCTTGCTGAACATCCTGTTGTCTTGGAGGAATTGATAGTCCGTATCTTAATCTTTGTCTAATTATTTACTTCCTATATCTAATACATGAACATTATTTCTAATTACCATATGTTATATATCCTCAATCTAGGTTGAACATGAGACAATTTTGAAGAATAAAGAGAATTTGGATGCCCCTCTCACTTGGAATGACTATAAATCCATGACATTTACACTTCAGGTCTCTTCTACACTCATTAACAAACTAGACTATATAAAGGATTTTACACTATCATATTATTTATAAGATAATTACTTTAATTTGACATAAGCCAACATTCATGTAACTATAATGTGGCCAATTTTCTTTTTTCTTATTTTATCATATGTATATATTCTATAGGTTATCAATGAAGTCCTGAGGTTGGGAAATATTGCACCTGGACTATTCCGTCGAGCATTAAAGGATATTCCAGTTAATGGTAGAGATTGAAGAAAATTTTAAAGTTTAAGGTGTGTTTGTCAAAACTGGAAACTTGGATAATTTTTTTGTTTGTTTAATTATTATTTAGGATATACAATTCCAAAAGGATGGGTAATTATGATTGCCACAGCTGCTCATCATTTGAACTCAGCTCAATTTGAGGATCCCCTTTCATTTAATCCATGGAGGTGGAAGGTATATATAAAACATATTATTTAACAACTAGCAAAATTCTAATATGAACTCCTATATTAACTACCTAATTGTTTTTTTTTTTTTTTAAAAAGGAAATTCAACCAAGTTGTGTAGTTAAGAATTTCATGCCATTTGGATCTGGGATGAAGCAATGTGCTGGGGCAGAATATAGCAGGGTCTTCTTAGCAACCTTCCTACATGTCTTAGTCACTAAATATAGGTACTTAATTACAGTTTTTATTACGAATTTAAGTTATACATACTGAGAGTGTATATATTTTTACATTATCTAAGTTACATATACTGCAATGTAAAGATACTTTGGTGGAGTCGTCTTTGATAGGAAGCGCTTACTCCCAAAGTGGAACTTCTCTGCATGAATTTGAATTTGTCGAGGCTTAAAGCGGTTACTAGACACCCAATTGAAAATCAAAAACAATAGAAAGATATTTTACACCAATAATGTAGAGTATATTGTTTAACCTATCATAACATATCATGTTCATTACCAATTGTATCAAGTTAATAATTAATGTTTATCATAAAAATTTACCTATAATTATCTTATAAAAAATGACTTAAATTGTGAATATTATTTATTCTCGTTGCATATAATTTAAACTCTTTTTTCATATGAATTTCTTATCGTGTTGTCTTTTTTAACGTGAACTTTGCAGATGGACAATGGTGAAGGGAGGCAAAATTACTAGAGCACCAATTATAAGGTTTCCAGATGGATTTCACTTCAACATTTCTCACAAGAATCAATAAAGATAATATCATTACCATTTTTGTGTAAAATCCCATTTATGAATAATTGTGATTTCCTTTTTGTTTGTTTCAATATTATTAAATAACTAGCTGAGGATTTCTCATGAATATTAAAATGCTTTTTGTCAAAAAAAAAAAAATCACATTGTGGAAAAATTAAGCTACATAATACTTCCTCCGTCTCAAATTATCTGTCCTTTTTCTTTTTGTTTTACACGCCCCTTAAGATATATTAATTAGGAGGGGCATTTTACTAACATTACACTTGTTTATGTCTAAGTTATAGTCTCGCTTCATTAAATGTTTACTCTATTTATGTATCATCACTATTAATGATAAAATTCTACTAAAGGTTAAATGGAAAAAAATAATTAATTACGGCTTGAATTTCTAAAACGACAAATAATTTGAAACAACTATTTTTAGTAATCATGACAGACAATTTGAGATGAAGGAGTATTGTTCTTGTATTAATTAATGTTGTTTAGAACACAAAAGTACGTAGTATGTTACTCTTGTATAAAAGTCCAGTGCTGCAATGTTTGAAAAAAAAAAAACTTTTGTCATCTCAAAAATCTTGGCTAAACAAGCGAATAGTTTTTCAAACAGCCATAAATTCATGTTTTCAAACAATCAAAGATTCATACTCCCTCCATTCCAAAATGAGAATGTAATTCAACAACTTTGTTGCTCTCATCGCTGACAATTCTAACAATTTCCAAAAACCTATTGCTTCTCCAAAAACACTATCAAACATGATATAACTATGTTATTGATGCTTTCTATTTTTTTCTCTATGCTTGGAATATAAAAATGAACATAACCGAAAGAGTAAAGTAATATTCCATGAATTAATTAGCTTGGAATACAAAAAAATGTATAACTGAAAAACTAAACTAACAATACTGATTACAACGTTCCATGAACTAATGAAGAGAGTTAAAGAAGTGACTCGTGTAAATGAAAAAATAGGAAAAAGGCCAAAAATATTACTAAAGTTATTATTATTATTATTATTATTATTATTATTATTATAATATAACCGGATCCACAGTTAATATTCTAGCTTTGATACCAATAAGTAGCTTTATTTTTAATCTCCTAAAATCACTCCTAAGAAATAATATAATTTTTGCATAATTTTCTTTTTACTAACTATTATTACATTCTTAGCAAACCTATAAAAAATTATTTATAAATGTCCAAATTTTTCTTTCCAATTCAAGCAAGTATTCATAGATGCTATGAAATAGCTCTGATACAAATAAAAAAAATAGAATTTTGTAGGACTGGGCATAAATACCGAAACCCAAAAAATCGGACTGAACCGAATTAATTCGGGTTTTCGGTTCGGGTTCGGTTTCAATTTTCAAAAATTTCGGGATTCGGTTCGGTGTTCGGGGTTTAGTATTCGGGTTTTCGGTTTAAACCGAAATATTATGTATTAGCCCAAAAATATTAAATAGTCCAAGCCCATGCCCTATTTAATTTAAGCCCAAAAGAAAATAACCCAAGCCTACTTCATTTTTTTGTATCAATCATCATTCATCAGACATCTAAGTAACATATCCCTAATTTCACTTCTCAGAGCTTCAGAGCTCAAAGTTTGCTCTTCCAAGCTCGGCGGCGGCTGGGTGGTTGTGCTGTTATTTTTCGTTGAGCTTTTGGTTTTTAACGTGCTGGCCTACAAATACAGTGTCTTATATTTTCTCTTTAATTTTCGTAGATGGCGGATGAAACTAAATTAAGTGTTGTCGATTCAACTGGTAGCATGCCTAATACAAATGATACTGAGAACAATGATAACTCACTTGACACCCAGGTAACAAAGAAAATAAAAGAAATGCAATCTAGATCTGTTGTTTGGGGTCATTTTGAGAAGATTGTTGTACAGGAAATTGATAGAGCGAAGTGTAAGTATTGTAAAAAAGATCTTGCTGCTGCAACTGTAAATGGGACAACGGGATTGAGACAACATTTAGCGAGGTGCAACGCATATAAATCCCTTATTAAACCTCCCACTCAGAAAAAGATACATTTTCCATCTAAGGATAAGAATGAAATAGAGGACCATTGGGAATTTGATCAACAATTAATTAAGAGGGCTTTAGTTGAGATGATAATTATTGATGAACTACCATTTAGCTTTGTAGAAAAGGAAGGCTTCAAGAAGTTTATGAGTCTAGCCCAACCTCTGTTTCAAATTCCTTCCCGTAGAACAATAACAAGGGATTGTTATGAACGTTACAATGAACTGAGACAAAATTTGAAGAAGTCTTTTAGAGAAGCACATTCAAAAGTTTGCCTTACCACAGACACATGGACATCATTGCAAAAAATTAATTATATGTGTTTGACTGCTCACTTTATTGATAAAGATTGGAAGTTGCATAAAAAAATACTGAATTTTTGCCCTGTTGATAACGTCCAAATCCACCCTATTAATTAGAATGGGCACGGTCGTATGCAAATATAATTTACCCAACTATGAGTCGGGGTCGAATCCCACAGAGAACAATAAATAGGCGATTAGGAAAAGTAGGAATTATCACCAATAATAGCTATGCCAAACAATAGATAATATTTTGGTTTTTGGAGAAAAGTATAACTAATGCAAAAATGTAAACTAACCTAGAAAGCAAGTAAAATGATCAATGGCCACAAGCATGGATACAAGGGAAACTACGCTCAAGTAACGATCCAATGTACTTCATGATTTACAAATAATGGTGAGTTTATATTACTTAGCCTCGGATAATGACTCTAAATTAGCTTCTTCCGAAGACTAACTAGACTACCTAATTGAATACCCCTAAAGCAATTAGGAGCATTAAGAACACCCGAATATGGCTACAAGTGGTGTCGCCTATCCCTAGGTCGATTTCCATTAGATGAGGTTAACGCCCCAAATTCTTGTTAATTAATCTTTCCCAATCCCGAGTTTGCCTCTTCCAAGTTTAAATCGAAATAAATGGGCAAGTCTTAGGGTTAGGTACTCCCTTAAGAATCATTCAAAATGAGATTAATTTAAGAAACAATAACCCACTTCATTAGGAATAAAATCATTCAACACATAAGCAAAACAAGAGATTCAATCCAAACTTAAATAATGTATACTTCCATAAACAAGGTTCAAGTATTGAAATGAAATACTACACACATAAATATTCAATACAAAACAAGGAATTGAAGAAAGGATTAAGAAATATCTCATTAAAGTGCTTCCAATCTTCTCCTCCAATGGTGTTGGTGATAAAACCCTAGCCTCCAAGTTTATGTGTTATGCCAAAGATGAAAATGTTTTGCCCCCTAGTCTTCCTTTTATGTTTCCCAATTTTTCCAAGTCCAAAAAATGACAAAATATGCCCCAGATTTTCGTTTTTGCAGTTCTGCCCGTTTTTTGCAAATCTGTCCCGTTTTTGCAAAACTGTCCACTTTTGACAGTTTTGCAAAACTGTGCAGTTTTGTCCAATTTGATCTCTTTTTGACTTTATTTTCACTTGGTTTCTTCCGATCACTTCTAAATCACATAAACCTGTAAAATAGATGTAAATGATATTAAATACACTATTTTCTCAAGCAAATATAGCAAAACTATAAGATTAAAGAAGAGATAAGTTGGTAAAATACCAACTTATCACCTGTCACTAGTCATAAGGGTGAGCACATGGCAGAGACTATTAGTAATTGCCTGCTTCATTGGAACTTGGACAAGGTATTTACTATTACTGCTGATAATGCTTCTTCAAACGATGTTACAGTTAGAGAATTGTCTAAACAGTTAAATATGTGGGGAACTAATATAATGGATGGTAAGCATCTTCACGTGAGGTGTATGGCTCACATACTTAATCTAATTGTGCAAGAAGGTTTGAAGGAAATTGATGCTTCTGTTAAACGTGTTAGGCAAATGGTAAGGTATGTTAGAGGATCTTCGACAAGAACAAAAAGCTTTAAGAAATGTTGTGAAGTTCAAAAGGTGGGATGTGCTAAAACATTAATTCTAGATGTGCCTACTAGGTGGAATTCCACCTACGCGATGTTGAACACGACACAAAATTTTGAGAAGGCATTTGATAGGTTTGATTTTTTTGATGAGAATTTTAAAACTTATCTTGCTACTCATGTTTGTGAAGATGGAAGTGTCGCAGGTACGCTTGAATGTGATGATTGGGTGAATGTAAGGAATGTGATAAAGTTTCTTGAAAGATTTTACGAGCTCACTGTAAAGCTTCAGGTTCACATTATGTTACTTCTAATGTTCATTTTTAGGATATATGTGAGCTTGATGCATATTTGAAAGCGTGTGTAGCAAGTGAAGATCTTAGTTTGAGTAGAATGGCTGAGCGGATGAGAGAAAAGTTTAGGAAGTATTGGGGTGATCCTGAAAAGATGAACAAAATGATTTTTATTTCTTCCGTATTGGATCCTCGCACTAAGTTTGTGTATGTTAGCTTTGCACTTGAAGAGCTATTTGGGGAGGAAGTTGGAAAGAAAGTAAGCGAAGGAGTGTACGATTATATGAAATCTTTGTTTGGAGAGTATCTTAAAAATTATTCAAGGGCATCTCATCATCAATTGTCTCCTTCTCTATCTACTTCATCTCATGATACATCTGATGAAACTTCTAGTTCCGGGTCCTCTTCAAGTGTGAAATCAAATGCTTTGAGAACTAAGCTTCACTTGAAGAAACAAAAGGAAGATTCTGGAAGTGGGTGTGCTAAATCCGAGTTGGATAAATACATTGGTGAAGAACAAGAGCCAATAGATAAAAGTGAAACCGCCGTTGAGTTTAGTATCTTAGGTTGGTGGAAAGTTAATGCTCCTAGATTTCCTGTTCTTTCAGAGTTGGCTCGTGATGTGTTGGCTATTCCGATTTCTAGTGTGGCATCGGAATGTGCATTTAGTACCGGTGGTCGTGTACTTGATTCGTTTAGAAGTTCGTTGACTCCTAAATGTGTGCAATCTCTTATTTGTGTTCAAGATTGGCTTCGGAAAGAGACTAAATCTGTTAGTGTGGAAGAAAGTTTGGATCATCTTGAGGAACTTGAACTTGGTAAGATTTTGTATTTTTTTATGTGTTTTAGTGAAAAAATAAGATACTTTTTTATGTTGTATGACATATTTAATTAAATTATCTTTAGACATGGCAAATAGTGGAAGAGATCCTTGCATTGTTGATGTATGATTGCAATTTGCTTCTTTGTTACTAGTGGTAAGTTCAATACTTTATTTTGTAGTTTTGTTCTTTTATCTTGAAAGTTATATTCTAAGTTTCTAACTTTTGGTTTCATCTATTTTTTGTTATTTTCAAGTTCAACCATGCCTTCTAGAGCTCGCTCACAAGTTTGGGAACATTTTGTGATGGTTCAAGACAATGAAGAAGGGCGTAAAGCTAGGTGCTTAACATGCGGTGCGATACTTAATTGTAATAGAGCAAATGGCACATCTAGCTTAATGAAGCATATTGAGAGATGTCTTGAAGATAGGCGGATTCACCTTCAACTTTAAGCTTATGTTTTGATTTTGGTAAATTTCGGACTTAATTATGATTATTATGTGAGACAATGGATTTAACACTTAGTGTTACAACTTATGTTTTGTATTTGGAGCTAAAATTTAGCTATGTGAGACGATGGATGTTTGGTAAATTTCGGACTTAATTATGATTGTTATGTGAGGCGATGGATCGTTATGTTGTTTGTGTTGCTTGTTTTTGTCTTGTACGTTGTTTGTTCACTTTGTTGCTCGTTTGGTTGTTGTGCTGCTGCTGTTGCCGCTGAACTGTTCTACTTTAAGTAGATATTTCGTACTGAAAAAAGTTTATTTGCTTAAATTAGATGTTTGAAGGTAGAGATTTGAACTGAAATTGAGAACCTTAATCAAAATTCTTCGATCCATGCATATTTTTCTTTTAAGACAACTTGTTGTTGTGCTGCTGCTGCCGCTAACTGTGCTGCTGCTGCCACAGTTTCAGGTGTGCTGCTGCTGCTGAAACTGTGGTGCTGAACGCTTGAATTGAAAACACCGAATTGAAAAAACCAAAACCGAACCGAACCAAACTTCAAAAAACCGAAATCGAAAGAACCGAACCGAACTAGTTTGGTTCAGTGTTTGGTGTCCACGTTCAAAACACCGAACCCGAAATAGCCGAACCGATGTATGAGAAAACCGAACCGAAGAAACGAACGCCCACCCCTAGAATTTTGTATGGTGTAGCTAACTACAAGAGTCATTTATGTATAATAACTCACTTTAAATAAATACCAATCCGTAACTATATTTTGTATTCAATTTACTGCTCGTAGCTATATTGTATTCACGCATAAAAACATCACAATCCATCATTGAAAGCAACACCACATGAAAAAAATTTCTTCCAAAACTGTTTTCAAACAAAATTCAGTTGATAGAAACATTAATGTATACTAATTCATATACTTGAATGAAGAGAACAAATACTTACTAATGAACTTGAAGAGTGAGGCAGAGTTAGGTTTTATTCTCGTGTAAAGATCGGTGCGTTTGATTTGCGGATGAGTTTGTTTAACTGAAAATTGGGTCGTGGGTTATGGGTCATGGGTTATGGGTCGGGTGATTTAATTAAACGATGTATTTTTCAAATGAAAATGAGGTCATATGGGTTATGGATTATGCGTTATGGGCTATGGTCGGGTGATTTAATTAACGGGATGAGTTCTCTTAAAATGGAAATTGGGTCATGTGTTATGGGTCATCGGGTCAGGTGATTTAATTAAAGGAAAATGATCTGGTGGGGGTTTAATTATCGTGTTGTCTTTTTTAACATGAACTTTGCAGATGGACAATGGTGAAGGGAGGCAAAATTATTCGAGCACCAATTATAAGGTTTCCAAATGGATTTCACTTCAAGATCTCTCACAAAAATCAATAAAGAAAAAATCATTACCATTTTTGTGTAAAATCCCATTTATGAATAATTGTGACTTCCTTTTTGTTTGTTTCAATCTTATTAAATAACTAGCTGAGGATTTCTCATGAATATTAAAATGTTTTTTGTCAAAAAAAAAAAAGTACATTGTGGAAACATTAAGCTACATAATACTCCCTCAGTCTCAAATTATCTATCCTTTTTCTTGTTGTTTTACACACCCCTTAAGATATATTAATTAGGAGGCGTATTTGACTAACTTTACACTTGTTTATGTCTAAGTTATAGTCTCACTTCATTAAATGTTTACTCTATTTATGTGTCATCACCATTAATGATAAAATTCTACTAAGGGTAATGATGTGCCGTGAAATTACGGCACATTTGACGCCAACTGCTTAGTCTTTTGTAAATCCCCAAGTACTTTTGATGTTGTTTCTCGTGTTTTTGTGTTAATTTGTAGAATAACATGTGCTGGAAGCGACTTGAGGCAAAATGAAGCAAAAACCAGCTGAAATGAACCAGAACATCACATGCGAATCGCATGTACTGCATGCGAGTCGCAGGTGCTGCAGCATCTATTGACAGAGATGGCTAAAAAGGAAGACAGTGGTGCAATACATACGAGCACCACATGCGAGTCGCATGTGGTACATGCGAGTCGCACCTGATGTGGCAGATGCTGCACCACAGCTGATTGAAGATGCAGTACCTGCGAAGATTTGGTGCAACCTTCGACTCGCAGGTTGCACATGCGACACCAAGTGCGATTCGTACCAGATGCGCAGGGGTATTTTTGTCTGGAAATTGTTCCCGTTTTGGACATTCTATAAATAGATTTTCTAGGGTTTTGGACTCATTATTCTATAGATTTTTAAGTTGTCTTTTTGTGGAGCTCATTTATTATTGGTTGGTGAAGCTTTTAGGAGATTCTTTTGCTTTTGTCATCTTCTCCATTCAATACTTTGTAAGCTTTATGAATACACTTTACATTATTGCTTTACCTTTAATGTAAATTAGTAGCTAATCTCTTTAGCTAAGGTTGTGAGACCAAATGTGTTAGTTATGTGATTGGGATTCATAGTCATACCTCATTTGTATGCTAATGGTGTTTTCTATTAACTCTTCAAGCATTAATGTCTTGTGATGGTGTACAACATTACTTGTGCCTTAATACCATTACTTTGCTTGGAAAAGAAAGTAGAGGTTAGGAAAAGAGTTAATAGCAACAATTTGGGTCATTAAATCCATCTAATAGCTTGAGGCTAAATTGGTGTTCTCTTATAAAACATTCTAGGAATAGGAAATCTAGTTGAGGCTAAATGGGTATTATCTTATAAAACATTCTAGGGCTTGAAAAAGCCTAGGATGAAATTTGCTAATTTGGTTGGAAAACTTTTAGCAAGACTCGAGTAACCCTTGGCTTAATGCATCTAGGCATATGAATAAGTTGAATTGATACCCAAGCGCATTACTTTCCATTGGAACCACAACCTTGGTCCCATTCACCAATAGTTTACATCTCTTAACCATTCTTAGTCTTTAATGAACAAACAACAACCAACCTACTATTATATTCCCCTCTCCCTTGAAATATAGACTAATAGTCGGGCGTTACACTTGACTAGTATATTTCTTCATTGTATTCTCTGTGGGATTCGACCCCAACCTCGTTGGGTTCTATATTTGACAACGACCGCTTACTCCTGATATTAAAGGTGTAATTTGGGCGTATCAAATTTTGGCGCCGTTGCCGGGGAATACAGTCTAGAAATTTACTAACTAGTGTAAAACTTTACTTTTAGTTTTTATTTCTTTTCTTATTTCCGTTTTGTTGTTGTGTGTTGTGCAGGTAATATGGATGAGGCTGGTAATCCCATCCAAAATCCACCAGTAGCGGTCGGTGAAGAAGCTGCGGGGGCAGGCTATGCAACCGCAATTCAGCCCCGCCTCTAATTGGAAACTCGAGTTTCCACGTGACCAACACAATGCTGCACCTGCTCAACACTAAGGGCCTGTTTGGTGGTCTACTTAAAGATGACCCGAATAGGCACCTTAGGAACTTTCTTAGGGTCTGTTCTACCAATGTGCATCCGGGCGTCTCAATTGAAGCAGTCAAGCTACGACTTTTCCCGTACTCCCTAACGGGGGAAGCCACGACTTGGTTAAATGATCTTCCGTCCAGATCCATCACTACTTGGGAGGAATTGACCGAAGTATTCCTCAAGAAGTTCTTCCCTCCATCACGGATGTTACAACTCCGTGACAAAATCAACAACTTTCGTCAACTTCCTGATGAGGCTCTCCATGAAACTTGGATTCGTTTTAAAAAGAAAGTGAAAAGCTGTCCCAAGCATGGGTTGCCCGATAGTGTGCTTCTACAAATATTTTATAGGTCTTTAGATTCGGTCAACAAATCAGTGGCGAAAAACATTGCAGAGGGGTCTATTATGGATAATTCTTATGTCACCGTTTGTGAATTGTTGGATAAATTGACCGAGACTAATGAAGCATGGCACACTAGGGATTCAGAAGTAGGTGGAGGAAATTCCTTCAAAAATGTGCTCACTCGTGAGATGATTAAGAAAGAGGAAGAGAGAGATGAGTCCATGGCCAAACTTGTCACCCAAATGGACCTTCTTACAAAACATGTCATGGGTGGCGGAAGCAAAAAAGTGAATGCGGTAGAATCTTGTGAAGGGGGTTCTCCGGATGAGCAATGTTTCCAAATGTATGATGAGGAGGCAAGTTATGTCAACAATCTAAGAGAGGGTTCCCGTCCGAACTACCAAGGTCCGAGTCAAGGATCTTGGCGGCAAGGTCAAGGGAATCAAGGTTGGAACAAAGAACAAGGTCACTCTAATTGGAGAGATAATCGTGACAACAATCAAGGGGGTTACAACAACAATTACAACAATCATCGGAGCTCAAATCCGTATGTCCCTCCAAAGGGAAATCAACCAAGCTCTAGTCAACCGCCCACTAGCGATCCCGCTAGTTCAAAAATTGAAGATATGTTGTCAAGGGTGTTGAAGAAAGTGGAATCCACCGACACCTTTTGCAAGGAGACTAGAGATGAGGTTAAATTAATGGGTCAAGTTGTGAGTTCATACTCCACCTCCATTAAACAATCGGAGTCTCAACTTGGCCAAATCTCGGCTATCCTAAACCAAAGGCAAAAAGGCTCGCTCCCTAGTGATACAGTTGCAAATCCAAGGAATGATGGTGAACATAAATGCAATGCAATTACTACTAGGAGTGGCAAAACAATTGGGGAAGAGGCGTTGGTGAAAGAAGATGTGTTGGGTGACGATGAGAAAATAGTTGAAGAACCTATAGTTGTTGAAGAAGAAGCGAACCCAAAGAACATGCGGGCCAGTATTGAAAAACCCATTGTTATTGAGGACCTTCCGGAAATTAATGATGCTTCGAAAAGCAAGGAAGCGGCGGAGGAGGTACCAAGGGCTTCAGTACTAATTAACAGAAAACATTAGTGCCTCGGTACTACGTTTTCACCATACGTATAAATTTCATCCCCACAAAATATAGCATACGTGTACAAATATTAAACTCAATATGGTTCCAGGTGTACCTTCCAAATTGATCTTATTGATGGCTGTAGGTCGATTACGACATTAATTTCTGGAGATATAGCTGAGAAGATGCTCTCCATGACAGCAGAACATATATTTGAAACAACTTTGGTCAAGGTTGTCCTTTATTTATATGTAGACATGGACGAAGCAGTTATTGCATCTGACTCTTCAAGCACAAGGCTGACAGGTTAACCACCCACACCAGCCAAAAAACCGTAAAATTTCAGTCTACTCAAATACTAAACTGGACGTTGTAATTGTCGAGAACTCACTGAATAATATATATATGATGCTTGCCTTTCTTATAAGAATAAGAATACTCTTTGGACTTTGCGGCCTGATCTGATGAAAGAATGATGAATGAGAGTAATAATCAGGAAGCTTTATGTAGTCTCTTAACTAAAAAATTGTTGGTCAATGTGTTTACCTTCTTTAATCATGTGTACTTTTGCTTCTTAATGTAAAGCTAGAATTCTGTGGTAACAATTAATCTCCTCTTTCACAGTGATGTTCTGCTTAACAATTTATAACAATTTGATTTGTTTTTACATAATGAAACAAAAAGTTCGGACAAAAGAATTGTGTTCAAAAGCATGAGATGATTGAACTATTAATGCATAAATTGTATGACAAGTTTGAAGAGCACACACCATCGTAGTAGATCGCCAGAAAAATGTTTTTGTTGAGAAACTACATTGTTGCAATACTAACACATGGTGAAAATGGAATAACTGAAAACATCTCTACTAATGTGGGAGTCACATTGAAAGATGAAATAAGACATGGAGATGGAAGAGAAATACATGGAAGTGCAGCAGATTCATAAACTTGCCTTGATTAGAGAAGATGTTGAGAACAACCTCCGGTACATGTGTTGACTTAGCTTTTGTTTCAACTTGGACACCTTTTTATGGAGTTGTGTGTCTACTGTGTTCTTAAAACAAATTGGGTAGAGATCTGGGGCTTAATGAAGTGCTATTATCTGCCCTCTATTTAAGAAGTCTATTTAGTTTCTGTACAAAATCGATAACTTTCTGAAATGAACATCTTTAGGTAAAGAAGTCGTGCTCGAAGTGAATTTTTGATAAGCATTAAACAATTGTTGAAAAAACTTTGGAAAGTGTAGAGAAAAGCATTTGTTGGTTAGTGATGATGGTTTCCTTCAAATTTGATGTTATGGTTTTGAGTGTACTTTTACTGCAGATACTGTCCCTATATAAATGAAGTGAACAAGGGGAATAGTTCTCGGTGGTGGCCCTATCTAAAACAGTTTCCTCGCAGCTATGACACACTTGCCGATTTTGGCAAATTCTAGATACTCGCGTTGCAAGTTTGTAGCAATTCCTACCAAATTAAGATGTATTTCATAGTTGAAAAACACTGTGTATAGAAAAAATTCAACTGTTTCCCCCTCAAAGGTCTTCATCACATTATTGGTGACTTCAAAATAGAAGATAGTTTTAGATTCATTAAATTCTTGAGATCTGAATTTTTGAGAAAAGAAAAGAAAAATTAGACTACGATTTGCTCGCGTCAATGGCATCAATATATAAGTTATGTAATACCGATATGGTCTTTCATAATTGTTTTTGTTCTTTTTATTTCTATTTTTACTGCTATCCTGCTATACCAAATGACTATACAACCCTCGAGCCATATGTCAAGGAAAAAATAAGCATTGATTCATTCCACCTCTACTTTTGAATAGGGGTGGGCGTTCGGTTCTTCAGTTCGATTTTATCAAACTTCAGTTTGACTATTTCGGTTTCGGTTTTTTGAAGGTGGACACCGAACACCGAACCTAACTAGTTCGGCTCGGTTCTTTCGGTTTCGGTTTTTTGAAGTTTGGTTCGGTTTCGGGTTCGGTTTTTTCAATTCAGTTTTTTTGATATGATCTTAGAAGCGATTCCATTTACGCTAATTCATATTCTCAAAAGCAACAAAACATAAAACTAACAAATTAAAATCAAAATCAAACAAACAGGATACACAAGAACAGAAAACCATAACCATAATGTAGGATTACTATGTGTTATATACATACAGTAAGAATAATTAAGAAAACACATAAAGGACATACATTAATCCTAACGACACATCCTAGTCACCTTTCTTTGTTAAGTATATTTGATTTTCTCAATTGAAGTGGAAAATTAGGGATACAAAAGCAAAAGAGAGCTTATTACAAGTGGGTTTTTTTTGGGCTTAAACTTAATGGGTCTGGACTATTTTAATTTTTTTGGGTAATGTATAAATTTAGGTTCTTCGGTTCGGTTTCATCAAAGTTCGATTCGGCTATTTCGATTTCGGTTTTTTGAAGGTGAACACCAAACACCGAACCAAACTAGTTCGGTTCGGCTCTTTCGGTTTCGGTTTCTTGAAGTTCGGTTCGGTTTGGTCCGGTTTTTCGGTTTTCGGTATTTATGCCCAACCCTACTTTTGAATTGACACGCTTGAGATATAACATAAGTTATATTTTCTTTTGACTGTCTTTATACCATTTAATTGTAGGAAGTGTTGTCCTTATTTTTGTGACTTTTGCTTACTGGAAAAGAGATGTTTTTGGAATCAAGTTTGTACAACTTTGCTCGGTAGGGAGGACTGATCATTGGGAACTAAGGAGAATGAAGTAACGAAGATGATATGCAGGTTATTCAGCTTTTTTTTCCAGCCTCAACGTTGCACATTCACACGTAAGTAGATATGCAGCCTTCTGTTAAATTTTTCTGATGAAACCAAAAAAGCCGAACGTCAAAATGCAAATGTCAATTAAGTTAAAAATTCAAGCTTGGATAGTAGAATGGGTGAATGCTTGAGTATATGTTTTAATTTTAAAGCTAAGAAATACTATATGTTTTGTTGCAGCCTTCTGTTAAATTTTTCTGATGAAACCAAAAAAGCCGAACGTCAAAATGCAAATGTGGATTAAGTTAAAAATTCAACCTTGGAGAGTAGAATGGATGAATGCTTGAGTATATGTTTTAATTTTAAAGCTAAAAAAAAAACTTCTACCTTAAGTTAGGGTTCTTCTTCTTTGTATTTGTATAGTTAACAAATTCTCATTACAAGGGTACTTGTTCGTTTGTCTCAATTTGGATCTTCAACACTTTTATTTTTAAATAGAAATTGATATGTCACCTTAAAAATGTCAGGTTTGACATCAACCATAGATGTTAAGAATAGAGAGTCCGAAAAGAGGAACCATTTGATTGCTTTCCAGTGAGGAGGTTGTTTTTTTCTTTCTTTTTGGTTTTGGCCAATTGATTGCTTTCCGGTGAACCATTTAATTCTTAGTCATTTGTTTGCAATGTAGGTTAGAAGTCATGCTTTCGAATTTCAATTCTTCTTCTTTACTCTGTTTGTCGCCTTCCTCTTTACTTGCCAGTTCCATCTCCACGTATAGCTTCAAATATATCTCTGATATCTTTCTTTCTCTTTCGATTCTATCTCTCTTTTTCTTTTTTCTTTTTTCGCTTCATTCAGATTTTTTGTCTTTTTCAAATTTAGATAATTTTATGTTTCATTCTCGCAAACAAGTGAGCCCTACGTAAACAACCATACATCTATATTCTTGTGATCATACTCTATATGATATTAAATTGCTATAGGAATATGTGGTAATCTATAAAGAAAGATATTATAAATCTCCAGGTTATTATTAGAAGACGTATAAGCATGAGTCAGAATTGCCTATTAATTTATCCATGAAATGCCTGTGAAAGTGGAATTAGGAGTAAATTTGCGGTATGATTGATGCGGTATGATTGATGCGATTGAGAGACAGAAAAAGACTTAAACATCAATAGAGGTAAATAGGGTGCAATATTTTGGGAAAAAAATCCAAAACAGGGAAGCCTTAAGTTTGAAGTTCATGAATTGTGCATCTCTCTATACATTTTATGTCTATACATGTTGTCCACAAGTTCTGTACATATAATATTAGTTTTAACTTTTCCATAGATTTGTGTTTTCATTGAGGATGTGCCTAATTTTAGACAATCTTATTTTCTGAAAACAAATCGTTGATGATTGCTATTTTACCTGTTTTATGAAGGTACTTCAAAATAACTCCCTCCTACGTGGTTTTTGGAATATCAAAGGTTGGCTACTAAGATTAGGGGATTGTAACTCCTCCTCATATGAAATGATAAATGAAGATGTACTTGAAGATGTTATTTGAATATACTTATGCTAAACAATGTACTTATCTTTTGTTATGGTATCCGGTTTTCATATATAACAAATCATGGCTTCCTGGTAATGTCCATTGCATAAGTGTGAAGGTTGTTGCTGCCACTTTGCTACCTAAAGAGTCGATAAATATTGAATTATGCACTGACCATCAACTGCTACATTAACAGCGATCAGTACGTAGCGTCAGTGTCTGTAATGCAAATTGTAAAGATCATTTCTTCGCAGCTTAGTTGTGGTACTAACTTACCTACGGGCACTAACTACATGTAAAATTGATGCCTTGAGCACGGGCCTTGCCCATCTAGTTTCTAAGAAAGCAAAAGCTTCATGTTGAGATTAATTTTGTAGAAGTGCAACAATGAACGGTTAAAAATGAGGTTTAAGTTAATTATTATTTTATATCTCTTTTAAAAATGTATAACGTTTTCTGTGTATTATATTTTTCATAACTGATTGAAAAATTCAACTTTAGGAAGTTTAAATTATTTGTTTTAAATTTGTTACTATATGTTTATATATATTTTTATGTTAAAGTCGTTGGTCAAAACATGGTGATTTTTTTATGTTTGTATTTTCTGAAGTATAATGGACAATTTTGAAAAAAGTATGTTCGAAACTGTTTTGAATTTTTTTTACAAAGTAACTTTCAAGGACTAATAGATATTGAATCTAAGCTTGGTCTTGAGTTTGGCACTGATGCGAGTGTCATAAACTTTTATAATAAGTATGCAAGAAGGATTGATTGTAGTGTTCGCAAAGAATAGATGAACATAAGTGAAAAAAAAAACTAGGTTATCTAACATCATGAAAGATTACATATTTAAGTAGGACTTTCACGAAGATGATAAACGATAATATCAAGCTCAAAATTTCAAGGTGCATAAATAAGTATCATGAGTAAAATAATGATAACGTATATAAGTTTTAAAATAGGTATCATGAGCGAAATACGTACATAAAATAATGTTAAAATGATTAGTTCACTCATAATACCTCTTTGGAACTCTAGAACAATGTCTTGAATTCAAACTTATACAATTGAAACTAGAAGTGTGCAAACTTTACTTTAATCAATAAACTAGGTGAAAAAATGTTATTGATATATCGATTTGATGATTTTCAAACATTTTGTATTCTTTTATATTGACCTATTAGTTCGATTATTGGTTCATTGAGTTCACTTAATGGTTAAACCGATAATCCAATAAGATCATGTAAAATTTATATTTTTATCTGCGACTATATAAAAGCAACTTTAGATTTTTTTTTTATTTTCCTATTTTCCTTTCCAAAATTTTATTAGCCTGACTATAATACGTTGGAGTTTGTTATACAGTCAAAACTCTTTATAACAGTATCGTTGGTTTCGAGATTTTTTCGCTGTTATAGCCACTAGTTGTTATACAACCCAATTACAACATTTGACATTTAAATAATATGAGGTTGTTATATGTAAAAAATTGTATAAAATCTAATTTTTCATTTTTAATGCTATACTCCCTCCGTGTCAATATATATGACACTATTTCCTTTTATGTCAGTCCAAATAAATGACACCTTTATATATTTAGCAACAATTTAACTTTAAATTCTCATTTTACCCTTAATGAAATGGTTTCTAGCCACATTTTTTTTTTTTTGGCTTGTTCTAGTCCATAATATCTCTTTGTTAAACTTTGTGCTCGACAAAGGGAGTAAAAAATAACAAAATTATTTAATGATGCTATGACATAGAAATTAGTGCCAAATTCTAAGCTTAATTACCCTTTGTATAAAGAAGAAAAATCTTTTAATGATGGAAATTGGTGTATACTCAATGCATAACTGCTTATTCAGTAATTATACCGGCTAAACTTTATAAGAAATAAGGACCAATGTTATTTTTTGTTTTGACCTTCGTTAGGCTGTTGTGTTAGTATAAAAATCTTCTAAAGAAAAGAAATTTATTACTAGATAATTTGGTCAATCCAAAAAAAAAGATCATAGTTCAAAATTGAGCAGTGCGTTCACGGTGGGACTCGAACCCACAATCTCCCGCTCCGGAGGCGAGCGCCTTATCCATTAGGCCACGCGAACCCATTGATACCGAAAGCTCGTACACATATAATATCAATTATGACTTAGTCAATACTCCCTCCCGTTCAAAATAAGTGTCCGATTAACCTTTAGCACATTACTTAAGAAAAGATTAACTTCTAAAAATAATGTTATGTATTTTGACTAAATTATCTATAATTAAAATTTGCACATTACTATTAACTTGATTATGTGTGATAGCTGTTACTCCTTTTTTAGATTGCTTTATCATGGCTTATTGACTTTTATTATTTTTATTTTCATACTATTTTAAATTGCTAGTCCTTATCTGACCTTTATTGTTATGTTTCCGGACTTCACTTTGTGAGATTTCACCGAATATATTATTATTGTTATTATTTTCGTAAACTTGACGCATTAAGACCTGGTCACCTCGCACTTAATAAGGCTAATTTTGAAAAAATAAAGTTAATCCTTTGTACCAAAATAAAAACATACTTATCAGCTTGAAAATCCGCAGGCTGAAGAACAATTTCACCAATAGCTTTAGTTTCCTGCAAAGGCTTTTGAAAAAAAAAACCAAGAAACCCTATTCCCCTTAAGCTAGGAATAGAAGAAAGAGCTGAAAAATGGTGCTTACAATATCATCAAACTCTCTTCAATTTCACCATAATACTACTACTACCTCTCTAATTTCTGCACCCCATAACTCTTATCTCAAAACTTCCATACCTGCTTCAAATTTATTATTTTCAAGAAACAGGTAATTAATTCCTTAGTCTTGTAATCACATTCTTTTGTTATCTGTAGTTTTTTTTCCCCTTTGCTCTAGCCAAACAAGACTTTGTAATATGTGGATTAAATAATAACCCATAGTGCACAGTTGTTCTTAGCAATTCATTTCTTGTTGTTTTGTGTTGGAGATACTGAAAATTTCACTGGTGTTATTTGTAGTTTTCCTCTTTTTCTTGGTTATGTTCCATTTGCTCTAGCCAAACAAGACTTATGGATTGAATAATACTAGTTATTGTTAATAACCCATGTTGCACTGTTGCTATAACAATTCATTTCTTGTTCTTTGGTGTTGGAATTGCTGAAAATTCAAGTGGGGTTTGTAAAAAAATGTTGGATAGGATAAGAAAAAAGGTTTAACCAAAAAGGGTTCTTTATAGAATCTCAGTTGAAGTGAAAAAAGTGGAATTTTTATGTTATCGAAATTGAGAAATGTGTATGGATATAGAGGAGTTATATAAATGACTACAACTAATTAGAGATTGACGTGTAATCGATTGATTGATCATATGTGTGAAATGGCAATGGGGATTGAGGAGCATTGGAGATTAAAGTTACTGCCTTTTAGCAGTTAAACGGGTTCTTCATAGAATCTCAGTTGAACTCATGAAAGTGGAATTTTTACGTTATCGAAATTGAGAAATGTATGGATATGGATGACTCCTATAAATGACCCCAGCTAATTAGAGATTGACGTGTGATTGATTGATTGATCATAACTGTAAAAGCACAATAAGGGGAGCGTTGGAGATTAAAGTTGCAGTCTTTTAACTGCTTGATTATGAACTGCATCTCCTCCTTTAAGCAATTAAACAGGTTCTTGGTAGACTCTCAGTTGAACTCACGAAAGTGGAATTTTTATGTAATCGGAATGTATGGATAGCCGATTCATATAACTGACCCCAGCTAATTCGAGATTGACGTGTAGTTGATCGATTGATATATTGATGGATCATAACTGTAAAATGGCAATGGGAGTGTTGGAGATTAAGTTAAAGCCTTTTAACTGCTTGATAATGATCGTTTCCTCCTTTAAGCAATTAAACGGGTTCTTCGTAGAATCTCAGTTGAACTCAGGGAAGTGGAATCTTTATGTTATCGAAATTGAGTAATGTATGGATATAGCGATTCATACAAATGACCCCAGCTAATTAGAGATTCATATATTGATTGATCATAACTGTAAAATCGCAATAAGGGGAGTGTTGGAGATTAAGGTTGCCGTCTTTTAACTGCTTGATTATGATTGCATTTCCTCCTTTAGCAATTGACTGTGTGATCAGACATGAATTCAACAGGTTTTCCATAAAATCTCGACTTCATAAAAGGGCAGTCTGTGCTGCTGCTTCAGCTGCTGGAAGTTCTAGTTCCAGCGACGACTCAAATCCTTATGAGGTAACTTAAGAGTTATCTCATTTAGACACCAGAAATGTTTTAAAAGTTCAGCTCCTAGTGAGGTGTTGTTTCATCGTTGTTGTACAGGTTCTCGGTGTAAGCCCTATTGAGGGCTTTGACATGGTTAAGTCAGCATATGCAAGAAGACGGAAGGATGCTGAGCGGAGGGGTGATGAAGCAGCTCTTGCTCAGGTAATTTATGCTTGGAAATCTCTGTCTAACTCACTCTACTTCTGCTTGCGTATGATTGTTCTTAGGAGTGAATATCCAAGTAAGCTTTGTAAAATTGATTTTTTCAGTTGGAGAAGGCTTATGACATGATCATGATGTCACAGTTAACGAAAAGGAAGAAGGGTGTGACATTTGGCTCGTTTAAGGTACTTTTTTTGTTTTAATGCAAGCTGAAATCTAATTCTGTCAATGTTTGGTCACTCTGGCGGTTTGTAAATATTTTTGAACTCTCTGTGTATGTAATATAATTTGTGGGGGTGGGGAGATAGTGTTTTCTGAGAATTCATGCTTGATTTAGATTCTTAAAGTCATTTCTTGATTTTACTTTTCTTTTGTCACAACTTCCCCCACCTTTGACTGTATGAAAATGGAATCACTCTTCTATACCTGGAATATACACTTTCATCATGATGTTTTAT
Source organism: Lycium barbarum (assembly GCF_019175385.1). Classification (NCBI taxonomy): domain Eukaryota; kingdom Viridiplantae; phylum Streptophyta; class Magnoliopsida; order Solanales; family Solanaceae; genus Lycium; species Lycium barbarum. The sequence goes on along the minus strand of NC_083346.1, from coordinate 115,920,173 downwards.
TTGTCTAAGATTTAGCTGTTTAGCTTCATTTAGGTGCAGATACTGATTTCTCTTATAAGTTTGTTATTTGTAATTCAGGTATCTAAAGAGATACGATATGCGGATAAGCAGCCTATTGTGCCATGGGGTCCACGGTACAGATTTTGCCAATAATGCTTTCATGATAATAGCTCTCTGAAATTAGATATATTTCTCTTGCTTGCAACTATATGTAATTGATATTTTTAAATGATTTAGCAATTAATACAGATTCCACCTGCTGAAGTTGGTTGGCTGTTGTAAAATTAACACATACATGCATTAGTATCTGTATTACACAAATAAGTAAATGGCTTACTGACTCAACTAAAGATATTTGTATGCAAACGTTTCAGTACGTTATTAGTTTCTCTTCTCCTTCCCGTCCTTCTCCCTTGAAACATACATTGCTTCACATTTACTGGTAGGAGGATATCTTATGCAGCAGATTATGTGATTTATTTACCCTTTTCAGGTATAAACTTTAATTGTTTTGTTTAACTTTATCATCGCTATGCTTTCAGGTTCACCAAATCTGATGACAAAGATATGAAAATCAACTTGGCAATTTCAGCTGTATTTGTAAGTAGTAAAATATTCCCACCTCCATTCCAATGTGGTTATCATGTTTGGCTTTGGCTGCTTTTAGGCTGCTAGTTTACAAATTGTTATAGTAAAAACGTGGATAAATTTGTATAGAAGTGTACTTTAGAAAATTTAGAAAATTCAGAAAATTATATGAAGAATTCTGAAATTGGAAGTTGTTTCCTTTCAGGATCGAAAAATAGATATGGTTGACTTGAAAAGTCTCAATCTTTTGAGACAAGGAGTAGTTATTTCCATCTTCTACTAGGGCCTTCTTTCGATTTTTTCTACGTTAACGTATCTATGGATCTGTTTCTTTATTGGTTTTCTAGGCTCTGTTTCTAAATACATAATACCACAAAAAGATTCTGTATTGCAACGAGTAATGCTTCATAAGTGCAAGATAACAGAAGTAATCTGCCTTGCCAGAAAAAAAAAAAAAAGATAACAAGAATAATTTGTTAATCACTTTCACCACTCTCTGTTAAATGCAGTTTTCATTCTTGATTTAATGAAATATTGATCTCCATGCTCTTAATGGTAACTATGTTTTTCTTATGTATTAACTTTTGCAGATAGCTTGGGTTTTAATAAAGCGTAGTGCCGAGTGGAAGCCTTTACAGTTTTTGGCCTTCGTCTTTGTATATAGGATATTTGAGAAATTAAAAGCATTTGAGCCTCCAACTCCCACGTTTACAGTAAGTATACATAGAATACCATTGTTGTCTTTTTCTCTTCTTCTACTAATGATTGCAATTTTATCTCCTAACATGTCCATCATTAATGTGAAATTTACATGAAAACCAACATTTCTTTCTCATATTTTGCCATAGATAACAGAGAGGTATATTGATTTTTATGGGACTGTACATATTGCTTTTCAAGTGCATTCATCTTTTAGCTGGGTTTCTTCAGGAGGAAGGCGAAGATGAAGGACGGATGATGAGGATGGGAAAAAGGTTGCTTCGTTCTCTTGCACTGGTTTTTGGTTGTATAGCTATCGCATCCTTGGTATGTTCTTTTTCAGTAATATAACCTTACTGTTCAATTACGAACTTCAAAGTTATGTTCCTCAACTTCTGATAACAGATATTCTCGTCCTCAGCATATATATGAAGATGAGAGTTCAAATCCAACTCCCACATTCTGTCTTTTGACTTGCATTTTTTTATGGCATCAATATCTTGTTCTTTATGAAGTTTTTTATGGCATCAATATCATCTTCTATTGGTGCGGAAAAGCTTAGTATTAGACCTATTTTGACACATCGGGTTTCCAAGTTATCCTAGTATATATGACCTTTTCCATGTGTTTCACAAACAAGCCTTCCTAGTCTGTCCACCCGTATTGTCCCAAGTTACTTTTGCTTTTATGTTGCTCCAGACCACTCTTTTGTTAATCAACGCTCAGATATATGCAAATGACATTGTTCTTGCTAGTTTTCTACAAATTTCTGTGTGCATACAAATCTTATGTGGTTTTTCCAGAACCAAGGAGCTATTAAACATAATATAGTTTTGTTGCTCCCTTGAGCGCTGACTAGATCTGTTCTTTTCTGCTATTTGAAACATTAGATGATTCTTTTTCTTTATATAGGAAACAATCGATTATTTTGCGTGCTAAAAAGTATACACTTTTTTAGACACCCCTTGATGTTGAACTTGTTTTCCACTCCTAGCAATTTTCCCTCTTCTGAATATTGACAAGCTTTACTTCCACACAATAGATTATGTCCCAGCTTTTGCATCTTCTAAACTGTTAGGTAACGGAGTTGCTATGAGAAGTTTGTCAAGGAATGCTCAAAAGGTGTTAGAGAACTACTCCCTCCGTCCCAATTTATGTCGCACATTTTCCTTTTTAGTTTGTCCCAAAAAGAATATCACCTTACTATATAGAAACAACTTAACTTCAAAATTCGCTCTTTACCCTTAATGAAATGATATATAGCCACACAAATGTCTTAAGGTTTGTTTTAGACCACAATTGTGGAAATCTTCCTTTCTTTCTCAAACTTTGTACCTAGTCAAGCGGTGCCTCATAAATTGGGACGGAGGTAGTAACTATTAATTTGCTGAAATAGGAAATGTAAAACAAAAAGTTTTCACGAATGAACATTTTGGCAATAGCTTTGTGGCTAAACCTTCTTCACTGTGTCCATGATTCCTGCTCTAATATGTAAATTTTACCTATTGGCAAACACTTGAGCAGATGTTAACTGATTTACAAACGAAAATTGCTGGCGTCGGGTAATATAATGTGTCTGTACAAAAATGTGTTTGTCCCTCCAAAAAGTCATTCACAGGAATCTGTTTTTTGCTTTTCGAATCATCTCACATAGTTGTTGCCTTTTATTAACTTTTCGTCATTCATCTGTACAGGGATATACTGGTCTCCTCAATTTTATCGAGTACGCTGGTGGTTTTATACCTGTCTTTCTGTACAACAATCAGGTACGAGATGATCTTCCCACTGCGACCTTTACCACCACTGCACAAACAAAAGGGCTTCACATATTATAGATAGGATAATGATGTTTTATCCATTTTGAAAATCATCTTTTTGCGGCATTCATGAGTGATAATATCTGAATAGTTATAACTTTTTTCATCCTATGAATAGCTAAAGAAAAATTGCTTTCCGTTAGGATTACTTTGTCCAAACGTAATGTTGACTAGGTTAAGGGGGAATCAGTTGAGGTTGAATTGAATTTACTCTCAGATAGACCATCAGTTATATTTTTAATTTGCTATCTATTCTTTCTAAAGGTCCAACAATGGAAACATTAAAAACTTCCTATATACCAGCTTTGTACCACTCCAATTTGTTTTTATCTATTTTTTCTTAGGGCTCGAAATTTCAGACTTATACAATGCTTATCAATGGTATTGAATCTTTTGTGCTTGCAGGAATTGCTTGTAACCGGATTCACAGCCGTCATGCTTCACATCATGGCATCTTATTACAGATAGTCTAGTTTCTACACTTGTTGAAGAGGAGATGTAGTTGCTTGAGTTCGCTGTCAAATTTTGTTGGTTCTAGAAATTTGCCTTGTTTTGTCTATAGGAGTTTTGGTATTTTACATTTGACACTCATCATTCTAGAGAATCGACCTGTAGTTGTAAGGATACACCTACTTTTTGAGGATGTTAGGATTAAACAAGCCCACAATCTTTTCAGAATTAATGGATTTTAAGATGGAAATATAAATGATAATGAGGAAATATAGCTTTTAAACTGGAAACTCCATTTTGTTTATGTGACATCCGTGTGTCGGGCCAGAAACGGATTCAACTTTAGAACTTATTATATTTTTAAAATTATGAATTCATAACTACTTACTTATTGCAATTTCAGTAAAAAAAATTCAAGTAAATCTATACTTTTCACCAAAAGTACTAGATTCTTATGAATGCGGAACCAACAATCGGCACCCGCACTTGTGACGTGCGATTCATGCCCATGCCCATGCCCATGCCCATTAATCATAATGGCTGCAATCGATGTCCATAAATCATAGAGTATTCATGTTATTTTTTGTTGGCCAAATACATAGGCTATCCCCTAAACTTGACAATATTTTCCGTTTGAACCTTTCAATACACTTTTGGTCCTATTAGACACTCCAACATGTACTAAAATGTGCCTAATGAACACCCTCATGCTGACATGGCACAAAAGGTGAGCGCTCTTGTCCTCATCCCCATCATCTATAGTATATGCCAAGACAAAATTTGTCCAAAGAACTTCATTATGGAGTGATCTGAGCTGTCTAGAAGGGAAACAAATATCTTGGTGTGTGAAGGGGATTTCAATTGTATTATAGAAGCACAGAAAAAAGAGGAGGTGTCCCCCCACAAGCATCAAAAGGCCGCATCTACCTTTCATTAATTGCCCGGTGAACTGTGACCTGATTGATCTAAGACAAATTTACATGGTGTAATGGATAGGGGTCCTGATAGAAGAATTGATAAGAGTTTTGGTCAATCATTTACGGGCTAAGTAGATAGGAGGTTATGAAGGACTCAGATTAGGTAGAAGACTAGTAGGTAGTCCCACATACCCCGTCCTACAAGTAGTCGCAACTTTGATCTATAGTCTATTGTCCTTTGATTCTTGCTACTATGTATTGTTTCTTGTACTCCGACTAACTTATTTATCTGTGGTAGCTACTGCTTCTTTTTCTCAGACTGCTTTATCATGACTTTTTCGCTTTCGTTAGTTTCATTTTCATTTTGTTTTGAACTGTTTGTGCTTATCTGACCTTTTCTCGTCATGTTTTCTCATGAGCCAAGGGTCTTTCGGAAACATCGTTCCTATTTTCCGAGATAGGGGTAAGGTCTGCGTACACTTTACCCTCCCCAGACCCCACATTGTGAGATTTCACTGGGTATGTTGTTGTTATATTTACGGGCCAATAAATACTCTACTTCCTCAGTCAAGAAAGCTTAAGCTTCAAGGAGTTAATTAAGGAGGTCTAGAAGATTCAAGTTAACGCCTATCGGATACTTCATCAGAAAATGAAAAACACGCTATCAATATGGTCTAGACAGGCAGTGGCGGATTCAGGATTTCGAAGTCATGGGTGCTTCACCTATCTTTGGTCCATCATATTACTGACCGCAATGTTTTTTTTCTCCGCCAAAAAAATATAAATGTACAACTATTTGAAATTTGATGGTTAAAATGTTTGACAAGTATGTTTAATATTATTTAAAAGATCAGCATATATGTTTATCTTCTAAGTTTTCATACTATGAACATGAAGAATAATAGCATTATTATTTAACTAAATTTATTTCCAACATCAAATTCAGTGCAGTACTACTAGATTGATAAAAATTAAAATTTACTAGTTTTTATTACACAAATGAATAAAAATAACTTCTCAAAAGTCATATGAAAAAGCAAAGGGGAAAGGGAAATTTTCTGGGAGAAAAAGTCAAATTATTGAAACCAGCGAGAGAATGAAATCTTTCTGTAAAAAAAAAAAAAAAAAAAAAAAAAAAAGGGGAAAGCAAATTTTTGAAAAACAGAAAGAAAATTGAGGAAATGATGGATAAGAAAACGAATGGCTGAATGAAAAAGTTAATCTAAGTAGCTGGATTCGATCTCGCATTATTTTCGTTCGACCGTCCTATTTGTCATTTCCAAAACCAGAGCACCCAATAAGTTTCTGTGTCAGTGGGTGCTGATTAAATGTATTTGATATATCAGCAAAAAAATTCTGTATACTACATGTGGCGCAATGGGTGCTCGAGCACCCACACGGATACATGTGGGTCCGCCCCTTAAAGACAGGTTCTAGGAGACATTTTTGCTAATACAAAAAGGCTGAAACAAGAAGTTGATCAGCTAGAGGAGAATTATATACAGTGCAACACTGAGCAACTATCCCGAACAAAAAGAAGTGTGGACTTACAAGTCCTATAAAAGTTCAGTATGCCTAATGGGGGCAAAAGGCTAATCTTCAGTAGGCTAAAGGGGGAGATATGAACAACTTCTTCCATGCCTCTGTTACAAGGAAAAGAAGAAGACAAAAGATGAGAATGATCATAATGGTTGGAATAGGAGGATTAGATAGCTAACGAAGCCATCAGAAATTTTGAACACCTATTCAAGCAACCCCTGTATAACACAGACTTTAGTAACTTGGACTGCAACAAATTAGTTATAATTTGGATACGACCAAGTTTGAGTCTACATGCATACGACCAAATTAATAAGATTAACTCTTTACATTAACTATATACTACCAAAACAGTCACGAAGTTAACAAAATCGGTACAAAGGAGCTTTGATAATATTCACTTTCAGCAATATCACGTAAGGCTGTGACTGCCTCTATTGAAGGTTGGTTTTGATTGAGTTAGTTTTGGTTCTATTTTTAATTTTTTTAATTTTTGTATGTGAATTATGAGACTATTCACTACACTTGGAAGACTCTCATGCTTCCTTCTCTGTTGAATGTGGATTTAAGTATATTAAGTGATATGGACATAAATATGTATGTAATATATTGCTTTGTGTAATTTTTACGTGCAGGATTTTAGAAAAAATAAAAATTTGTTGAAAGATAACATGCGGACAAATCAGTATGAGGAAAGCTTGCTCTTTATCTATAGAGATGCAAGTTTTGCATTTTTTTTGTTCGTGTCATTGGTTCGCACTTGGATGGCGAAAAACATAGATACTTTTATGGTATGAAGTTTATCACAATTTTTATGGATGCTTTTTAAATTTTCTGAATATATTGTATTGATATTAAAATGCAAGGATATCCTTTTTTAAATAACTTTTATTTATCTAAAGCGTTTTACATTTTTGTTTTAATAATTTATGAACCTATATTGTTGCTGAAAGTGTAAGAGGGGGGTTGAATTGAAATTTTTCGCTTGGGCAGTTGACTATCTGAACAAGCTAGTCGACTCTAAACTAATGCAGAAGTTAAATGACATAGAATATTTATACTGATTCAAATTCAATGTGAATCATAGTCTAGTCCCCTTGGGTTGCAAGGGTGATCTCTGCAGTTCTTTAAAAGTAAGTTTGGTACAATGGTTTGTTTGAATGGAGTTTCTACGTCTACACTTAAACACTCTTTTTTTTTTATACAGTGTATACTATATCGCTTTCTCCTTTTTTGTTTACATTATAAAAACACTCAGAATTACAATGCTTATGAAAAGTAGAGCAGAGAGCTTTGAGAAGTTGAGACGAAAGTATGTCTTTCTTCGTCTGTAGAGTTTTGTATTTATATTCCTCAATTTTGTAGCCGTTTGACTCTTCCAGCAGAGAAATCAACCCGAGAGAATTGATCCTTGAAAATTAGGAATATTGAGGATCCTAATTTCCAAGAATAAAGCAAGAGCTATTAATGTTGTATGACTTCTTTCCTTCTTCTTCATATGGTCAGTATTTGCCTTGTTGGAATGGCTCAACCTTGGTACTTGTTTCCTTGTTGATCCTGATTTGATTGAGCTTGAAATCTTCTTGATTGATACTGATTGATCTCTTGACTGATTCCATTTCCTTTGACATAGCGTAAGATTCTTTACTCTTACTTGCTCCCATAAATAAGTTGATCTGGTACTTGCTCCCATAAATAAGCACGGGCCTATTTTCTTTGCACTTTGTGGTTGTTTCCCTTCATGTAGTCGATTAGGCTTTACCTATCCAATGGGCTTTGTATGTCCAATGGACTTGCTGGCATCTTTGGATTCCTTTGAGTATTATACCCATGTAAAAATAGTTTGTCATCATTAAAATCATAGCACTAGCAACCTCCCCTTTTTTGATGATGACGACAAAAAAAAAAAACAATTACTCAAAGCAATGTAGTCAACTTCCCTGTAATTGTACTACCCCTGAACAATTGACTGTAGTGCAATAGTTGACTTTAGTCAGTGATAGCTAGGGTTGTTCACAGTTTTGGTTAAAACCAAAACCAAACCGAAAATTTAACCAAACCGAATAAAAAAACCGACATTTGGTTTGGTTTGGTTTGGTTTGGTTTTAAATTTGAAAAACCGATAATATTTGGTTTGGTTATGGTTATAATAAAAAATAACCGAATAAATAACCGAACCAAACCGATAATTATATACATAAAAATTTATAATTATTTATATGTATAATATTAGTTTTTTATAATTAATTAATAATATTTTATACCTTTTAATTATTAATTTAGTTTTAGTCTACCTATTTTTAAAGCCCATGTCTTAAAACAATATGCCCAAGCCCAACAATCCGAGCCCAAGTCTTAACCTGTGGCTGTGAACACTGAACAACCCTTTAACCGTAAGGATAAAATGTAAAAACCCTACAATCTCTTTTCATTTCACATTTCTGATTTCTGAATTCGGATTTCTGTTCCAGCCTAAGAACAAGACAAGCAGAGGCTCATGTTTCTTACATAGTCACGGTCATAGACTCACAGTAAAGGCTCAAGAGCAACCTCAACTCTTCAAGAACAAGGCTGTCAAATTTTGAGAAGGTTTGTAAGAATTTGTTTCGAATTTTAAGTTGATTTTAAGTTGTTTCCTTTTTTGTTTCGAATTTTTAAGTTATTTCCTTTTCGGTTTTGAATGTTTAAGTTGATTTCAAGTTGTTTCCTTTGTTAGCTACTTGATTTTAATTTGTTTCCTTTTCTGTTTCGAATTTTTACCTTTATAGTGGGATTATACTGGGCTTGTTGTTGTTGTTGTTATTTTTTCTTGTCCGAATAGGTCCTAAACTTCTAATATTTTTCAGATGAAAAGGGCAGAGGTTGAAGATTTGGAGGTTGAACATTTGGAGGTTCCTAAAGATAGTTCAATAACACCAACATCTGCAGTAACTGGTAATGCTCCTAATACTTCTTCCGTGCGTAAACCACCTAAAAAAAAGAAAAGAACTACTCCTTGTAGTCGAGACCCTAGCCCTAGGGATAATGGTAGAAAAACATCTGAAATTTGGGATCATTACACACAGTTTACTAATAAAATGGGGGAATTGAGGGCAAAATGCAAGTACTGCCCCAAAGACTTCGCTTGCCCTTCTAATTATGGGACTTCTAATCTTTGGGGACATTTGCTTAACAAGTGTGAGAAATACCCTTTTAAGACTATTGATAGGAAGCAAACAACACTCAATATTAAACCTATTAAAGGAGGGGGACAAGGAGGTTTGGAAAAGGTTGTTTATAATGTTGTCGAAGTTAGAAGGGCCATTGCCGAGTTTGTTATAATAGATGAACAACCGTTTAAAGTCGTTGAGGGGGAAGGCTTTAAGAGGCTAATGGCGGTTGTTTTGCCTAATTTTGAGTTACCTTCTCGCATTACTGTTGCTAGACAATGTTTAAAAATTTATGAAAAAGAGAAACAAAAGCTTAAAAGGCTTGTTAAAGATCAACGTGTTTGTCTTACTAGCGACACATGGACGTCAATCCAAAATTTGACTTATATGGTCATTACTGCTCAATCCAAAATTTGACTTATATGGTCATTACTGCTCCTCTCGTATGCAACTTGGGCTCTCTCCTTTCTCTTGTTCTCGAGCTCCTTGATAGTGTCATAATGGTTCCATCCAACCTCTGATGAAAGTTTAACCAAGAGACAATATTTGTGTCCTGCTTAGAGTCTCAAGACCTTGAGAGCATCAGGATCTTAGAAGGAGCACGAAAATGAATAGGACCATGAGAAGGTTTAGTATTCATTCTTTTCCTAAGGAACCTAAGGTACTTCATTTTCTGTCTCACAAGTCCACCAGACAGACAAATCTCTTCACATCTCACAACCACAACTCTCTGTCCATTAAGCAATTCCTTAGCCAAAATGGAAGAAAGTCTTCCAAGCATGTGGTGACGTGCATCCACCACTATTCTCCTTGCAGAGATGCCTGAACCGGACACCATTTTTGTTTTTCTTTTGGCTTACCTGTGTGAAGGAAAGAGTGATGTTTCTAGTCGCTTACTACTATTGGACCACTTTTTCTAACATGAAATCGAATGGAGTCTTCGCATATGTTTGACAAATAGCCAACGCACTACTGAAAGGTTAGTTATAAAGTGTATTGTTTGTGTGGAAGTTAAGTTCTGTGCTGCTTTTATATTTAAAAATTTCATGTTGACGATGCAAATTAAGGAAACTGTGGAGTCTTATAAAGTGTATTGTTTGTGTGGAGTCTTATCATTTGAATTGTTAAAAATACACTGCTTTTATAAAGTGTATTGTTTGTGTGGAGTCTTAATTAGCAACTTTATAACATGGATCAGCCTTATGCTTGATTGCCTTCCAATCTGTCATCTTTCTTTACTTTAGAATCAACAGGAGACTTCTAAATCTGTCTGTCAACACCTTTTCTTATAACTATATTCTTTAACTCTTGAAAGGACCAGTTCCACCAAAAAGGTGTAATGTCAATAAAGCAGTCATAAGATAACCTTTTGGCACTTGAAAACATTCAAAGCTAGTGCTAGTAATACTAGTACAAAATAATGTACTTTGTTTACGAACTTATGCCTTCCTTTATCAGAGGCAGATGCAGCCTTATTTACTGGTTGGTTCAACTCAAATGCGCAATGGATTCAACGGCGAAAATTAAAAGATTGAACTCATCAAATCTAAATTCTGGATTTGACCCTGCTTCCTTTCCTATACAGATGATTCTTGGAAATGCGATTCTTGAATCAATATAGTAACTACTAGTAAAGCAATCAAACAGTAAACACCCAACGCAAAGTATGTAGTTATCATTTGAATTGTTGATTGCTGATTTGGATTCTTAAAATCAATAATGGAATTAACAACTGTTTTGTGTGAGGCAAATTAAGGAAACTGTGGTGTTGCTGTTACACTTTAAGTTTTGGGGCAAAGTTGCTGCTATATTTGTTGGCTAAGCTGCTATACCTTTATGTTTTTAGGCATTTAATGCCTAATATCGTGATTTTTTTTGCAGATTCTCCGGGCACTGTTTTGAGCATTGATTAGTTTGGAGCTTAAGCTAAGGAAGATGATCGAAGTACTTTTGATTATATTATGGATTCTCTAGTTAGTTTAGTTTAAATATGTAATGTTTTCATTTTTATGGATAAAGTTGTTTGTACTTTTGAAGAATGTAGAGATAGAATATTTGAATTGTCGCGGCTAGTCATAAATCGAAAAACCGAACCAAACCGACAATAACCAAACCGGTGGTTATTATTTTACTTGGTTTGGTTATGGTTTTAAACATTTAAAAACCGACTAAATTGGTTTGGTTATGGTTTTGACCAATAACCGACCCAAACCGAACCATGAACACCCCTAGTGATAGCACTCCCCCTGAATAGTTGACTGTTGTCCAGTAGTTAAGTGATCTCATCTCCCCATTTGGCATCAATCAAAAAGAAAACAAAGAAAACAAACAACAACAAATGACACAGCAGATAATAGAAATTCCAGGGCTGAAGAAGCAGCCACACACAAGTCATAAGGCTGAATAAACAACCACAAAACAAATCAAGAAGGCTGAATACACAGCTACAAAACAAGTCAATATAGACTTAGGTTGTAACGACCCTCCCGGTCGTTATGGGAAATATAGGATCACCCTACCAAATAGAACCTTTCCAAGGGTAGAACGAGCTAATAGAAACTCAGTTGTAAAAGTCTAAGATCTAAAATTTTGACTTGCTTGTGATTGTTGCCTAATTTTGTTGTGTCCATCGGGGGATGACGTAGGAAATTAGAACTCCGTTAGGAATTCCGAGGCCACGGGTGGATTCATATAATGTTTTTACGTACATGTGCACGTTTTGTTTGTGTTTGTGAGGTCTCGTATGAAATGTTGGGTGATAGAGTGGAAAACTGGGCAAAAGTCGAGCTTACTGCCCAAATGGGACCACTACGGCGGGGCTTGTACCGCTACGGAGGCAGCGCTATAGCGGTGAGACCCTCGCCGCCAGCGGTCGGCCATTGTTCATGTGTCTGCCGTGGCAGGCCATGTCCCGCTATGGCGATGTTGCTATAGCGGAACATGGGCCGCCATAGCAGTGGTCGAATTTCTATTGGTTCGCTATAGAGAGCATTTGACCGCTATAGCGAGACCGCTGCAGCGGTAGTTTGACCGCCGTAGCGATCGACGGGGGGCAGAACGCCGTGTTTTAAACACTTAGTCCCACATTCTTTATTCACAAAACTCCAACACAGTTCCCCACAAGCACCTTGGGTGAAATTCCAAGCTAGGGCAAGAATACTATTGATAGGTAAGTCTCATCCATCCATTTCAATCATTTCGTATCATCTTCATGATTATCATCTCTTTTATGGATTTTCAATGGCGAAATTAGTAATAGTAACCGTAGAAATTAATAAACCTTCTATACTTGATGGGTTACGATTGCGGTCACTTATTTATCATCTAATGACTTGGGTTAACTCCTCTTAATCATGAATTGAACCTTTAGAGCCATGAACTAAGTGAATTGAGATTTAGGGTCCTATAAAAATGGTAGCTTAGACATGGAAACTGTTTGTAAGTGGAGTGGTGATTAAATATTGTTATAGTTTGATGGGTAGAGATTACTAAGGCCCTTGTAGGTTGTTTTACACCTAGAAATCATTCACCCATTTAAATGAGGCTAAAGGGAAGGGTGTTTTGCATTGATTTTGTGACTAGAATAATTGTGACTTGTTGAGCATTCTAATTTCTAGACTTTGAGCGTTCCGAGGCTTTAAGGAAGGGAAAAGCTGTAGGGGAGTGATTCGCGTTGTTCCAGCTCTACGTTGAGGTAGGTTACAGTCTACTTTAGTTAGCCTTTAATTAGTTGATTGTATGTGTTGTGAATTCTATAGGAGAAAGCATGTCTAGTCTTCATGCATGATATTGTGTGGTTGAATTCCTATGTGCAATTGATTGAATGATTGTGTAGGCTTCGTGCCACTATTCATGTGTGTTGAATCTACATTTGATATTGTTGTGATGAGAAGTTAATATGATCTTCTCAGTGGAATTGTGATACGAAGTGATGATTTGAGCATTGATAATAAGAGGACAAGAAATAATGTTATGTATAGATAAATGAAAAGGCACAAATATGACCTAGATTATGCACTCGTGGTCCGAGGTTCATTTAAAAAATGAGAGATACATTGATGTGGCCCGCATCCGAGGTTCTTTTCGGAGCGGAGGTTTATGCTCGGGTCCGATAAGTATCCGGAACGAGTGGTACATGGACACCATGGGTCCCCTGCAGGTCATGACTATTGAGCAATGACATCAGTTAGCATGTGTGTACAGTGAGTATGATTATTGTGGTAGACTTGTCCGTTGTTGGTTCCGTGAGTTTGATTTGATATCTTGGGTGAAGATCTGTGATTATCCTTGGTTGACTTGTTGTGGTTTAGTGATTTCGTGTCTATTGTTTGGCTTATATATATTCTATTGATTTATGATATATGCATGATACTAATCTTAGTCGGCCTATGATATCTACCGGTACATAGTGTTTGTACTGATACTACCTTGCTGCATTCTTTTGAGTGCAGCTTATGGTATAGGGACTGCTACCCGCCCTCACATCTAGCATTGGGGACATTGCTGACAGATTTAGGGTGAGCCTTTATCCATGTCAGGCCGCCCGAAGATCTTTCTTTTATGATGTCTATTTACTATTCTGGACATTATGATTATTTGTTAGACAGATTTCATTCCTTAGACATGTTTTAGATTGGAGTCCTTATACGATGACTTTCGGATTTTGGGGATTTTGTAATAGTTACACTTCCGCATTTACTTCAGTATTTTATGGCATGACTTATTTTGATTATCTTATGCTTGAATGAGTAATAACTGATTTAATTGGTTAATATAAAGATAGATTTGAATGAGTAGAGTACATGTGTGTTGGTTCGCCCACTAGGAGTTAGTGTGGGTGCCAGCCATGACGGGTTGGGTCGTGACATAGGTCCAAACAAATACACTGTCTAAAACAACACGGAAAACCAAAGCATTTAATCCTGCTACCCCTCATGGTGCTGTTCCTGCGCAAATGGTTGAAGAAAGTAGGCTAAGGTGTTAACCATTGACACTTCCTTGAAGCTTAGTAGCCAACTTACCTATTTCTTTTAACCCATTGTCAATTTTAACACACAGGCGAGCCACATCAGCACCAACTTCTTTGGTGATATCTCTTACCTTCTCCATTCGAAAATGAGTAGACACAAGAAGGTCTTTAAAGGTGTCGAGCTTTTCATCAATAGCAGACAGTTTAGCAAGAATGTCACTAGAGTTGTCAAAAGAAGGGGGGTTCGAAGAAGATGGCTTGGATTTATGCGAAGCAGGAGAACGGGGGATTTCAGGATCTTTGTCCACATCTTTCTTGAGAACCCAGACATAATCAATGCAAACATAACCCATGCTGACAAATGCTGTAGAGTCATAGCACCGTTTAACAAGAAGAGAGGGATGGTCATCAAGATTGACTTTGTGGGCTTCCATGATTCGAGTAATTAGCATACCATAGGGCAGGTTTGTGGGATCAGAGGCAAATTCTAGCATATGATTCATGACAAGGGAGGACAAATGGAGCTTGCATTTTTTAACTAAGCAGTAGGTAAGTAGAGTATCTCACTAAGTAAGGGTTGACAGAGAACCTACGCAGGGCATAATGGTGGTGGCAATGATATAGGCGAGCACACGAGTTTCAAACGACAGGTTTTTAGGTCCTAAATGGGTTAGAAGACTACCAGGAGTGTTAAGGGAGATAAACCGTTTTGCTTGTTCGTAAGAAACTTCAAAATTAGAGGGCCAGGAGTTGCGGGGTAAAGCAGAAAAACCAGAACTTTTGATATTAAACATTTTGTCAAAACCAGAGCAGTAAAAGAGAATACGAGTTCCAAATACAAGGGTTTCTACCTCATCATCCTTGGTAGCTCCAAGGTTGGCATAAAACATGCTAATGTGGTGTTCATAGACTCGACTAGGGGCATAAGAAAATATATTGACCCAACCTTAGAAGTCAAAGAAGTGTTGGATATGACAGTGCAACGAGGAGATGACATCAAAATCCACAATTCTACCATGGGCAAAAGATTTACCCTTAAGAGAATGAAACAGGTCTGAATTGGGGGTAGTCCAAAAGTTTCGACAGTCAAGGAAGGCATTCTCATAGTCAAATTTGAACTTCTTAGAGGATTCGCCACAATCTTCTTCAACATTGCCTCGTTTACTAGAGAATCGAAAGGATAAGGAGTTGATAGAGTTTTGGGGAGAGGAATCGACAGAGACATTAGAGTCTATCCTAACAGGGGACATAGCTTTACCTTTGTTCTTGTTTTTAGAGCTTTTGTGGATAGAAATGGGGGAGGTTTTTTGAGTTTTGGCCATGGCTGAGAAGGAGAGGAGTTTGAGAGGGATTAGAGGAGAATGGTGAAGTTAAGTAGGTGGAAGAGGTCAAGGAAGGTGGAAGGGTTTTATGGGGAAATGGAGAGGTGTGGTGAGGGAAACGAGAGGATGGTGAAAAGACGTGGGAAAGGTAATTATGACATTTGTGAGAAGTCGTGTAAAGAAGGAAAAACGAAGGCGGGTAATTAAAGAAAATTGAACTAAATCAAAAAGATTTTCTACAAGTTACCAAAAAAAATTATGCAGCTATATAGGTCTAGCAATAAGTCCTAAGGATTCTTTGAGCATGCAAAATCTTTCTTCTAGCAAGGGTTTAGTGAAAACATCAGCAAGTTGATTTTCAGTAGAGACAAATTGTAATTCAATAGCTCCTCTAAGAACATGATCTCTAATGAAATGATGTTTAATATCTATATGTTTCGCCCTAGAATGATGCACAGGATTTTCAGACAGACATATAACACTAGAATTATTACAGAAAATTTTAACAGGTTTAAACAACAAATCATAATCACTTAATTGATGAACCATCCATAATAGTTGAGCACAGTATTGCCCAATAGCAATATATTCAGCTTCGGTGGTGGAGAGAGATACACATCCTTGTTTTTTGCTATTCCAGGAAATTAACAATTTTCCAAGTAGTTGACAAGTACCACTAGTGCTCTTACAGTCATCTTTATCACCTGCAAAATCAGCATCAGAAAATCCTTCTAATTTGAAGGGATTAGTTTTGGGATACCATAATCCATAGGAAATTGTGCCAAGTAAATATCTAATTATTCGTTTGACAACATAAAATGAGATTCTTTAGGAGCTGAGTGAAAACGAGCACATCTGCAAACACTAAACATAATATCCAGTCGACTAGCGGTAAGATAAAGTAAAAAAACCAATCATCCCTCTATAAAGTAAAGAACCAATCATCCCTCTATATTTGGTTTCATCAACAGTTTTACCTTCATTATCTTTGTCAATGGAACATGTCGGACTCATCGGAGTTGTCATAGCTTTGGCATCACTTAGTCCAAACTTGTGAATGAATTCTTTTGTATACTTTGACAAATGAAGATTCCATTGTCGGATTGATGAATTTGAAGTCCCAAGAAAAAAGTTAATTCTCCCATCATACTCATTTCGAATTCACTTTTCATGAGATCAGAGAATTTCTTACACAAAGAAGAGTTAGAACTTTCAAAAATAATATCATAATTCACTTTGCATGAGATCATAAAATTCCTTACACAAAGAAGAGTTAGAACTTCCAAAAGTAATATCATCTACATAAATTTGTATACTAAGATTTCTAGAGGAAGCTCTTTTGATGAAAAGAGTTGTATCAATTCTTCCTCTAGAAAATCCATGTTCTACTAAGAAAGTGCTTAATCGATCATACTAAGCTCTAGGAGCTTTCTTAAGACCATATAAAGCCTTAGTTAGTTTGAACACGTGATAAGGGTATTTGGGATTTTTAAATCCTGGTGGTTGTTTTACAAATACCTCTTTATCAATGAATCCATTTAGAAAAGCACTTTTAACATCTATTTGAAATAATTTAAAACCTTTAAAAGCAGCATAAGCAAGTAAAATTAGAATTGATTCTAACCGAACAACAGCGGAAAATGTTTCATCATAGTCGACTCCTTCCTGTTGCGAGTCTCCTTGAGCAACCAGTCGTGCTTTGTTTCTCACAATTTCGCCGGCTTCATTTAGCTTGTTTCTAAAAACCCATTTTGTTCCTATCACTGATACTTTTTCAGGCTTGGGAACTAGATTCCATACTTTATTTTTGTCGAATTGATCTAGTTCTTCTTTCATTGCCTTAATCCAATGATCATCTTTTAGAGCTTCATCTACTTTCTTTGGCTCAAGTTGAGATATAAGAACCAAATTTGCATTATTCTTCCAGGATGCTCGTGTCTTCATTACTTCATTTATTTCTCTTATAACAAATTTCCTAGTATAGTCTGGCTCACTCCTCCATTCATTTGGAACGGGCCCAACTGTAAGATTATCGACTTATTAGTTGAAGTAGTCTCTTTTGGAGAGCTGTTTTGATCAGTTGAAGGAGTAATCATAGTGACTGAAGTTGACAGTCTTCTTCATCTGTAATTTTTTCTTTCTCGACCAAGCGATTAGTATCATAAAAATAACATGAATTGATTCTTCAATTGACAAAGTACGTTTATTGAAAACTCTATAAGATTTGCTAGTATTTGAATATCCAACAAAAATACCTTCATCGCTTCTAGGGCCGAACTTACCGATGTTGTCTTTTTCATTGTTGTCCACAAAACATTTGCATCCAAATGGATGAAAGTAACCAATATTAGGTCTTTTACCACTCCATAGTTCATAAGGAGTTTTCTTTAGAATATGTCGAATCAAACACCTGTTTAACAAATTGCATGTTGTGCTTATAGCTTCTGTCCAAAAGCGATGTGGTAGGTTGTACTCTACAATCATGGTTCTTGCCATGTCTTGTAAGGTTCTGTTCTTTCGTTCAACAACACCTTTTTGCTGAGGAGATCTTGGTGAGGAGAAGTTATGTGTATAGCCCTGTTCATCGCAAAAGTCCTCAAATGCTTTATTTTCAAACTGTCCTCCATGATCACTTCTTATTGAAGTATTGTAGTATCCTTTATCGCGCTGGACTTTCTCACAAAAAAACTTAAAGGGCTTTAGAGTATCATATTTATGTGCAAGAAATATAACCCAAGTGAAACGAGAGAAATCATCAACAATGATAAAAGCATACCTTTTTTCTCCAATGCTAGCAGTTCTAGTAGGACCAACAAGGTCCATGTGTAAAAGCTGCAAGGGTTTAGAAGTAGATACAATATCTTTGGAATTAAAGAAATTTCTAGTTTTCTTACCTCTTTGACATGCATAGCATATATGATCTTTTGTGTAATTTAATTTCGGAAAACCTAAGACCAGATCATGTTTAGCCAATTTCTCAATTAGTCGAATACTAGCATGCCCAAGTTTCTTGTGCCATATCCAAGGATCTTCTCCCATTGAAGCCAAACATATGTGTCCAGCTGGACTCTTGACTGAGTCTAGCACATACACATTCTTTTTTCTACTTCTAGGAAGAACTTCCTTTCAAGTTGTATCTTCTATAACACAACCTGTCTTTCTAAATCTTACCTCAAGATCAGAGTCACATAGTTGACTGATGCTTAGGAGATTGTAATTGAGTCCTTTAACAAGATAAACATTAGTGATATCACAAGAATTATTGAACGAAATAGTTCCTATACCAATTACTGTTCCTGTGGAATTGTCACCAAAGTTTACTAGTCCTCCGTTAAAGTCTGTGACTGATTTGAACAAGCTTTTGTCGCCTGTCATGTGACTGAAACACGCAATATCTAGATACCATTTACCTTTTGATTTCTTCTTGTGGTGTTCCTGCAAAACAGAGTAGTTACTTTCTTTTAGGTACCCAAGCTTCCTTGGGTCCTTGAGGGTTAGCCTTTTGATTATCAATTTTAGGTTTCCATATCCATCCTGGAGAAGATGTGTGACGAAATCGACATTGAAAAAAATTGTGACCCGTTTTTCCAAAACAAAAGCATTTTTGGGGAAAGTTTTCTTCGGTGATTGACTGGTTAGTTGACTTATTAATGGAATAGTTTCTTCTTTGAGACATCCTTTCAGTTGACTTAAAATTTGTAATCAACTGATCTGTCTTTACACAATAGGTCGACTTATCCTTAGATTGACCAGAAGCATTTTCATCACTAATAGGCTTTTTCCCAATTGACTTGTTGCTACGAGTCGACCGGTTAGACCTGACTGAACTATGACTGGTAGATTTGCGCAACCCATTTAGTTGCATAATTTGTAAATTTGTTTGAATAATTCATGCAATGCAACAGGAGAAAAAGAGTAATAAAATAGAGTAGTCAGCATTAAAGAACTAATCATATATCTAAGGAGAATTTTAGGAGAATGAAAGTTGATAGGTGTATAATTTTAGAAGGTCATATTTTGAGTCAACGAGTCCGTGTTAAGTACGATTATTATTGGCATAAATAAATTATAAATTGGAATATTTTTCTCTCCAAATGAGTGGAAGATAATCAAGGCTGTGCGTTCTTTAAGAGTTGGTAAAAGACTTTGAAATAGAAAAGTTTTAATCTAATGGATTTTGCCAAAGATAAAGTTATTAAACTTGTTTTTTTCATTGAGTATAGAGAAAAAATTGGATCATTTCTCGTTTTGTGTATCCTTATGTATGAGTTATATTAATCATATCCGTATCTTTTCAATTTTAACAGATTTCTTCTAAGGGACGTCAAACTTTTTTTGTTTTGTTTTTCACAGGATGTATGGTATCTGCTTTGGAGTTCGGCCAAATCTGGATCGTGCGCATACTGCAGAACTCATTTGTGGAGGTAGCACTCCCAATAATTTTTTTTCATTCCCAAGGGCCAAATCCTAGATTTCCGCTTAAGGATGGAGGGGACGTTAAACATGTTACGAATTAAAGAGAATGAACAAAATTTCAACAGAATGTTCTACTTGGTATGGGATCACCCTTTCGTGGCCTTTTTTTTTTTTTTTTTTAAAGTAAAACTAAATGATTATCATTTACGTGATCAAATTTTCAAAACATAAGTTTCCCCCCCCCCCCCCCCCCCTCCTCTCTCTCTCTTCCTTAATTTGGTTAAGTTTTCACTAATTTCTTACATTATAACACTAGAAAGTATTTTATTTGAAGATATTTTGGGTTCTAAACATCTGATTCATAGTCCATTTATCTATCAAACAAGCAAATTATATCTGGAAAAGTTCTAAACATCTGATTCATAGTCCATTTATATATCAAACAAGCAAATTATATCTGGAAAAAAAAAACATGAAATATTAGGTATGATTCGGTTCTGCAGTTCCACTATTGTTAATTTTTCGTTTTTTTTTTTTTTTTTTTTGTCTTTTGTAAGTTGTTGCACTTTGATATCATGATATGCGACAGCCAAATTGCTGCAATGAGTAAATTAGATAAAGACATATTCCATAAAAGTACAAATATTCTTAAAACTAAGTTCGAGATAGCACTAACTGAATTCTTTTTGAGATTAATGCAACATGGCATTTCACAATTTCTCACTTACAATCTTGAAAGACATGGCTGAAGATATTTTCTTCCCATAACACCCAAAATGGAAAGAGATCACAAATTTGACGACAATATAGAATAACAACATCTCGATTCCGAGTAAGTTTAGTCGGTTACATGAGTTATCACTATTCATATCGTTCTATTTAAACCCGTCCAATTCAATTTAATAATTTAACAAATTAATTGCAGGTTATAACACTGTAAAATCCCTTAGCTGCTGCCGTTAAGTATACTTTTCGTTAATTAACTAATTAGAAGCTTCGAGAAGCAATTTATTTCTTTTTTTATGCAATGAGGGGCTTATTTATTATTAAAATCTATTTTGTCATGCATGTTGTCAATTTTTTTTGTGAAGCAAGCAAAATGTATACCTTTCCTATAGTAAAAAATATATATATATTTTTAATATACTCGAAGGGAAGTAAGACTATTAATCATAATATAGGCGGATTTAAAATTTAAATTAATATAATGCAAGTGTTGTGACATTATATGTGTTTGTGTTTGCGCGCCCGCACATGGATGCGTGTGCTATATATGATATTTTATTATATGTATGCATAGTTAAGTAGAAATAAGATCGGGTTTGTTGCACTCATATTAGGTAAGTACCATTATAATATCTTTGTTAATTTACGTAGTATTTGAGCCAAAGGCACGTAACACGCTATTTTCTTCACTTGTGTCTGGTGGGCGCCATTTTTCAAAGCACATTCACATTGCTATTGGTTTTCTTGTTGACGAGCTTAAGTGTTTCTTGAATTACGTTTACGTAAATTCCCTTTGGCTTTTGATATTTTTCAATTAATGGTTAAAAAGTTTTTGTTGTGATATTCTTCAATTAACGTCTTGTGTTTTTGTCTTATATATGGCAAATAATGAGATTTCTTTTTAATATATCTCAGCCATTCCACTCTAACCAAATCTTGTTATGGGTACCTTTATTCCTTGAAAAAACCAAAATGAACAAGGAAAATTAATAGAGTAGAAAAGTGTATATTTTTATTGGATTAGCTTACGTAGGAACAACAAAATCAACATGAGTACTGCAATTTCATTTGAGTAAGAAAAACACAAGTACTGCAATTTTATTGGAGTAATTAGAAAGAAATAGCAATGTTACGCACACATGCATTGAAGAATTAATAAGATTCTCTCTTATTTGTGTGATGCCCACAAATAATTAGAAAGAAATAGCAATGTTACGCACACATGCATTGAAGAATTAATAAGATTCTCTCTTATTTGTGTGATGCCCACGACGGAGTGAGTTACATTAAAAAAGCTGATAAACTTCTGAAGAAGGAGTGTACATGATGTCTTAGACGAATCCCACGTCATCGGAATGCATGAAAGAGGAATATGAAGAGTTTTATAAGATATAAACACAAGTTACACGATACACACACTTTGGGCTCAATGATAGCATAACTGGGGAACAAATCCGTGAAATTTGTTGAATTATAGTGAACAATATGTGACATGATCAGCTTGATCTGCGACAGTTTTCTCACAAATGAGAATAATATGAAGGAACATTAAGTGATTTTCTAAGAAGAAAATGATTCTTTTTGTTGTGAGGAATGGGTTGTCAAGTAAAGGGAATTATGAATTTTAGCTAGCAAGATCATGACCCTCTCAAAATGGAAAACCAACTACTCCAACATATACTATTATTATCAGACAAATATTCTCTTCTCATTACAAATCCAAATGGAAATGTCACCATCTCCTTTTTGTAACCCCACATTCGAAAAAGAAGACTACATTTTCAATTCTTTTCATTCTACTTCTTAGCCTTCGGAAAATATCCTCTTAATAGTAACTTATTATTTGCCCAATTGCCCCATTGGAGACTGAGTAGACCATGGAGAGCCTTTTTTTTTCTTATCTTGCTACTAGTTGTTCATTTGTTGGTCGGCCACCGCCAATTAGACTTATTATAACTATACAGAGGTAAGAAATTCCGCTAAAATTAATACTTTATAATTCGAACGAAGGGTATTTAACTGTTTTTTTATTTTTTTATTTTATTGTTGCCCTGTCCTTGACTATGAAGACTACACACTAACTATGTTTAAAATATTTACACATTCAAGTTATGACTTAGTATATAATTGCATGTAATTAGTATGTAACTTTATTTAATAGTAATATTGATCGATAACTTAGAATAAATGATAAGTAACATGTTACAACAGATGAAATTACATTGATAGCGTAAAAACTTAATTGTAATTTAAGTGTGTATAACTTATCTATTCATAGGTGGAGTGTCATTATTAGTAATCATTACGAAACTTCGTGGGCTGACTCAACATATATTTCTCATATTTGTACTAACTCAATTCTTAGATATGTTTAATTTAATGCGTTGTATGAATAGAAGCGGCTAATTCACCCTCTAGGTAAGCCTGTCAAGTGGGTCGAGCCAGCTTGAACCCGACCCACCACCGGCCCGGCCCAAACCCATTAAGAGGTGTAAGGGGCTGGGTTAGGTGGGATTTATTAGGGGGCTGGGCCGAAGAAGGTGGACAGCCCACCAACCTGGCCTATCAGTAGCCCGGGTGATGGCCCATCGGGGCACCGGCCCGGCCCGGACCACTTCAAATTAAAAAAAAAAAAAGTACTACATTTATTACTAATAATAAGTATTTTAAAAACATTGTATCCCAATAATTAGGAGTCTCTTTTTACGGAGCACTTTAGTTTTCTTTAAAATTGTATTTTAAAGCCAGACAATCTTGTTTTCTCAACAAATATACCTTTGATACATTTTCAGTATATAGTATATATTAGATTGTGATAGTTTTATATAAAAGTAAAATTTCATTAGCATGTCATAAATACTCTGTGAATACGTAGATTATATCAAATATAATACTCCCTCCGTTTCAATTTACGTGAACTTATTTCTTTATTAGTCCGTGATAAAAAGAATGACCCCTTTCTATATTTGGAAATAATTTACCTTTATGCAAGGATTTATAGCCACACAAAATATATGTGACTCATTGAACACCACAAGTTTGAAAGTCTTCTATTCTTTCTTAAACTTCGTGTCCAGTCAAATAGACATATCAACATCTACATAAATAATTTAAAATAAAACTTAAAACTTAAATTGATAACATTGCAAATTCAAAACATACAAACTTGAACGGCGAAATATTGCAAATCAAAAGTTCAAAACATACAAATTAAACAGCTAACATCGATGGACAAATTTAAAGAAGAGATAAACTTCAAAGTTCAATTTCGTGCCTTTTCACAAGTGTCTACGCAACACACCGGTACCTCCCTCCACCCCCACCCCCCCTAATAGGCTAATACTCGACACTCCGGACATAATGTAGAGTTTTGTCATGCCTGAAGGTAAAATTCTACCTTAAGACAGAGTTTAAAACTTTGCTTTAAGGCATAGTTTGCCTCAAACTCTGCCTGAGGGTAGCAAAACTTTGCCTGATTAGGTAGAGTTTGAAGCAAAACTTTGCCTTGCGAATTTTTTTCTTCAATTTTTGATTAAGCGGGGGTTCGAACCCCTAACCAAGGAGTTTTTAGCGAGGGACAAAATTAAAGACCACCAATTTGAGGGACAAAAATTAAAAACTAGTGCCTTTGAAGGGCATTGTGCACAAAAAAATGGTCAGGTTGCTAACCCGTCCATTTATTAATCCGACCCATTTGACCTACCTAAATTTAACTCAATCTACCTATTTGGTACTCAATTAAACCATATTTGTGACGACAGTATCATGATTGTTGGGAATTATACATATATAGTCAAACTTCTCTGTAACAATCACCCTCTATAACAACATTTCGCTATAACAATTATGTATTTTGTTGAATCAATACATTTTCTATAACATCATTTCATTATAACAGTAAAATAAAAATAAAAAATAAAAAATAAACGACGTTACGCAGAAGTTTGACCGTACTATGCACTAGTAATTGTTGAATCCATTGATTTTTCTTCCCACTGACCAAGATTAGCTTATTGGTAAAAATATGGTGAGTGGTCAAGGAAAAGTGAAATCCACTAATTAAAGTTCAGAGCTTTCATTTGCGATTTTGCCTTCATCAAAATGCTATTACAGGGAAAGCCATCGTATAACTTTCATTGTATCTAATCGTGTCTCAGTGAGGAACAGGATTTTCTGTTGGCTAAGGTTCCCATAAATGACTTCCAATTTCTTGTTTTATCACAATATAACTTATTCCATTCACATCTTCATATATTCGTTATTTATATTATCTGATATGGAAATACATATCATAACCACAAAGTTTATAGGAAATAATTGATTTTTGGGATGGTAACTCTAACTTTTATTTTATTGTAATAAAGTTACCAAGCTATTTTTGTAATGAAAAAGTAATTCAATTTGGGTGTGTGTTCGGTATTAGGGAAAATATTTTAAGAAAAATAAGTGGGTTTCTTATTTATTTTCTTGTGTTTGCGCTGTACGTGAGCAAAAAACTATATAAAAGTATTATATATAATCTAGACAAATATTATGGGAAGTGAGATGGTGGGTAGGGGTGTAAGGTGGTGGGAACGAGGTGAAGATGAGGGATGTTGGAGGTTGGGAAGGACATAATCAATGTGTAACTTGTTTTCCCTACATCCACTAGGAAGTCATTTTCCTCATTTTTAAGGAACTTATTTTCAAAATGTTTTTCAAAAATTTAGACCAACCGACCATGAGAAAATTATAAAAATATTTTTCAGGAAATGTTTTCCTCCATACCGAACACACCCTTTATCGAAGTATCACGAAAGTCATAATTAAACTATCATTTTAAACCTAAAAGCCACTCAATTTTATCTAATTATCATAGATAATATCTCATTTCCTTCTTCATAACGACTTTATGTGATACTTAATAAGTGAAGTACATTAAAGCTGAATGACTTTTTTTATGTTAGAAAATAGTTTAATAACTTTCGTTATACTTTACAAGATAAATTAGTTGGATGAATTTTTCGTTGAAAAACTAATTTAGTGACTTAGATATTAAATTGAGCAATCATTCATGAAATTAGCCTGAAATTAGCATATGAGTTTACCTTACAGTTGTGATAATGAAATTCTGATCTATAAGCTTTTACAACATGCATAGAGAAGAAGAACGACCAATATCTACCACTTGTAATAAAAACCATAGCCGTTTTGTTTCTTGCTATAGTTTACTAGCTGGTTACGTACATATACAATCTTTTTGCTTTGTTGGTACCAAAATATAATACTCCCTCCATTCCATCTTCTGTGACCTGATTAGGATTACAAGGGTCATATTAACTAATTTTTGGTGAATTTGGATATAGAATGTTTGATTTTTTGAAATAAAATTTATATATTTAGTATCTACATAAAAAATATTATAAGTCACAATAGTTAATAATTTAAAATTTAAGAAATATTTGAAAAAATCATGATTAAAGAAATTAACCTTTGACTCTCCAAATTAAATAATAACTAGGACATATAAAGTGGAACATAAAAAATATATTATATTGATATTTATGTACCATAACATAGTACAAGATTATCATGGACATGATGTGCCCTCTCAAACTAGTGCCATCTGATAACAGTCTTAACAAAAGTAATTCCCAATTTGTCTGCTCTAATAGCTTCTTATTAAGCAAACAAACGAGGAACTACTAAGTAGTTAAAACAACAAAATTTCTTCTTCCTTGTCGCATCGTTAGCTTGCTAAATCTGCTATTCAATTCTGCCCCCTGCCATTATGTTTGAGCAATGGGTCCCCCTAATTGGTGCATGTATACTCCTACATAAAATCTTACATTATGGGAAGTTGGAAACTAGCTAGAAAAGTAGGAAGCTGGTATATGCTAGTGGAGTTCAAGCCTCGGTAGCATTATCCGATATTTATACTGATACGGATGATAATAAGTACTCGATAGAGTAATCCAAGTATGCACAAACTAACCTGTATACTACTGTTATGCTAGTTCAGTTCAGGTATAATATCAAGGACAGGCTTCCATTCTATACCATTAGTTGTACTATCATCAACAATAGTAGTACTCTTGATATCACCAACTTTGATTAATCCATCTTCACTATTCAACAAAGCTTGCAACTCTTTCTTGGTGATGACAATTTTAATCCTAACAACCTCTGTCTTTTGCTTAACTTCTTCTTCAACTAATTGATCATTTGCAAACTTGACCTTCTTTTTGACTTGATCACTTACAAACTTGACCTTCTTTTTGGCTGATTTTGGAGGAGGCTGCACTGGTAATTGAGGCAAAAGATAATAAATTTGGCCACCTAGCAAGTCATCATCTGGCTGAAGATGTTGATTATCAATGACTTGAAGGGAATTAGATATTACATGGCCAGAAAATTGTGATAACACTTGATGGACTTTAATGGGAGCTTTGTATTCAAGAATTTTCCCATCTTTTTTAACCACTTTTACAATTTTTTCTTGAAGAACAATACAATTCCCCATTTGTTGAGTGCAAAACAGAAAAGAAGTTGGCCTATTGTGTAAGGTTTGTTATTTTGGAGCACATAGTTGTGTTGCTTTTATAGGGAAATGAGGTTTGGAAATGCTCCTTGAAATATATATTTCAAGGATAGCCATAGCACTTTTGGACCCCACCTTGTTGATTTTTTTGTTGATGTGTAACCGACTGATTTTCGTTGATGTGTAATTGAGTACATGTAATAGGAATCTTGATCTCTTCATTGAGGTGATCATGCTTTATTGGGAACTCTCATCTTTCTCAGTTTTAATTTAGAGTCGAATTCAAAATTTTAATTAATTCAGTGCGTGTATATATATATGTATACTTTATGTTAAAATTATTGAATTCAGTTGAATCCGTTGTTTACGTGCTCGTTACAAATTACTCGTGTAAAGATAATAAACATCTTGTCTAGATCAATTCTAATAACATACTCACAAAGTGAGAATTGCTCAAAATCATATAAGGGGACACCAATTCATTCCTTAACCAATATAAAAGACCCCAATGGAAAAGGGCCAAAAATACCCTTAACGTATTAGAAATGACTCAAAAATGTCTTTCTTCCACCTATTGGATCAAAAATACCCTTCCATCTACCTATTTGATTAAAAAAATGCCCTTAACGTTAAATTTAAGTCTAAAATTGCCCCTCCTTTTAACAGGAGATGACGTGGAATATATGATTTTTTTATTAAATATGTGACATTATTTCTATTAGTCCACATGTAATTAGACTCAAATCCATTCACAATTCAACCCATTAACTCAAACCCATTTTTAAAAGACCTAACACTTCTTCCTCTTCATTCAACATATTAAACCACTAATTGTTGTTAAAATTATAATTTATGCAAAATAATCTTATTTGTCTTTCTTGATTTATCGCGTTTTAGTTAGATGCCATCCCTGTAATTGTTGCCATAAAAAACTTATGCAAAAACGTTGTTGTTTCTGTCCCTTGAGGATAAATTATGTACGAGACTTTCCATACAGTGGTTTAATATGTTGGAGGAAAGGATGAAGTGTTGGGAATTTTAAAAATGGTTTTGGGTTAATGGGTTGGATTGTGAATGAATTTGGGTCTAATTGCATATGGACCAATAGAAATATGCCACATATTTAATTTAAAAATTCATATATTCCACGTCACCTTCTGTTAAAAGGAGGGGCAATTTTAGATTTAAATTTAATGTTAAGGCCATTTTTTTTATCCAAATAGATGGATGGAAGGACATTTTTTATCCAATAGGTGAAAGGATGGCTTTTTTGAGCCATTTCTAATACGTTAAGGGCATTTTTGGCCTTTCGCCGAAGACTCTAATACATCTCTCGCAAACCTATGAGTCTATGACTGTATATAGAGTGTACATAAGGGAATTCAATATTGATAAAACCAAGAATAAACCATGGATCTACTTAAATTCGAAAATTTAGCTCATGAGTTGGGGACCTGGTACCGCATCTCATTTCCTCAATATACTAACATTTCTCTAACAACTTGTACATGATAAATCATATTTACCATCAAAAACAAAAATAGGATAAATTACATAAATCGACATTGATTTGACCAAGTAAAACTTACTTCCTCTTATGGTCTAAAATAAGAACGCAACACAAAGAAGGACCACCAAAATTAACAATCGTAAGTGGTTGACTACAATATGCACCATAAATTGATATAATGGTACTTCATTGACGCCTCCTTCTAGTGCACAACTAATTTTTGGCATAATGTAACTGTTTTTTTCTGCAAAAAGTCTTTGGGCATCCAAAACTATCATTGCTTTAGTTTCCTCATTTCATTGGTGACGATCTTGTGCTCTTTAATTTGTTACTCTCTCCGAATAAAAAAAGTGTCCACTTAATTAACTTTTTTTTCTTGGGTAAAAAAAAATGTTCACTCAAGAAGCAATTAACCTTATGTTTTCATATTTGTCCATATTAAGTGTTATGTGATCAAATCGCAATGCCTATTTAATTAGGGATAGTTAGTTTCTTAAAGGGTGTGCAAATGGCTAAGTGAACTCTTTTTTTGATCCGAAAAGAGTAGTTTATCTTAATTTTTTGTACTTTGGTCTAATATAGGTACATCGTCCCCTGAAATCTTAAGTCACCTAATTCATACTTTGGAGAGAATCATAGATCTCATTGTGGTTAGAATGTTGGCAAAGGAAAAAAAAATCCCGATAACACGATTTGGTCTAATGGTAAGAGTGTAGCACCTAATGTGTGAGTTTAACGCACGTTACTAAGTTCGAAGTTTGCGGCAAATAGAAATATGATATTTAAGTGAAAGAATAAAGGGACGAACCTATTATCTATTGAATTTCAATTCGTACGCTTGGAAATTTCTCGATGCATGACAGTGGACTTGAGTTAATCATGTCTCAAGTTGTGTGGTCCACCTAACTATTCACTATTAACTACTGGCTAAGCCACCTCAACTATGTGCTAGGTTTAACTTATCAACCAAGTAATTACCTCAAACTAAGTGTTAACGAGAAGATTGCAAGGGGCAAAAACATTAATATAAAGACACTTTTTCAAGCTTGATCCACGCGCCCGAAAATGTCAATACAAGAAAGTACATAAATGACGATAATTCTTTGGCAACCAAAAGTAATATTGTTGGTAAAAGTCAACATTTGGCAATAACTTAATTTTATTGTTGGCATATATGATGAAACTTTTAAAAATAAACTTTTTTTTTGTTGCCATAGTATTGACTATTGTTGCAAAAATTACTTTTGGCAGCAACAAAAAAGTTGTTACACGTCGTTGCAATAATAACCGATGGGAAAAGTTTATGCAATAACAAAAAAAAAAAAAAAAATTATTGTCAAAAGTATTTTTTGCAACAATAGTCAATACTATTGCAACCAAAATTTTTTTATTGGCAAATGTCTTCTTTCTTGTAGTGGGTATTTGATGATATGTAAGATGCTACTACATCTCTGTTCATATTATATAGTATCTTTAAGATTTTTTTGATATATTTCTTAAGAATTACATTTCATAACTCTAATCATAAGAATATTTGTTTAAATTTCTGGAATATGAAAGCCAGTTTGTCAGTTTAACTAGAGATCTCCGATTCGAGCTCTATCATGAAGGCCTCATTGGTAGGGAACATTTACCTCTTAAAGTTGAATTTTCGGGCACGAATTTGTATTAGTCAAGCTTCAAAATGAATATTGAATATTGAATGATTTAAAAAAAATGAAAAAAAAATATATGAAAGAGGTTGGGGTCCACTTGAACATTAAAGAGATAGGCAAATACAAAAAGTAAATGCATAGTAGACGGTTGTAGAAAATATGTAAACTAGTGCTTGATGATGTTATCAACACGCAAAATGCCTACAATATAGCTTCCCCCAAACCCCACTTAAATAGAGGAGCTTTTAGGGGAGGCTGAGTCTAAGAAAAATAAGAAGAAATTTCTACATATATGTATAGCCATGTGATTGGCCAAATAGTCATTATGTATATGAGGAGTTAACACATATGTTTTTCTTGCTGGAGGTAGAAATTGCCTTATAAATCGCATTTACTTATAAAAAGAAAATCATATTACACACATGCGACTTACGAATTGACTTACAAATCGTATTTCAAATGCGATTTACAAATCACATTTTATAAATGCACTTGGAAAACGTCACAAGTCGCATTTGGTGAGTTAATCGCCTGAATGGTCACTCAAATTATAGTAATTAGCCATCAAAGTGACTTATCTTTATTTTATCTTTTAAAAGTCATCTAACTTTGCCTAGTTAATCTCCATGATCATTTTAGCTGGATATCCAACTTCTAATGTCTTTTTAATGATGTGGCAACTTTAAATTTTTAGAAAAATATTTAAAATTAGTACTTGAATTTATTTAGGACTCAACTCACTCTAAACCCGACATAATCCCTGACCCGGCCCACTCCATATATTTGCTCCTACAGTTGCAAGCTATTCCATTCTATCCATAACACAATCTTGCTTCAGATTATTTTTTTCTTCCTTCAGAAATCAAAAATGACAAACAAAGAAAGTAGAAAAGTGCAATTTTTTGTTTGGCATACGTAGGGAAGAATCAACTCAATGCTCACTTTCATTTGAAACTTTAGTAAAATGTCTCATGTTGTTTCCTTGTCCCTAATGATGATAATGCTCAAATCAAATTATTCAAATCTAACAAAATCTTGATTTTTTTAATTAGTTAAGTGTTCATTGCACATTGCACGCGCAATGACTTCAATTTATGTAATCTTTTTAATTTTTAAAAAATTTACCAACCCCACACACCACCCAAGAAATGAAAATCACTTTTAATTGGAAACTAGTATACATATGACAACCAATTCAGACAGAGTAAGATGAGGTCCATCAAGTTGTTAATCAATTTTAAATCTAACTCCTTGAAACTGATAAAATATCAATTTTAAATCTAACTTCTTGAAACTGATAAAATATCAATGCACTCAAAATGCCTGCTGCTAAACACACATCAAGTTGTTAATCAATTTTAAATCTAACTCCTTGAAACTGATAAAATATCAATGCACTCAAAATACCTGCTGCTAAACACACATCAAGTCTATCAGACTTTCCTAAAACAGAAACATTCTTTTTTGTCGTGAAGAATTGGATTGTCCAAGTACATAGCATATACAGATTCAAGACTCTTTCGAAATGGAAAACATATTTTGAAGAGATATTTTCAGTATGAATCACACAAATTTTCTGTTCTAATTCCTAAAACCAAAAGGTTATTATTGTATAATCCTTTTTTGCCCACCCACTCCCTCCACCCCCTCCCCCGAGAGTCCGGAACCAAAATGACTCAATAAAAAATCAAGTGAACCAAAATACCCCAACAAAAAAAAAAGTTACAAAACTACCTTTAGCACAGTAAAATACTGCGTTAAAGCAGTTCACGGAGACGAAGCCGTTAACTGCTTTAGCATAGTATTTTACTGCGCTAAAGTTTTTTTTTTTTTTGTATAGCGCAGTAAAATACTGCGCTATAGCGAGCACTAAAAAAAAATTAGTAAACTTTTTTTTTTTGCAACACTTGTGTGTTTTTTCATACTTTGACCAACGATTAGTCGTGTGTCAAGACTCCGAAACGTCAATATTTTATATAGAACCTGATATTTTTTTCTGCGTATAATAATGTAGGCCCAATACATCAAGGATACGTAGACGTTTGAATCTTCATTTTAGGGGTTGAAAAGATGCCTGAAGTAAGTTTTGTTTAAAAAAACTTAGTGTTTGACTGTAAGGTTATTTTAATCAACTTTATATGTCGAGAAAATTAGTCAGCTTTATTTTCAATAATTGAAACCACAGAAGTGAAATTGACACTCACAGCTACATTACCCCGGGATTTTTACGTTGAAATCTATTGCGTATCATCATATTATAAGTAAATAAAATCGATTTCACGCCAATTTGGGGGAAAATTGAAATTGAATGGGATAAAAGGTGTTTTTATTAAAATCGGCTCAGCCAAACCGCCTTGTGACCGTTTGTCCGCATAGATCTCGGAAAAATACCCAAAATAAAAAAAAACGCGTAAATCGGACGTTCGAGCGCAAAATTATGACCATCTAAAGTTTGACCACTTTACAACTAGCTTTTCTCCCTATATTTTTTAAATATTTTTTTATCAAATTGAATTAGATTTGATTTGTATAAATAAAGTTATGTCTTGATTAAAAAATAACACGCTTAAATCAAAATCTTAAAAAATAAACACTTAAACCTAAAGTTTCGAAACAAAACTTACTTTGGGTACATTTTCAACCCCTAAAACGACGATCCGAACGCTTATGTATCCTTGATCTATTGAGCCTACATTATAGTACGCAGAAAAAACAATCAGGTTCTAAGTCTTGATACACGACTAATCGTTGGTCAAAGTATGGAAAAGAGGACTCTAAGTGTTGCAAAATAAGATGTTGCGATCTTTTTTATGAAAAAAAACACTAAGTGTTTCTTAAGTGTGTTATTTTTTAATGCGTAACTTTATTTCGAATGAGTTGCAAAAAGAAATCGCGTAAATCGGACGTCCTAAAAAATTGCGTATATTTGAAATAAAGTTACGCATTAAAAAATAACACACTTAAATCTAAACCCTAAAAATAAAAAAATTTAAGCTAATGACAATAAGTCTTCAAATAAAAATGGACGTCTATGTATATAGAACCCTCAAACCTAAAGTTTTCAAACAAAACTTACTTCGGACACCTTTTCAACCCCTAAAATAACGATCCGAATGTTTACGTATCCTTGATGTATCGAGCCTATATTATTGTACGCGGAAAAAATATCCGGTTCTATATAAAATATTGACGTTTCGGAGTCTTGACACACGACTAATTATTGGTCAAAGTATGGAAAAAACACTAAGTGTTACAAAAAAAAAAAAGTTGGCCAAAAAACACTAAGTTTTTTCAAACAAAACTTACTTCGGACACCTTTTCAACCCCTAAAATGACTATCCGAACGTCTACGTATCCTTGATGTATTGGGCCTACATTATTGTACGCAGAAAAAAATATCAGGTTTTATATAAAATATTGACGTTTCGGAGTCTTGACACACAATAATCGTTGGTCAAAGTATGAAAAAACACACTAAGTGTTGCAAAAAAAAAAAAAAAAAAAAGTTTACCATTTTTTTTTTAGTGCTCTCTATAGCACGGTATTTTACTACGCTGTACAAAAAGAAAAAAAAAACTTTAGCGCAGTAAAAGACTGCGCTAAAGGTAGTTTTGTAACTTTGTTTTTTATTGGGGTATTTTAGTTCACTTGATTTTTTATTGAGTCATTTTGGTTCCGGACTCCTCCCCCGACCCCAATTATAAAAAAGACAGCCATTCCAATTCGTTTGTTTCTAATACCTTTTTAATCTAGCTTTGGACTAAGGGAAGAGTGTCCGTTGATCCAATTTGCTCCAATAGACATTTTTATGATTTTATATAAGTTAAAGCAATTTCGCCATTTTGGTATACTCATTGGACGGCATCCCTTTTAGGGTTCCTCAGGAACTAATTCACTTCGTAGGCGTTTGGACGTGCGATTTAATGTCATGACTTCATATCATGAGATGAAATCAGCGTTTGGACATGGGATTTTGTCTCATGAGATGAAATCTCAAATCATCCAAAAAGGCATGATTTGGGATTCCAAATCATGATTTCAAACTTTTAAAATGTAAAAGTTGACCCAGAAGTTTATATTTTGTAAAAATAGATCCATAAGTTGGTAGATATATTTACTAATCATGTTTACCAACCATTTATATCAAATATTAAAAGATTTACAAGTTGATAGTATATTTATCACAAATCTAATCTTACCAACCACGTGGGAGGATTATATTAAAGTGTTACACTACAACTCATGTTTAATTTTTCATTTTATTGAATTAAAGTTTGATCAATTGATGTTACAATTTTTAGAAAGGCCTTCTAGTAGCATATTAATTTTGTTATGAACTATGACTTGCTTATTTGGTAAGATTGTATAGGAATTGGGAAAGTTTTGATGGTTTTCACAACTCGTAGGGTTATTATGTCTATAAGAAAAAATGCAACTTAAGATATCCAAATTCCATGTCCAAACATGATTTCATCTCATGATTTCAAATCATGTCCAAACAGCTCCTAGCGTAGATTCAGTAAATGTAAAAACCTTTTATTGACAGGCGATCGTGATTTTCATAGAGATTTTTGTTACTCATGATGTTAACATTTTAAAGAAAAATGTAAGAAGAAATCAAAATTTTGCCTCTGGAGCGAGAGAAAAATTAACCAATGGAGAGTATGCAACTGAACAACCAATGAGGTTTTCAACGGTGATAGTTGAACTAAAGGTTGTGATCGAGTCTTGGTTGATTCGTTTTCCCTTTCTTGATCTGATATGGCTAACAGGTGATAAAAGGATGACAAATGTTTATTAGGAACGTAGCTTAGAAAGAATTCTTCCGCACCAAAGAAAATTAAATGAGCTATTCAATTATACTTCTACCTATTATCCAAGTTTTATATTGACACGCGTCGTTTAGTTATTGGGTGGACCGCATATAAATGCTTGTAACTATAATGGTCGGCCATCAAAATGATTATATAGGCTGATTTTTATTTCTATAAATATGTAATTTAGCTCTTGCTGCATATGTAATTTTTTTTGGGCAGGGAAAGGAAAAATGGGGAGGAGATTACAAGGTGTTGGGCTCAATCAATTGGCAGATATTTTTAACACGCCGTGATATTATTCATTTTGGGCCAAGCTCGCGCTGATTTTCCCAAAAAGCTCACACTAAGGGTGGGCGTAGGGCTGCGTATCGGGTGGTTCGGTTCGGACTTGAAAGTTATCGGTTATCGGTTTGTAGAAATGTTAAATCGTTAAAGAACCATTAAGATATCGGTTAATGGGTTATTGGTTAATCGATTTTTTATCGTTATCGGTTCGGTTATCGGTTTAACCGTTAAGATATCACACGAAATTTTTTCAAGAACAAAGAACCCGTCTTCAAAGCAGAATAAGAAACGAATTAACGAGATGCAAAATGAATAAAGTAGCTACAAAAGAAAGTGCCTGCAATAGTTAGCTATAAATGGAGTTTGAAACTAGAAGCTGGCTGACATCTCTAAGACGTTAAAAACTTGAAACCTTTTCTTCATATTTACATGAATCCTAGTTCCCAGACCACTGCTGACAGCTTTCTAATTTGACAATGTTGTCTTTTTTGTGCTTCTTCATCCGAGTCCTCAACAACTCTCCTCATTTTTTCTCTCTTTACCCGTTGCATCAGTGGCACAAAATTGTAGAGAGAAGCTGTTAGCTGCCTGCAAGTTATTTCCACAAGCATTTGGTACATGATGCTTGGTAAAGTTTGTTTCACACCTTTGGAAGCAATTAGAAGCTTTGGCATTCAGGCTAACTTCTTGTAAAACCTTGCAGCTAACTTCACCAGTGAGAAATAAATTGACTTAGGATTTACTAAGTATTTATATATGGAAGGGTAATAATGGAACGAATTCACTGGGCTGGACTCCACAAATTATATAAGAAAGGTTATATATGGAAGGGTGTCACACCCCATTTTAACCCGGGTTAGAGCGGAGTACAACATATTGGAGATTCCTAAATTGCTTTGTTTTAAGGAGTCGCCACCTAATTAATTTTAACGGTGAATTAGGACACCTAATTATTAACTAAGGTAAAGCTAAAACTAAACCTCTGTTAATGGTCTGCTTAACCAATGTGATTCTAGGTAAGGGTTCTATATCATCCTAAAGGGAAGGGGTTAGGCATCCTTTAGAATCCGTTGAATACGGTTATCCGGCCAAACTTAGGTTGATTAATCAATGTTGGATATAGTATTTAAATTTTAAGAAAACAGCTTGTGCAAATAAGACTTGTAAATATAACAATTTATGCAAAAGAGGATTTTAAATGTTATTTTAATGAGAGAAAAAAAAAAGACTTCAAATAATAATACCGTTTTCTAAAAAAAAAAAACGAGACTAGTAATTTGTATAAAGGGAAATTTTAGAATGCTATTTGAAATAAAAGTTTATGAATGTTGCTAGGGCGCCGAAATAAGATGCTAATAAAACCTATAGAAAAAAATATAATAATTTATATAAAAGGAGATTTCAAATGCCATGAGATTTATAAATATTGTTTAAAGTTTTAAATAAAAGTGCTATTTAGAACGAAATTTGTAGAAGATGTAATGATTCGCATAAAAGGAAACTTTAAATGTCGTTTAAAAATAAACTTATAAATATTGCAAAGATTTTAAAATAATGATGCTATTAAAATAAGACGCATAAGTAAAAGCAAAAGTGGGTTTGTGCAGTTTCCTTTAATAAATAAACTGAAATGCCGGGATATTGATTGATTTTAGGAGTAAAAAGATACTGAAGTGCCGGGATATTGATTGATATATAGTTGCGCCTTTTTTGCAAATCTGTTATTCCGAATGAGATAATATTAGACGTCATAAATAATTTTAGCATAAAAGAAAAGAAATAAACTCGTAGGATTGATTATTAGTCTTCTTTAAGCTAACTACCCATTGCTAAGGTTAATCCACTAGTTCATCTAAAGTTCATCTAAATTAGCAAGGATAAAACAAAATAAAACGTTAGTCACATAATACACAATCAAACGAAAATGAAATAAAAATGAATCAAATGGGCCTGGCCGTTTTGGGGCTGTTGGGCCTTGTTCGCTGTTGGGCTTCGGCCCAACAGCTCTATTTTTGTTGGGCCGCTGCTGCTCAATACTGGGTCACTGCTGGGTTTCGGCCCAGCGGTTTTATTACTGGGGCTGCTGCTGCTGTTGGAATTGGGCTTGGCCCAGAATATTAGTTTTTTTTTTAATTTTTGCTGTAGTTGATGGCTGGACAGAGAAGATTTCGTTGGGCTTTTAGCCCAACACCGAATATGGAAGAAGAATGAGTCTCTCGGACTCATATACGGTGATCATGCAAAAAAAAATGAGAGGAAAAGGATTAGTATCTAAACATAGAACATAAATTCAAAACATAGAACATAAATTCAAAAAAAAAAAAAAAATATTAGAAGATTATGTACATTATTGTGTATATTTGTGATGTAATAGCATATTAAATGTTGAATAAGTGCAGAAACGCAACATACTTCGACGAAATAATATAAGGGTATGAACGAAACAAAGCGAAGGTACTAACTGTCAAACCACAAAATTAGGAATAACCAACAAAGTTTCAAAGCATACCGTTTCAGTTTTGGAGGGATAGGGATATTCTAAAAAAATACTTGGACAAGTTTGAAACTCGAACAAATGTAAATTTATCTCAGCTCAGTCAGGCTCACGCATAGATTAACAATTTAAGGATCCAATATTAAGATTCGAGAAGGTAATAACATTCTTAACAGGTTCCTTTCATACTATTCAACATACTGCTATCTTGAAAAATATAATCAGTAGTTAAACCATCTGAAAGGGTCCCTTTTAGAATTCAGACCCTTGAGAACATACTTAGCCTGACTGAAGTTTGATATTCCTAACTCTAAACTTTAAGACTTCATCCAATATTTCTTAAAAGAAAATAGACACCAAAGAGAGATACACAAAACAAAGTCCAACACAGGCAGCGTGCAGCCTTAATTATGATACCAAGAACAACCAATTTTCTAACTAAACTTCTTAATGTATTAGTTTTTATAATCCTATGTTTTATATTCAAATATTGTCAACCTGTGAACATCTTTTTTTTTAAAAAAAAAAAAAAAGATGAAAGAGTCAGCAGCCTTTCAAGGCTTTTGGATCCTAAGCATGGTGAATCTTTAACTGTCAAGGCACTTAACTGATACAAATAAACCACTTGCCTGTAAACGATCCATATTCTGAAACTAAAATGATATGTTAATAATTACTGGACTTATTTTAAATAAAAAAAAAAGATAAACAAATAACTTCCTCCCCCTTTTATCTAATATCAGGTTACAAATGTTTCTGATTCTGCGAGTATCCTGGGAAATCACAAACAAGGAAGTATAATAACCTGTTTCTCAACTCCTTGAAAAATAAATTAAAGCATGATCTTTATTAATCCTCTTGAACATCGACAAGTAAGTGCTATGGCAATCTTGTTTTATAGCTAACAAGCAAAGGGTTTTCCCAGTACCAATGGTCATCACAAAGATCGTTTAGAGATTAAACCTCAAAACAAAGAATGAATCATTTCACCTTCATTAAATAGCTTAAGAGAAATGACTTAGTTGAAAAAAAAAACATTTCCTATTTTTTACGATTGGTTTAAAGACAGCCAAATCCAAAATGTCTAGACAGACCAAAAGATGTTCTAAGTTTTCACAAGAGGCAGATAGTGACCAGTTGAAATGCTGGAATGGGCTCAAAGCTTTGCATTCTGATTATGAAAAGGAGAAAGATCATGCAACTCTACTGTAGACCAACTTTAGAAGCTAATGAATATTTTTAACTTGGTTTTGAAATAAGAAAGGGAAGCAAGTAGGCCAGACCAGAACAAATCTTGACAAGAACAAAATCCTACGTTTGCTAAAAAGGTAGACTTATGTAGATACAGATTTCCAGGAAACACAAGCTTTTTACAACCACGATTGATAGAAGAGGAAAAGTTGGCACACACACACTGGTTTAGGAAGAACCAGCCAGACAATTCCAATTTCAGTTTCAAGGAAAACAAGCCTTCACACAAAACTCAGACTAAACATCACTATCGTAATTCCACACTTTCATCATCTTATATATCCCAAGCCAAACTCAACCTTCTTCGGGTGCAGCGAAATAGGGCGGAGTCTCAAACCTACCCTCGAACACCTCGAATCTACGTTGAAACAGACTCAAATCCTTGAGTTGTATGTTCTCAGATCCGCGCAAATACTGAGAGCAAGATAGAATGGAAAAAAGGTGATTTGAATTTTGATTCGATATCAAAATGAGGTCACTACTGCAAAA
Organism: Lycium barbarum; assembly: GCF_019175385.1. Lineage (NCBI taxonomy): Eukaryota > Viridiplantae > Streptophyta > Magnoliopsida > Solanales > Solanaceae > Lycium > Lycium barbarum. The sequence goes on along the minus strand of NC_083346.1, from coordinate 115,880,560 downwards.
GAAAAAAAAAACGATTTTTCAGGGATTTTGAGGAACAAGAACTCGTTTTAGCGAGGCGATTTTGGGGGTTCTACAACATGTCCTAAGGGATTTCCCCTACCCTCTATTTATAGGGTTTTTTGCTTAAAAAGGAAAGAGGAGCGGGGAAGGGAAGTGCGGAGGTGGGGAATAGAAAGAGGTGGGAGACAGAGAGAGGAAAACAGGGAGAAGTGGGAGCGGAGAAGAAGGAGGGAAAGGGGGTGAGTGGGGAGCGGCGTGAGAGGCGGGAAAGAGGAGATAGCGGCTAGGGTTTTGAGGGGAGGAAAGAGATGGAGAGGAAAGGAAGAAGAAGAGGCGGAAGCGGAAGAAAAAATGAGGGGAACCCTTTTTAGGATTTCCCTTATTTTGATGAAAATATATCGGACCCGGTCCATTTGTGGACCGGGTCAATTTTAGACTGGGTTCTGAAAAGATGGACTAGTGAATTAAAACATGTACTGGTCTAAAAAAATTGAGATAAAAACATGGTCTAGTCCAAAAATATTAGGAGTTAATCGGACTTCGATTTGGGGTCCGGTAAGTAAAAAATACAGACTGAGTGCAAGAAATAGTTTGGCTTCTAAATTTGAATAAGAGACACATTTTGATTAACGATGTACTAAGGGTGCCAGAACATCACCTAGTACGAAAAATGTGTAATTGTAAAAGACCCGGATAATAAAGTTATATCATGTTGCAATGACCGTGCAATAATATTTTAACAATAAATAAAACTATCATTTTAAATGTGCAAAAAATAAATGCGATGCGTATGCGGGAGTTGATAAAATGCCGAGAAATGCAAGTTTCAATAATACTAAATAACTGTAACGAATAACTAGCGGTAATAATACTGCTAATAATAATAATAATACTAATAATTAATAGCAATGATAATGATAAATAATGACGAATATTGATGCCCACAATAAATGATTGTGGTGGTAATAACAATTAGCAATAATAATAATTTAAGAATAGTAACAATAATTAATAATAATAATAATAATAATCATAATAATAATAATAATAATAATAATAATAATAATAATAATAATTGCAGTCGGATAATAAAACGTGGGGTGTTAATAGTAAAACCTAAATGCATATTTTTTCAGTTTCTCAAAACACCAGAAGTATAAATAGGTATTTCGGAGGAGAGGCGGGACAAAATTGGGTGTCAACAACTTGTCCCTCTTTGCCTGGTAATGATGAAAAGAGTTGTCGGGCAAAGACGTTGACTTAGTAGCCTATTTTGTCCCGGCTAGAGGATTATGAAGGACTAAGGGTAAACAAAATTACGGCCGAACTCTGGTCTTTGAATCGCCTACATATCTCGGGTTGCACGAGAATCAGGCCGTGTATAGTTCCGGGAAGACTACGACACCTATGACTGGCAACTCACGATTTGATGCGAATCTTCGCAAAAAATATTGTCCCAGTGTCGAATTATGATGACGCTGGGTATCGTGATAGAACCCTGAAAATTGATTGTGCTGGAATGTGAACGGGAAATTTGAGTTTGGAGCCGAGTGTTCGAGGTAGATCTTTGACCCTTGTCGAGAAGTCTGCTCATCCTTCCTGACGTATTGCCCCAGTTCGCTGCGGAAGAAATAGTTCCACGTTGCGCTAAAGCTCCTGCGAAACTAAAAACTAGATGAAAATAGTTAGTAAGAATAAATATTGAAATACAGCGATGCAAGTACGGTGCAATGTGGCTGCGAGCATATGCAGGGTATTAATAAAATAATAATAAAACAAGGCAGGTGCGGTGCAATGTCTTTATGCGGAAATTTTAAAGGGCGGTGCATGGCCCGTGTAATATATGAAAGCGATGCAAAGGGCTGTGCGCATCCCATGCATCATATGAAAGGCGGTGCACAGCCTTATGCAGAAATTTAAAAGGGCGGTGCGTGGCCCATGTAATATATGAAAGTGATGCAAAGGGCGGTGCGCAGCCCATGCAGAAATTTTAAAAGGGCGGTGCATGGCCCATGTAATGTATGAAAGGCGGTGCACAGCCTTATGCAGAAATTTAAAAGGGCGGTGCATGGCTTTATACAGAAATTTAAAAAGGGCGGTGCATGGCCCATGAAATATATGAAAGGCGGTGCTCAGCCTTATGCAGAAATTTACAAAGGGCGGTGCATGGCCCCTGTAATATATGCAAGCGATGCAAAGGGCGGTGCGCAGCCCATGCAGAAATTTAAAAGGGCGGTGCATGGCCCATGCAATGTATGAAAGGCGGTGCACAGCCTTATGCGAAAATTTACAAAGGGCGGTGCATGGCCCATGTAATATATGAAAGGCGGTGCACAGCCTTATACAGAAATTTAAAAAGGGCGGTGCATGGCCCATGAAATATATGAAAGGCGGTGCTCAGCCTTATGCAGAAATTTACAAAGGGCGGTGCATGGCCCCTGTAATATATGCAAGCGAAGATGAAAATAGTTAGTAAGAATAAATATTGAAATACAGCGATGCAAGTGCGGTGCAATGTGGCTGCGAGCATATGCAGGGTATTAATAAAATAATAATAAAACAAGGCAGGTGCGGTGCAATGTCTTTATGCGGAAATTTTAAAGGGCGGTGCATGGCCCGTGTAATATATGAAAGCGATGCAAAGGGCTGTGTGCATCGCATGCATCATATGAAAGGCGGTGCACAGCCTTATGCAGGAATTTAAAAGGGCGGTGCATGGCCCATGTAATATATGAAAGTGATGCAAAGGGCGGTGCGCAGCCCATGCAGAAATTTTAAAAGGGCGGTGCATGGCCCATGTAATGTATGAAAGGCGGTGCACAGCCTTATGCAGAAATTTAAAAAGGGCGGTGCATGGCCTTATACAGAAATTTAAAAAGGGCGGTGCATGGCCCATGAAATATATGAAAGGCGGTGCTCAGCCTTATGCAGAAATTTACAAAGGGCGGTGCATGGCCCCTGTAATATATGCAAGCGATGCAAAGGGCGGTGCGCAGCCCATGCAGAAATTTAAAAGGGCGGTGCATGGCCCATGCAATGTATGAAAGGCGGTGCACAGCCTTATGCGAAAATTTACAAAGGGCGGTGCATGGCCCATGTAATATATGAAAGGCGGTGCACAGCCTTATACAGAAATTTAAAAAGGGCGGTGCATGGCCCCTGTAATATATGCAAGCGATGCCAAGGGCGGTGCGCAGCCCATGCAGAAATTTAAAAGGGCGGTGCATGGCCCATGCAATGTATGAAAGGCGGTGCTCAGCCTTATGCGGAAATTTACAAAGGGCGGTGCATGGCCCATGTAATATATGAAAGGCGGTGCACAGCCTTATACAGAAATTTAAAAAGGGCGGTGCATGGCCCATGAAATATATGAAAGGCGGTGCTCAGCCTTATGCAGAAATTTACAAAGGGCGGTGCATGGCCCCTGTAATATATGCAAGCGATGCAAAGGGCGGTGCGCAGCCCATGCAGAAATTTAAAAGGGCGGTGCATGGCCCATGCAATGTATGAAAGACGGTGCTCAGCCTTATGCGGAAATTTACAAAGGGCGGTGCATGGCCCATGTAATATATGAAAGGCGGTGCACAGCCTTATACAGAAATTTAAAAAGGGCGGTGCATGGCCCATGAAATATATGAAAGGCGGTGCTCAGCCTTATGCAGAAATTTACAAAGGGCGGTGCATGGCCCCTGTAATATATGCAAGCGATGCAAAGGGCGGTGCGCAGCCCATGCAGAAATTTAAAAGGGCGGTGCATGGCCCATGTAATGTATGAAAGGCGGTGCATGGCCTTATGTAGAAATTTAAAAGGGCGGTGCATGGCCCAGGCAATATATGAAAGCGATGCGAAGAGCGGTGCGCAGCTCATGCATCATACGAAAGGCGGTGCATGGCCTTATGCAGAAATTTAAAAAGGGCGGTGCATGGCCCAGTAAATATATGAAAGCGATGCAAAGGGCGGTGCGCAGCCCATGCATCATATGAAAAACGGTGATTAATGCAGGTGCAGTGCAATGCGGCTGTAAGCACACGCAGTGGCAAAAAATAAAAGCATTGTATTCGAAGGCAATACAAAATATTTGTGCGTTGATATATATTTGAAGAAAATAATTTGCAAGATTAGCTTATTGTGATCGCCGAAAGTTATTTATATTTGAAGACATAATTGATAGAAGAATGCTCAAACCGTTTGACGCGCCATCATTTCAAGGTCGTGCCTATTTCGCTCCTGCAACTTGGCAACCTGCATCCAAAGAAAATTTTGTAAGTTTGGGGAGGGGGTTGATTCGCGTTGACTTGGGGATCTGGCTCTTGCGCTTCGTGCCTCCAGCTTCGTATGAACTTGTAACTTCCGCTCATTTTAAGTCTTGGCCGACTAGTAAACAGTCTGATTAGAATCACATCATTTCGAAAAAAATAGACATAGTAAACTATATGTATGGTGATAAATAATTTTGCTGAACTCGGAACTGTGACACATTGTGAAACAAAGCGAATGCCCCTTTTCCGAAGTTTTCTTCTGCCCGACGACTCTGTTGAACAATATTCTCCCGAGTCTATCGATGTTGTCTTATAGTGATCCCTTTTAAAAAAGAAATTGTCCCAGTTTCTGGTGCAATGGATGTTGATCTTTTCAAAATGGCGAGACCGAGCCTACATAGGCTGCCTACGTATCCCACTAGGGGAATCAGGTCGAGCGTAGTTCAAATTACAAAAAGGATATTGAGGTTTTGTGAGAATGTGACCGAGGCCTATGAGGGCCGCCTACGTATCCCCCGTGGGAATCAGGTCAGGCGTAGTTCATAATACAAGCGGAAATAAAATTGGAATTTTGAAGTGATGTGACCGAGGCCTATGCTGGCCGCCTACGTATCCCCCATGGGAATCAGGTCAGGCGTAGTTCATATTACAAGAAAAAATAAAATTTGAGAGAAATTCTATCTTAAAGACCTAACCCGATATAGGTTTGTCATGCGTCCCGCTACGGGAGAGTAGTGCTATTACATGGAAAAGTGTTGAAGAATATTTCATGCAAATAAAAGAAGGTTTCTAAATATAATATCTCTTGACGGCATCTGCGTTGATAGCTTTCGGCCAAATTTCGCCATCCATTTCTGCTAGAATTAATGCTCCTCCAGTCAATACCCGATGAACCATATAAGGTCCCTGCCAGTTAGGTGCAAATTTTCCTTTGGCTTCATCTTGACATGGGAATATGCGTTTCAGTACCAATTGCCCTGTTTTGAATTGCCTCGGTCTTACCTTCTTGTTGAAAGCTTTGGCCATTCTGTTCTGATAAAGCTGTCCATGACAAACGACATTCAATCTCTTTCCATCAATGAGCATCAACTGTTCGTATCGATTCTGCATCCACTTAGCGTCACTTAACTCAGCTTCTTGGATGATTCTCAAAGATGGTATTTCTACCTCAGCAGGTAACACCGCCTCTGTCCCATAGACCAAAAGATAAGGTGCTGCCCCCGTTGAAGTTCTCACAGTAGTGCGATAACCGAGGAGAGCTAACGACAGTTTTTCGTGCCAATGCCTGTAATTATCGATCATCTTCCTCAGTATTCTTTTGATGTTTTTGTTGGCTGCTTCGACTGCCCCATTCATCTGAGGGCGATAAGGAGTGGAATTGCGATGAGTAATCTTAAATGTCTCGCAAATCTCCCGCATTAGATCACTGTTAAGATTAGCTCCATTATCTGTTATAATTGACTCTGGGATTCCGAATCGGCAAATAATGTTGCTCCGAACGAAATCTGCTACCACTTTCTTTGTTACCGACTTGTGCGAAGATGCTTCCACCCACTTTGTGAAATAATCAATGGCTACCAAGATGAACTTGTGTCCATTCGACGCGGCTGGCTCGATAGGACCAATGACATCTATACCCCAAGCTGCGAAAGGCCACGGAGAACTTGTCACATTTAATTCATTTGGCGGAACCCGAATCAAATCACCATGGATCTGACATCGATGACATTTCTGCACAAAACGGATACAATCTGATTCCATAGTCATCCAGAAATAGCCTGCGCGAAGGATTTTCTTGGCCAGATTAAAGCCATTCATATGAGGCCCACATGTACCGCCATGCACTTCTTCAATCAACCGAGCCGCTTCTTTAGCATCAACACATCTTAATAATCCTAAATCTGGAGTCCTCCTATACAGGATTTCTCCACTTAGGAAAAAATGGTTTGTTAATCTCCGAAGTGTTTTCTTCTGAACACTGGTTATGCCTTCCGGATAGTCTCCTGTCTTAAGATATTTGTTAATGTCGTAGTACCAAGGTTCTCCATCAGGCTCCTCATCCGCATAGAAGCAATGTGCCTGTTGATCGTGCACATTTATCTTGATAGGATCTATGCGATTCTTGTCCGGGTGCTGAATCATAGAAGACAGAGTGGCCAAAGCATCAGCGAACTCGTTCTGTGTTCTTGGAACGTGTTTGAATTCCACCCTGATGAATCTCTTACACAAATCTTTCACGCAGCGCAAGTACGGAAGTATCTTCCCGTTCTTAGTGGTCCATTCGCCTTGTACTTGATGAACCAGTAAGTCTGAATCGCCTATAACCAAAAGTTCATGTATATGCATATCAGCGGCCATTCTGAGGCCAAGAATACAAGCCTCATATTCTGCCATATTATTGGTACACGGGAACTTGATTTTGGCTGAAATGAGATAGTGCTGGCCTGACTCTGAAATCAAAACTGCTCCAATGCCGACCCCTTTAGCATTTGCCGCCCCATCGAAAAACAGTCTCCACCATGGGTACTCTTCTGCGATATCTTCCCCGATGAACAACACTTCTTCATCCGGGAAATAGGTTTTAAGGGGTATGTATTCCTCGCCCACAAGATTTTCTGCAAGATGATCAGCTATCGCCTGCCCTTTGACAGCCTTTTGAGTAACATACACAATATCAAACTCGCTCAACAACATTTGCCACTTAGCTAGCTTCCCCGTAGGCATAGGCTTCTGGAAGATGTACTTGAGTGGGTCCATCCTTGAGATGAGGTAAGTAGTATATGCAGACAAATAATGTCTCAACTTCTGTGCAACCCAAGTCAAAGCACAACAGGTGCGTTCCAATAACGTATACCGTGCCTCGTAAGGTGTGAACTTTTTGCTCAAGTAATATATTGCTCGCTCTTTCCTTCCTGTTTCGTCATGTTGACCTAATACACATCCAAACGCGTTCTCCGATACGGACAAATACAATAGCAAAGGTCTTCCAGCTTCTGGAGGCACCAAAACAGGCGAGCTAGACAAATATTCTTTGATTTTGTCAAAGGCTCTTTGGCAAATCTTCAGTCCATTTGGTAGGAGCGTCCTTCCTCAATAACTTAATTATTGGTTCACATATCACCGTTGATTGCCTTATAAATCGACTGATGTAGTTGCGACGCCTGAGGAAACTCATCACATCTTTCTGACTCTTTGGGGCAGGCAACTCCTGAATGGCCTTTATCTTCGAGGGATCTAACTCTATGCCTCTCCTGCTCACAATAAAACCCAACAACTTCCCTGCAGGAACACCGAATGCACATTTTGCGGGGTTCAACTTCAGATTGTATCGCCTCAACCTGTCGAAGAACTTTCTCAAATCCGTCAGATGGTCTGAGCTCTTTCGCGACTTGATGATATCATCCACATAGACTTCAATCTCTTTATGGATCATATCATGGAAAATGGTGGTCATGGCTCTCATGTACGTGGCCCCTGCGTTTTTGAGCCCGAAAGACATCACCCGATAATAGTACACCCCCCAAGGTGTGATGAATGCTGTTTTCTCTGCATCTTCCTCGTCCATTAGGATTTGGTGATATCCCGCGTAGCAGTCAACGAAAGATTGCAACTCATGCTTCGCACAATTATCAATGAGCATATGGATATTCGGGAGGGAAAAGTCATCTTTTGGACTGGCTTTGTTGAGATCCCGATAATCCACGCATACCCTAACTTTGCCATCCTTCTTTGGCACGGGAACGATATTGGCTAGCCAAGTGGGGTACATCGTAGTTCGAATGACCTTCGCATCAAATTGTTTGGAGATCTCTTCCTTGATTTTTAAGCTCAAGTCTGATTTAATGTTTCTTTTCTTTTGCTTTATCGGAGGACAGGATGGATCAAGAGACAACTTATGCGAAACAATGTCAGTGCTCAATCCGGGCATATCATCGTAAGACCAAGCGAACACATCTATATATTCCTTCAGGAGTTTGATCAATTCTTCTCTCTGCGACGGGGTCAAATGGACACTGATTCTCACTTCCATCATGATTTTTTGAATGACTCAAATTTATAATTTCCGTTTCATCCAAATTTGGTTTCGGCTTATTTTCAAAATACTCAAAATCCTTAGTTAATCCCTCGGGTTGCATATCTCCTTCATATTCTTCAGAATCTTGCTCGGCATTTCCTACGGGCTTGCTTGTTTCATTATGTGTCACATTCACAGCATCGGCAGATTTGTTAATTTGATTGCTGAAAAATAAAAGAAAATTAATTAAGCAAAGACGGAAAAAATATAAATAAAAGCATGGCTTGAAAATTGCATTTGAACTTCAAAGTTTAGAGGCAAAAATAACAAAAGCATAGACACGATTCAGGCCTCAATTTCAAATCGTGTCTGTTTCATCAAATGCTGAATACAATTAGTCTACCAAGACTCCCGAAGGAACGGGGGCGGGTTACAAATCCAATTGTTCAAACGACATCCTGGCTCTGCATCCCGGATAGTCGGGTCTTCAGAATACCCATCCGAAACCATACTGCATTCAGTTTCTTCTTCGATGATGAATAAGTGTTTAAAACTTTCCAGGGGGTCGTCTTCAAGCGTTTCCTCTGGTGCTTGGGCAGCGGAAGCCTTAAGAAATGACTGATTCAGGCAAGGAACAGACTTTGGCAAGGGAATGTCACTTCTTCTTTTGAGACTAGCCGAAGCAATCTCTTCGGGGGTGGGCTCATATCCGAGACCGAAAGTATACTTGTGCCCGGGCAGTTGAATTGGTTCCACAATTCCATTCAAGTTCGGACCAAGGCCTTGACCGGGTCGGAAGCCATTCTTCAGCATCTCCCACGCCACCATCATAAGTACTTGTGGCAATTCCATTCTCTTCGCTTGAGCAGTGCACACATTCTCCTTAATATGAAAAACCGATCCGTCTAGCCTTTTCACACTTTGAATAGGAGGAATTGAACATTCTGGGTATAAAGAATTGTTGCCTTCTCCATGGATCACTATTTCTTGGTGATTCCACACAAACTTCAGGCTCTGATGCAAAGTGGAAGGAACCGCGCCAGCCATGTGGATCCATGGTCTCCCGATCAGCAGGTTGTAACAAGTGGATATGTCCATCACTTGGAACTTCACAATGAACTCCACAGGCCCAATCTCCAGAAACAAATCGATCTCTCCAACAACATCTCTTTGGGCTCCGTCAAATCCTTTGACACTGACTTGATTGTCACGGAGTTTCCCGACGTCTATCCCTAATGCTCGTAGAGTGGCAATAGGACATATATTCACAGCAGAGCCTCCGTCGACCAATACTTTGGAGATGAACTTATCCCTGCATTTGATGGTGATGTTCAATGCTTTGTTATGCCCCAAACCTTCAGGTGGCAACTCGTCGTTATAAAAAGAGACCCAGTGGGCCTCAAGGATCTCCCCTACCATAGCCGATAATTTCTCACTGGAAGTCTCGGCCGGAACGTAGGCTTCGTTCAGTATTTTCACTAGAGCGCTCCTATGAGCTTCAGAACTCATCAATAATGCGAATAAGGAAATCTGAGCTGGCGTTTTCTTCAATTGTTCTACAACAGAATATTCCTTCGTTGGCATTTTTCTCCAGAATTCTTCGACTTCAGCTTCTGTAACGGCCTTCTTCGGACCATTTTCCTTGCTTGACGCCCCTCGTGCTATCTCTTCGGGGGCATAGCACCGTCCAGACCTAGTCATTCCGGTGGCAACGGCTTCCACGACTACTCTTCCTTTCCCTTTGTCTCTTTCACCAGATTGATAATCCCAGGGGACTGCTTTGGTGTTGCGAGAAGGTGTTGGGGCAACAAAAGCTGTGATCCTGGGCCTTGGGGTGAGCACTTCGAATGGGGCCCTCTTTTGAACCGTGATTATTGGAGCAACACAAGCCGACGATTCAACCTCCTCCCTTTCTTTAATTGGCACGATAGTCCCTTCCAAATTGCAATCTTCATCAAGGGTGATCATGTGCACATTTGCATTGCCGTGATTCGGCAGCGGATTGTTGTTTATGTTCCGGGGAGCTTCCTTAAGCTGTATGACCCCTTCCTTGATCAACGTCTCAACTCTATCCTTGAGAGCAAAGCAGCTTCAGGTATCATGCCCTGCAATTCCTGAATGATATGCACAATGTTTAGTCCCGTCATACCATCCCGGGATGGGATCAGGAGTTCTTCCTTGAATCGGTTGGAGTATCCCTGCCATTTTCAGCCTCTCATACAGTTGGGCTAAAGGTTCGGCTAATGGTGTGTAAGTTTTGGTTGGTCTTCTTTCGACATTTGGGCGTGGTCTAGGGGTGTTTTGTGGGCGGTTTGGTGAATGGTACTGGGGTTGCGTTGCGTAGGTTGGACGGTGTTGTGGTAGGTTTCGGTAGGAAAGTGACCGGGGTGAGTAGTATGTTGGTTGAGTATGATAGACTGGAAGGGGGGTAGGTGGGGGTTGGTAATAAGGCTGAGGTATTTGGGTGTACTGGCTGTAGTGCGAGGGCTGGGGTGAAGAATATTGGCGGGTTGATTTTGGGGTGGGTCTTTGATCTTGGATGGCCATGACCGGGGATACTCCGTCTCTCTTCTTCTTAGCAGGGTCTGCCTGAATGGCCTTACTTGTGGCCTGCAAGGCCGCAAGATTTGTAACTCTTCCTGTTTTTATCCCTTCTTCTATGAAGTCCCCCATCTTGATGACTTCAGCAAACTTCTGCCCAATGACACTTAACATTCTCTCATAATATGTGGGGTCCTTTAGAGATTGTACGAAAAGCATCGTCATTTCACTCTCTGCCATTGGAGGCTGGACTTTTGCCGCTTCTGCTCTCCAGCGCATAGCGTATTCCCGGAAAGTTTCTGTTGATTTTCTCTCCAGCTTCATCAAATAAAACCGGTCCGGGATAGTCTCAGTGTTGAACCTGAATCTGTCCATGAATTCCTGGGCCATACCTCCCCAACTGTGCCACCTCTGCAGGTCTTGGTATGTGTACCAATCGAGTACCTCTCCAGTTAAGCTCCTTATAAACAGTTTCATTCTGATAGCTTGATTTTTACCCACTCCGACAAGCTTATCGCAATATGATCTCAAATGAGCCCGAGGGTTTCCCTTCCCGTCGAACATGTCAAACTTCGGCACCTTATATCCAGCAGGTAACTCAATGTCCGGGTGAATGCACAGATCTTCATATTCAAGTCCTTCACATCCCTTGTTGGTTTGGATGTTCCTGACTGCTTCCCTCAGACTGCGAAGCTCTTTTGCCACATCTTCGTCTGCTCTTGCCCTAGCTTCCCTTTCCAACTCTTCATAGGGGTCAACTTCTGGATGTTGCAAGGCCTGTGCCTGGGTAGTGAAAGGATGAGCTTCTGCCGCATACTGTGTGTTATGGCTGGCAATATGCGCCAATGGTGTATGGTGAACTGCTTGGTAGTTTTGGGTATGTGGGTTAGTTTGGGTAACTGCAGGTTGAGGAATGTAAGGAGTAGCGAAAGGTTGTGAATTGGTTTGTTGGAAGTTAATTTGCTGGAGGTTGGCTTGTTGCTGGTCATTTGGTTGTGAAGTAGTTTGTTGTATGTTGGCGTGCTGCGGGATGGTTTGCTGTTGGACAGTTGGTTGCGGGATGGTGGGTTGCGGGTGGATCCGGTATGGAATGGCCTGTTGTGGATTCGATTGTTGGGAAGTGGATTGTTGTTGGTTAGTTTGTTGGGGATTGGAGGTATTTGGATGGACTGTGTAAAGCGGAGGGTTTGAGGGAGAATGTTGTGGAGCGGGTGAATCGACAAGCGAAAAGGATGGTGGAATTGTCGTGTTTGTTCTTTGTTCAGGGTGGGGAGCGTTCAGGGTGATGGACAGGTTGGTGAGATTTCGCAGTCGCTCAATTTCGGTTTGCATGTTGGCCATTTGCTATAACAATTGAGCAATGAGCTCATCATTTCCCCCTCCTGAAGCCTCAGGTTCCTCTCTTGGAAGAGTGACGAGTCGCAAGCCGGTTTGTTCGGATGCCCCTGAATCATTTATATTGCCGGATGTTCATGCTTTTGATCTCGTGAAGTATGGGTGGTCTGCCAGTTCGCAGTCAACGCGAATCAACCTCTGGGGGATAATAAGAAATAAAATAAACCTTCAAAAATGAAGAAAACTGCGTTAGTACAGGGCAAATGCTTGCTGCGAAATTAATGTGAAAATTTAGTAAACAACGTTGAAAGAAACACATATTGCATGTCGAAACAACATATATTGTGTAGCGAACGAAACACATATAGCAGACAAACATATATTGAATAGCAAAACATATCAACGCGTCCGATCATGCAAGGGACCTCTTTTTTGCGCCAGAGGTAAGCCTAACGCCACATATTCGGGATTATGATAGAGTGATCCAAGCCATTTAATTGTAACCATTCGAGTTTGGAGATAAAAGGCCAAATGCCATTAGATAAAATAACAGCGAGTACTTCCAAAGTAAACAAAATACAAAGACAATCCATAAACTAGGCTTAAATTTGATTATGCTGGCGGCTGAGTTGAAGATGATGCTCCATCACCGTTAGGCTGTGCTCCCATATTTCCGAAATATTGCATGATGTTCGTCATTTGATCCCACATCTCAGGAGTGACAACCATGGTCCCTAAGCGAGCATGTTTTATCCAGATCGTTTTTACTCTATCTTCAAAACCCGATTCGCCTGCTGGGCTAGGCTCTATGCTACCATAATCTTCTTGAAGCCATGCGCGATATTCTGGACTACTTTCTACCGGTCCAGCCCCAATGTCTGTGGGATTAATGTTAACCCATTCATCGAGGATTAAGCTAGCTTTAGGGACTCTAAAATCCTGCCCAAAGGATATTTTAGAGCTGCTCATGTCAGCTTGGAGAGGGATTACTTGATCTATACCAAACTGTCAAAGTACGCGCACCGGGGCGTATGGCTGGAGGCCCCTCAGTCCAATAAGCTTAATGTAATAATTTTTCTTTCCTCTTATGTAAGCCGTGGCACGGGATAACAAGGGATATTTCCATTGAATTTGACTGCCAGTGCGGGAAGCTAAAAACCCATACCAATCGCGAGTGCCAACTGGAGATACGAACGCTTTCATCCTTTCATAAAAGCTAGTAATCATGTTTGACTTACCTAAGCATATATCCGCCATATTCGGACGCTGATAAAAGTGTTCCATTGCCCACATCTGAAGGAGAATATTGCAACCCTCAAAGAAACTCGATTTCCCTCGTCTACATTTCCCTAAAGCCCTAAATATTTCTGCCAAAATCATTGGAAGTAAAGCGAGTTGCGCGCCATCAACCCCTTCAAAAAGTGCTCGAGCCACAGAGCAAATGCAGGTGTTGATCTGGCCGTATTCACGCGGGAATACCAAAATCCCAAGTAAGGCTACAACGAATACGACGGGTCGTCTAGCTTGCCAATGAGCGGGAGTGCATGAAAATTCTTTTTTGAACAATTTATACCCATCCTGGCGCCCATACCTCTCATACAAATAATCCAGAGATACCCAATTATTTTCGAAACACCGAAGTTCCTTTGTGTGGTTCAAACCCAAATAGCGGAGAAATTTCTTCCCCGATTGACTGTGCGGGATAATCTGACCCCTCCCTTGGTATTTCAAGTTTGTAAAGTAGCTTATCTCCTCTAGTGTGGGCGTTAGCTCGAAGTCTTTAAATTTGAACACTACTCGGTCAGGGTCCCAAAATTGGAGTAAAGCCCTTATTATATGCTTGTCCGGAGTGATCTGAAACAACAAAGGGAGGAACTTTATCATCCTTGTGACCGCCAGTCTGCTACCCAAATCTAAATCTTCCCACCATACACTCAACTTGCTTGGGACACCACTAACCATCTTGATTTTAGGGATCTGCGGGGTGAAATCCATCCTACAAAGAAAAGGAAAAAATAAAGATTTTCTCCAAACTCGAAAAGTCATGTTTAGGCTTCGACCCTTCTATCATTATCACGTTACACACAATATGCTTATTGTTGTTGGGTTATGAAACCCGTCAACATTTTGGTAGGTTTCCTAACTGCGGAGTCGATACCAAGGACCGATCCACCTAAGGCTTATGCATGCATGACTTAAGTAGATTGGTGGCAAAGCTCTATCTTAAGGTTTTCTGAGATTTGGCTTACTAGACACAAGGTTCCCGAGCGGACTACTCGAGTGAGAAGGCTACGCGATCCCCGTTACTCGGGCACCCCGCGCATACGCCAACTCTCCTAAAATTTGGATTCTACGAAAAAATTTTGCGGGTGCGCAAAACACACCTCGCGTGTACGTGTGATAGTGTGAGTTTTCCAAAAGTGGAGGAAATATGAACGGAATGCCAATTTAAAGAAAGCGGTAACATATTATTACACAGAAAATTTCTCATAATAAAGCAAATACTTAAAAGAACCTAAAAGAAACAAACAAGGCAACAATAAAAGCAAGCATAAAGAAAACAATCAAACATCCAACAATTTAATTATTAACCTAAGTTTGTTATGGTTAGAACCTAGAATTCCCCAGCAGAGTCGCCAAGCTGTCACACCCCATTTTAACCCGGGTTAGAGCGGAGTACAACATATTGGAGATTCCTAAATTGCTTTGTTTTAAGGAGTCGCCACCTAATTAATTTTAACGGTGAATTAGGACACCTAATTATTAACTAAGATAAAGCTAAAACTAAACCTCTGTTAATGGTCTGCTTAACCAATGTGATTCTAGGTAAGGGTTCTATATCATCCTAAAGGGAAGGGGTTAGGCATCCTTTAGAATCCGTTGAATACGGTTATCCGGCCAAACTTAGGTTGATTAATCAATGTTGGATATAGTATTTAAATTTTAAGAAAACAGCTTGTGCAAATAAGACTTGTAAATATAACAATTTATGCAAAAGAGGATTTTAAATGTTATTTTAATGAGAGAAACAAAAAAAGACTTCAAATAATAATACCGTTTTCTAAAAAAAAAAACGAGACTAGTAATTTGTATAAAGGGGAATTTTAGAATGCTATTTGAAATAAAAGTTTATGAATGTTGCTAGGGCGCCGAAATAAGATGCTAATAAAACCTATAGAAAAGAATATAATAATTTATATAAAAGGAGATTTCAAATGCCATGAGATTTATAAATATTGTTTAAAGTTTTAAATAAAAGTGCTATTTAGAACGAAATTTGTAGAAGATGTAATGATTCGCATAAAAGGAAACTTTAAATGTCGTTTAAAAATAAACTTATAAATATTGCAAAGATTTTAAAATAATGATGCTATTAAAATAAGACGCATAAGTAAAAGAAAAAGTGGGTTTGTGCAGTTTCCTTTAATAAATAAACTGAAATGCCGGGATATTGATTGATTTTAGGAGTAAAAAGATACTGAAGTGCCGGGATATTGATTGATATATAGTTGCGCCTTTTTTGCAAATCTGTTATTCCGAATGAGATAATATTAGACGTCATAAATAATTTTAGCATAAAAGAAAAGAAATAAACTCGTAGGATTGATTATTAGTCTTCTTTAAGCTAACTACCCATTGCTAAGGTTAATCCACTAGTTCATCTAAAGTTCATCTAAATTAGCAAGGATAAAACAAAATAAAACGTTAGTCACATAATACACAATCAAACGAAAATGAAATAAAAATGAATCAAATGGGCTTGGCCGTTTTGGGGCTGTTGGGCCTTGTTCGCTGTTGGGATTCGGCCCAGCAGCTCTATTTTTGTTGGGCCGCTGCTGCTCAATACTGGGTCACTGCTGGGTTTCGGCCCAGCGGTTTTATTACTGGGGCTGCTGCTGCTGTTGGAATTGGGCTTGGCCCAGAATATTAGTTTTTTTTTAATTTTTGCTGTAGTTGATGGCTGGACAGAGAAGATTTCGTTGGGCTTTTAGCCCAACACCGAATATGGAAGAAGAATGAGTCTCTCGGACTCATATACGGTGATCATGCAAAAAAAATGAGAGGAAAAGGATTAGTATCTAAACATAGAACATAAATTCAAAACATAGAACATAAATTAAAAAAAAAAAAAAATAGAAGATTATGTACATTATTGTGTATATTTGTGATGTAATAGCATATTAAATGTTGAATAAGTGCAGAAACGCAACATACTTCGACGAAATAATATAAGGGTATGAACGAAACAAAGCGAAGGTACTAACTGTCAAACCACAAAATTAGGAATAACCAACAAAGTTTCAAAGCATACCGTTTCAGTTTTGGAGGGATAGGGATATTCTAAAAAAATACTTGGACAAGTTTGAAACTCGAACAAATGTAAATTTATCTCAGCTCAGTCAGGCTCACGCATAGATTAACAATTTAAGGATCCAATATTAAGATTCGAGAAGGTAATAACATTCTTAACAGGTTCCTTTCATACTATTCAACATACTGCTATCTTGAAAAATATAATCAGTAGTTAAACCATCTGAAAGGGTCCCTTTTAGAATTCAGACCCTTGAGAACATACTTAGCCTGACTGAAGTTTGATATTCCTAACTCTAAACTTTAAGACTTCATCCAATATTTCTTAAAAGAAAATAGACACCAAAGAGAGATACACAAAACAAAGTCCAACATAGGCAGCGTGCGGCCTTAATTATGATACCAAGAACAACCAATTTTCTAACTAAACTTCTTAATGTATTAGTTTTTATAATCCTATGTTTTATATTCAAATATTGTCAACCTGTGAACATCTTTTTTTTTAAAAAAAAAAAAGATGAAAGAGTCAGCAGCCTTTCAAGGCTTTTGGATCCTAAGCATGGTGAATCTTTAACTGTCAAGGCACTTAACTGATACAAATAAACCACTTGCCTGTAAACGATCCATATTCTGAAACTAAAATGATATGTTAATAATTACTGGACTTATTTTAAATAAAAAAAAAAGATAAACAAATAACTTCCTCCCCCTTTTATCTAATATCAGGTTACAAATGTTTCTGATTCTGCGAGTATCCTGGGAAATCACAAACAAGGAAGTATAATAACCTGTTTCTCAACTCCTTGAAAAATAAATTAAAGCATGATCTTTATTAATCCTCTTGAACATCGACAAGTAAGTGCTATGGCAATCTTTTTTTATAGCTAACAAGCAAAGGGTTTTCCCAGTACCAATGGTCATCACAAAGATCGTTTAGAGATTAAACCTCAAAACAAAGGAATGAATCATTTCACCTTCATTAAATAGCTTAAGAGAAATGACTTAGTTGAAAAAAAAAACATTTCCTATTTTTTACGATTGGTTTAAAGACAGCCAAATCCAAAATGTCTAGACAGACCAAAAGATGTTCTAAGTTTTCACAAGAGGCAGATAGTGACCAGTTGAAATGCTGGAATGGGCTCAAAGCTTTGCATTCTGATTATGAAAAGGAGAAAGATCATGCAACTCTACTGTAGACCAACTTTAGAAGCTAATGAATATTTTTAACTTGGTTTTGAAATAAGAAAGGGAAGCAAGTAGGCCAGACCAGAACAAATCTTGACAAGAACAAAATCCTACGTTTGCTAAAAGGGTAGACTTATGTAGCTACAGATTTCCAGGAAACACAAGCTTTTTACAACCACGATTGATAGAAGAGGAAAAGTTGGCACACACACACTGGTTTAGGAAGAACCAGCCAGACAATTCCAATTTCAGTTTCAAGGAAAACAAGCCTTCACACAAAACTCAGACTAAACATCACTATCGTAATTCCACACTTTCATCATCTTATATATCCCAAGCCAAACTCAACCTTCTTCGGGTGCAGCGAAATAGGGCGGAGTCTCAAACCTACCCTCGAACACCTCGAATCTACGTTGAAACAGACTCAAATCCTTGAGTTGTATGTTCTCAGATCCGCGCAAATACTGAGAGCAAGATAGAATGGAAAAAAGGTGATTTGAATTTTGATTCGATATCAAAATGAGGTCACTACTGCTAAAGAAAAAAAAATGATTTTTCAGGGATTTTGAGGAACAAGAACTCGTTTTAGCGAGGCGATTTTGGGGGTTCTACAACCTGTCCTAAGGGATTTCCCCTACCCTCTATTTGTAGGGTTTTTTGCTTAAAAAGGAAAGAGGAGCGGGGAAGGGAAGTGCGGAGGTGGGGAATAGAAAGAGGTGGGAGACAGAGAGAGGAAAACAGGGAGAAGTGGGAGCGGAGAAGAAGGAGGGAAAGGGGGTGAGTGGGGAGCGGCGTGAGAGGCGGGAAAGAAGAGATAGCGGCTAGGGTTTTGAGGGGAGGAAAGAGATGGAGAGGAAAGGAAGAAGAAGAGGCGGAAGCGGAAGAAAAAAATGAGGGGAACCCTTTTTAGGGTTTCCCTTATTTTGATGAAAATATATCGGACCCGGTCCATTTGTGGATCGGGTCAATTTTAGACTGGGTTCTGAAAAGATGGACTAGTGAATTAAAACATGTACTGGTCTAAAAAAATTGAGATAAAAACATGGTCTAGTCCAAAAATATTAGGAGTTAATCGGACTTCGATTTGGGGTCCGGTAAGTCAAAAATACGGACTGAGTGCAAGAAATAGTTTGGCTTCTAAATTTGAATAAGAGACACATTTTGATTAACGATGTACTAAGGGTGCCAGAACATCACCTAGTACGAAAAATGTGTAATTGTAAAAGACCCGGATAATAAAGTTATATCATGTTGCAATGACCGCGCAATAATATTTTAACAATAAATAAAGCTATCATTTTAAATGTGCAAAAAATAAATGCGATGCGTATGCGGGAGTTGATAAAATGCCGAGAAATGCAAGTTTCAATAATACTAAATAACTGTAACGAATAACTAGCGGTAATAATACTGCTAATAATAATAATAATAATAATAATTAATAGCAATGATAATGATAAATGATGACGAATATTGATGCCCACAATAAATGATTGTGGTGGTAATAACAATTAGCAATAATAATAATTTAAGAATAGTAACAATAATTAATAATAATAATAATAATAATAATAATAATAATAATAATTGCAGTCGGATAATAAAACGTGGGGTGTTAATAGTAAAACCTAAATGCATATTTTTTCAGTTTCTCAAAACACCAGAAGTATAAATAGGTATTTCGGAGGAGAGGCGGGACAAAATTGGGTGTCAACAAAGGGTATAATTGTAATTAAATAAATGGTTATCGGGTTATCGGTTCACCCGTTAACAAAAATGGTGAACCCGAGACCCGAACCGATACCCCAATAACCATAGAACACCACCCGATACCCGAACCATTAACCCACTAACCCGAACCATTAACCCAATAACCCAATTATCAGTTCGGGTTACTGATTTAACCATTAACATGCACAGCCCTTAGTGGGCGTTCGGGTCGTCGGATTGGATATGAAAATTTCGATTTGAATTTTCAATTTTCAGATTGAAGAAATTACAATCCAGATCCAATCCAAATAAGCTCGGATCGGATTGAACTTTTTAAGTTCAGTTTCGGATTATCGACTTGGATATTTTGATTTTTCGGTTTTGACTTTTGGGCCTTTAAGACATGCTTCTTACGAACAAAACTCATGTGCCGCAATTACCAAGTTACATATCGTAGCATAATGTGAAATCAAATATGTGGATTCAGCAAAGAGTTGTTCCCACTAAACCAAAAATGTATCAAGTCACATAATTCAGTTCTACATTATTCCCTCTATTTCATTGGAAACTGCATTATTCTTAAAGTAGTGAAGTAAACTCCAGCATTGCAAATTATATTATATTTAATTAAGTAGAAAATTCTATATTGGACTTAATACATAATGGTAGGGTCGTAGGGTACTAATCTGTTAGACTAATTAATAATGGGCACATATAATATAGATCCAAAACCAAATATCAAAAAAATTGGATTTCGGGTTGGCCTAAACTATACCACCCCTACCTCACACCATTAAGAGAATCATACACCTTATATGTTGGCTCCCAATGTTTTCAGCAACTGATGTAGGACTTTGTTCGTACACCTACCAATCTCCCCCTCGAACTAAGTTTCATGAGGCTTATTACCACAATCCACGAGTCAATTTCCGAGATTCACTGTGTCACCCATATTGTACTCGTCTCACTGAACTTGGGGTTTGATACCAGTTGTTGGGCTCAACTAGCTCGTAGATACTCTCAACATGATGTGATATTTCTGTTTTGGGTCAAAGCCCGTATGGTTTTCTCTAAAAGGTCTCATACTATTAAGAGATTCCTATACCTTATATGCTGGCTCCCAATCTTTTCAGCTACCGATGTGGTAGATTTAATTAAGTATGAAGTCTTTTTCATTTTAATCCACAATATACCTTAAATTAACAATTTGATAAACAAGGAAGCGTGTGTAAGCATTCCTTTTATAATTTGAAGTTTGATTAGATAAGAAAATAAACTTCTAGTAAAATGTTAAGAGGAAAACGAACAAGAACTTTCGACTAATGATGATTAAATCACTTGCATAAGTTGATCAACATATAGAAGAAGAAAGATACAAATAAAGAAACAACAAATGCATAAAAGCCAGCAGATTGTGATTTTCATGAACAATAACACAAATCCTTTCTTTCTTAAAAACACATTTTTTATATGCATGTCACGACCCAATTTCACTAAGTCGTGTGGGCACCTACCTTTCCCACCTCGGTAGGCGAACCCTTATTCCAACATTCACAAAAGATAGAAAAATAGCGGAAGAAAGTAAAGTAACGTAAGTCTGACGGATATAATATAAATAAGTGCGGAAGTAAATGAAATCCATCCCAGCATCTGGTCTGGTCATACAAGAGCATCTAACTAAATACTACAAATTTGAATAATAATAATACATCAATAGTCTCAAAATCATGTCTTAGAACGGAAAGCAAGACATAATAATAGAAAGAGTCTTCGGGCATCGAACATCCTCATGCTCACCCTAAAGAGACTCGAATCAGCAATCCTCGAATATCAGCCACGAGGGTTAGAAGTAGATTCATCCAGGTACTCTGCATTCATAAAAGAATGCAACAAGTGTAGGTCAGTACAAACAACAAGTACTGGAAGGTATCATAGGCCGTCCTCAGTTAGCTGACATATATACAGAAAGTAAATGAAAGATATGCATGCTCACAATCAAGGACAAGTATAATACAGTCTCATTAATACATGTGGAGTCCTCAAGTATCAACAATTAACATTCGTATTCAAATCACCAGTTATCAACAAGGTTCCATAACCGATCAAGCCTATAGTGAAGTATCTAGACTCGAGTATTAACACATCTGATCCCAAGTGTTCCAAGTACTCATCATAACCAGTAAAATATTCACTCAAGTATCTGATCAAGTATCCATAACACAAATATAGTCCAATCACAACGATGACAACAAGTGCAATGCAATGCAATGCAATGCAATGCAATGATATGAATGATACGAATGCAATGGCGATATATCCGTACCATGTACACACATGCCTCGAGCGGAACATCATGCGTACAATCACAATATAGGCCACATCGTCACCCCTTGTCAAATGTGTCTTACATACATATATGCTATCACACATAGGCTACATCGTCACCCCTTGTCAAATGTGCCTTATACACATATATGCTATCACACATAGGCTACATCGTCACCCCCTGTCAAATGTGCCTTATATATATATATATATATATATATATATATATATATAGAGAGAGAGAGAGAGAGAGAGATGAGTGTTCAATGTATGATGCAAGCATAAAGATGACGACGACAAGATCTCATATCAACTATCAATGTGCCGCACATGAACACCTCACAATATCGATCTCATCTCATTCATTCCTAGCAAGAGACCTCAGGCAACACTCACTCATTCTGCTCCGGTAAATGACCTTGGATCACGGAATCTCGTCTCTCTCTTACGCTCTCCGGCAAAGACCTCGGAGGCTACACTCTTATACTTATCATCATCAGTACCGTATTCATGCAATATCAATGCTATCATGGAAATGGGTATGGATACGATGCAATGTAATATCAACAAACAATTTGATCCCAAACAGTACCACACATGGCATACAAGTAAAATCAATAATAAGGCTACACAATAAGCCACAATGGAATCATAATTCTCATCTCAAAATCAATCAGGTAAAGTATCACAAAATCATAGCCATAATATATCACTAATCACCAATATCCGATGTCTCAACGCGGCGACGAGCCAATAGGTGAATAGAATAAGATAAGCCAACAACGCAACGAGGTGGCTAGCCCACAAACCACACAATAAGGCCCAACCTAAGACAATATACGTCCCAACTTCATACCCGAAGGTTCACATGCTTTCTCCAACACACTAACTATACATATGCTTCGCTAATTGAAGTCTAACCAGGAGGTAAGCCGTAACCTACCTGGAAGGCCGAACAGCAAACTTGAAGTGACAATCGTCTGCCTTGCCCTTTCGTTGCGCTTCAAGATAACAAAAGTCTAGCCATATCCAAATATGAAGTTAGAATCAAGAAGAATCATCATTCAAACCTTACTTCTATTCAAGACCTAAATTCCCAACCTATGGAATAGGGTTTATAAACGAGAAAGGTGAAATTAGGAATCTAAAGATCTCAATCATGAAATTAAAGCTCTAGGTGATTAGTTCCCATCAATAAAAAGCTAGAAGAACCAACAAATCACTTAAATTTGGGTTCTAGGCAAACCCCCAAATTTGGGTATGAACCCTAACTTCCAATTCCATAATTTAGCCACTATTTATGAAGGAATCATGCAATGATAGATTCTAATCATCCATTCCATGCTTAATGAAGCTAACCAAATCAACAAATCAAGATTTACTAGCCTAGAATGAAGAACCCACAAAACCCTCTCTTATCCTTCCAAGTTCTAAAGAATTCTAGCATTTAATGGAGATTAGCTAGGGTAGATCATGAGAATTAAATGAAGTAAAAGGGTGGAATAACTTATCAATGAGAAGAATCTGCCAAGAACCTTGAAAAGCCCTCAAAATATCCTTAGAACTGAGTATGAGGTTATGAAGCAAATAAGGGTTTTAACTTAGACTTTATACTCAACTCAGCCCGACACCCGCTTCTGCGCCTAAATTTACCGCTTCAGCGGCAGCGATTCTGAGGTCCCGTGACCGCTTCGGCGGTCCTACCCAATTCCACATGGCGGCTTCAGCGGCAGGGCTACCAGTGGAGCGGTAATGCTGCCGCGGTCCTGGTGCCGCCTTAATGAGTACCAGACACCAGAATCCTCCAAGTTCCACAATCTCAACCCGAAATCCTGACTATCACCAGAGGCCATCTGCTCACATACCATATATGCAGACATGCAAAAAAACACGCTACGAACGCACTCGTGGCCTCAGAAATCCCAGCGAAGGTCTCGTTGATCGAGTCAACCCCCGATACCTCAAAACTAACTTCTTACCTCAAGTCCCAAAATGCACCCGAGTGCATTGGGAACCATACCGAATACACATGCAAATTCTAAATGATCATCCGGACCTCTCGGAATTGACGGATTTTCGATAAAGGTCCATTTACCCAAAAGTCAAGTTTGAGTCCACCATTTTTCGCTTTTAACCCAAATTTCCCAAAACTTACCCAAATCAACTCCGATGACCTCGGGAAAAGTGCCAACGGTCCCCGTAGGTCAAATATGAGCTAATAAAGCTCGAAAAGAGATCAAAAGGGTCAGAAACACAATAACGACCAAATGGGTCATTACAATGCATTTATTAAAAAAAAATTGGCACTATCAGTTTAACTAATTAATAATTCCTCTGTTTCAATTTAAGTGAACATATTTACTTTTTATTAAGTTTAAAAAAAGATTGATCAATCTTTAAATTTGAAAAACAATTTTACTTGTGTGATAATTGACGCACACAAATATTTATGGCTTGTTATAAATCACAAGTTTAAAAATTCTTCATTTCTTTTTTTAAACTTCGTATCTAATCACATAAATAGAAATTGGAGGAAGTACGTTATAACAAGTTGCAGCCTTGCAGGTCTTATTTTACCGGATAATCACTAATTATGCAGTTTTAGACAACTGCCTTCAATTATAACCCTATGTTTTAGTGAACCTTATAGTATAGGAAATTTTACATGGTTATCATAAAGGAAACTATATTCATAAAACTGATGACCTCGTACATTTGGGACAAGGGGAAATTTAGTCATTTGATTAATTTTCGGAGATATTAAAACCGACCACCATCTTCTTCTTTTTTCAAAGAGATAACAGAAACTTCAAATAATAACAATAACTTAGAGTAATAAGAATACATGTAATTAGTTGGATTTTTGTGATGACCACGAAGAAACAGAGTTAAAGTAGTTGAAAAATAGCAAACTTCATTTCCAAAAGAAAGTTGTAATCAAAAGAAAGTTGTAATCAATACATCAACCAACTGAATATAGACCAATTCTAATTATAACTACCAATAAAATCATTGACTACATAATTGACCAAGCAAAAAACATAGAAAAACACCTAATACTCCTCAACATCATCATCTTCCCCTCACCAAATTCCCAACCAACTTCCTCATAATCCTTCTCAAGAGCAGCCAAATCTTCCCTTGCTTCAAAAAACCCACCTTCTTCCATACCGGTACACAAAAACTATCTTTGTAGAGATTGGTTTAAGGAAGAAAAAAAAGTATTACACCACAATCGTGAAAAGTTGGAACAATCACAGGAAAGTGAGAAATTGGAATTGCAGTATCCCTATAAATTGAAGTTGATCTCAGCACTGCTTGGATATACACGCAAAAGTACTCAATTGTTTATCATAGAAATCAAATAGTCCATACTTGACTTGAAGAAGAATGACATTCTCTTTGTCATTTCCAAAATGTTTTCCAAGTTTCATCTACATCCAAGATTTTTGAACGATAATGGTGTCTGTAACATGCATCTTTCCTCATCAAAAGAAAAGAAATGCTTTAAATCCTCAACGGAAGCAGCTATTGTGGTTCTCTAGTTGGCCTCATGTTGTTGCAACATTCAGTCAGTCAACAAAATTCAGTTAGTCAACAAATTTTCCTTAAAGTTGAGACTTGAAGGTGACAAGAAATTAAAAATAACAGTAGAGACTTGAAGTTGGGGTTATCGGGCCAGACCGAGTTTTAGTTAAGGGGCCGAACCGAGTTTTACTTAAGGGGCCTGACCGGGTTATAAATATTTTTTTAAAAAAAATTAATACTAAAATTTATTAAATTTGAACTTAAAACAGAACTTTTGTTTTTTTTTTTTATAAATAAAGTTTCTAGCATACTAATTTAAAATTTAATATCTCTATGATTTAGGGATCTAGCTGTTTGTAGCCTGATATTTATCTATTTCATTTATTTTCCAAGAAACATTCCATCTCTTTGTTCTCTCTCCTCTTACCATTACGAAAATTTTTGTCATCTTTCATGCTTCTTCATATTATTTGAGAATGTTTATGAATATAAAAAAGATTAAATAAATTCTATTTAATGAAGCAAAAAAGTAAACTATAAATTTTTTAATATATATATATATATATATATTACTACTTAATATAAGGGAGGATAAAAAAAATTGTCGTCCTCACGGGGTTAAGGTTGGAATTTCATTTTTTTGATTCTTTAGAAGTTGATACACGTTTGACTCACTGTACTTTGTCCTTGCTCTACCCTTTGGACTACTTTTGAAAGACACTTGTGCTTTTTATCTTGTCCTTTGATCTCCATCTCTTGTTGATCTTATCTTTTTACTGAATAATAAGTACTTTGGAAAACAATGAGTCAGTAAAGCGCCACAATGTTCCATTTTTCTCATCAGTTGCAGCTACTTTCATATCCAGCCAAGGTAAATATATTTCTGTGTCACTGCTCTTCTATTATTCTTTTTATGGATTTACAAAAGAGCCTATGTCATTGGTCTAACTACTGACTTGGGCTGTAATTTCTTATATGTTCTTCATCATTCTCATGAATTAACTTTTGAGTTGAGTTGTGTCCAATTTTTTATCTCTTTTATGATGAAGAAAGATTATTCAGATCTAAGATTATAGTTGACGGAAATTATAATCTTGAATCTGAAGAGGAAATTATGTTTTATAGTATGTAGTAATGATGTGATACTCTCTGGAAAGTGGAAAAAAGTAGTGGCTCTTTTTAAAGATGTTTGCCCAAGTTAAAGTTCTCCTTTAACAATTGAACACTGAATAAAAAAGATTGAAAAGTAGTGTAAAAAAATTCCATAAGAAGCTTTTTGTAATAACTTATTTGGTTCTTTCAGGAAAGTATTCTTTTGAAATTTTTTGGGAGAAACTATCAAAGATTCTAAAAATTATAACTTTATAAACATGTTTATTTTGGGTACACTTTTTCTGAAAATACTATTCCAAGAGCTTTTCCAAAATGTTCCCATAAAATATTCATCGGTGGCAGCGTAACTAGAAAATAGGCTTTTTGAAATATTTTTTCTGTATATGATGGCTCTTCTTATCATTAGCATTAGTTATCAAAACACATTCATAGTTACACCAGTTAGTTAGCCTTCATTCATTTATAATATTTGAATTAAGTAGTTGCGCTATCGACACTGGAAGGAATAAATAAAACTGCGTCCAGCACAACCATTCTTCGAACTAAATGAACCATACTTTGGAGAAGCACCATTTTAGATTAAGTTAGTACTTAGTAGCATAAACTTAGCAATTTATACTAAACAAAGCACAAGCATACTTTGAATTGTCTAAACACATGCTTCTTCTTCTTCTATTCCCCCTATTTCAATGAGATCCCTAAGTATTACACTAGAGTAGTTTGGACGAAAAAGATGAGCTGAGTCTTCTGCCAGTGAAGCAGCTTATAACTGCTTATGATTCGACTCAGCTCAGCTAGCATGCCAAATGTTGCCAACTTGGCAGCAATCGATATAGCCATCACTCATCACAACATAACTTTCCTAGCCCAAGAGTACAAAGGCCATTGAGTTGGCCCTTCAGCTTAATTGAATTAAAGTATTAGCCAGTTTCTTCATTGGAAGATTCATCAGTAGCAGGCAGGGCGGAGCTACCTGGTCCGCTTGACACCCCTTCGCCGGAAAATTACGTTGTAAAGGTATGTGAAATTCTGATTTTATACATATATGTATTACTATTGACACCTCTAGTAATAAGTTGAGGGCTTAGTCGAGTGGTTGAGGGGTGTCAAAGGTTCAGGCTAACAAGGTTGCATGTTTGATCCCAGTTGGCGACATGCTTATTTTTTTTTACTTCAGTCATTGGCCTTTTTAAAAAAAAAAAAATTGACACCCCTTAATAAAATTCCTGGCTCCGCCACTGGTAGCAGGGTAACTAGAAAGTAGGATTTCTGAAATGTGTCTTCTGTATATGATGGCTCTTCTTATTATACTATTTAAAGCTTTAGAAAAGAAAATCGGTAGAAAACAATTTTAGCAGAAAGTATATCTGAATCGAGGAGACACTAACAAAAAATGTACAACACAAAAATAGTTTCTGGTAATGATCATTAAATTCCAAGATCATTTTTCAGCTAGCCAAACGTAGACAACACAACACATGTTCCTATTATGTATCTTATTCATCTGATTCTGATTACGAAGGGAAGTGGCTTAGAACTGGACACATTTTTCCTCAAACGCGGATGATTGAATTCTCCCATATATCACTGCTAAGGTGGCTACCAATTCTCCTTGAGCTTTCACGTAACCATACCCTTCATTTTTCATGAAATTCCATAAGCTAATACTTTTTAACTTCAGATAATGGCAGGTAAATTGAAACCCAACCACTGTAAGCATCCAAAATCGCTTACAGTGGTCCTTTGCTCGCTTAACCCTATGCTTTTCATTTTCATAATGACAATTGAGTATACTGGAATTTTTTCCTATCTCATTTGTTTTCAAGAGATGCGTTAATATTGAGCGAGCACCATAAATGGTCCCTTAACTATAAGAGTAGGTTTAAAATAGTCCCTTAACTATGCACTTAACGGTTTTGGTCCTTTAAGTTTGCCATAAGTTAACAAAAATGGTCCCTTAAGTATGAGAGTTGGTTAAAAATAGTCCCTTAAGTATGCACTTAACAGTTTTGGTCCTTTAAGTTAGCCAAAAGTTAACACTTTTAGTCTCTGACAAAATATTCATTGAACTCTGTTTGTTAGACTTGACGAGAACTATGAAAAAAAAAATTAGCGAGAACTCACATTTAGAGGTACACATTACTAAAGAAAAAAAATAAATACCACGAGACAAAACCAGTCCTTTATAGGAAAAAAACCAATAGACTTGATAATATCGGAAAATAATGTCTCGGAACAAAAAGACTGACGGACTCTGTCGATTAAAACTGAGGGAGTCCATCGGCTAAGTAAAATACACCAGGCTTTAGAAATAAATTAGAAATAGCATAAACTACTTTTCACTACTAAAAACAAGCGAAAAAACGATGGACGGAAACCAATGGATAAAATCGGAGACACTATTTTTTTATTTTATTTTTTATATTGTTTTTTATGAAAACCGATGGACATCCGTCAATTATTTTCAAGGAAAAATGTGTGGAAACTAATTTTTTATTTTTTTTTAAAAAAGATCACTACAATGGAAGTATTTATTTTTACACTGAATTTTCAGCAAAAATGAGTCTAGTGTATTTTACTTAGCCAATGGACTCCCTCGGTTTTAATCGACAGAGTCTGTGTGTCTTTGTGTTCCGAGACACTATTTTCTGACTTTATCAAGTCTGTGGGTTTTTCCTCGGTTTTTCCCTATTAACCGACTGACGTCCGTCGGTTTTGTACCGAGGTATTTGACATTTCCTTTAATTTTGTGTACCTCTAAATGTTAGCTCTTGCTAAATTTTTCCTTTTTTTTCATAGTTCTCATCAAATCTAACAAACAGAATTCGATGAATATTTTATCAGAGACTAAAAGTGTTAATTTTTTACGAACCTAACGAACCAAAACTATTAAGTGCATACTTAAGGGACTATTTTTAACCAACCCTCATAGTTAAGGGACCATTTTTATTAAGTTGTGGCAAACTTAAAGGACCAAAACCGTTAAGTGCATAGTTAAGGGACTATTTTGAATCATTGCTAATGCAGAAGAGCAAGGCCACATGGATAAAGCTTGGTGATGACAACACTCAGTATTTCTTCTCAGTAATAAAACATAGGAAATTGATCCAATCAGTCACTTAAATTAATGATGAACACAACCAAACTCAGCATGATCCAAAAAGAATAGCAGATGTGTTTGTAAGGTACTATGAGCAAATGTTGGGGGAAAGGGGTGAGAATAGAAGAAGTGCATCCCCTGAATTCTTAAAACAAGGACCTTTGTTATCCACAGAACAGCAGTGCCATATACTAAGGAGATTCACAACAGCAGAGGTCAAAAAGGCAATGTTTAGCATTAACATAACCAAGAGCCCTGGGCCAGATGGGTTTGGAGTTGGGTTTTATAGAGATGTTTGGGCTATAATTGGAAGTGATGTTACTGAAGCAGTACTAGAGTTTCTGAAAACAATGGGCAGATGCTGAAACAACTCAATGCAACACTAATTACCCTGATTCCTAAGGTATCTAATCCAGTATCTGCAAGTCAATTTAGACCTATATCTTGCTGCAATGTGTTATACAAGTGCATATCAAAAGTGTTATGTAGTAGATTAGCTGAGGTGCTGCCATACATAGTGAGTAATACTCAAGCTGCCTTTGTTAAAGGGAGATCACTAGTGCATAATGTGCTCATATGTCAGAATTTGCTAAGACATTATGGTAGAAAAACTACAACAAGATGTTTAATGAAAATAGACCTGAAAAAGGCTCATGATATGGTGGAATGGGGATTTATTGAAGAAATGTTGAAAGGTCATGGATTCCCTGATAAATTGACAAAACTGATCATGGCTTGTGTTACAACAACCAGATTTTCTGTGAAGGTTAATGGAGAGGGATGGGGATATTTTGAAGGAAGAAAGGGGTCGAGACAAGGGGATCCACTCTTGCCACTGCTATTTGTTATGGTGATGGAATATTTGACTAGGTTGTTACATAAAATGGAGGAGTTACCTGACTTCACATATCACCCAATGTGCAAAATGCAGAAACTAACACACCTTACATTTGCAGATGACCTCATGTTATTTTGTAAAAGGAATGAGACTTCAGTGAGAAGATTAATGGAAGCAATACACCATTTTTCACATGTGACAGGTCTTGTAGCAAATACAGACTATTCATAGCAGGAGTGGAGGATGAAGTAAGAGATAGATTACTGGAGATAACAGGATTTAGTATTGGGAAATTTCCTATGAGATATTTGGGGCTGCCATTATCACCAAAGAAATGGATTAAGTTAGATTGTCACCAACTCTGTGTGAAAAATACTTAAAAGATAAGAGCAGTATCCACTAGACACTTATCATATGCAGGAAGACTACAGGTGATAAACTTTGTATTGTTTTCACTACACAATTTTTAGGGGTTGTTTTTATACTTCCTCAAAGTGTCCTCAAAGAAGTAGACAGGAAGTGCAGAGAGTTTCTATGGGGGAGTTCTAATGACCAAAAGAAAACACCACTGGTAGCCTGGTCTACTGTTTGCAAGTCAAAGAAGCTTGGGGGATTGAGTATTAAGAACTGCCAAATATGGAATATAGTTATTGTGGGCAAACTAATTTGGATGCTGATACATAAGAAGAAAATGTTGTGGGTAAAGTGGGTACATGACACCTATATGAAAGCAAACACTGATTTTTGGTCACATGTGCCATCCCAGGATAGTAGTTGGTACTGGAGAAAATTACATGGGATTAAAGTTGAAATGCAAGACTGGTACCAGAATGGAAGATATTGTCTCACCCTACAGGAACATACTCTGTCTCAAAGGGGTATGAGATCTTAATGGGGGCAGGACAAAAATATGATACTGCTGGACTGATATGGAATAAGATTATGCAACCAAAACACAGATTTATGGTGTGGCTAGCTGACAAAGGGAGGCTGCTTACAAAATAGAGTCTTATGTGAGATGGATACTATAGAGAATATGCAACACTTGTTCTGGGATTGTCCATGGGCTACCGAATTATGGAAAGAGATACAGGGATGGACATGAATGCAGTTTTCTCAAAGAAGTGTCAAATTGACTCTGAAGAAAATCAAACAGAGCCACTGGTGCAGATTCAAGAAGGAACTGGTGACTGCAATATTTGGAGCAGGACTCTATTATATCTGGTAAACTAGGAATGGGAGAATTTTCAGAGGAACAAATGTAAATATTAGTTTTGTTAAACAACAGATTAAGAGTATAGTGATTGAGAGAATTAACATGTATAAAGGAGATAAATGGGCTAGGAAGTGCAGTGGTCTGATTCAACACCTATGTAACTAGTGATTGAGACCTGATATCCCCAGCAATCTTCCTAGAAGTGGTTGGGAAACTAGGCGCTCTTTAGGTGTATGATCCTCGTTTGATTGGTATGATAATATATGGAAGCTCCATTTTGTCGATTAGTCCTGCAATTGACTAACTGCAATTCACTAAAAGAAGTATGTAAGAGTAAATCGACATGGTAAGTGCTAAAAATATCTCTAATAGGTAATTTATGTAAGAGTAAATATATGAACATGTATGAACATATCATACCAAACAAGAACTACCCTAAATAATAGACTAGTCATTAGATGTCGGGCCTCCTGTCCCTCGTGTGCCACCCATAAATGATGTTTAGCCCAAAACTACCCATATAATGGTATGCTCTGTGTCGGAAGCTCAGCATCATCAACAACATCAATGGCCTCAGGGGAAATGGTAATGGCATGGTCCAACTGCAATAACGCGTGGTAGTGAGAGGAGAAGGCAAGTGTGAGCCCCAATCGGGTTGGATGATGTGGAGCAACACTACTAGGAAAATAGCTTTTACCAATAATTAATTAATGGCTATTAGGTAATTGCTGGTAATGTAGTCTCAAAATCAAAATGTTAGCGGCAAACATATATTTGCCAGGAAAATGTACCTTTTAGGTGGCAATTAAAAGAATTGGTCAGTAAAGGAGGGATCTTTATTTCTATTAGTCCCTCCAGCAAAACCTATAATTTTCATTTCCATCTCTCTTCTCTAGATCCTCCAGCCGCTAGTCTTTCTGTTGATATATTCCTCTTCCATTTTTGTTATGAATATAACCTGGGAGAAGGGGCTATCAATGGTATGAGGAGGTTTCCTTGGGCTCATGAGTGTGACAATAGGAGTCGTTTTTTCTTCTGATTCATTTATTCTACTACAGTGCCTTTGATTAATTTTTATAGTATTACTTTCGGTGTTTGATTCTAGTGGACAAATTAAGATGCCTATTTAGTATTTGATAAAATGTCAATTAGAGATCTTGTCACTTGGATTATAATAATTTAATTGTTTTACATGTTTTAAAAATTGTTGAAAGATGAGATATTTATTTGAGACATTTGTGGGTTGAGAAGTTTTAATTTCTTTGATAATGAGTTAGATTAGACTCGTGTCCGCATATTAAATCCTAAAGAACAGTATAGAAGTACCTCTAATTAAGCTAGTGAGGCTATTAAGCTAATAAATGAGCAGTAAGGTCAATAGTTCCAATTAGTCGAGGGGCTGTGTTTTCTTGTTGGCCTTCGGTGGTAAGAAATAGTGTGTTGATAAGCTAATTAGCTAGTTATTGTATCCATTATTTATTCTTTTTGCTTAATTTACAATCAGCTCTCGATGTTTCCTAACTATCTGAACACTCCAAATTTAAAGTCGAATACTTAACAAAACTTAAAAATCACATAAAGCCATGATTTAAACTACAAAGCAGTAAGACATGTAGCACAAATTGGAGACATCGTGAACTGTTTGGTAAATTTTAGTTGTGAAAATTGGAGAAAATGAGAAGATAAGAAACTGATTGGAGCAATAGATATGCAGACAGTTTCTTTATATTGTACTTTCTTATGAAGTTTCCTATTTCTCCTAGTGGATGAGAGTGGCCTTAAATGACTCTATATTTTCATGATGAATAAGAGATCTTTGCGAGACATATTGTGGTTAGTGGTTAAAATAGGTGCAAATTAGCTTTCTATGGTGAAATCTTGTTGAGGGTTGTGAGTTTCTTTATCTAGCATTTCCTAGAATAAATTTGCAAGGACAGACATGGATGAACATAGTTATAGGCAAAGTCATCAACCACAGAAAATTATTCTGAAGATATTATATGGTGTCCTCTACCTATTGATTTAGTGAAGTTGAACTCGGACGGTGCTTCTCTTGGGAGCCCAGGTATGTCTAGGGGAAGGGATATTGTTTGAAGTGAAAATGGAGAAATCGACCTTTTGCTTTCCGAAACATTTATTTATTTATTTATTTAATTAGAAATATTTTGGTACAATAGTGACATGGAAACAGAGGCATTAGCTTTACTGTATGGAATGAAGTCATATTTTCAAGCTGTGCTAGTTCCTGTGATGTTCATTTAAGCTTTGACCTAAGTAGTTTGGTTAATATGGTTTGAGTTTTTTCCTTCAACAGTAACTATTTGATGTGTAGTAAAACTTAAGTCCAAGAGTTGTTATAATGTAGGAAAAGTGCATGTTTATGTGACTATGATATAAGAAATGGCATCTCTAAAGATTAACATCTTTACAGTGACTACAATTAAATGACTTCTATCTAACTATAATTTGTATTTGCTTCAAGAAAAATAAAATGAAAAGAATTGCTTAGGTTGCTCAAAAAACAAATTAATCATATTGTAAGGTGATGGATATATATAAACCTGAAGAAGTTGGAACTGCTGATCTATTGGTAGTCTTAAAATATTGTTAGAGTTCAAGTTATATAAACTATTAGCATAAGAGATTTGTAACTCATATTATTATTATATGCAACAATAGTAGATTTAGACTAGACTAGGCGGAAGTTCGACTAGTCTAGTGTATGTATATATATATATATATATTCAAGCTTTGAGACACAAAAATATACAGGAGTAGTACAATATATTTTACTTACTATGTACATAGAAAAAGCTAAATTTAACGAGTGACGGTGAGACAATAGAATAGGCCTTTCCAGTAGTCAATCATTAGTGACGATTAGACATGAGTCTCACGTCCCCATAGTTAAATGTTCATACAAAGTGGACTCTTTTGAAAGTTTGTATTATCTTAAGGTCAATATAATGCGGATATCCCAAATCCTAGCATTTTAAGACGACTTAAAAGCTAATTTCAATTCTATCTTACAATGGGTGAAATGGCGATTTGTTAACAGTCACTCTTTAGACGAAAAAATGTCTTTCTATTGTTTTTTTTCTCCCAAGTCTCTACAACATAAAAATTTATGTATGTAGTTACAGAAAATGAATGTTATGTTAAACGCATTTTGCAGAGTTCAATGATTTGTGGATATTTCAGTTGATAGTATTTAAAGATGAATTAAATACTAACAAAATTTTAATTCCAAAAAATAAATGAAAAAGCCATAAAGATACAATTCTTAGTAAAGTAAGTAGCTACAGATAACGATGGCTAGCTTTTGATTATGGCAAGTTAATCTGTCATCAATAGAACTTTGTCTATTTGGCTGATTGCTAACTCATCGAAAAATCAGCTTTGCTTTTCTAGTGGTTTAATTGCAGATGATAATCTTATTGTTTAAAGTGATATCTCATTGAGCAAGTAAAGTATAAGGAGAAATTACATTAATTCAAGTTAGACGTATTCCTTTCTAGTTGTAAATTTCGATATCTCCATGGTTGTCCATATTAAAGGTGTGAGCCAAATATCTGCCATGGTCTTTATTTGTTTGGAACTTTAACAACTTTGAAAGTGAGTATGAAGTCAACATATTAGTTTGCAGCCTCTGAAACTTTTGAAAGATTCTGGCAAATTTCATTTCTTGGTATAGATCCTTCCAGTTTGTTTATAAGAAATGATGGTATCTTGAATTCTTGTCAGATGTTTATTTCTTTTCCATAGTTTTATAGCTATTGTATTCTAATACTACAAGTTTCATTTGCCGCATTACATTTCATCTTTTGGCACATTTATTTATTATTTCAGATCATGTTCGAAATATTCGCATTTGAAAGGTTTCAATATGTTGAAGAGTTGCAAAAGAATTTTGAAGACATTATTCTATAGCAGTGGTTATATTAGTTCAAACAATATATGTTCATTATTTAAGTTGTGGCATTAATATTTAGTACTTCCCTTTGTTTATTTAGATATAATGGAATATATTTCGTTTTATGAATCAATAGTAATATGTTTTTTAGCCTTTGCCAAACTTTGTTGCCTCTAAGAGGCTTTCTTTTACTAGCAATTTTGTTGGATTTTCTAGTTACAAAAACTATCACTAGAAGTGCAAACTAGATCATTATTAATGGCGGCAAAACAATTGCCACTAAATCTTGTGACGTTTATCGTCAATTTAATTGAATTTACTCGCCATTAAAATGGATGCTAAAAGGGCAAGCTAAAATGCTTTAATAAGGGATATTGTATCCAATAGAATTGCCACAAAACAAATGTTGTTAAAACTATAGATGTTTAGCGGCAATTTAATTAAATTTATCGGCTATAAAAATGAACGCTAAAAGAGAGCATAGTTAACCGTTATGGATTGGATTTAGCAGCCAAAACAATTGCCGCTAACAATTTCCATTAAAACTACGGGGATTTAGCGGCAATAAATTATGCCCTTTACCAGCTTTTGTGAGAATGGCCGCCAAAGGCTTTGTCGACCCCCGATTCACCGACCAAAGATCATTAGCCGATAAAGGATATAGCGGCGATTCTTATTGCCACTAATGCTAATTTTTATTGCCGCTAAAGTCCTTTTTTGTAGTAGTGCAAGCCCACAAGCATGATCCCCGGTGTTCTCGAAACAAGCGACTGCAACAGCAGGCGTTGCTGCAGCAGTGGCCTTGGATATCTCGATAAGGACGTCATTGACAGCTCGAAGCTCGATTTCCATCTGTTGATCTTGCCAATCGTTCCAGTGATATTATCTGTCACATAACACCTAGACTCTTCAATAAGGGACCATATGAGTTCATCTCTTCTCGAAGCTTTAGGAGAATCGTTACTCAGAAGAAGACTGCAAAAATGGTTGTGGCCGATGTGATTCTTGAGAGCATTATATTCATCTTACGGCATGTCCTTGAATGGACAGGGTTGCCTGCATTTGAGGTTGCTACCTAGGGATGTTCACGGTTTGGTTAAAAAACCGATCCAAACCGATAGTTGTTCGGTTTTGAATTTTAAAAAATCGATAATATTTGATTTGGTTTGATTTTATTAAAACAAACCGAAGAAAAAACTGAACCAAACTGATAAATAATATACACAATTTTTATAATTACTAATAAGTGATATCGATGATAAAAACAGTAGACCACATGAGGAACACTGATTTTAAAGCATTTTTGTGATTTTTCTTGAGGTGTGATATATGATGATATGTCTTCATTAGATACATAATTTAGAATGTTTCGTTTTTCTGATTTTTTGTCTATATATATTATTGTTTTATTAAAATACAAAATGTTAGATAAATAAAATTAAAATTAAATAGATCAATGAAAGAAGAATTGAAAAAGAATTAACTATGATGGATCTTATACCTGTATTAATTTACTATATATGTCCTGGTCTAATAAAAAAAGTTCATGTAATTTCTAGAGTATATGACGATAATAGTAGAGCAGAAAATCATAACTTAAATAACAATATATTAATCTTGACAAATAACTTTAAGTATTTTGTTTATTTTTTCATCAATTTTTTAAATCTCTATTAGGCTAATGAACTTTACACCTTAAGCCCGTTTCTTAAAAGAAATTCATAAATCCAAACTCATTTATTCAAAGAAACAACGTAACTATGAGATTTACCTACTGATGCTGCAAACCCAGCTACTACACGAGTACTCAGATCATCTACTCTTTCGAACATCCCTGCTACAATAGTTGATCCACCTGCAACCTCTACCTCTACTCAGATACCTACTAGGAGGTGCTGGCCCAAAGCACAAGCAACACCACCAGTTCGATGCTCCACTCAATGTGTGTGCGTTGTTGTTGGTTGCCCATGCTCTGAAAACGATTTTACTTATGAGATAATTGCAAACACAAATATTTATGGCTTGATATAATTTAAAAGTTTCAAAATTCTTCATTTCTCTTTATAAACTTTGTATCAAATCACATAAATAGGAACTGGAGAAGTACTTTACAATAAGTTGCAAGTCTTATTTTTCCGGATAATTACTAAAAATGCAGTTTTAGACAACTACCTTCAATTATACTCCTATATTTTAGTGGACCTTATAGTATAGAAATTTTTACACGGTTATCATAAAGGAAATTACACTCGTAAAACTGATGACCACTTACATTTGAGACAAGGGGGAATTTAATCATTTGATTTATTTTTTCAAAGAGATAACAAAAACTTGGAATAAGAATAATAACTTAGAGTAACAAGAATAGTAGAATTAGTTGGATTTCTATGATGACCATGAAGAAACAAAGTTAAAGTAGTTGAAAAATAGCAAACTACATTTCCAAAAGAAAGTTGTAATCAATACACGCAAAATTACTCAATTATTTATCATAGAAATCAAATAGTCCATACTTGAATTGAAGAAGAATGTCATTTTCTTTGTCATTTCTAAAATGTTTTCCAAGTGTCATCTACATCCAATGTTTTTGAACGATAATGGTGTCTGTAACATGAAATTATCTTGCTCATCAAAAGAAAGGAAATGCTCAATGGAAACAGCTATTGTGGTTCTCTAGTTGGCCTTATGTTGTTGCAACGTTTAGCAAGTCAGCAAATTTGGTTAAAGTTGAGAGTTACAGGTGACAAGCAATTAAAAATAGAATGCATAAAACTAACCTATCGAAACAAGGGAGGATATTTCCAAAGATACTCCCCAACCTTGAAAATACAATAGTAGGTTTATACAAGTCAGATTACTAAAGCAAACATAGACCAAATGTGACCACCAACCAACGAAAATAAGTTTATAGGAGAATCATACGCTGTATATATCGTTGTAGCTGTCCCCGATCTCTCTACAATCTTTCATACGTGAACTTTTTCGTGACTAAGTCCGCTTAAACGCTTGAGATAAGTTGAGAGAATACACCCTCTAGCTCATCTAACACCATAGTGCGAGGTAATCTAGAGTGTTGTTTGAAGTTTCTGCCATAAATTACGACTCTATGTGAACGGCCATAAACTGGGTTATATGTGCACCTCGGGTTTGATGGATAGTATAAGACACTCTGGAACGCCTCTGGCTAGGATGGAAGTCAGGTATACCAACCGTAACAAAATGATCAAGAAGATTGGAATTTTTACAAGCATTTGTGTATTTCAGCAAAACATCACGCATGTAAATGTGGGCCACACCGAGGCCAGGCCATAGTTAAGGGGTCGAGCTTGGGGAGGGGAAAGGATGTTTGGTCGAGCCCCCTACCAAAGTAGGGGTACATCATGGGCTTACCAGGTTGGACCAGAGTTTAGTTAAGGGGTCGAGCCGAATTTTAGTTAAGGGGCCGGGCCGGGTTTTAATTACTTTTAAAAATTCTAATACTATCAATTTATTAAATTTGAACTTTGAACTTAAAACATAACTTTTGGTCTTTTTAAAAAATAGCAGTTTAAATAACATTTCTAGCATACTAATTTAAAATTTTATATCCCTATGATTTAGGGGTTTAGCTGACCCATAGCGTGATCTTTATCTATTTCATTTATTTTCCAAGTAACATTTTATCTCTCTGTGCTCTCTTATTGTTGCCATCTTTCATGCTTCATATTTTTTTAGAATGTTTATGGATGTAAAAAAAATATAAATAATTTCTATTTTATGAAACAAAAAACGAAAGAATATTTAATAGAAATTAGGAGCTTGATTTGGGTATTTATTTGATATAAAATACATATACATTATATATATTAATATTCGTACCCGTGCGATTGTTAAAAAAATAGCTATGTAAAATTATTATCTTGTTTGTCTGTTTGTTTGAGTACATTAAATTTAACTTTTTCTAATAAATTGTTACTATGATTTTGTCTCCTATGAAATGTATCCTAAAATAAAATATTTATGAAATCGAAGATAGTAAAAACTTGTCACGTTTACACCAAACTACTGAATACATTACACGTGTCTTCATATACATTCTTATCGCTAAACATTAATTATACCTAATGTTGGAATTATACATAGAGCTAAAACAAGAAAAACTTTCCTGAATAAGTTATAAATTGCATCATGTCTTGACAGAGATTAGGTACTTAGAATCGTCAGAGCTCTGAAAATTGAAAAGATGGACACTTCCGTCTTTAATATACAAAATTTCCTGAGCCAAGTTCGCATGATGGATATTGAGAGAATGGATACAAGAGAGATCATGGAGAATCTGCCTACAAAGGTCAAAATAAAAATAAAAAATGCTAAGACAACTAAACTTTAAACATATATTTACAAAGAAAAAAATACTTGTACTTACTGATATTTTCTTCTGTAAAAATTTAAAAATCCGACAAATTTATTCTTTAAATTCTTCCACATTTCGTCCTTTGGTGGATGTCCATACAATCGGTCCACAAATAGCATGCCCTTATTGGTTTCTTGACATAGGGTGGCCAAAAGTGGTTTTGCCACGTGAGTACCCTTGGAAATATTTCCACATCGTACCAACTGGTCCCTATGACGTTCAGTAGTTGCAAAGTCCTTATAGACCAGTACACTCGCTTTAACTCCTGAGGGTCGTTCATCATAGTATAGGGTTGTGTCCAGACAATTGGGCCTAATTATAGGTTTCTCAATCTCGTAATGATCTTTATCCCGAACCTCAACATCCAAGCTCATCTGAACTGCAAAAAAAAAAAGAATATTTGAAAACCAGAATTGTTTGGAAAGTGATCAATAAACATGATCAGTTCTACATGATCACATATTAATAGCCATGCAGAACTTAATAAGCTGAACACCATAAAAGTAGGGAAACTGAATAACATTCCAAACATGAAAGTAGAGCCAATTGACCCTACTCTAAGTGCTTATTTAAGTTGATCTGAGAGAAGAAATTGCAAGACAGAAAGCTAATTACAAGAACACGAAACAGTAATATGAACTTAGATATGAATATACTTTTGAGACAAATAATTTCGGGAACATAGTTTTTCTACCAAAATTATGATGGCTTCTCTTGATAAGCCCAAAAACTTTCATGGATACAACCCCTAAGCTTGTCATATAAAAATAAAGGTAACAGTTTGCAATACTATAATTGACGACGGAGGCCATTTATCCTTAAAACACCTTCTCCTTTTAACTTACACTTGGAGTTCTCTATCACACCCAAAACCATATTACTCCATCTATCCTGATTTACTCAATTCTATCAGTTTTAGGAAACCCGACTACGTCTCAAAAAAATTTCCAGATAATATTTTATACCCGTAATAACGAACTTGCAAAATGAATTTGTTTATCATAAAGAAATCCGTCGTTCCTGACCCTGCTTCACCTTAATTATTATTTGAACAAGTAAAAATTCTGTCTTGGTCCAAGTGGGGATATCATTTCTCTTCTGCATGTCCATGTATAAAATTGAATTCTCTCAAAAGTTCATTTCTTTCAACAAAAATGTAATGCTTCGTCCAGCATAGAAACTTAAAGTTTAATACAAATTCCTACTTTTACTAAACTAACACTCAAATTAACCCAAAAAAACAAATTATTTATCTCAGTAGAGCAGATGGCAAAAATTTGAGCCAATTTTAAAGCCAAAAAAAGAGAGGAAAAAAAATACAACCAAAAGTTTCCATTTTCTACTAAATATAGCCAGACTTCTTGGATTTTCAATTCACAACCTTTTGATGTCTATGTAAAACAACTAAATATTGGTCAAATACCAAATAAATACTCTAATCTAAATTCTAATCAAAACCCATTTAATTTTTTATATAACTCAATTTCCACAAAAGTTTAAACATCAGTCATTAAAACAAAATTGTTTCTTACCATCAAAACATCAGTCATTAAAACACCACATCATAAAGCAACAAATTTAAGTTAAAAAATTATGAACCTATTATGTTAGAAATTTTAAAATAAATAAGAAAACAATTACCTTTATTTTCGGGAGGCATAATGGTGGACGAATCTACAATGGAGTCCTTGCAAACAATACCACAGTAAATCGTTTCTCACACTATCTCACAGGTTTGGATTGTTTCAACTCATGTTTAACTCGTTTGAGGAGCAAGTTTTGGAAGGAATTAGCTCAAGATCAGCGAACATTGGCTTCACAAGTTCATGTCGGTAACATTTTAATCCTTTTTGATCGGAAGAGTGGAGAAGTACTTGGTTTTAGATGTGAGTTTTGGTTGTTTTTAGGATTTATTTGGTTAATTGGATTTAATGTTTGTACTACAAGTCAAAATTAGGGCTTTTAAATCGGATAAGTATTTTGGTTTTTTCATTATATTAGACCCGAGTTAGGTGTTTAAAGTCAAATTAGGGCTTATTTAAATGGAGATGTGCTTGAGTTTATTGTTTTGAGGTTGAATTTATTGTTTTGAGCTAGGCTTTGTTGAGTATTAGGCTTTATTGAGTATTATGGTCAGTCTAGTGTTTATTCACCTGATTGAGCTAAATGTTTTCAAAACAGTTCTGAAAAATCACTTTTTCTTCAGCCGTGGGTCTATTGGAAACAGTTTCTCTATGCCACAAAGATAGGGGTAAGATCTGTGTGCACCCCACCCTCTCCAGACTTCACTTGTGGGATCTAACTGAGTATGTTGTTGTTGTTGTTATATTATTAAGAATTAATTCAAGTTAATAAGATGTTTGTCATGTGTTTGTAATACAATTTGTTGGATGTCATTATATAAAATTTTATTTACTAATATGAAGATGTGAGTATTTTGATTAATAGTTCTAAAATATTGCTACTATAAGAAGTAAGCAATTTTTTATTTTTTTTGAGATAATGGTCAAAAACACATCTTAAATATCATTTCTTTTGTGAGTTTTCTACATGAACTATGAGGTGTTTTCGTTTCCTACCTGAATTATCACCAACTATTTATCAAAACACACCTCGACTAGTATCTGATGGTGCTGCAAACTCTCAAAAAAAGGATACATCAGATGTGTTTTTGACCACTACCTCTTAATTTTTTTTCCAATTAATTCCTTTAATTATCCGTGTGGAGTGCCATTTGGCACCATTTTTAAACACAAAAAAGAGACTGTGGACCACACACCATTAGATACTAGTCGAGGTGTGTTTTGATAAATAATTAGTGATAGTTTAGATAGGAAACGCAAACACCTAACATTTCAGGTAGGAAACTCATAAAAAATGATACTTGAGGTGTGTTTTTTTTTTACCATTATCTCATTTTCTTTCTTCCTTTTTTTTTTTTTACTTTTTTCTTTTTCCTTACAAACTTCAATATTCTCTAAGAGAAAATAAAATTATAAAATTCACTATTAATTAAAATGGAATGAGCCTCAAATTTTTGGGGCCTCAAGCAAAGGCATGCCCCTTGAGCCACCCCCTGGATGGAGGGCGCGGAGGCAGAGCAATTGCAAGAGGGGATGCGATTGCAGGGATGACAGTTTTGTTTCCTTGTGCCATTCTTAACGAATCGTCTGGTGAGAGTGTTTGTGCTCAGTTTCAGTTCTCATTAGGGGATTATTCTTCTTTTCCTCGGCTCTCTTTCTTTATTTTTATTTCTGTCTTTAATCTTTCGTGATTGTTAGGATAATTGACATGATAATTTTTTTGCCCATA
This sequence comes from Lycium barbarum, assembly GCF_019175385.1. Classification (NCBI taxonomy): domain Eukaryota; kingdom Viridiplantae; phylum Streptophyta; class Magnoliopsida; order Solanales; family Solanaceae; genus Lycium; species Lycium barbarum. The sequence goes on along the minus strand of NC_083346.1, from coordinate 115,837,465 downwards.
CTTATTAATTTCTCATAGGATTAATATTAATGTTTGCAGATAAAATATGGTGAGAATGCAGGAACTTTAATTATGGATGGTAAAATGAAAAATCTCAAATATGTCATCGAACTATCGGAAATGGCTCTTTTATGTCACTTGTCAATAGTTTAGCTCATTTATACCATCGAACCATTGGAAATGACTCATTTATCCTACTCATCAATAGTTTGGCTCATTTATGCCATCGTCCGTTACCAAAATGACTCATTCATACCATTTTCATTAACGCCGGTTTTATAATACTAGATATGACAAGTGGACTCCAACCTTGAGGTAATCGAGTTATTAAGAAAGAAAAGGCACACAATTTCTTAGAAGGAGAAAAGAAGAGCATGGTTACAACAAAACACCTTACGACTATTCGATAATAAAAAGAATCATAATTTGAACTTCAATACAACGTGTTCAAATTTCAGTGAACAATGTTACTATTATTTTTTTCACGCGATGCGTGACGCCTAGGCAGACGTGTCTCCGGCCTAATGGATTCTGGCGCAATTTGCGTTCAAAGACTCGATGGTTGAGGGGATTCTGCAATTCACACCAAGTACCGCATTTCGCTACGTTCTTCATCGATGCGAAAGCCGAGATGTTACTATTCTTTTTGATAACTAGATAAAATAAAAAAACCGTATATGATGCTTGGAGAAATTCTTCAGATTCTTGAATATACGTAGCATACATGTAAAATTGTAAATTCAGTGGGTTTTATACATTTGTGAAACATTACATATGTCATCAACTCCACAAAGGTCTATCAGCAGGCCCATAGTTCTATGATTCTATCACAAAGAAGTTTCCACACCCTAGGAATTGACTATCTTTAGAACTATATATTGCCAAAATTAATATCTACAAAGTTGATTCGATTAGTCATATGATGAGATAACGATAACTAACTTCAATATAAACCACTTTCATCACTTAAGTAAAACTAATTTGGTCAGGGCATTAAAGGTAAGTACGGTGACAATTGCTATTTCCTTTATCTGAAAAATATATGGATAATTTAACCATATATTTTTTTTTGCTTTTTATCAAATTAGACTACTCTTATGAAGATTATAAGCTCTCTCTTATGATTGTAGTGAAAGATTTTTATCACCTGGACTAATAATATTTACCAACTAAAACACAATTTGTTTTGAATTACTAATTAATATTCACTATACAGTGAAAATAGCAAATCCACTATACAAGACTTGGTTTTACCAAGATCAAAATGTACCAGTTCTCGAACTCATCTTTGTTTTTGCTTATTAACTTTTTGAAGGTCAAATTATATTTTGGTCCACAATCTGTGATTTAGTACCAATATGAAGATCTTTGGAGGGGAAGAGGTAGCTGGAAGTTGAACCAACAGAATTTATGGCTAGACTCCCTTTTTTCGTTTTATTTCGTCTATTTTGGCTAACAACTCATAAGTCAAGTTTCATTCAAATTGGTTAAAGTTAATAATTTAATTGTTTTGATTGACTGTTTTTACGCAAATGATAAGTAGAAACGTTGTAGGAATTAACTAGAATAAACAGTGCTTACACTTATTTCGATCACAATTGAACATCTGTATTTATTGAGATATCCAATATACCATCTTAGTATTTCTATTTCTAGTATATTAAAGTGTTCTTTTTCTAATATAAGCAATCACTTAATTATAATAATAGTATTGCATTTATATCAATCGCCCTATCTCTATTTTCATAGATATAACCATAATTCATGGTACTCAACTACTCATGGAGCTCACTCTGTTCCCTTAAGCAACTAATCCATCTTAGAATTACTTGAGATGGAAATTAACCTCAATTTTACTGTTTAAATCGTGAAAATATGAGCATTTACCTATATAAAATTGAAACGTACATATATAATTACAACAAGAAACATGCAATTAGCTAAGGACCAACTTTCTCAAGCAAATTTTAGCTAGGGTTATTCATAGCTAAACTCATTGTTATATATAAATGCAATCTAGAATTTTTCTAGGTGCTTGGATGATGTTTGAATTAATCGAGTCTAGTTTAGAATGTCCCTTAGTCTAAAATGCTCCTTTGTGTTTTGTAGGAGATAAAATATTATCTAAAAAATTCTAAAATTATGACTACGTACTTCGCACTTGGACATTAATACTTTGAAATATTAATGTCTGAAAAATACTTATTCACACCCAGCGTTTATATCAGATCAGGCATAATTAATTTTAGTATTTAAGATTAGAGTGACTTGCATATCACATAATCTTATTAACGTGATAAATGCGTATAGAAAAGATAATCTGAAATTCTTTGGTTTGATATATGAACACCCTTCAGACATAACATTCAAAGATCAAATTATATGCCGTAGTATAATCAAAGCTAAGGACTAGAATACCAAAAGTCTTTATCTTGTATAAGGTTCAAAATTTTAGACGACCAGAAATTATCTCAAAACACCTTAATGGAAATGTAAGTTGATATTAGTAAAATCAGCATGACTAAATTTGAGGGTCTGTTTATGTATAATGTCCAACTTTAAAATATGTTTACGCGAACAAGAGAGTGATAACTGATTTAGTGGCACATTCTATAGAGGAAGAAATAACAAAATTGAAGATTAAAAGGAAGGATACATATCAATTCTCTTTTCTGATGCCAAATCTAGCAACTTTAGCTTTTCAGACCCATAGGCGGACACTGTATGTGAAAAAAAAAGATATCACTACTTCGCCTCTTTGACGCAAAGTTTGTGGTCTTTGACTAAGACATGGAATCAATTCAAACTTGGACAGACATTAGTGTAAAGAATGTTGAAGCTAGCTAATTGGGTGTGAATGAGAAATGGAGGGGAAAAAAATGGAGAAAACATGAAATTTAAAGCAAAGTTTTTTTTAGAAAGGAGTTTTGTACCACATTGGTGGTGGAAAGGGAGAGTTGTGTGGTTATATATGGAAGCACTTCTTCTAGCTCTTAAAGAGTTGAAAAAAGAGACTCCCCTCTCGCCATCATCGCTGGACTTGGGATATGGATTTACAATACCAGATATGACACGTGGCCTCCAATTAGATTATGGTTGTGGGTGGGTAGGGTGAATGGGTTGAATTTTTTATTAATTTAGAATTTAAAATTGGGATGGTTTACTTAAACGACCAAATTTATTTTATTCATTTTTCCATTTCTGATATTTTATTTTTCTGCGCTAAAATTAACTTTTCTCACCTTTAAGCACCCGATTTTTTACTATAAATAGAGGGCCTTCCTCATTTTCGAAAAAATCTCTGCATAAAATCTGCATTTTGCATACTTTTTACAAAATAAAACCAAGTCAGTGTCTTGTGTGATTTGTTGCCATATTTGAGTTCGCGTGAAGTCATAGACGTTTGAGGTACCGCTACTCCTTTGACAGGTTTATCTGTTATATCCTGGGAGGAAGTAATTCATAGCCTCGAGTATTTGAGGGGATTAAATTCCTTAAGGACACACTGTGAATTATGTGGTCTCGGATACTGTCTTCATCATTTTCTTTTCTCGATTTTGTTGAAATATTGTTTCGTTGTTTGAACATTGTTTTACTAACAACGTTTACTGTTTGAGCACAGTTTGGACAACCAAAAAAATCTATCACTACTTTGCATATTTGATGCAAACTCGACATGGAATTGGAACCAATTTGAATTTGGATCTTAACTTATAAATGAAATGCTTTCAAATGAGCACAGATGCCATGGAATGTGCTTTCACGAAATCAGAGAACTGAACCTATCAGCCCATATAGTTCTTGCACAAAAACTGTTACAAGTTGACCAGTATCTTTGCCAAGTCATCCAAGACTCTATTTATACCAACTAATAACAATATATCCCATGGTACATTGACAGACTGAAGACAATGAAAAAAGAGAGGCTGGTGTTCATATGAGATGTAAGTTACATGCCCTCCTTTTGAACAAGTCTCGGCAAGCAACCACAGAACTACTGTCATAATCTCAATTTTGCATCAGAGGAGAATTTAGCTCGAATTGTACAAACATATATGTGTTGAGAAATCCTTAAAGATCCTATAAACTCTAATGCCTGCGACAGACTAAGAGCAAAATTGTGTGATCCTTACTCCTAAACAGCAACTTATGTACCAGAGAATTAATGTTGAATTTTTTGGTAAAACCTTCTGTAAATTCTGCAACCTTCAAATTCTGCATGTATCTCCCTCTCAGTAGTTATCCCCATTGGGTTGTTCAACACCCATCCATCACCATCACAAGGTAAACTTGGATCAATGCTATATATATGTACAAGTTTATCAGAGACAGTATCAAAATAATTCCTCATGTTAACCGCCGCTTCAACCACATTTGATTGTATAAAGACCTGCCAACCATCAATCAGAAAGCTCAGGCTATAACACAATAAAAAGAATATGTTACTATCCTACTACTCTCATGTAGGAGGTTAAAAAAGTTGTATATATGTGTTATATAGGAGTATATATACACACATTTCTGCATTCTTGCTCCTCCACTGCCCAACACCAATGGGAACTAATGTGTGTGTAGTTGCGCAATAAGTGATGGTTCTACTTCAACTGGACTAACATTGAAATACTGTCTTTGCTGTCAAAAGGTTCTACTGCAATAATGGGTGTCAACTGAACTAATGTGTGTGTAGTTGCGCAATAACTGATGGTTCTATCAACTGGACTAGCATTGAAATACATGTCTTTATATGAACTGTAATATTTGTGAAAATCGACACTATATTTGGACTGTTAAAACTTTGAACTTTTCTGGCTCTAAAGTGCTGGGTTCCTCTATTTTGTTGTACTTTATGGGTAGTAAAATTCATGAAATGGTGGAATTATAAGGTTAAATCGGTATTTATTAAACACCGATGTTATTAGTTCTGGCTTCTGTAACGATGAAGAGAAGTTTGAAATTGGCTTCTCTGTTAAGTGCCAATGAACAATTTGGCCTCTCCATCCATGCTGTCCAAAGCATGCACAAGGGCATCTCCTTTCAAGATTGTGTCTGATTTTCTCCCTTGTCCCTGCAAACTTCATTTTTTTGACATGGTTATTTTGGTGACTCGAACCTCAACCTTATGGTTGAAGGTGGAGAGCGCGTTCCACTTGAGCTACCCTCCCTCGTCTTCTTACCCTTGTGAATTTATCATAAACATGTTTAGGCTTCCTGGTATCTCCTATTGTGGATGACCACATCTCTTGTTGCTGTTAGTTAATTAGCTTGCTTGCGAAGTTTGTTACAGGTGGTAATATCGTGGAAATCTTGAGGACTTGAGATGTTGCAATAAGCTTGCTTGCGAAGTTTGTTACAGATGGTAATATCGTGGAAATCTTGAGGACTTGAGATGTTGCAATAAGCTTGCTGAACTAGCAAAGAGATTAATCGAGTCATGAGCAAATTGGTATTTGGTACTAACACTCAGAATGCAGAGCTGTTTCAAGCTTAAGATGGGACCAAGTCACCAAAATGGCGAACTTGTCACCAGACTACAATTTTTTTATTATCTGAATATTCTGCGATTTTCCTGCATATTACGCTAGTGAATCTTGTTACCTGTGTTAACGGGCAGAGGGAACAGTATGAAGTCGCCCTTCTTTGATCTTGTAGTACATATATTCAGATGTTTCTAGTACATAACAAAAACTTTCGATACCTGTGGTATCATTCGATAAAAATATACCCTTCTGTAAGCTTATCACATGCTGTTTTCCTACATTTTATACGGGTGCTTTATCCGGTGTTAACAGGCAGAAGGGACAGTACAAAGTCATTCTTTGATGAGGCGGTGGCTGAAATTGCACGACCAAATGGGAATATTAGTGAAACTCTTAGGCTATTTTCCCTTGAGGATTGATGAGGGAAACAGTAGCAATCCTTGGTAATCTTTTTGATCCCATTACTTTAATCTTTCATACACAGCACCTTTTATTTTGTTTTGGAATATACATTTTATTGATATTCCTTCTCTTCTTATGTTTCAGCATCTGAAGGAGCACATAACGTTGGGAAGATCAGTTGCGAATTTATTCTGCCCAGGCTCCACAATCTCATGGGTATAGGTTTGCCTGATCCAACAATCCGTTCAAGTGTCGGGACAACAATACCTGCATCAACAATATGTTAATATGAACATATAGCTAGGAGTCTGAACGAGTCTGCTGTATCATACTCCAGGGGACTGGCTGCATTTAAAGCTTCTTTTGATTATGAATACAAGACTTTGATGAGAGGAAGAGGGTTGTTGTTTGTTGATCAACCGTTGATGGCTAATGAAAAGACAGCAGCGGTGGTGATTGATTATGCTTCGGATGACAGGGACTATATTTAGGACAGAGTTTGTTCATGCCATGGCTAAACTATGAGATATTGGCGTTCTTACTGGATCCCCAGGAGAAGTTCGGCACAGTTTGCAAACAAGGAAAAAAAAGTTAATAAGGAGAAGCAGAACCTGATAGAATCAAAAGGTTAGGTGGATGAGTGGGGTTGCAGATTCTGAAGAGATGATAAATAATCTACGGGTCTGAAACATTCATTGTGTCACGCCCCAAACCATGGCTTGGGCGAAACACGGCACTCGGTACCTTACTGTATGTGACTGAGCGAACCACATGGCTTGTTGAATCATTATGAGGCATAACATGAGCGGAATTTAACGTGAATGCATGATGAGCCTTTATAAAATGTAATAAGTCATAATACTTAATCAAAATACTTGTTTAAATATGAGTGCGGAAATAACATGAATGAGCCAAAATGGCTATACGACTCCGAAAGTGTGACATGACATAACTGACTTGTCTAGTCTATGAAACCTCTAACATAAGTCTGAACATGAAAAACATACTCGCTGGGACAAGGCCCCCAGCATACCTTAGATGCATAGCTAATTATAAAATAAAGAGTTGACTAAACCCCGAATGAGATGGAGCTCACCAATAAGCTGATATGAATGTTGTCCTACTGACCAGATGCGTCATCCTGTAAATTAGTACCTGCATCGTGAAATGCAGGCCCCCGGGCAATAAAAGGGGACGTCAGCACATTGAATGTACTGGTATGTAAAGCAACTGAAAGAAATAACATGAGACATGAAAATAACATAACAGAGACTGAGCTGAAACATGAGTACATATACATATATAACATGTGTAAAGTATCGTGAGTAGGGAGAGCAGTAAATATAACCGATAACATGGTCTGGTACTTGCGTCCTACCAGCAGAACACTCATACCTTGTCAGGGACATGAGATTTAATAATATTATGAAAGGATCCAGTCATTATGAGAGATCGTCCTAAGCATGGGTGGAGCAATCCTCATCCTACGGTGGTTGCGTAGTTTCAGGCTATTTGAAGCCTTCTCGGTAATTAATGCAACTCCCAAAAACATGAACATGTAAAATAAGTGACACTTGCTGCCCATGATTTTCATGAATATAACTTGCTTGTACATGGATATCATGAAATAACTTGTAAATGTGGTTTCATGAAATAACTTGTATTTAGCATTTATGTATCTTGTATCATAGCATAAAAGTAATTATATAATATAGTTGTATGAAAACTTGTAGACATGTAGGATATTCATGAAATAATCATTTTAGCTAAAACATGCATGCAAGAACCCATGGAATACAAGATATGGGTTTTCATGGATTACAGACTGATTCTCAATAATCATATAGAGTTATTAAGAACACAATGATGTAATAATAGCAATTTATACATAATATAATCATGGACATGGGCCTAGGGTTATCATGAGCATGATATAGAAACCCTAGTTTTAGTAGAGAATCATAATTTATGGATTTTGAGGCGTGGGGAAGAACAATGATGTTCCCACACGTAGATAGTAACTCTACATACCTGGTAATGCTCCAAACTTGGATTAAAGATTTTAACTTTGAAGAAGATTTCCAAAATCTTGAATTCTTGAACCTTGAGATGAGTTTTCTTGAAAACTCTAGTTTAGGAACAATGATTTCTTGCTTAGATTATTAGAGTATATGTTAGAATTGAGTTGGAAGGGTTTGGATTGACTTACCTTGATGTTTTGGATTGTTGCTAGGGCTTGGAATTGTGAATAATGAAATAAAAGAACTGAAGGCTTGAATTTATACAAAAGTGAGGCGAAAATTATATCGACATATTATACGGTTCGTATAAAGTTACACGGTCCGTATAATATGACCATATTTTATCATGGCACAAAACAGAACGTCGGGTTGAGGTTTCGTGAAGTACGGACGACTTATACGGTCCGTATAAAATTATATGGGCCGTACAAGTAGTTCGTATAACATGACCAGTGAACGGACTGCTCTGTACTCCTTCAGTAAAATGGCCATAAATTTGTGTACAGATGTCCCCTTAACCCCCATAATATACCATTGGAAAGGTATTTCAAAGGGCTACAACTTTCCAGAAAGGAAGTTTTCAAAAATTCCTAACGCAAGTACCCGAAAACATGCCATAAGTACAGACTGTCCTAGACTTAGACGAATTTAGAAGGCCTTAAGAATTTCACTTTTTGGTTTGACTTCAAAATGACTATTTATCACCCGAGTTCATCCCAAATAGATTCGTATAGCTAAAATATCACCTTTATACTAGATTCATACATTTATACCTAATTCGTATTTACGGGATGTTACACATTGGACGTGGAATTTATATTTGATATTAAAGAAAACCTAGCACACTGAAGGTAATAATCGGAGTTATGCTGTTTGATTAATTTTGTATAAATTTTTCATGAAACTATACGTATTAATGTTGCGCCCCTCCCCCCTCCCCTTAAAAAAGAGTAGATACACTTGCAAAACACGTTCAAGGTTTCCAGCTAATGTACAAAGGCAAATATGGCACAAATCATGGATATAGGTCGGAGAATTTCAGACTGAGACTCTTATGAGTATAACTGAAAAAATGTTCATCATCTCGGATTATCTGAGATTCCTCATCTTTTCTTGTTTAAGTATGTTTATTTGTGTTCCGTTCTGTCTTTGTGCTGCGCGATATGGGAAGAGAATGAAGTGAAAAGTCATGTACATCAACCTTGTTTGTACTATTATTTGTACTGCGATGATGAAATGGAGATGACAAAGTTGTTCTGATTCAGAGCAAGTGATGCAACTAATGGCATCTTTTATACAGGATAACTTATATAGTAGTCAATCTCTCTTCTGATGTGTATACGACAGCTTCAAGGCCTAGAGCATAAGTTTTTCAAAAACTGAAAACACTGAACCAAAAGTCCAAAACTATGAATACCCCTAGAGCATAAGCTCAAATACTGCTCAAGCATCAGCATCAAGGATACGCACCCCAGGAAGCTTTATCCCTTCCAGAATCTCCAAACTGGCAATCCCTCCTGTTGAAATGTGGGTTATCTTTCCAGCAAGCTGCACTTTCTTCACGGCCGCAACAGTATCGCCACCAGCTATAATTGTTGTTGCTCCCTTTTCAGTAAGCACTGCCAATTTTTTGCAATAGCCTGGATTATACATGCCGAAAGGTTATAGATGCAGTCAAAATCAATTAACAAAAGGAAATAATCAATATTCAAACTAGACCAAAAAAACAATTCAATTGGCCCATAGAGCCTCGTTGTACGAGGAAACAATGATCTTCCTTTTATAACTCTGTTCCAGCAGTGAAGTTCCGATACTCGTACACTCCTATAGGTCTATTCCAGATGATAGTTTCGGCGGTATCCAATAATTGGCCAAAAGAGACTATAGTTTCAGGTCCAATATCTAACCCCATCCAGCGATCAGGGATTTTAGATGCTGGAACAACCTGAAAGGCAAAGAAAATATGACTCAGGACAAGGGCTACAAAGTAGAACAAGATACCACTGGCAAAGCCATTTACCTTTTGCGTTTGCCCTCATCATAAGTCTTTTCGCTATTTTGAGATAGCACTCCTCCACATGTGAGGATCCAACAGAATACCCCAGGGCCTTGTAGAAAGTAAAGACAATGCCTCCACCAAGCAATAGAAAGTCAACCTTCTTCAAGAGTGACTTTATCAGACGAATCTTGTCTGACAAGTTCGAGCCACCAACAATGGCAGCAAGTGGCCTCTTAGGATTTTCTAAGGCTCGAACAAGATAGTGAAGTTCATAATCAAGTTCCTAATATCATCAAGATTCGAGGTAAGCAACAAAGATACAAGAAAATTAAGCCACCTACAAGGCAGTAGAACAGTTTCCAGCCAAAATACATGAACTGGTTTAACCACCAAATTGACCTTTCAAGTGTGTGCTACACAATTGAGCTAATTTTCAGTGAACATTTTGCCTCTCTACCTGCCAAGATGGAGGTAAGGTCTGCGTACACTCTACCCTCCTCCCCAGACCCCACTTTGTGGTACAAAATTTATAATTTGTACCTTGTGCATGAGGAATCCAGCAACTGCAGGCTTTGGCTTCACGAACTGAGCAACCCATACAGTGGAAGGGTATATTCTGTTTGCAACCCCAGTGGCATCATGGACAAAAATATCTGAAAGAGACGCCAGCTTCTCTCCAAACTTAAGTTCACTGTGCCATTCTTTACAGAGTCTCACATTTTCCAGTAGCACAACTCCTGCTTCCGGTATTTCAGTTATTAACTTGTCAACTTCATCACCAATGCAATCAGTTGCCATCTTGGCCTGTGGAGTACAGTTAAAGCAAGCCCAGCCCAGCCCTCAAATAAACAAACAAACAATGAAAAGAAAGACAAACAGACCTCAAAATCCAAGAGCTCTGAGAGCCTTGGCACAAGTAGCTAAAAGTTGTATCTTGGAGTGACACCAGTGTGGGGTCCATCCCCATGATTGCAAAGAAAGAATTTGGCACCAGCCAAATTGCAACTTTTGTCAAAAATAGTTGCAAAAGGTTGAATTTGGCACCGGCCAAATTTGTCACGACCCAACCCCGTGGGCCATGACTAGTGCCCGACCTGGACACCCGTATACGTACCTGTTAGATATAGCCAAACTGAAACTATGAACAATATGGTAACTTACAAAAGAACTCTAACGGTTCATAACGTCATCATATATATACATATCCAGATAGACTGTCTCCTGAGGAGTCACAACTAATCAGATCATAAAATAATACGCAAGCCGACAAGGCTGCCACTACACATCAATATCATGTCATATGCAAGTCGACAAGGCTGTCATTACAGACGAACGTATACATGGCACAACGTTTAGACACAGCTGAACAGAACTTATACACAACCCACACATATGTCTACAGACCTCTAAGAGTACTAACAGTGAAATATGACGAGACAGGGCCCCGTCGTACCCCTGGATAAACATACATACATATATCATAAGATCTGTACCAAAGGTCTAAACTCCGGAACAACGGAGCTCTCCAAGACAGCTGAGTAGAAGTCCTATGCCGAAGGGTCACCAAACCGACTATCTGTACCTGCGGGCATGAAACGCAGCCCCCCGAAGAAAGGGGGTCAGTACGGAATATGTACTGAGTATATAAAGCATGAAATACAGTAAAAAGGATCATAACTGAAATAGGGAGTACAGAAGACAGGTACAATGTTCAGAATATCAAACACTTGCCCTTTTGAAACATAAATCATGCATGTCAATATCATATATCATACCCGGCCCATTATGGGACTCGGTGAACATGGTCGCCACCCCGTCTTTGGCGCCATAACACAGCATAACTCCATAAACACATCATAACGCCATAACACAGCATAACTCCATCATATATATATATATATATATCATATTCCGACCCTCTAGTGAGGGACTCGGTGAACAATGCAGTGAGACTGTGCATGATAACATACCCGGCCCGGGACTCGGTGAAAGACATATTGAGGCATGCACGAGTAGAGTAGTGAGCAACCATATGCAATTCAAAACATTATCAAGACTCAAACAGAATAAGAAGAAGGGATTAACACCTGAGTATCAATAGCGACAATCATATCAAGTATCCCTCGAATGTCATTATAAATTATATCAAAAGAGCCTTAGGAATCATAGACATGTATCAATATAATATGAAATAGCTTATAGAAGTCAAGGACATGAGTTATCGTAGAGTCTTCTAAGAATAGGGGCTTATATATCGACTACTATCCAACGATGGAAAACTTGAAAGGGAAGCTCAATCATTTAAGAGTTCTAACATCAAGAAGTGAATAGGAATCATGAATCACACTCGAAACTTATGAATGGAATTACCCCAAAGCTCATATCATTCGTCACTTAAATCTAAGACATGCCAAAAGAAAGAAGGGACGGTCTTACATACCTGCTGAAGGTTATTCGTAATCTCGTTCGCTTCGTCACCCCTTTAGCCTATTTAATATACAAGTAACGCTATCGTTAATAACTATACTTCCTAGCTCATAAATCTGTGACCAATCACCTATAGAACTTATTCTTTAACTTATTCTTTCCCGATTAGGGTTTTTCATTAGTTAAGGACTTAACGAAAATTGGGCAGCATTTCCCCTATATATTCACCTAGCCCGAATTTCCAATTATCCTCCTGTTATTACAGAAATACCAACAATGACAACAATAGCAATATTCATATAGAATCCTTACAATTCAGCCCATAAACAACCCTAACAATCCAATAACCCTTTTTAATCCTTTTCAACCCGCACTTTCGTATAACAACTATTTCATGCAATTTCTTATTTCCAATTTCATCCAATCCAATTTTAATCCTTCCATTACAACACCATTAATACAATTATACTACAAAACAAGAAAATCTTACCTTAATTTTCTCGGAGGAATTTCTACACTTAATTGCTCTAATTTCACCATTTCTTCTTCCTCAATTCCATATCCAATGTCGTTATCACCTCCTTGAATTTGTAATTCACTTGGAACTTGTTCAAAATATGCAACAAAATATTTTTCCATTCAGCCATGGTTGGCTGTGAGCAGCAGCCATGGCTACCTCCATGAACGTTTTTCTCCAAGAACAATTTGACCGAATTGATTTCTTATGTCAACACCTAGTTGAACTAAATCAAATGAATTCTTGCAACATTGAATGTTAATATTCAAAAGTAGAAAGTGTGCTTTACATACGTGTAGGAACCTCCCCTTTAGGTGACCCTTGAGTCATCCACTTAATTGGCACGTTAATGATGTTATTAGGACCAATTGATGCCAATGGCAGCCTACTTGGTGACACGTGGCAGCCCATTGCCAACATTAGCTCACTAATTTTTTAATTTAATTTTTTAATAATACCACAATTAATTCCATACTCTCCCACTTTATTCCACTATTAAACAATTACCCACATAACTAATTTATTGATCTCAGTCCACTTAAACATGAACCAATTTTGACACATCTCATATATTTATTACCATAATCATGTGGTAGGACTTTAGTCCATAGCCTGTTTACACATACACCAAATATCATTTCCGATTACCGTCGTCACACTTGTTAAGCCCTAAATTATTTCAGGACCTCATCCTTGGATATACCGAGTTCTTAATTTGCATACTTGAATATAACCAAATCCTACGTCCTCCGTAAATTCGCTCATGTTGGACGGTTTAATTTCCTAGTCCAAAAATACGGGGTCTAACAAAATTAAATGCAAGGATGAAAAATGGCACATTTCATCCCTATAAATAGCAAGCTCTCCATCATCTTTAAACACACCAGAAAAGAGAGAGAAAAATTATAGAGAGGAAAGTATTCCATAGACTGTAAGAAAATGGTCTATGAAGAAAAATAGAGTGTGAGGGATATTATAGTGAGGTGGGAAAAATCAAAGAGTGTTTTTCTTTTTGAGTATGTAGTGGTCCTTGGAGTATTTATACTCGTGACTACACAGTGAAAAATTCCTTACTATAATGATATCAGCTGCTCCTCTTGGCCGTGGTTTTTTTCTTATTCAGAAGGGTTTCCACGTAAAATCTTGGTGTCATTATTACTGCATTTTTTATTCTTGCTGATTTAACCATAACTTAGTGTTCCGCGTTTATCACTAATACCGTGAATAATATTTTTGCGGGTCTATTTTATTCCCAACAAATGGTATCAGAGCCAAGGTTTTGTCTGAGTATGCTATGTGGTTGCAGCACAGTCTGAACTTCCACATCAGAAAAGAATTACTTTGGGCTCCTAATAAATAGTATTTGTATTTGTGATAAACTATGGAAGCCAACACTAGTAGAATGGTTACTTTGAGTGGCGTAAATTATGCAATTTGGAAGGGCAAAATGGAAGATTTGCTCTATGTCAAGAATTTTCATCAACCTCTCTTTGCCCCTAAAAAGCCTGATAATAAATTAGATGAAGAGTGAATTTGTTACATAGGCAGGTTTGCGGCTTTATTAGACAGTGGGTTGACGATAATGTGTTGAACCATATTTCTGAGGAGACACATGCTCATACCCTATGGGAGCATCTTGAAAGTTTGTATGCTCGAAAAACTGGAAACAACAAAATGTTTTTGATAAAGCAGATGTTGGGTTTAAAATACCACGATGGTTCCGCAATGACAGATCATCTGAATATTTTTCAGGGGATCATGAACCAGTTATCTGCTATGGGCATTAATTTTGATAAAGAAACTCAAGGCTTGTTTCTACTTGGTTCCCTACCAGATTCTTGGGAAATTATTAGAACTTCATTATCAAATTCTGCTCCGGATGGTGTGATCTCTATGGATCTTGCCAAGAGCAGTCTTTTAAATGAAGAGATAAGAAGAAAATCTCAAGGTTCCTCCTCATCAGATGTCTTGGTGACTGACACTAGAGGGAGAGGCAAGAATCGTGGTTCTCAAAATAGAGAACATAATAGAAGCAAATCCAGAAGCATACTTAAAGATATTGAGTGCTATCATTGCGGGAAAAAAGGGCACACAAAGAAGTTTTGCCGGATTTTGAAAAGGGAGAATAGAGATAAGGAGGAAAAGAAAGAAGATGGCAATCGTGTGGCCACCGTCACTACAGAAGATCTTGTTACTATCCTTGATGCGAATCTGATAAATATTGCTAAGTCAAGTCAAGCTGGGTTGTGGACAGTGGTGCCGCATCTCATGTGACATTAAGGAAGGAATTTTTCTCATCCTATACTCCGGGTGACTTTGGAACTTTGAGTATGGGTAATGAGACTGTATCTAGGGTGGCTGGTATTGGAACGATTTGTCTAGAAACTAGTATTGGAACTAAACTAGTTTTAAACAATGTAAAGCATGCACCCGATGTTCGTTTGCACTTGATCTCTGTTGGTGTCTTGGATTATGAGGGATATGGCAGTACCAATGGTGCTGGAAAGTGGAAGCTTACTAAAGGTACCATGATTGTGGCTCGTGGCAAAAAGCGTCGTGGTCTATACTAGACTACGGCCTCTACCTATATTGATATGGTGAATGCAGTTGAGAGCAATAGCTCTTCACCATTATGGCATAAGAGGCTTAGCCATATTAGCGAGAAAGGACTAAATGTTCTGGCCAAAAATAAATTATTGTCAAATTTCGAAAGTGCTAAATTAGAAAAGTGTGAGCACTGCTTGGCTGGAAAACAAAATAGAGTTTCTTTCAAGTCTCATCCTCTTTCAAGAAAGACAGAGTTGCTTGAGTTGGTGCATTCAGATTTATGTGGTCCAATGAAGACAAGGACTTTGGGTGGTGCACTTTACTTTGCTACTTTTATTGATGATTGCTCAAGGAAACTTTGGGTCTACATCTTGAAGACTAAAGACCAAGTGTTGGGTGTCTTTAAGCAATTTCAGGCTTCAATTGAAAGAGAAACTGAAAGAAACTGAAGTGTATTCATACTGATAATGGTGGTGAATATTGTGGACCGTTTGACGAATACTGCAAGCAACAGGGTATCAGACACCAGAAGACTCTTCCTAAGACTCCTCAACTTAATGGTTTAGCAGAGAGGATGAACAGGACCTTGATGGAAAGAGTCAGATATTTGCTTTCTGAAGCAAAGTTGCTGAATTCCTTTTGGGGTGAGGCTTTGTTGACCGCCGCACATGTTATTAATCTATCCCTTGTGGTTGCTTTGCAAAGTGATGTTCCAAACAGAGTTTGGTATGGCAAGGATGTTTCTTATGACCACTTGAAAGTGTTTGGTTGCAAAGCTTTTGTACATGTGCCTAAAGATGAGAGGTCAAAATTAACTGCCAAGACAAGGCAGTGCATCTTCATTGGTTATGGCCTTGATAAGTTTGGTTACAGGTTATATGATCCAATAGAGAAGAAGGTCGTGAGAAGCCGTAATGTTATCTTCATGGAGGACCAAACCATTGAAGATATTAACAAAGCGGAGAAGATAAAATCTTCAAGTTCTGAAGGTTTAGTCAATCTTGATCAAGTCCCTCATACAAATGTTGATGACGTTGGTGGGCTCGATGACGATGGTGATGCCCAGAATCATGTTCCAGATCAGCATGTTGATGATGATAACAATGTTGCTATTGATGAGGTAGATGCTCCTACCCATGAAGTCGTAGATGAGTTAGATATTCCACTTAGAAGGTCTACTAGACAGCATGTTCCTTCTTCCCGTTATTCACCTAATGAGTATGTATTACTCACTGATGGGGGAGAACCTAAATGTTATGAGGAGGCGATGGAATATGAGCACAAGGATCAATGGATTGAAGCCATGCAAGATGAGATGAAATCTCTACATGAGAATCATACTTATGAGTTGGTGAAATTTCCTAAAGGCATGAGAGCTTTGAAGAACAAGTGGGTGTTCAAAGTTAAAGCCGAAGAACACAGCTTGAAGCCCAGATACAAAGCTAGATTGGTTGTTAAGGGATTTGGTCAAAGGAAAGGTATTGACTTTGACGAAATATTTTCTCCTGTCGTGAAAATGTCCTTCATTCGAACAGTTCTTGGTTTGACTGCTAGTCTTGATTTGGAGATTGAGCAGATGGATGTGAAGACTGATTTTCTTCACGGTGACTTAGAAGAGGAGATTTATATGGAACAACCTGAGGGCTTCAAGGCAAAAGGTAAAGAAAATCTTGTATGCAAACTTAAGAAGAGTCTATATGGATTGAAGCAAGCTCCCAGACAGTGGTACAAGAAGTTTGAATTTGTTATGGGGGAGCAAGACTACAAGAAGACTTCTTCAGATCACTGTGTGTTTGTACAAAGATTCTCTGATGATGACTTTATCATCCTCCTGCTATATGTGGATGATATGTTGATTGTAGGTAGGAATGCTTCCAAGATTGATGAGTTGAAGAAACAGTTGAGTAAGTCTTTTACAATAAAAGACTTGGGTCATGCTAAGCAGATTTTGGGCATGAGAATTACTCGTTCGAGAGACGAAAGAAAGCTTTACTTGTCACAGGAAAAGTACATAGAACGTGTACTAGAGCGCTTCAATATGAAGAGTGCTAAGTGGGTTAGCACACCTCTTCCTGGTCATCTGAAATTGAGCAAGAAGATGTGTCCTATAACAACGGAGGAAAAAAAGAGAATGGCCAAGATTCCTTACTCCTCTGCTGTCGGAAGTTTGATGTATGCAATGGTATGCACTAGACCAGATATTGCTCATGCAGTTGGTGTTGTTAGTAGGTTTCTTGAAAATCCAGGAAAAGAGCATTGGGAAGCTGTGAAGTGGATACTCAGGTATCTAAGAGGAAGCTCAGATGAATGCTTGTGTTTTGGAGGATCAAATCCAATTTTGAAGGGCTATACAGATTCTGATATGGCAGGTGACCTTGATAACAGAAAATCCACTACTGGATATTTGTTTACTTTTTCAGGGGGAGCTATATCATGGCAGTCAAAGTTGCAGAAGTGTGTCGCACTGTCTACAACTGAAGCTGAGTATATTGCAGCTACTGAAGCTGGCAAAGAGATGATATGGCTCAAGAGATTTCTTCAAGAACTTGGATTGCAACAGATGGAGTATGTTGTCTATTGCGACAGTCAGAGTGCAATAGACCTGAGCAAGAACTCCATGTAACATGCGAGGACAAAACACATCGACATCAGCTATCATTGGATTCGTGAACAAGTGGAGAGTGAATTGTTCCAGGTCAAGAAAATTCACACGAGTGAAAATCCTGTAGATATGTTAACCAAGATGATTCCCAAAGACAAGTTCGAGTTATGCAAAGAACTTGTTGGCATTAACTTTATCTGAGAAAACGGAGATGCCTCCTTCAGTTGAATGGGTCTGGAGGGGGAGATTTGTGGGGTCCATCCTCATGATTGCAAAGAAAACGGAGATGCCTCCTTCAGTTGAATGGGTCTGTGAAGAAAAATAGAGTGTGAGGAATATTGTAGTGAGGTGAGAAAATCAAAAAAGTGTTTTTCTTTTTGAGTATGTAGTGGTCCTTGGAGTATTTATACTCGTGACTACACAGTGAAAAATTCCTTACTATAATGATATCAGCTGCTCCTCTTGGTCGTGGTTTTTCTCTTATTCAGAAGGGTTTCCACGTAAAATCTTGGTGTCATTATTACTGTATTTTTTATTCTTGCTGATTTAACCATAACTTAGTGTTCAGCGTTTATCACTAATACCGTGAATATTATTTTTGCGGGTCTATTTTATTCCCAACAACCAGGACGACCCTGGGAACAAGCAATTCAGAAAATCAAGAAAACAGGCACATAGTAAAGAGGGAAAATGCATAATTCTAAGACGGCCGGTTGCTTGAATGCATAGTGGCATACATCGATCAACTTTAACAGGGGTGCAAATATTAAAACCAATATCACCAACACATTTTTTTCCATACACCACTGGAACAATTCTCTTGTCTGCATTCACAAAAATTAAAATAAAATAACAAGGAAAAAAGATATAATAATTGCAATATCGTAAAGCATATATATATAAGAGTTAATTGAGACCTGATGCGAGAGCAACAAAGAGGACAAAAAGTGAAGCAAGAACCTTTGCCATTTGCAAGTAGTGGTTTAATTTGAAAGCTACAATACGCTTTTTTGTTTTGGTTGATGAACTCTTGACTTGGGCTTCCTTTTTATACTTGTTCATTTGACAAAAAGATCTACATTTTTGGCATCAAATTATTATGTTTATTAGAATACTATATGTATTATGATTAAATAGGAAATCCATTTGATGATTAACCATTTATAAATATGAGAATCTGTAAATAACTGTATTAATTATTAAATTTACAAATAAGGATTCCAAACAGTTTGTGACTTTAATTATTTTGCCAAAAAAGGTTCAAATTGTTAGATTGTGAAATGTAGGATTAATTTCATGGGTATGCGCGTTGCGCATGTACCCTACCTCATTGTCTGCTTTTTTTTAAAGATCATGTATACAATATATTTTAAAAATCTTTTGATTTATCAAATAAAAGTTTAAAAAAAGGTAAAATCCTAAAACTATGATTGTCGATCTTGTTTACGGAACTACATAGAAATTACATCCCATAATATACCTTAACCATTTCATTCAACTAACAAACGGTATCTTTTTTCTTACAAGAAATAATTGATTGGTTGTTTATTTAATCAATAAGAAACACCATGTGAGTTTGTGTAGATTAGAAAAGAAAAAGCCACTGTCGAATAGTATAATTCAGCTACTAGACTAACCACAAAAAATGAAACTACAACAACTTATTTTCTCACTAATCTTACATGATGGGGAAAAACTGAAAACACTAAAATTATATTTTGAGGAAAATGTTCAAACAATAATTACATTTGAAAATCGAAAGCCCAGTAACACTTCTGTAAACCCTTGTTGCTATCAGCAATCCAACAAGCTAATGGCTTTGGGAGTAATATCGGATAGCTTTTTCTCCATCCCACACTCTTGTTCATAGTATTGTATATACAACCAATGATGATACTGAATTTTTGTAGTGTCACTTCCCGAAGTTAACACCATTGCTATTGTTAGTGCACAATGTCCAAGTCAAATCATTTTCAGAATTGGAAGAGCTACCTCGAGTAAGGAAATTGGTTTTCGAACAAACACATTTATAAGCAAAAAGTTGCATTTAAAAGTCTTAGAAATCTGAAAAGCCAAGCTAGGAAATTGAAAAGATTGGATGTAGGAATTGTAAAAGTTAGTTCTAGAATAGAGCGATAAATGTATTAATGAATGGAATTAATTTTGTATAATATAAATACTTTAGATACATGTATCTTAATTAATTCTCTGAGAATTTCAAATCCAATATCACCTAAAAAAAATTCCCCTTCCTTTTCTTTAAGTTGTAACAAATTAAAGCACCTGAAACAATGAAACGGCTTTCTTGAGTGAAAATGAAATGTCATAAGTCAAGAATATCATCTAAGATTTTACAGAAATTTGAGAAGCTAACCAAACTGAAATTTGAATGATAGTATTAGGTGAACTTGGGAATACGTATATATCGGGCTTTAAATATATACAATAATTTACCCAATAAACATTCAATGACAGAATTTAAGATTTGTAGGCTAACTTTTTAATTTGCAATTTTTTATATTAATGAATAATTTAGTCTTCAAAGGGTATAAAAGTCCATCAACATTTGATGGATATTTTGGTAACTCAACTTTTTACTTTTTGTCTTCCCACTTTTAGTATAATATGATACATTGATATATGTACTACATACACATGACATATAAATGGTACATATTGTGAATGCCAATGTATGTCATCGTATCTCATATGCATGTTGATGCATAAAAACGCTAAAATTGTTCACAATTTTCAGCACAACTCTAACACTATTTTTCTGGCACGGTGGTGACAACGAAGGGGGTTGGATGGGAATAGTGACGACTACGGTTTGTGGAAAAAAAAGATACGAAGAAAGAACAAATATTTGAAATCCCTAAATTTATGAGATGTTTTGGAATGTTATATATGTAGATTAGCTGGATTTTATATACGTTTTGCAAAATCAGTTTTGCTACATTTTTTAAAGACAATAATATGCTATATTTAGCAATAAGCGTCACTAATATTGCTATTGATGACTTTTTTCCTAAAAATTGGGTAGATTTGGGTAAATATATACAGCCTAGATTGACCATAAAAATCTTCACAAAATATTTATTAAAAAAAAGTTTAATATGTTATATGCAATCAAATAAAGAGAAAACAGTTATATTAATTTTGTTTAAATATAAAAATATATTATTATTACTTAGACAAATTAAAAAAGAAATGCATGATAATAATTGAGACATAGAGTGTAACAGTTCTGATCCAACTTTAAGGTATTGTCAGCTTTGGGTCTCAATCCGCAAGTATTTACATTCTTCTTTGGGTTTTCCTCAAAAAGCGTCTCCAATTTCAATATAGTAGTCGCCTAAAGTGTAATGCGCACCTCTTCTTCGTATTTTTATCCCCCATCATGTACGTCACAGAGAGAGTATTAATCTTGTAGGAAACTCATAAATACTTTTAGTCCATTGCAACTCTCACAAATTTACTTAATTATCAACATTGTAATATTAAATAATCTAGGTGTAATGTTAAGTTTGTATTATTGGGTATTTTTTCAGGCCACAAAAGAAAAGAAGAATATGATGAAAATGGGTTGGGTTGGGTCGGGTTAAACATGTGGATTTCTAAAGGAATTGGATATTTAAAATTGGTGGCGAGTCATTTGATTCTGAGTTTGACATCTGTTCCTCCGATTAAACAAAGGACAAATTTATGTTCAAACTATATTGAGATAGGTGTTTTTGGACTAAAAGTATACCGGAATGAATAAATTTGGTACGAAAGTATAATGAGGATATATTTTAACTATTTATGATAGTACATGAGTATATTTGACCATTCTCCGTATTCAATATCTGAGCCTAAGTATAATATTTTTCCATGTAAAGGGATCAAAAGCACATATTCTTATTAATTGACTCAATCTTCAGATAACACTTCCAATAATGTGAGCACTAAAGAGGAACCTAAATCAGGTTCTTCATTATGCCACCGCCGAACTTCAAGCCACCGAATTGTAATTGTGTGTTAACTGTAATTGTAATGTAAACTTTGTGCTAATATCCAATATTTGAGGCTAATATAATCTTAAAAACAGTGTAAGTATAACATATATATTTTATACGTAAAGAGATAAAAAAAAATACGTATTTCTATTAATTGAAGGTTCAATAAGTTTACTCAGATATTATAAGGACTAATACATTAGTTTTGTCTATAATTGAGAGACCAGAACGACTATCCAAAAAGAATAAGATGAAAAGAAAAAAATGGGCCGAGTCAGGTTAAACGGGTGAATTTTTAAAGAAATTGGGTATGTAAAATTGCGAGTAAGTCATTTGATTATGTGCTTACATGGTGCCCACCCGTCAAAATTAATGGCAAATTTGTGCCATAATATAATAAGAGGTGTATATTTAAACCGAAAGTATAACGGCAGGGATACGTTTGAATCGAAACTCAAACGAGGAGTATATTTAAACTATTTAAAATGGATCGAGTCGAGTTAAACGAATGAAATTTAAAATTGGGTGAGTCATTTGATTCTGAGCTTGTCATGTATCCCTCAGTCAAAATTAAGGACAAATTTGTGTCATAAGTATAATTAAAAAGTTATATTTAGACCGAAAATATAATGACGGGGATATATTTAAAGGAGACTCAAACAAGAGGTAAATTTAAACTATTTTGGATAGTACAACGGTATATTTGGCCTCTACATGAATGAACAAATATAAACCTCGTAACAGAATTACCTGTTTCATTTTAGGCCGCACCAACAGATATTTTAAACTTTGCCCGAAAACCATGGCCGGAGTATTGAACGTTCCACTGGCGCCAATTTCAGCTCACAGAAAACTCTATAAAAACAACAGAGTTTTGTTTGTAAAATCAATGACTCAATCTTCAGATAATAGTGTGAGCAGCACTAAAGAAGAACTTAAATCAAGTTCTTCGTTTTCGGCGCCTTTGAACTTCAAGGCGCCGAAACCTAAGCCATTTACGCCGAGAAGTGATAAGATTTTTGATATATTGGGTGCTTCTCTTGGTTTGGTTTTTCGTCTTGGTACTGGTATTGCTGTTTCTGGGTATGTATGCTTCATTCAGTTTAAATTCATCTTTAATCACCTTATTTTTGCTAAAATATGAGTATGATTTTGTTTTTTTGTAAGAGATAATGGTCAAAAAGACACCTGAACTATCACTGTTTCACGCCCCAATTATCAGTTGTTCCCTTTTCCCACCTGAACTATCACCATGAAATAAAACACACCTAGGGAACAACTGATAGTTGGCCTAAATAGCTTTGAGGTGTGTTTTAATACATAGATGGTATACTTCAGGTAGGAAAAGGGAATAACTGATGCACCCAAAGGCGTGGCCTAGTGGTCAATGAAGTGGATTGAGCACCGTCAGGTCTTAGGTTCAATTCCCAGTAGAGACAATACACTAGTTTCTTCCTATCTATTTCTAGTCTTGGTGGACAGAATTACCTCATACCTATTGCTGGCGAGGCGGCAGGTATCCCGTGGAATTAGTCGAGGTGCGCGCAAGCTGGCCCGAACACCATGGTTACCAAAAAAAAAAAAAATAGTTTAAGTATAATGAATTATCTTCCGGCTCTTCCCTTGACCCCAAGCATAGCAGAAGCTTAGTGCACCGGACCGCCTTTTTTTTTTTTTTTTTTAGTTTATTATGAATCATCTGAGTATGAATGGATATAGAGGATTCTTATAGCTGACCCTAACTGATTTGGGAATTTGGAATTGAGGCTGGTTGATCGATTGATTTATTGATTTTGTTGAAGAAATTATATAGCATAGGTTTCCTAATTGTTTTGTGAATTGGAAAATATTTAAGCTTTGTGATCAATTGGAAAAAGTGTTTCTGGAAATGGAATGAGTTATGCACCCAAGGGTGTGGCCTAGTGGTCAATGAGAAGTAGGTCGGGAACCATGAGGTCTTAGGTTCAATTCTCAGCAGAGGCAAAAGCAGTAGGTGATTTCTTGTCATCTCTCTAAGGATGTGGATAGGTTATCCGGTACATGTGCTAGTGGAAGGTAACAATAGCAGGTAACCCGTGGATTTAGTCAAGATGCACAAGCTGGCCCGGACACCAAGGTTATTAGGGTTTAATCTTGTTTTGTTGAGAATGATAGGCAATATTAATAGATTCTTCTGGATGCTTTTAATTTAGTTCGAGTTTGAAGAACAGAACATTAGGAGCTAAGACAAAGTACTAGTTTTGATTTGATACGAAGTTGTGGTTTTGCATTTAGTATTGTAGTTAGTTTAAGTTATGTGAAGGGAATACTGGATGAGAACTTGCCCAGGGATAACTGGTTAACCAACAAATAGGTGAATACTGAATACAAGGTAGCAGACTATTTATCAATCCATGTTACATTACTTCTATCTAGCTAGCTCTATTCACTTTCCTTATAGCACAAGCCATCTTGGACATTAAGACTACAAGCATTGTTCCTTCAGATTTCATTTATTCTTGGCAACAACAAAAAGGAAAGGAATGTTTAACTTCAATGCCTGGCTGGCTAAAGGTACGAATAACCGAAAAACAGACTTCACAAAATATGCGATAAATGAAGAAGCACAATTACAGTGCACTGATGCTTTTCTAAAGTTCAACTTCCATTTAGTTGTACTAGACAATGCAAGGCGATGCTTCAAGATGTACAAAAACTGAGATGGAGTGTCTAGTTATCTTCATAAGTGGCATACATAGTTAAACTTGATATGATTTGCATGGATTCCAGAATACCGCTTGCTGTAACATTTCAGTCTTAGGAATGATGAACTAAAGCTTATTGACATCTTTCTTTTTCTGAAAGACCTTTGTATCAATTCTTCTGAGATACCGATGTTGATACATTTGGGATACTTATTCTTTATGTATTACTGCAGGTATTCAGCATCTTTTGTCTCCGAAAATGAGGTTCCATCTGATCAGTATGCACTTGGAATTTCTGGTAGTTATCGTTCACCTGTTTCCTCATACATTTTCTTCCAAAACTTGTTAGGATGGTGTTGCGAATCGGAATCAGTCATTACACTTTACAATCAACAAGCGTTGATACAGATAAAGCTCATGTGCATATCAGAATGTAGAGAAACCGACATTTAAAATTCCAAAATTGGATTTATCCGAACGCACTCCTGAGGAGAAAAAGAAAAAGAAGCGAGACCTCATTCTATAAGAAATAGAAGTACAGATGAAACTCCAAGTCGTTGTTCATTAGTTAAATATATAATATGATTCTAAATTAATTAAGTGATAGAAGATCATGACTTGTGTCTTTTAAATACTTCACTATATCATATTTTGTCATTGTTTAAGATTTTCTAGTTTCATCAACACCAAAGGAAAATCTTTTGATATATTGCTGGTTATATCCTTCTCAATTTTTCCAATTAAGGACATTTTCTAACATTTAATTTGAACTTTAGAGTATGAGCCTTGGTGATATTTTGTGACACAAGATATTTATACAGGCTTCAAGGTGAAGGAGAGTTCAAAAGTAGGTCCTCGACCTGAGAAGCCAATCGAGATATATGAGTTTGAAAGGTATGTTCGCTGGGGAAGTGTTTTAATGCTCACTAGTACATTCAACTGTCAGCATCTATTTATGACAAATTTATGATTCTTATCTTTTCATTTTTTCCCATCTCCAATCAAATTTTTAGACTTAATTCACCTGTTTCCTCTTTTACATTGCCTTGCATGGACATGTGGGGATTTCTTCAGCTGCCCGTTTTGTAAGAAGGTAACTTCAGATACATTAACTCCTTTTTTTCTCTGATTGATATCTATATTCTACTCGTATATAAATCCAGTTACTGTAATCAAGCATCTCCAACGTGCCTATATATCAGAAGTTTCTTTCACTTGTTAAAATGATTGATTAGTGAAAGTTTACACTAATATCTATCGAGCTACTTTAAAAGAAATGTGTAGAACTATTATATGTATGAGTTTAACTTTAATTAGCCTAAGAATCTTGTGACATTCTTCTTGAGCAGACTGCTGCTATCTTTTCTTTTGGAATAATATACACATTGAACTACTCATTTGATCTTTGTCCTTTTCTTTTGTCCCTGATTGCTAAAGATGTCTATTTATTTCAGGTTAGGGAAATAGTTGCTGTTTTAGACCTTGATGTTCTCTTTTATCCTTGCCCAAGAAATGGTCCGAATTTCCGTCCCAAGGTTGGTCAGATGGGTGGAAAGCAGCAGTTCCCCTATATGGTTAGATAATTTCTCTCCTATTGCTCCCTGTACAGAAAATTAGCACTCAGAAGCTCACACGAACACAAACCTTTTACATGCTTTAAAATAAAATAATATGGCAAATTGTAGCCTGCATCATCATTTTTAAATGTCCTCTTAAAATTCACTTAAATTTATTTATTTTCAAAATGTAATCCTCTTGTATTCTCTTGATGATGTGCAACTGTGAGTCAAGAGAAGGATCGTGTCAAAAAGTATGCTGAGACAGAAACAACGTGATTTTTTGTTTACATACTTCTTTAACTGTCAACCACTATGTTATTGAATGTAAATTGAAGAGCACCTGGTGTAATTCACCTTCCAACTAAGATTTTTTGTCTAATAGATACTTTGAAATAAGTTACTAAAAGTTCTTTTGGAAACAATTTTCTACTCAATGCAATAATTTGATGGCTTCAGATGATTTAGAACACGCTTAAGTAGTTTCTTCATTGGACACTGATGTCTCTTATGTTGCTTTTTCTTTTTGCTCATTCTGCAATGCAACAATGACTAGCCATGCTGTAACTCAACTGAACTTATCTTCTTCAAAATAATCCGGCTATATATTATATTCGTTGATCAGGTTTATTACAACATTATGGCATCTAATCTTTTGTGTTATTCTTTTGCAGGTTGATCCAAACACTGGAGTTGCTATGTATGAATCAGATGCCATTATTAAGTACTTGGTTGGAAAATATGGTATGCTGCAATAGCTAACTTATATTGAAAAGATATCTGACATGTACTTCTTAATGTTACTACTGTAACTTGTTCGTACATCTGAAAATTTAAGCTATATACTGGTGTCCATATAGTTTCTCATCGTGAAAAAGTAAGCAGCATTTAGATTTTTGATTGGCATGAATCACAGTTGATACCACATAGCCCATTTAAGAGATAGTTTGGTTTGATACTCATATATCTCCTACTACATTTCTGTCTTTCTGGTAAAACTCTTTCTTAGTGAGTGCATTAATTCTGCTGGTTTCCTTGTGCAGGTGATGGAAATGTCCCATTTATGTTGTCCCTTGGTCTTTTCACTGTAAGCAGCAAGCATTGATCATCTATGAGTTAGATCTATTAGAAAGAGCGTTTAATAGATATACAATTTATTGAATATTGGATATTGTCATCGCAGACACTTACTGCAGGCTTTGCCATGATTGGTCGAACGGGGAAGGTATATGCTTTCTCACTTAAGTGTATGGGCTTTTGGTGCCACAGCTTTCTGATCTATACAGTCTAACCCTCAAGAGTGACAAGACTTCCAATGCACATAATTTTATTCGCAGAATTAGGACTTCAGTATAAATATACTGTTGGCAGAAAGCTAACAGGACACATAAATGATCTGTTGTGACTTTTCCAGGGGTCTACCTATACGCCATCTAAAATGCCATCCAAGCCAATTGAGCTATGGGCATACGAGGTTAGACCATGCTTATTTGGAATGCATTATGCTTTTAATTTTGGTTTAAATAAATCTTAATAAAGAATTTGATTCTTTTCTAGATTTCAAATTCAATCATTATGTAAAAAGAATTTTTGCTGAATGGCTTATCCACATTACATGACTTACTTGCACTTGTTTTTTCCTTTCAGCCTTCTCCATTTTGCAAAGTTGTACGTGAGGTACTTGTAGAACTAGAGCTACCCCACATACAACACAGGTACATGTAACTACGAAATGGATGATGAACAACACCTATACACTATGCAATTTAGGATGCTGTTGGCAACATCATAAGCTGAATAAATTAGGATGTTGTCCGATGTCTTATGAGAATACCATCAACAATTAAATATCTTTTCTATGAAGTCTTCTATAAGTTCTTATATTTGATTTGAGTAGGTTACCTTGCAAAGAATTTAACTTGCTGCTTCAATGATCAGACCTATTTTTATAATTCTTTTGTCTGAGAACTAGATTAAATGACCAATAAGTGATTCACATTCACTAGAAGGGGTGAATAGAGGATCGTTCTCTCACCTCGAACAGAAGAGAATCTGAATGCATTTAGTTCAGTTGTCTTTTGAATTGTTGATTTATTGTCAAAAAATTGTGCTTTGCCACTGGTTTCAAGAATGAAATTCCTCTTATATGGTTTCGGAGAGGGGCTTCAAGAAATTTCATTGATGATACTTCTACCTGGTGTGGGAGCTTCAATAATTGCATTCTGTTTTCCGAGAAGACTAGTTTAATCAGCAAGATTCTTCTACTATTTTTCGTGACCAAATTAAAAATAAAAAATAGGATAAAGACATGTCCGTTCCTGTACACTCAACTTTTTCATTGCTTTTGATTTGCTCTGACTGCATTAAAACCAAACGGTGCAGTTGTGCTCGTGGTAGCCCCAAACGCCAGGAAGTATACAAGAGAGTTGGTCATTTCCAGGTTTTGTGTTGCTTTGTGTTAGCTCTACCTATTGGATGCCTGTTAAGTGTTATGCGCATTCCTACAAGACATGTAGGAAAATTAATAATGACTCTTGTCTGTTTTTAGGTCCCATACTTAGAAGATCCAAATACTGGAGTCCAGATGTTTGAAAGTGCAGATATTGTGGAATATATACAGGCAACTTATGCCCTTTAAGAAGTGAGGCCTTCTCCCTTTTTCAATAGTTTAATTTCCTAATGCCTCTATCGTATGAGGTGAATTTTGCCTGAATTGCTTTCTTTCTGGATAATTTCACAGGAGAATACTTGCCATGAGGGTAAAAGTTTCCTCTTTACAAATTGAACGGAAGATGAGTTTTTATCATGAGGATGAATAGAGAAAAAGCTAAGTTGGTCTCGAGGAACGTGATGTTTCATTACTACTCCTCTGTCTCAATTTATTTGGCACACTTTCCTTTTTAGTCTGTCCCTAAAAAGAATGTCATACTTCTATATTTAGGGGTGGAAAAAAGTAAATTTAAATTTCACCTTTTACGCTTCACGAGATGATCTATAACCACACAAATATGTATAGATTATTTTGGACCATAAGATTCAAAAGTCTACATTTCTTTCTTAAACTCCGTGTCAAGTCAAATACCGCCACATAAATTGGGACGGAGGGAGTACTTTATCACAAAAGCCAGATAACGAATCTATAGCCTGTTTGACCAAGTTTTTGGGAGGCTAAAAGTGTTTATTAAGTCACGATTGCCTTAGAGCTAGTACGCAAACTCGTAGACCTTAGAGCTAGTATGCAAACTCGTAGATAGTGTTGAGCAATTGAGGTGAACTTGTTATCAACAAAACATAGATAAATTTCGTGCTCAACCAGCACAATTGGACGATGAATTTGTGCTAATTACAATGGGGAATTATGAGTAAATACAGAGCACACTCACTTCGCCATTCCAACTCGAGGATGGAATTTAGGATCATCAAGAGAAAAAGTGTAGCGTGACTTCACATTCACATTTAAAAACCCTTCGGAGACATCAAGAAATGTCATTCCCAATTTTCTATGAGGTGCACGAACAAGCACTAGGAATTCTTCTCCATTATACAGGTCAACCAAAACAGGAGAAAAAGGTAGTAATAAATTCGCGTAACGATCACAAGGACCCCATAACTCCAATTCCTTAAGATATTGTGATTTAAACCACTTTCCTGGACAAAATCATAGGCATACAAGAATAGGTCATAGGTGAACCAATACAACTTTGAGTCGCTTACCACAGGCCTTGCATTGACCACCACATGTATTAATGCCATGTCAAGACTTGTTTGTTTTCCTGCTAGAGTCACAAATTTGGGATGAATTTCGGTTCTGTAGCTATCTTCACGGACGTCATAAAATGTGAAACAGTCCGTAATAAAGGAGTAGCATAGTACAACTTTTTCCTTTTCCACGAGGGCACAAGTGTTACTAGTAATGTTACAGTAAAACTATGGAGATTCAACGTCACGAGATCCCAGGCATGAGTTTCAGGATTATAAACTTCACCGTAGTGTCTCTCATCGAACTTGTCATTGTCTTGAGGTTCTCCTCCCAGCAAACACATCTTTTTCCCATCATCCAGGGGAACCATATGGATTGGACAGGGAAAGTTTCTTGGGTGCGATACGGTTTCCCACGTAAAGGGTGAAGTTTCATGGATGTTATGCCTTTTCGGGATTGTAATGTAAATTTCAAATTTTTTTCTTTTGAATTTTTAATAATTGGAATCATATTTTCTAATTAACATATTTACATTCTAATAAGTAATTAAAAAGATGTTATATACCTATAAAATAAAATATGAATGATTTTAGATTAGAAATTTTAGAATAATAGGACTTTGCACCCACATCAAAGGGAGTAAATTTAAAAGTTTTTAAAAAGTAAAGAACCCTAAAAACAAAAATTGTTTATATCCAACGGTTTAGCAGAGAATTTTCCCTACTCAATCAATCACGTCAATCATTATCAATATTTATCTTTCATTTCATTGAATAGTTCACTTTTCCATTTTTAACTACACAGCCACTCGTATAGTCATAATAGTACTATTTTTAATTTTTTTTCTTAGCCTATTTCAACCTACAGCTATTAATACTACTGATACCAAAATTTGGGGCCCCCAAAATTCAGGGGCCTAAAGCAAGTGCTTCACCTGCGGAGGCGACCAGAATTCAATGGTTCCGGGTACTAACCTCAAAATTAACAAAGGATATATTGCTTTGAGTCGGGTTCGAATTCAGCTCTTCCATGGCTTAGCCTGAAATTTATCACCTTTTAATCAAAGCACCAGGATCTTTTATTACTTCTTGGGTGCTATTTAATATTTTATATAAAAAAATAAATATTTTCTTTATATCTAGATAGAGTATCCGCCACGGTTAGTGGGTGCTCGAGCACCAAAACTTAATACATGCGTCCGCCCCTGTAATCACCTGCTTTGGCAGGCCCTGTCTACAAGAGAATCTTTATGTCAATTAAATTGACTGAAGAGTGAGGAAATACCGTATAAATACTTGAAAGAAAGTGATTTGACTATGTTTTATTTGTACGTCAAAACACACAAGCCCAGCCGCTCTGTGTAACAGACAACTGCTCCTTTAATCTGCATGAATCTTGTTTCATCTGCTTTCTTTTCTGCCCAGCATTCTATTGCTTATATTTAACTGATTGTCGTCTTGAAAGTTGGTCAGGTAATCTGAGGATATAGTAGTTTCTTCATATCTTAGTCATTTGATTTATTAGAATACCTACATGTAGCTGTTAATGATTGCGAGACTAGGAACATCCTAAGTTGCATGGACTCTTCACTTTCGATGGCGTATCTGTGTCGGATTATCTAAAAATAATCTACTTTTAGAGAATCCGGCACGCATTTGATGTTCGGCTTAAAATTGCATATATTTAGGAGAAAATTACATTGTATGTTAAATGGGGCAACAATGCTACCAAAATTGACCCATTTTTTTAATTCTTATAAAAAATCGCCCAAACTCTTCTCTCTCTCACTCTCTCTCTCTCTGCCTTCTTATATGTTTGTATATGTTGGTATAAGTGTATGTATATGTTTGTATATGTTAGTATATGTTTGTATATGTCTGTATATGTTTGTATATGTTTGTATATTTTGGGTTATTTTTTGTAATGTAAGTTTTGGGCTATTTTTTTGCAATGTAAGTGACCAACTTGTATATTTCTGAAATTTTCCCTATATTTAGTCAGTGTTGCTTCACATTCTAGTACTTTTAATCGTCTTTTGAGTATCAATTATATTGCTTTGTGCTTAATATTATATTTTTACTATGTATGAATACAGTGGTGTGAAGATGAAGAGATTTGAAGTAAAATTGAATAAAACGCGGAAGAAAAAAAGAAAAGAGAAAAGAAAGGGAGATAGAAATTAAAGAAGACAAAGGGTGACATAATGATTTGCCTTATGATTGCTAATGATTGGAGATTAAAGGAAACAAAATTAATAAGGCAAAGAAACAATTGAAAAGCAAAGGAAAGAAACGTACCTGCAAGGAAAGTGGATGTGCAGACAACCTGTGATCAGTCTGCGTTGCTGAGGCACCGCGAGAATACAAGTCTCTGAATATTTTTGCCTTCCGCGCTTCTTGTGCGACGCACAGATAGCGCAGAGCCCCGCAATTTTTTTCAGTCGGAGTTAGATTTGGTTTTTGAAAGCTAGGTTTTTTGGAACCCTATAAATGCATATTCTACACAGTTTATAAAGCGGAAAGAGCCCTCCACTTTCATCCTTAAGGTTGTGGTTGGGGTCGCCAAAGAAGCAAAATAACCATATCAAAAAACGAAGTAATTTGCAGGGACAAGGGAAAGAAATCAGATACAATCTTGACAGGAAATACCGTTGTGCATGCTTTGGACAGCATGAATAGGGAGGAACCATAGATGTTATGAGTTTTTGTAAGACTTCTACCCTTCCCCGAACCCCGCGCATAGCGGGAGCTTAGTGCACCGGGCTGCCTTTTATGCCACCAGACTTACATTACTAGAGTGGGGTGAATGTTGTAAACAATATAGATGATAAGTTGAACCTAGTACACTCCAGTGTTGTCAAAGGCTTATTTAACGCGTGTTAAAGGCCTTTATTTTCAGAAAAGCTAGGCGCTTCACCTTGCTTAACCTGCGCTCCAGTGTAGGCAAGGCACTAAAGTGTGCACCTCATTGCCCGTGAGTTTTATCTTGAACGTAGAAATACTAAAAAATATATTTGACAGGGAAAGAGATAAGTTATTTGTTAAGGAAAACATTATAAATGAATTTGGTACGTTTTCCTTGCATGACAAATACATTTTTATCATCGCGCCTTTTTATACTAAAGCCCACACTATAGTTGCGGTTTACGCTTAATTCCCCAAAAGATCTTAAGCCCTTTTAATTGTTTTTCGCCTTTGACAACACTGGTTCACTCCTTACATATACAAGAGGATTTGGCCTGGTGCTTTCCGCAGAATGTCAGCACTCGCTTCGTGATATTCTATCGTTAATATTACCTTACAAAAAAAAAAAAAAAAAAAAAAAACATACTATAGTCATAGTAGCTAAGCTAATATACTTGAGCATCCTTTTCTATGCCATAACACCTCAAGCAGTCTTTTCTTCGGCTTCGATTCGTTATGATCAGAAGCTCCAACGAGCCCTAAAGTCTATTGGCGCCTAAAACCTATAGGTTTCTTTTGGTTCTTATAACACGGTTATAAACGACACTTTGGGTTTCTAGAACAAGGCTATGCGAACTCGTAGATAGTGTTGAACAATTGAGGTGAACTTGTCGATCATATCCCAAATTCTCAACAAACGAATTTCTTGTACACAGATATATCATCGGCTTGGAAAAAGATCATAGTGATCCATTAAGTCATGATTGTTTTAGTACTAGTATCAATTCCAAAAGGACCACAATTAGCACTATATCAACAAAACATAGATAAATTTTGGGAAGATAGAACTTTCAAACAGGCCAATTGGACGATGAATTTATGCTAACTAAAAAGGAAATTACGAATAAATACAGAGTGCACTCAAATCGCCATTCCACCCAGGGGTTCGAATTTAAGATCGTCAGGAGAAAAAGTGTGGCGTGACTTCACATTCACACTTAAAACCCCTTTGGAGACATCAAGGAATGTCATTCCCAATTTTCCATGAGATGTTGGAACAAGCACTAGGAATTCTTCTCCATTATACAGGTCAACCAAAACAGGAAAACCACAAGAGGAAACCAAGGAAGTCTCCATGACTCCAATTTCTTAAGATATTGTGATTTAAACCATTTTTGTTGGACAAAATCATAGCCATACAAGAATAGGTTATTGGTAGACCAATACAACTTTGAGTCGCTTACCACAGGCCTTACATTGGCCACCACATGGCTTAATATATCACTTTCTCCTCCTAGAGTCACAAAGTGGGGATGAATTTCGGTTCTGAAACTATCTTTGCAGACGTCGTAAAATGCGAAACTGCCATTAATATAGGAGTAGCATACTACAACTTTTCCATTTGCCATGAGAGCACAAGTGTTACTAATAATGTTACCAATAAAAGTAGGGTGCTGCTATTTGGCCCAACCAAAAATGGCACAACTTGACACAATCCTATTAAAAGGTTCTAATTACCCTTAATCAAGATTTGGCTCCAATAGGTGGTATTTCCTTCCAAATTTTTTCCTCCAAGATAAAGCAATTATTACACATAGCATGCTTAAGCTTTTCATTCTTCCAACACCTAGAACCCATAAATTTATCTTGGATAAAGATTCACTTCAAATTTTTTTCCTCTATTGTTTTTATATAATTTATACATACACCTAATATAGTTATTTGGTCAACCTATATATACAGTCTATCAATACAAACTACAAGTTAATGTACCCTATAAATATCTTTTAAACAATAGGAAAAAAAAAAGTCCTAAATTACATACAAAAATTGTCTACTTTTTTGACGAAATAACATTTATTTTATATAAAAAATGATTGAATTGAATCAAAACTTAGTAAAAATATTTAATCAATCCTATAAAATATTTAGCTAAATTGAAGTAATTCAACATTTCAAGTACAGTCAATCATAGTGTTGATTGCTTGTTTCATCCAGTTTTTGTCATTTTTTTTAAATTAATTGAATTAAATCAATACTTGCTAATTGTTCCTCAATTATATCTAATACTTATCAAAACTCTTGCTAGAATAAATCTTTAATTCAAAGTCAACAATAGTGTGAATACTTGTTAAACCCGCTATTTAAAAGAAAATGATTGACGTAAATCGAAATTTGCTAATTGTTATTCAATTCTATCTAATACTTAGCTAAATTGAGATAATTCAATGTTTCCTTTAAAGTCAACTCAGTGTTGACTAATTGTTACATTCACTGTTTTTTTTTTTATTTTCTTAAATTGGTTGAATTAAACCAGCACTTACAAAATATTTATTCGATCTAATCCTATCTAATGCTTAACAAATTGAGATAATTCAACAACAACAACAACAAGCCCAGTATAATCCCACCATGTGGGGTCTGGGGAGGGTAGAGTGTACGCAGACCTAACCCCCACCTTGAAAGGTAGGGCGGCTGTTTTCGAAAGACCCTCGACTCAGGAGAGGAGAACAAGAGAGGAAAACAAGAGAGGAAAACAAGACAAAAGGTCAGATAGGACCAAGCATATCGAAAACAATATGAAAACAAGGAATAACAAAAGCGAAAAAGTCATGGTAGGACAGTCCAGAAAGAAAGGAGCATTAACTACTATAGATAAATAAGATAACCAAAGTACAACGGCCCAACAAATATAAACAGCAATCAAATGCAGAAATCAAATGGTAATAAACAAATGAGAAAAACTACAACTACTATGGTGAAAGGATAAGCAACCTAGCCTTCTATCCTAATCTGAGTCCTCCACAACCTCCTACCTAAGGTCATGTCCTCGGTGAGCTGAAACTGTGTCATATCCTGTCTAATCACCTCTCCCCAATACTTCTTCGGCCTCCCTTTGCCTCTCCTGAAACCGTCCATATCCAACCTTTCACACCTCCGCACTGGAGCATCTGTGTCTCTCCTCTTCAGATGCCCAAACCATCTTAGCCTCGCTTCCCGCATCTTGTCATCCACCGATGCTACTCCCACCTTATCTCGGATATCTTCATTCCTAATTCTATCCCTCCTAGTGTGCCCACACATCCACCGCAACATTCGCATTTCCGCGACTTTCATCTTCTGAACGTGAAATTTCTTGACTGGCCAACACTCCGCCCCGTACAATAAAGTCGGTCTAACCACCACTTTGTA
Organism: Lycium barbarum; assembly: GCF_019175385.1. Classification (NCBI taxonomy): domain Eukaryota; kingdom Viridiplantae; phylum Streptophyta; class Magnoliopsida; order Solanales; family Solanaceae; genus Lycium; species Lycium barbarum. The sequence goes on along the minus strand of NC_083346.1, from coordinate 115,801,440 downwards.
GAACTTGCCTTTAAGTTTTGGTGGAACTTTCTTATCACACAGCACTCCGGAGGCGAGCCTCCATTTCATCCACCCTGCACCAATACAATGTGAAACATCGTCGTCGATATCCCCATCTCCCTGTATAGTAGACCCAAGATACTTGAAACTTCCTTTCTTTTGAATGGCCTGGGTACCAAGCCTCACTTCCCCGTCAGCCTCACGCGGTAGGCCACTGAACCTGCACTCCAAGTATTATGTCTTGGTCCTACTCAATTTAAATCCTTTAGACTCCAACGTCTGTTTCCAGCCCTCCAGCTTATCGTTAACTCCATTGCGAGTCTCGTCAATCAGGACTATGTCATCCGCGAACAACATACACCAAGGCACCTCACCTTGTATTTGTCGTGTCAATTCATCCATCACCAGGGTGAATAGAAACGGGCTAAGAGTTGATCCCTGATGCAACCCCATCATAACAGGGAAGTGCTCCGAGTCTCCTCCTACCGTCCTTATCCTCTTACCGTCCTTACCCTGGTCTTAGCTCCATAATACATGTCCTTTATCGCTCAAATGTACGCCACAGGTACACCTTTAGCCTCCAAGCATCTCCATAGGACCTCTCTTGGCACTTTGTCGTAGGCCTTTTCTAGGTCAATGAATACCATGTGCAAGTCCCTCTTCCGCTCCCTAGACTGCTCCACCAATCTCCTTACAATATGAATGACTTCTGTAGTCGAGCGCCCCGGCATGAATCCAAACTGGTTTTCTGAAATAGACACACCTCTCCTCACCCTCATTTCCACCACCCTTTCCTACACTTTCATAGTATGACTTAGCAGCTTGATACCTCTATAGTTGTTGCAGCTTTGAATATCTCCCTTGTTCTTGTACACGGGAATCATTGTACTCCACCTCCATTCTTCCGGCATCTTCGTTGTCTTGAAAATGACATTAAACAACCCAGTCAGCCACTCCAAGCCTACCCTGCCTGCATTCTTCCAAAATTCCCCAGGAATCTCGTCAGGTCCGGTCACTCTTCCCCTGCGCATCCTACGAACAGCTCCCTTAACCTCCTCAACCTTTATACTCCTATAATATCTAAAGTCGCGACGCTTATCCGAGTGCTCCAAGTCTACCAACACAATGTCTCTGTCCCCTCCTTCGTTCAAGAGTTCATGAAAGTATCATTGTCATCTCTGTCTAATGCGAGATTCCTGTACCAACACTTGGCCATCCTCGTCCTTGATGCACTTCACTTGATCCAAGTCGCGTGCCTTCCTCTCTCTCGCATTAGCGAGCTTAAATAGCTTCTTATCCCCACCTCTGTCCTCTAGTTCTGCATAAAGGCGTTCAAAGGCTGCCGTTTTAACCGCCGAAACTGCCAACTTCGCCTCCTTTCTCACCATCTTATACTTTTCCCTGTTCGTCCTCTTCTCTTCATCATCCTTGCTATCTACTAACTTCACATATGCCTGCTTCTTTGCTTCTACCTTCCCTTGGACTTCTCCATTCCACCACCAATCCCCTCGGTGCCCACCACGGCGGCCTCGTGAGACCCCCAATACCTCTCTAGCTGCTTCCCTAATGCAACTGGCCGTCCTATCCCACATACTGCTCGCATCCCCCCTACTATCCCACGCTCCCATAGCCCTCAACTTCTCCCCCATCTCTAGGGCACTAGACAAAGTCAAACTACCCTACCTAATCCTCGGTCGGTCATCCACGACCTTCTTCTTCTTCTTCCTTCTTATCTCCAAATCCATCACCAATAGCTTATGTTGGGTCGTAAGATTCTCACTCGGTATGACCTTGCAGTCTTTACAGAGGCCTTTATCATATTTTATAAGGAGCAAAAAGTCTATTTGCGTCGCATCCACCGAGCTACGGAAGGTTACCAAGTGCTCCTCCTTCTTCGGAAAACTCGAGTTGGCTACCACCAATCCAAAAGCTTTTGCGAAATCTAGGAGTGAGACTCCTCCACCATTCCTCTCCCCGAAGCCAAATCCTCCATGCACCTCGTCATAACCCCTCGAAACAGACCCAATGTGCCGATTAAATTCTCCTCCTATGAATAACTTCTCAGTAGGCGGTATACTTACCACCACTTCGCCCAAGTCCTCCCAAAAGCGCCTTTTTACCTCCTCGTCCAAACCTACTTGTGGCGCGTAGGCACTAATAATGTTCAAGGTGAACCCTTCCACGACTAACTTAATCGCCATCATCCTGTCATTGATCCTCCTAACCTCTACCACCTGATCTCTAAGCTCACTATCTACTAAGATCCCTACCCCATTCCTATACCTCGACTTGCCCGAGAACCAAAGCTTGTACCCATCCACTTCCTTAGCTTTAGGTCCTACCTATTTAGTCTCTTGGACGCAAGCTATATTAATCCTCCTCTTCTTAAGAATCTTAACTAACTCTATGGACTTTTCCGATAAAGTCCCAATACTCCAAGACCCTACTCTCAACCTAGAAGCTCCCTCAACCCCCTTAGCCCCCCCAACCCTGGCCCCCGATCCCAACCGAGAACATGACCCTAGTATACCATCCCTCACCAAAGCCAGTAAAGCAAATATTCGCTAGTGAAAGGTTAATCTAAGACAAACGAAGGATCAATACTAAAGCACAAGTTAGCAATAGTCTATAAGCAGTGAAATAAGTATTTAATTAGGCGGAACAGGCAAATTTTATAAGGCTAAAAGACAGGAAATGGGCTATTGGAGGTACCAACTCCAAGTAAATAAAACCTGTTCACCACTGAGAAATCTCTATTTGCCGCTGAAAATGTTGTTCTCTGCCGGAAAATACTGTTCACTGGCCGGAATCACTGTTCACCGCCAGGAACTGCCGGAAAACTCAAGTACCTTTGCAGAAACTACCCGGAAACCTACTAGTGGGGGATTTCCGGTCGCAGGGTAGAAGAGAAAGGCAAAGAGGAAAAAAACAAAAAAGGAAGAAGGAAAGAAGAGAGAGAACAGAGGAGAGAGAGAGATCTGGCCGGCCGGAAGCGTATTACCAGTGGTGGTGGTGGTCGTCGTCGCCGGTCGCCGGTGACCGTTTGGGGTGGCTTGGTTGGAGGGTGGGTGGGGTGGGGGTTGGGGGGAGCTGCACTTACTGTTGGTGAGATGAGAGGAGAGAGAAAGAGAAGCGCAGAGCCTGAAATTGAGATAATTCAATGTTTTAATTAAAGTCAATCACAATGTCAACAACTTGTTACATCCATTATTTTTTTTAAAAGTTGATTGAATTAAATTAAAAGCCGATAATTGTTACTCAATCATATCTAATACTTAGCTAATTTGAGATAATTTAATATTTCAAGTAAAGTCAATCATAGTGTTGACTGCTTGTTACATTTTTTTTAAAAAATAATAATGGAATTAAATCAAAACTTGCTAATTGGTACTCAAATATATCTAACTCTTAGAACTAAGATAATTCAACATTTCAATTAAAGTCAATCATAGTGTTGACTACTTGTTATATCCACTTTTTTTTTTTTTAAAATGATTCAATTGAATCAACACTTGGGAAAACTTGTACTTAATAATGGTTGATGCTTAGCTAAATTGAGATAATTCAACTTCAATCAAAGTCCACCATAATGTTGACTACTTGTTACGTCTCTTTGTATCGTTTCAGTTTTATCGAATGTCTACGAAGAGACACTACTTGCTACATCGTCTATTTTTAAAAAAAATGAATTAAATCAAAACTTGCTAATTGCTATTCAAGCCTATCTAATGCTTAACTAAATTGAGATAATTTAATATTGCAATTAGAGTCAACCATAGTGTTGACTACTTGTTAAATCCTTATTTTTAAAAAATAATCGACTTAAATCAAAACTTGTTAATTGTTACTCAACCATATCTAATACTTTCCTAAATTGAGATAATTAAATATTCCAATCAAAGTCAACCATTATCATAGTGTTAACAACTCGTTACATCCACTATTTTTTTTTTAAATTGAGTGAATTAGATATGAACTTGCTAATTGTCACTCAATTCTATTTAATAATTAACTAATTGAGATAATTCATATTTCAATTAAAGTCAACGATAGTATTGACAACTTGTTACATCTGCTTTTTTTTTTTTTAATTGATAGAATTAAATCAAAAGTTGCTAATTGTTACTCAATCTATAATTAGCTAAATTGAAGCAATTCAATGTTTCAATTAAAGTCAATCATAATGTTGACTACTTGTTACATCCACTATTTTCTTGATTGAATTAGATATAAACTTACTAATTGCTACTCAATTCTATCTAATACTTAGTTATTTTGAGATAATTTTTATGTTTTAATTAAAGTTAATCATAGTGTTGACTACTTGTTACATTCATTATTTTTGTTTAGATTGATTAAATTAAATCAAAACTTGCCAATTGTTACTCAATTTTATTTAATACTTGACTTAATTGAGATAATTCAATTTTTCAATTAACATCAACCATATATTGACTACTTGTTGCGTCTACTTTTTATTAAAAAAAAAATCGATTGAATTAAATCAAGAGTTGCTAATTGTTACTCAATCCTATATAATGCTTAGCTAAATTGAAGCAATTCAATTTTTCAATTAAAATCAACGATAGTGTTGACTACTTGTTACATCTACATTTTTTGTTTAAATTGATTGAATTATATCTAAACTTGGTCATTGTTACTCAATTCTATTTTATACTTATCTAATTGAGATAATTCAATGTTCCAATTAAAGGCAACTATGGTATTGACTATTTGTTACATCTACTTTTAAAAAAAAAATTGATTGAATTAAATCAGAAGTTGCAAATTGTTATTCAATCCTATATAATACTTAACTAAATTGAAGGAATTCAATGCATGTTTCAATGAAAGTCGACCATAGTGTTGACTACTTGTTACATCTTTTTTTTTTTTTTTTTTTAAATTGATTGAATTAGATCTAAACTTGCTAATTGCTACTCAATTCTATTTAATACTTTACTAATTGAGATAATTCTATGTTTCAATTAAAGTCAACCTTAGTATTGACTACTTGCTACATCTACTTTTTTTTTTAAATGATTGAATTAAATCAAAAGCTGTGAATTGTTATTCAATCCTATATAATACTTAGCTAAATTGAAGCAATTCAATATTTCAACCAAAGTTAATCATAATATTGACTACTTGTTACATCCACTATTTTATTGATTGAATTAAACTTATTAATTGCTACTCAATTCTATCTAATACTCAGCTAAATTGAGATAATTCATTATTTCAATTAAAGTCAACCATAGTGTTGACTACTTGTTACATCCACTCTTTTTTTAAAAAAAAATTGATTGGATTAAATCTAAATTTGCTCATTGTTACTTTTTTTCATTTAATACTTAATTAATCGAGATAATTCAATGTTTCAGTTAAAGTCAATCATAGTACTAACTACTAATTACATATACTTTTTTCTTTTAAAATTGATAGAATTAAATTAAAAGCTGCTAATTGTTACTCAATCTTATACAATACTTAAGTAAATTGAGCCAATTCAATGTTTCAATCACAGTGTTGATTACTTGTTACATCCACTATTTGATTGATTAAATTAGATCTAAATTTACTAATTGCTACTTAATTCTATCTAATACTTAGCTAAGTTGAGATAATTCAATGTTTCAATTAAAGTCAACCATAGTGTTGACAAACTCTTACATCCATTTTTTTTTAAATTGATGAAATTGAATCAATAGTTATCAACTCGTTTTACGTAATCTTATAATACTTAGCTAAATTGAATCAATCCTATATTTCAATTAAAGTCAACCATATTATTGAACACTTGTTACGTCCACTATTTCTTTTTTAAAAAAGTTATTGAATTAAATCAAAACTTGCTAATTATTACTCAATTATATGTAATCTTAGCTAAATTGCGATAATTTAATATTTCAGTTAAAGTCAACTAGTTGTGGTAGCAATGGCTACGCCCTCAGGCGTCCGTGTAGAGAGAGAAGAGAACGTTAGGTTTTAGATTAGATTATGTTCTAGTTGATTCATTTTTTCGTCCCTACCATAGTGTTGACTACTTGTTACATACATTTTTTTAAATAGACGAAATTAAATCAACACTTAGCAATTTTTTTTTACTCAATCCTAATCTAATCTTAGTTAATTTGCAGTAATTCAATTTTGAATCGACCCATAAAACAAAACAGGCAAAAACATCAATTTCCAAAAAAAAAAAAAAAAAAAATAATAATAATAACAAAGAATTTTAATTAGAATAAAAAAACGAAATCTATACCCTTCTATTATATTGAAAATCATCAGTCTTATTAGCCGGTACAAAGTTAGTGAGAAGCATCTGATCGCCACCACGATTATTATAAGAAGGAAAAAAAAATTCATTAGCCATTGGATTGAGCTTGAATTTTTTCAGCATGTCAAAAATATGTTGCATATGATAATTATCTTATTTATCCAATGAAGATATTTTTGGAGTCGTATTTAAAAAAAAAAAAAAAGGCATGTTCTCAGCCCTAAAACTGCATATCAATGCAATTGTTTTTTTTATGAACATGTGTTTGGGTATTCCAAAATATAATATTACCGTTCAAAACCAGAAAATATAAATCACAATTTGCTGATGCAAAAAAAAAAAAAAAAAAAAAAGGCATGCAAATATGTACTTGGAATAGGTGTATTGCACGTTTTTTCTTGTTGAATGTTATTGGGAAAAAAAGAGTAATTGTGGTCTTGAAGAAAGAGAGAGTAAAATTTGAATTATTTTGACTTTTCGCTCTAACTTTTCAGGAAAGGTAACAATGGAATAGAAAAAAGAGGAATTTACTGGTACACCTTCAAAGGCCATGTGAAATTACATTAATACCCCTAAAAAGGTGGAGCTATGTCATTTGTGGTTGTGCCAAATATATTTTTCCTATTAATATATCTTCCTATGAAAATTTTGGAATAGCAGATCTTTATATTGAAACTATAAAACTCTATACAAAGTGGTATAAATGCTCATTTAATTATAACAATATCTATGCCCAGAAAGTTTCATAGATTCCCAAGTCAATGAAGTAGCACTCCTAATAAAATTCAATTAGTGACGGCTTGACTACAGGTCAAGAAGCAAGATTTTTCAAGAGAAGTAGAGCAAAAATTAGCCACACGATTAGATTGCGTATTTGGGTAGAAATGAAAGATGGGAGATGGAATTTGCATTCACAGTAACAAAGACAAAAATATGAATAATTTTACTCTTCATCTCTTAATTATTAGTAAAATGTAATTTTGGTCCTTATATATTTAATCTTGAATTAGGTAGAATTTGCACTTCTGGTCGCTTTACATAGTAGTAATATGTTATGTTTATATTATTATTAGACTTATAGTACCTCTAATTAAGGAGTAACATAACAAATTTAGCATAACGCACGATTAATTAAACATGTCAAGAAGCAATATTTTTCAAGAGAAGTACGAGCAAAAATTAGCCACGTGAACTCACTGCGTATTTGGCACGAAATGGAAGATGAAAAACGGAATTTACAGTCACAATAACAAGGACAAAAACATGAATAATCATACTTTTGATCCCTTAGTTATTAGTAAACTGTAATTTTGGCCGTTGTAATATTTAACCTTAAATTACTTAGAATGTTCATTTTCGGCCCCCTTACGTAGTAAATACGTTATATTCAGATTATTATTAGACCTATTATACTTTTAATTATGAAGAACAATATAAATTTAGCATAATGCATGGTTAATAAACAGGTCTAGAAGCAAGATTTTCCAAGAGAAGTACGAGCAAAAATTAGCTACGCAAACAGGTATATGAAACATAAGAAAAATGAGAGGTGTACTTTGCGGTCACAGTAACAACGATAAGAAAAGGGATAGCCACACACTTAATCCCTTAGTTGTTGGTAAACTCTAATTCTGATCTTTGTAAATTGTAATTCAAGGCGATTTAACTTTGAATTAATTAGCACTTGCATTTTCAGTCCCTCTACGTAGAACTTAATAGCTAATATGTTATTAGCAGATTATTATTAAACCTATAATACTTGTAATTGTAGAGTAACAATACAAATTTATCATAATGCATAATTAATTTTAAATAGTTAATAAGCAATAATTCATCAAATTTTTGAAGATTCACTAGCAGAAGTATCAATATTACACATTTCAAATGAAGGTTAAATGTGTCTTTCTAAATAACACAAGGGCTAACATTAAATTTTTGATAATTCAGTGACAATATGACACAAATTTCTAGAAGAAAATCCTAATCTCTGAAATTTTAAAGCTTGTTAGAACCTGTGAAAGCTCATCATACCAGGCACTACACTGGGATGAACTTCTACCATGTTCTTCTTTCTTGAGATACTTAAGTGCTTTATCGCATACCTCAGATGTATCAGCATATACTCAAATATATGATACTGCAAAAACCAATCATGAACATGCCTAAGGAATCAATACATAATACTGAAAAATTAATTATAAGCTTCACGCGGGAAAAAAAAAAGCAAGTAACTTCCAATCCTGTCGTATGATAGAACTTGAACTACACACATAGTACTTTTTTTGATTGACAAGTTAAAGTTGTATTATGAAACAGAACCAAGATAGTACTGCAGCAAATACAAACTACACCCATAGTACTCTATTTCAATTTTCCCCTTGTATAATTAGTTTGTGAAGAATAGCCAAGGAACCATTCAAATGTTAGTCAGGAGACGAAAATGATAAGTATCTACAAATGTTATATCCTCAAATTTTCCATATATAGCATGTCCGAACTCACATAGCAAAACCTTAAATGCTACCGAAGGCTTTGAACATCATACAATGAACAAAAATCAAAACCTTCGAAAGTAAATGTTTAAGAAGACAATTTATAGATGCCTGTTCTCATTGATTTGTACCAAAGAATTTTCAATATAATAAGGAGAAAATTGCATAAAAACAACATGGGTGGGTAGGATAAATTTGACAACTAGACGAAAAAAAGAGAAGCAATAACTCAATTAAAACATATTTGATTTTCATAAAAATTGTCATAGTCCAAACCGATGAGTAGTGACGAGTGTCTGACCTCTAGCGACCAAACACCCCTATACTTATATCTGAATCTTACTGAACATCAAGGGCCCATGCATGACTTAAACTGATCTCATAAATAAGCGACATCATGAACATTGAACACTCTGTATATACATAAACATGCTGAAAAAACAGTGCAAGCCAGCTAGACTGCTACATATACTGTACACAAAAGAATAGAAGCCGACAAGGCTACGTTATCTGACTAATACAAACAACTGTCTACAGACCTCTACTGGAATAAAAGTCGTAGAAGGACGGGACATGGCCCCGTCATACCCATATGCATATACATCTCAAAAGAGGCATACCAAAACTGACTGCAGCTCCGGATCAATGGAGCGCACTGACCACTGCTGGATAGAAGTCCTACTAAGCTGGACCACCTGTCGGTCTACCTGAACGCATGAACGCATCCCCCCGAGCAATGGGGAGTCAGTACGGGATAATGTACTGAGTATGTAAGGCATAAGAACAACATATATAGACAAGAATCATGAATAAGATCGGAAGTCATAAGCTGAAATAACTATCTGCATGTACTTGTATGAACTAGTAAGCTGGACCACCTGTCGGTCTACCTGAACCTGCGAGCATGAACGCAGCCCCCCGAGCAATGGGGAGTCAGTACGGGATAATGTACTGAGTATGTAAGGTATAAGAACAACATATATAGACAAGAATCATGAATAAGATCTGAAGTCATAAGCTGAAATGACTAGCTGCATGTACTTGTATGAACTAGTATCTGTCTGTATCTGCATAAATTTGTGTAACTGACAATGCCACTGTGGGCGCATAATATGCATGCTCATGCCTATCAATGAAAATCATACATCTATATATATGTGCGTGTATAACACTTGTTTCTCTTCTCATATCATATCGGCCTCTCTACGGCCATTATCATATACATTGTTGCGGTATGTGCAGCCTGATTCTCATATCATCATCATGGTGGTAATGCGTGTATAACGCCTATCTCTCTTCTCATACTCCACATATATCTAATACTCGCGTAAATAATGCCTTCTGGTCACGGTTCAATATACATAAGTATATAATGAATGTAATGCATGAATAAACTGTATACATAGAACTGGCTACATAAGACTGGACCCATGAACAGAAGGAACACTCATAAACGAGGTACATGAACATCAAATACTGAAGTACTTCTAATGCTTCTAAGAGTAAAGTAAAGTAATATGGAAGCTCGCTTACTCATTTGTTGGCTCATATCATAGGATCATATATGCCAAAAGAAAGAAAGGATAGCCTTAACATACCTTGAAGTATATCCAATCGTCCAACTTCTATCTCTTGAACTTGCAAGTCTTAAGGGGTCTAAGATTCCAAAGATCAACTTCAACTCCTTGAACTTGCAAGTCTTAAGGGGTCTAAGATTCCAAAGATCAACTTCAACTCCAACCTCTTAAGCTTCACAACTTGAAGAAACCCTAGGACAACCTTCGCCTGTAGATTTTCAGCTACGGAACCCTGTCGACGCCGCACAATGATGGCCCGTTGACGATGACTGGTGTCTGCAAATTTTCTCAAGTTCAGCTCAGATCGCGTCAAATCAATTCGCTCAACTTCTAACTCTGTAAAATGCCAAGAATGCCTACTGGTACCTTTGTACCCGGGGTAGGACACTTTCTACCCCCAACTCGGGCTCGGGTCTCTATTCCAAAGACATACCCGGCTAGGAAACCATAGGTTCTACTATGACGCAAACGAGAGGCGTAACAAAAATCCTCATACCTTTTATGTCATCCACAGTGTAATGACTAATGATGGGTTCAATAATAATGCAGTTTGAATATTATCAGACCAAGCTAGCTCAATGACTACCTTGTTGTTAAGAAAATTGGAGGTCAGGATTATAACAAGCATAAGAACATTGACTCTTTACATTCTAGTGTGATAAGCTAAGTGACAAAGAAACCTATAGGTTAAGAAAGTTCAAAAACTTACTGCAGCTCCAATTTTCAAACACCTGGTGAACGTCAGAAATCTTTTAACAAGAAACTCATATATGCATATTCCAATAATGCTCGATACAAACAAAAAAATACAACTACTTTATAGAAGCATGAAGACCCATCATCAATTGTGTTACAACCTACTTTAACATATAAATTGATAGTACAGATAGGAATATACCCAGTTTGAGCATAAGGGAGAGGAAAAGGTTTGAGGAAGATGGTTGAGTACTTTGCCCATTCCTTTGCCTCTTAGGCCTTAGCAATTGTTAATATAGAAGTGATCTCGAGGAAAGAGAGGCCCAAAGGGAACGGTCTAGAAGGAAAGGAAGTACGGATTTGCTAAAATCAGTTATGTGTAATTATTATTCTACTCCTGCACTAATTAAGCTAAGTGACTGCTCTACCCTTGGTCGTCCTCCTCTTCATATTTCTATATACAGAGCCCATTTGGATTGGCTTATAAGTTTTTAAAAATAGCTTATAAGCTGTTTTCAGCTTTTTTGAGTGTTTGACTGGCCAGTTTAAAGCCATTTTGTGCTTAAAACAAGTCCAAAAAAATAATTGGACCTATTTGGCTTAGCTTATCTAAAGCAACTTATAAGCTGAAAACAGTTTATACTGAAACAACTTATAAGCTGTTTTTTTAAACTCATCCAAATAGACTCACAGTCAGTAGTAAAGTAAAGTAAAGTAGTAATATTTTATGGGCAAAGGGTCAAATTTACCCTCCAGGTACGATTTATAGTTTAAATTTGCCCTCCGTCAAAGTTTGGGATCAAATTTGCCCTCCCCATTATATATTGCCCTTTTATGGATGGAAGTCCACATCACAAAAAAAAATAAAAATAGATACGTTGGATCCACATCAAATCCACGTAGGCAACTTATACACAATCCAATAAAAAGGCAAGCAACCTAACTCATGCATAGTAAGTGGATTTTGTGCATACTGATCTTAGTGATTTGGTAACCTTGATTTCATTGTTCACAACCATGAACTTACTGCATATGTACAAAAATGCTTAATTTTGTGTCAAGTTGATAATTAATTGAATTTAGGCTAGGCAATTGATAATTATTTACTATGTGCCAATAGTTGCTGATATACTTCAGTTAGTTGATCTTTCGAATGAGAATGATGCAAAGGAAGTAACAAACATAGAACCGTGGAGCAGAAACACTACACAAAAGAATCCTGTAGGATCATTATTTTTCAACTTTTTTTTTATTAGATATTTTACGTCAGACCATGGATAGACTGTTTTAACAAAACTTCATGGACCGTGGAGGGAGACTTGTTTGAGCGGGACCTAAACTATCTCGGGGATCAATCTTTTTTTTTCGTTTTTCTACTGCCCCAAATGTGAACTGGTTGAGATATAATTGTGCTGTATTTAGTGCCTCTTGTCCTACCATATCATCTTACAATCAACACTAAGCATTCAATTCAATCTGTCGAATTATACCTAGAGCCCGTTTGGATTGACTTATAAGTTGCTTATAAGCTGCTTTCAGTTTTTTTGAGTGTTTGGCTGACCAGCTTAAAGTCATTTTGTGCTTAAAATAAGCTCAAAAAAATAATTGAGCCCATTTGACTTAGCTTATCTAAAACAGCTTATAAACTGAAAACAGCTTATAAGCAAAAAAAAAATAAGTTAGACTACCCAATTTATTTTTTTTAGCTTATAAGCTGTTTGCAGCTTATAGGCATAAGCTCATCCAAACAGGCTCCTACTCTGCTTTTGCATTGGTCCAATAGGGATGGGGATACGGGTAATGGGTTTATTGGGTTGGGTATGAGTTGTCTATGTGTATCTGATATGAATTCAACGTGACTATTTTTTTTTTTGGTGATGTGAAATTCCATCCATAAAAGAACAAATATATCAAGTATGCCAACGAAAAAGATAAATTTAATCCAAACTTTGACGAAGAACAAATTTAAATTATAAGTAAATTTGATCCTTTGCCCAATATTTTATTGATGGGCTTTCCTAGCCGAGCCCAGACCAGCCTAAAATATCCAACCCCCAAATTCCAAATCAACTCAAATTCGAAACTCAATTGAAAAAAAAAGGTTATACTAATGCAAATCTCATCATCTTCATCATCTTCGCAGCTAAAGTGATTCCCGCACACTCACACATAAAATCTCGTTCTTCTTCTTCTTCTCCAAAAACCCTAGATTTCTCGTATCGCAATCGATCAGAAACCCCTATTTCCCCCACATTGACACACAAAAATCTTAGTTTTTCGAAAACCCTAAATTAGTGTGTGTGTGTTTCTTAAAGAGTAAAGCAAAGATGAGGATTATGATAAAGGGAGGAGTATGGAAGAATACGGAAGACGAGATTTTAAAGGCAGCTGTGATGAAGTATGGGAAAAATCAATGGGCTCGTATTTCTTCATTACTTGTTCGTAAATCTGCTAAACAGTGTAAAGCTCGTTGGTATGAATGGCTAGATCCTTCAATTAAGAAGGTAACTTGTTTTTATCTATATTGATTAACCTTGTTTACGTGTTTATATGTTGTGTGAAAATGTTTGTATGTGAAAATTGTTGTTTCTATTACACTCTGTGTGGTTTGCGAGCTATTGCACAGGAGCGGGGGTTTAGCCTGTGTGCACCTAAAGGTAAGTAAGTTTTTTAACGGTGTAAAGCTCGTTGGTATGAATGGCTCGATCCTTCAATTAAGAAGGTAAGTAGTTTTTTTTTTTTTTTTTAACTTTGTTTTTGTGTTTTATGCTGTTACGCCTTGTTTGGATGGTTGTTTCATATTGTTTTCATAATGTATCTATTGTGTTTTATGCGGGTGCACCTTGTTTGGATAGTTGTTATAATATAGGAGCCGTTTGGACATGGTTTGAAACCATGTTTGGACATGCAAGTTGGATATGTGAAGTTGTATTTTCTCTTATAGACATAAAAACCCCACAAGTTGTGAAAACTATCAAAACATTATCAATTCTTATACAATCTTACCAAATGAGCAAGTCATAGTTCATAACAACATTAATACGCTACTAGAAGGCCTTTCTGAAAAATACAACATCAATTGATCAAACTTTATTTTAATTAAAACGAAAATCTAACCTGAATAGTAATGAGGTTGGTAGACATAAATAAAGGTTGGTGGAAGTTAATGAGGTTAGTAAATGGTTGGTGGGAGTAATTGTTAAAGATATCTACCAACTTATGGGCCTTTTTTTACAAAATATAAACTTATGGGTCAAATTTTTATTTAAAATTTATGAAACCATGGTTTGAAACCATGAGATGAAATGCATGTCCAAACACTGTTTCATCTCATGGTTTCAAACCGTATGTCCAAACGCCTACATAGTTTCATAATGTATCTATTGTGTTTTATGTCGGTACACCTTGTTTGGATAGTTGTTACATATCGTTTCATAATGTATCTATTGTGTTGTATTGTATTGTACTGTACTGTATTATTCAACGTTTTGATAGATTGTATCGTAATGTTGATATTGATTTAACCTTATTACTGTGTTATATACTGTTAATGTTTGTTCATTGGTTCTGAAGAATGTTCTCTGTGAAAACTGTTGTTTCTATTACACTCTGTTCGGGTGGTTGTTACATATTGTTTCATAATGTATCGTATTTGTTGTATTATATCATGCTGTAAAGCTCTATATGATTGTTGTATTGTATCGTGCTGTATTGTTTTGATGAATACTGCGTTTTGATCAATTGTATCGTTTCCTGTCGTTACATAATGTCACCCACCAGCAAAAAGTAGGGTACAAGTAGAGCTATTATTAAAAAAGTACTATAAAGGATAAATTAGGCTTAATGTTTGTTCAATGGTTCTGAACAATGTTCTGTACGAAATTTGCTTTTTCATTAGTGATTTTAGTGTAGAGAACGTTTTATCTTTGGAAATCTTTTTCTGCAGCACTTTTTCAATGTTTGCTAGGGTATAAAAGTAGGTGAGTTTTCCCTTGTAATGCAATTTGGATACCTAAGGTGTCGAGGAAGGTGTGTTTTTACACTTGGCTAGCTCCTAGAGGGGTAATCTTGATGGCAGAAAATCTTAGAAAGCGGAAGGTTGTCTGCATCAGTTGGGATTGTATGTGTAAGAGGCGGGACAGGACGTGGATCATCTTCTTCTGCATTGTGGTCTTTCCATGAGGTTATGGCGGGATATGTTTAGGTGGTTTGGTACTTCTTGTGCTATGCCAAGAACCATGAAAGAATTGATGGTGAAGATTTATAGCATGGAATGTGGTTCCACTACCGTTAATGTGGGTGGTGTGGAGAGAGAGAAACAGGAGAGCTTTTGAGGGGGTTAGAGTCGAGTTTTTCTAAGTTGAGAAGTAGCCTCTGATCCCTTATTTTCTTTTGGTTCATCCATAGAGTTCCCAATTATATAGAAGATTGGGTGGAGTTTGTAGAGAACCATTTCTTTTTGTAGATTCTTTGCCTTTTGGTTTACCCCTTGTATACAGCCTAGTCTTTGTCCATGTTTATGAATGAAAATATTTTTACTTGATCCAAAAAAAAAAAAATAGGTGAAATATGCTGATAGTACAAGCTGCAGGATAGGGTATAAGGATAGCGATTTTAGTGTTTTTTGAGTACTAAATTTTGATAAAACAATGTCTAAGTATTGATTCAAACAAGTGATGAAATGTGTGTTAAAGATGCCCGTGAAAGAAGCTACTTAATTCGGAAGTTACTTTTCTCCAAAATTGAGTAAGTATTTGGTTCTTTGTTCTTGCTTAGTTTAATGCGCCATGCAATGTATCTTTGTAATGTTTGGTAGGGTATAAAAGTAGGTGAAATATGCTGATTTTACAAGCTGCAGGATAGGGCATGATTGTAGTGATTTTAGTGTTTTTTTGAGTATTAAATTTTCATAAAACAATGTCCAGGTATTGATTCAAACAAGTGATCTGAAATACATGTTAAAGTTGTCTTAGAAGGAAGCTAATTAGTTCGGAAGTTATTTTCCCCCAAAATTGAGTAAAGTATTTGGCTCTTTGTTCTTGCTTAGTTTAATGCGCCATGCAATTTATCTTTGTAATGTTTAGTAGGGTATAAAAGTAGGTAAAATATGCTGATAGTGCAAGCTGCAGGATAGGGGTACGAGGATAGTGATTTAGTGTTTCCTTAGTATCAAATTTTGATAAAACAATGTCCAAGTATTTATTCAAACAAGTGGTATGAAGTGCGTGTTAAAGATGTCGGAGAAGGAAGCTAATTAGGTCGGAAGTTATTTTCCCCCATTGAATAAAGTATTTACCATGCTCCCCAGTCCCTGATAACCAAATGACATATGACCCTCCTTCCTGTGTCCTCTGTTTATTTATACGTATGACCATTCATTCTGTGTCATTTGGTTATTTATACATTGAAACATCTCATTATATCTTGGTTTTGGTTCTTTGTTCTTGCTTAGTTTAATGCGCCATGTAATTTATCTTTGTAATGTTTGGTAGGGTATAAAAGTAGGTGAAATATGCCATGGTGCATGAGTGTTAAATTTTGATAAAACAATGTCCAAGTATTGATTCAAACAAGTGATACGATATATGTGGTAAGATGTGTCATTTGATTATTTATACATTGAAACATTTCATTATGTTCTTGCTTAGTTTAATGCGCCATAAAATTTATCTTTGTAATGTTTGGTAGGGTATAAAAGTAGGTGAAGTATGCTGCTAGTGCATGAGTATTAAAATTTGATAAAACAATGTCAAAGTATTGATGCAAACAAGAGCTATGAAATATGTGTTAAAGATGTCTGAAAAGGAAGCCATTTAGTTCGGAAGTTATTTTCCCCCAAAAGAAGTAAAGTATTTGACATTCTCCACAGTCCCTGATAACCAAATGGCATGACCCATCCTTTTTGTGTCCTTTGTTTATTTATATTTATGACCTTCATTCTGTGTTGTTTGGTTATTTATACATTGAAAAATTCATTATATCTTGGTTTTTGTTCTTTGTTCTTGCTAGTTTAATGCGCCATGCAATTTATCTTTGTTATCTACTTGGGGATAGTTATTACTTTGCGGCCTAGTCCGTTGGAACGAGAAAAGTTCTGTTTTGTGAGCATATTATTGCTTTGCCCCAGTTTGTTTTTTTGGTTTATTTACTGGCATACAAGGTCTGAAACCAGTTTCTGTATGTTAATTTCTGTCTGGGCTTTTTCAAACTTTTTCTGTTTTTCCGTTTATCAATTTCATCTAATGATTTCCTGAATCGAGGAAGTGGAAAGTGTACGGACTTTCCAATTTACCTCAGACTGTCTGTAGGAACTTATATCTTAGCTTAACCACTTCATAACACCCCTTGCTGCTCTTTTTTTTTTCCAGACTGAATGGACTAGAGAAGAAGATGAGAAACTACTTCATCTTGCAAAGCTCATGCCCACTCAATGGAGGACAATTGCACCAATTGTTGGTCGCACACCATCCCAGTGCCTTGAACGTTATGAGAAACTTCTTGATGCAGCTTGTACTAAGGATGAGAACTATGACCCTAATGATGATCCGAGAAAATTGAAGCCTGGAGAGATTGATCCTAATCCGGAATCCAAGCCTGCTCGTCCTGATCCTGTTGATATGGATGAGGATGAGAAAGAAATGCTCTCCGAGGCACGGGCTCGGTTGGCCAACACAAGAGGCAAGAAGGCTAAACGGAAAGCTAGAGAAAAGCAGCTTGAAGAGGCTCGAAGGCTTGCTTCTTTACAGAAGAGGAGAGAGTTGAAGGCTGCTGGAATAGATGCCCGTCAAAGGAAGAGAAAAAGGAGAGGAATTGATTACAATGCTGAAATCCCCTTCGAAAAGAAGCCTCCTCCAGGTTTCTATGATGTTACTGAGGAAGACCGTCCAGTAGACCAACCTAAGTTTCCAACTACCATTGAAGAACTAGAAGGGGAAAGGAGAGTCGATAAGGAAGCTCGTCTAAGAAAGCAGGATATTGCAAGGAATAAAATTGCAGAAAGGCAGGATGCCCCTACAGCCGTATTGCATGCGAACAAACTTAATGATCCAGAAGCAGTGAGGAAGAGGTCGAAACTGAATCTTCCTGCACCACAGATTCCCGACCATGAATTGGAGGCCATAGCAAAGATAGGAATTGCCAGTGATTTAATTGGGGGTGATGAACTCTCTGAAGGGAATGCTGCAACACGTGCTCTTCTTGCAAATTATGCCCAGACACCACAGCATGCAATGACTCCTATGCGAACACCTCAGAGAACCCCTTCAACTAAGCAAGACGCCATTATGATGGAAGCAGAAAACCAAAGGAGATTAACAGAGTCTCAGACACCTTTACTTGGTGGCGACAATCCTTTGCTGCACCCCTCAGATTTCTCGGGTGTCACTCCTAGGAAAAGGGAAGTTCAAACACCAAACCCACTCTTAACTCCTTCAGCGACTCCTGGAGCCACTCCTGGAGCCACGAGCCTTACTCCCAGACTTGGCATGACACCATCAAGGGATTCTTATGGCATGACACCCAAAGGAACTCCCATGAGGGATGAGCTACGCATTAATGAAGAAATGGATATGCACAATAATGCTAAACTTGGGCAGTTCAATTCAAAAAGAGAATTGCTTTCTGGTTTGAAAGGCCTTCCTCAGCCTAAGAATGAGTACCAGATAGTCATCCAGCAACCTCCTGAAGAAAATGAAGAA
Organism: Lycium barbarum; assembly: GCF_019175385.1. Lineage (NCBI taxonomy): Eukaryota > Viridiplantae > Streptophyta > Magnoliopsida > Solanales > Solanaceae > Lycium > Lycium barbarum. Next base: position 115,782,698 of record NC_083346.1, on the reverse strand, counting down.
CCAGAAGAGAAGATTGAAGAAGACATGTCTGATAGGATTGCTAGGGAGAAGGCTGAAGAAGAAGCAAGGCAACAAGCTTTACTCCGGAAAAGGTCAAAAGTATTGCAAAGGGAGCTCCCTAGACCTCCCATTGCTTCATTAGAACTAATAAGAAGTTCCTTAATGAGAGCTGATGAAGACAAGAGCTCCTTTGTTCCTCCTACACTAATTGAGCAGGCTGATGAAATGATTAGAAAGGAACTTGTGTCTTTGTTAGAACATGATAATACCAAGTATCCTCTAGATGAAAAAGCAGAGAAGGAGAAGAAAAAAGGGGCCAAGCGAAAAGTGGTTGCTGAACCTGCTATTGAGGATTTTGAGGAAGATGAACTAAAAGAGGTATGTTTATGTTACTGAAAGAAAAAAACGGTTTCCTCTACCCTTTTTGTCTATTTATTTTTCCTTACCTGCTTTGCATTGTACTTTTGAGCGAAAGAGTTTTAAATCACTTCAAATGCATGTATGACTTGAGAGTTAGTATCAAATTAATACTAGAAAAGACAAACTAACCTTCCATATAAAGTATTTGGAAATTGCCTTTTTTTTTTTTAAAAAAAAATTATCATATAACCTTCTTATATATTGGATTTCTGGAGGCTGCAAGAATTCAAGAATACAATAGGTTCAAAAGGATGGACTAATACTCTATATGTCAAGTTACATTTTAAATGTATTTAGTATATATGTAGTGTGTGCCGAGATGAGAATGTTGAGATGGATGTGTGGCCACACCAGGAGTGACATGATTAGGAATGAGGATATTCGGGATAAGGTAGGGGTGGCCTCGGTGGAAGACAAGATGCGAGAAGCGAGATTGAGATGATTTGGGCATGTGAGGAGAGACATAGATGCCCCAGTGCGGAGGTGTGAGAGGTTGGCCATGGATGGTTTCAGACGAAGTAGGGGTAGGCCGAAGAAGTATTGGGGAGAGGTAATTAGACACGACATGGCGCAACTACAGCTTACCGAGGACATGACCTTAGATAGGAGGGTTTGGAGGACCCAAATTAGGGTAGAAGGCTAGTAGATAGTCTCGTTATCCGTTCTTATTAGTAGTCGCATTATTGCAATATAATTTCTTGTGCTCCGATTTCTGTTATTATCTGTTAATTCCTGTGCTTTGATTATCCTGTGTTATCTGCTCCGATTTCTGCTATTATCTGTTATTTCCTGTGCTTTGATTATCCTGTGTTATCTGTGTCGCTTGCATTATTTCATTTCTATATCGCTTTGAATCTCTTATCCGAATCTTTTAACCTTATCTGACTTCTTTTTATGCTTTTATTGAGCCGAGGGTCTTTCGGAAACAGTCGTCCTACCTTGGTAGGAGTAAGGTCTGCGTACACTCTACCCTCCCCAGACCCCACAATGTGGGATTTCACTGGGTTGTTGTTGTTGTTGTTGTTGTATATATGTAGTGTGTGTATATATTATTTTTGGCTTCATCCAACTCAAGCTAGCTTACATGCTCAATTTATGAAACCTAATATACTCATGACACTATACTTGGTGTCCCAGTTTTGTTTTTTAGTATTTTTTTGATAATGAGGACTAATGAACTGAAATTGGATTGTCGAGTTTTAGTTAAGATGCCAAAAAATGCCAATGGTTCTATTCTGAGGGTCATTAAATACTCAGTTGGATGCAAACACTTAACTCATTCACTTAACTCATTTGGATGCCATTAGTGCTTGTACGAAATATGGTCATTATGGTTTTTCTGTAATATTTGATGTTTTCATGTGCATTTGGCTGTAAAATATAACAGATAAGTTATAAAAACCGGGTCTCTTCCTGATAGACTCCTTGTCCCTTTTTACAGTGTGCTAATAGATGTGCCCTATTAATTACCATATTCATGTGCAAACGGTAATGTTTTCTCGAATTTGTATGATGTTTTTCTTGAGCCACCACTGTATAACTAACTCCTCTCATGCAGGCTGATGGATTGATCAAGGATGAGGTTCAGTTTCTTCGTGTGGCAATGGGACATGAGAATGAATCTCTTGATGAATTTGTCGAAGCACACAATACAACTTTGAATGATATCATGTACTTCCCTACCCGGAATGCTTATGGTCTCTCTAGTGTTGCGGGAAACATGGAAAAGCTAGCTGCTTTGCAGTATGAGTTTGAGAATGTGAAGAAGAAAATGGATGATGACACTAAGAAAGCAACAAAACTTGAGCAGAAGATCAAAGTTCTTACTAATGGATATCAGGTACAATTTAGTGGTTAATTGTTTAATCTGAATGTAGTTTCCACTTCCTGTACAGTTCTCCGTTTGTTAACTTCATTTGCTTAGGTGTTTGATCATACAACATAGTTCTATATCGCTTCTGCAACCAGACCGGTTTCTAGTTCTTACACTGGATCTTTCTTGGCTACCCTAGTTTTCGTTTGTTTTATATTGAGTTTTGAATTCCAGCTAACTATTCATTGTGGATGAGCAGATGCGGGCTGGAAAACTTTGGTCACAGATTGAGACAACCTTTAAGCAAATAGACACAGCAGGGACAGAGCTTGAGTGCTTCCGAGCATTACAAAAACAAGAGCAGCTAGCAGCAACACATAGGATCAAAAATCTGTGGGAAGAAGTTCAGAAGCAAAAGGAGCTTGAGCGTACTTTACAGAAAAGGTATGGTGACCTTATAGCAGATAAGGAAAAGATCCAGCATCTCATGGATGAGCATAGAAAACAAGCTCAAATGCAGGAAGAAATTGCAGCAAAAAATCGGGCTCTTGAGTTGGCCAAGGCAGAAATGGCAGAAAAGGAGAGTGTACCATCCGCTGATGATGTGGAATCTTCAGGTACCGGCCAGTGCTCCAATATAGAGGAAAATCCTGCTTCTGCCTCTCATGTACCATCGACTACCATGGAAGCTGATGATGTGCATATGGAGCCTTCAGGTACCGACCAGTGCTCTAATGCAGAGGAAAATTCTGCCTCTGCCTCTGATGTACCATCTGCTTCTATTGAAGCTGATGCTGTGCATGTGGAGCCTTCAGGTACCGGCCAGTGCTCCAATGCAGAGGAAAGTTCTGCTTCTGCCTCCCTTGATGCAACTCTTCAGGATGTAAAGGGTCAGGTGAAAATGGGTGATGACTCCACAATGGATGTTGAAGCTATAAGTGACCGTGGACCTACGGAGGGTCAGAAAAACCTAGTAGAAGAGAGTAATGGGGATGGTACTAAAACAGAAGACTCGATTATGGAGGGTCAGCAAAACCTAGTTGAAGAGGGTAACAGGGATGTTACTAAAACCAAAGACTCTGGAGTAGTAGCAGGTGATGGGGAGGCTGATCCCGCGGACTTGTAAGGTTCTACTAAAAAAGTGGTTATTGGTTCACTAGTTTTATAATCCTGTTTCCATACATTTTTGCAACCAAGTTTTGCTTCATTTCAAGAATGCCTTGTATGGTTGGATGAGAATTCGAAATTGTCAAATTTGAACTGTGGTTTAGCTGCCTATGTTGGTGTTTGCAAAATAATGAACTGCATTAGCCTACCCTTCCAAATTTGCTAGGAAACTAGTAACCCTTTAGGTCCTTTACTTGATCATATCTATGGTTACCTTGTGCAGATGTGAATTTGATTTTTAACGAATTATTTGGTTTAAATTAAACGTTGTGGTTTAACTTTACCCATTATTGAAGAATCAAAGTTTTGGAAGGTTTAGTATTTAAAACTGTTGACATAAAATTTTAGAAAAGTTTATCAAGAGGAGTGGACATCATTTGAATACTGGTCAAAATGAATGTATTAAATAATATTCCATCCCACCTTCAGACCAGGTCATGGTGGAAGCTATTACTAACGGGCAAGACAATGAGGGATGGCAGGATGTGAAGAGGAAAAAAGGTAAGGAGATAGGCAACCTTGCCAAATATGTTCCAAACGCCTCGAAACAAGACCCTCCAAGTAAGCAGTGGATGCCTTTAGTTCAGCCTGGAGGAGGGAACTCTCATAACATGACGACTAGAGGGCAAAATTTGGCTATTGTCTCTCACGCTGAGCAGGGGGATAAGATTAATACGGAAGTTGAAGTCCTATCGAGCTTAGGGACTAGAGTGCAAAACCTTCCACGCCAACAGGTGGGCCTTAGTAAAGGGGGAACACAAGACAGAAAGAAGAACTTGGAGAAGAAGGCTAAGAAGTCTAGAGTACTGAAAGGTCCCAAAACAGCTACTAAGGTGAAACAGGGAAAGGTTACTGATTTTCCAGAGGCTGTGGATCATCCAGATATCTGCGAGAGTACTTTAAGTCAAGTCCAGTCTACAGTGAAAGTATCTCTTTTGAATGCTGCCCCTAAGAGAAAGAAATTCACCTCTACAGTGAATGTTCCACCTGAGCTCATTATAGGGAAAGGGAATACCCCTCCCACTGGTTATCTCCCCCCTCCCCGTCATTTTGGTTTGGACCCAGATCTGGAGAACATCATTGTTATCAGGAAAAGTATTGAGAAAGGAGAAGAAGGTAAACTTTGCCTATTGAATTCTCAGACCTGGGAAGATATCCCTGCCTCCTCTGATATAGCCTTGATAGACCCAGGAGGACTTGATCTTGCCCTATTAGTACTGAGATAGGGCCCACGAGACCTCTCAACTTGGTTAATTCGGATGTACTCATGGAAGACGATTCTGATGAGTTTGAATCTTCTAAATCTGATGATTATCATGACTTTGGAGGATTTGAACCTTCTGATAGTGTGTTACATGAGAATTCTACTAACAAAGTCCAATATAATGTGGCATTCTTTAACAACTTATCACCCAGGGGTCTGTCCAGCTCCGGAGATATGATGCAAAAAGCTTTGAAAAAAGGCTCAAAAACTTTCTCCTTGAATGTTTCCCATGATTGATACAATTTCATGGAATGTGAGAGGCATTGGGTCCCAAGGAGCAACTGAAAGAATCAAACTCCTAAAGAAACAACACAAGCTTTCCTTACTAATCCTCCAAGAACCTATGGCTGGAGCAGACAAGATATACAGATTCAAAAGGGCACTTGACTTCCCTTTTGCATTTTCTAATTGTTCAAATAAAATTTGGGTTCTATGGAATCCAGACTTCACCATTGACATTCTTGAGGACAAAGACCAACAAGTTCTACTGAAACTACTTCACTTGAACAATCCGAACCCTTTTTACATCACTGTTGTCTATGGAAAGTGTGATGAAGCTCTTAGAATGGAACTGTGGGATGACCTAAGAAACACTGCTGAAAGAATCCAAGGCCCCTGGGGGGTAGTTGGTGACTTTAATGTGATTACATGTTGTGAAGAGACACAAGGGGGGGAGACCTTTTAGAATTGAAGACTGTGTTAACTTTCTCTCTTGTCTAGCTGATTGTGGTCTGCAGGATGCAGGATTCTTTGGTTCTAATTGTTGCACCTCATTTTTACCAAAGGCTAAACAAAGCACAACTTATGGAGCTCTGAAATAATTAATTATGTACAGAGTCGCCACCTAGCATTTAAGGTATACTAGGGTACCTATAAATTATTAATATATGCAGCTTAACATGGTCTACGAAAATAAGTGAGATTCTAGGTAAGGGTTCAAATTATTCCGAAGGGAAGGTGTTAGGCATCCTTCAGAATCCACAAATGTGGTTCCTGGCTGGACCAATTTAACTATTAGAGGGATGTGTAAAAAGGCTTGATTATTATTTACAAAAATTAGTAGAATTTAGACTAAAGAATAATTAATATGACTATTCACATAAATAATCGTGCAATACGTATTTTATACATATGTGATATAATAATTATTTAAAAAAAAAAAAAAGTTATGAGCAACTTAGAAGTTTGGGTATGTGACAAAGGTATAAAAATGGACATGAAATTATTTTTCACTCAAGGTGAGTTAACTAATTTAACTAGCTAAGTATGTACGCCTAATCAATTAATTATGAGAGTATTCTAAAGCCTAAATATTGAGGCAAATCACCCTATTTATTCACTTAAGTGTGCTAAGCTATTGAATTAAAACTCTAGCGAAACATGATAACTATAAGAATATTAGCTACAAAAATAATAACTGTCTAATATTAATTTGTCTAAAACACATAAAATTTAAATCATCTAAGCAGATCATAAATAAATACCACCAACCTGCACCCTAAAAAGTAAAGTTTCACTATATTTTATGCTTGTATAATTTAAGAATGTAAAAAAAAAAAATATAAACAGAGAATTTAAGAAGCTATTTGAACTTCTTTTGAGTGTCATCTTCGAAAAGTAACTCCGGATACCTGCATGAGACTTAATAAAAATGTTAGTAAGAAAATAAATAACTATCGGATGAATTAAAAAAATAATGAATAAACTTAAAATAAAAACCCGTCTTTGTACATGGAAGGCCTTGGAAATCGACGGAAATTTCTTCATCGGCCATCTTGACTTCTAAAAAAATGTCCAACCCACAGTCTACGTTTTGAACTAACAAACTGGGACGGTTCTATATTTATGTATTATTGAATCCAAAACCTTGAAAAACTAGATAAATGAACGTGGGAATTGACATTAGTGGTTAAACAAAATCTATCAGTCTTTCTACAAAAAGACAAAATTGGAACTGAGAGTTTTTTTTTTAATTCCAAATAAAGTAACAAACAAACAAATGAAATTCCTAACATCAGCTCTTTTTTTTTTTTTTTTTTTCATATTTTACAAAAACCAATGCGTTAAAAAAAAGATCCAGAAAACTAGAAGAAATTCAAAAACAAGATGGAGAAAAATTAAATGAAGAGAAGACGTTACTTGAAACAATGAACCATTAAATGCACACTTAAGTAACAATTAATTACACAAACACTAGCATCAATACAACTAAAAAATAAATCTGATCAGCTCAAGCAACCTAATTAAACTCTAAAAAACTTGATCTTTTTTTCAAGAACAACTCACACCGAACTCCACCATGGGCTTAATTGTCATTTTACAAGAACTATTCAAAACATACCTCAAGAACTGAAAACCCAACAAAGGGTATATGTACTAAAGAAGCAGCTAAACAACTTCAGATTCTTGAACAATGAAAAAAGTGAACCTTAAAGAACAAAGTTCAAGTCTTTATCAAACAATAACAGAACAGAACAATGTACAAATCTATATATATATACGTATAGGTAACCATATAGATAGATACAGTGTATAGATATTGAGAGAAGTGAACAAAGGTGGCAGTGGGTGAGATGGCAAGGGCTATTTGTGGCGAGAAGTTCACCGGAGAAGATGGTGGAAGGGCGGTAGGGGCGACTGTTTTTTGAGAAGTAAGGAGAGGGAGTAGAGGGTTGTGGTGTCGTTGGTGTTATGGTTTCACCGGAACTCGGAGGGGAAGGGGATGTTTGGTTCGTGGTGTTTTCAGTTGGGGTTTGGGGTGGTGAAATGGGTGTAGGCGGTGGCTAAACGGTGAGGGGCGGAGTGACAATGGTGGTGGTAGATGGAGGAAGATGAAGTTGTGCAGGTGTTTTCGTGACTGTGGCGGTTCGTGGGGGCGGTTTGGTGCCTCACAGGAGAGTGTAGCTCCGGCGTGGTGGCGGCTAAAGGGGAGTGAGAGGGGGGATAAAAATGTTAGGGTTTAGGGGAGAGGGAAAAAATCTGATAATTAAGTATTGTCTCCCAGATTAAATCAACCCCCACTTTTCCTTAAAATGTGAACAAACCCTCCTTTTTGTCCAAAAATAATAATGAAGCCATACCCCTTTGTCCCCTCAATGCTTATTTTAATCCCTTTTTAAAAAAAAGAGTGATGAAACTTTGACTTGATCGGATTTTACTCTGCGTTTAAAAATTAATTACTCCGATTTTCTCTGCACTGTCAGACTGTACTAAATATAGTTAATTAATACATGTATAAATAATAACGCAAGTATAAAATATAAACATTAATGTCTATGATATAAAAATGTATTGCTATAAAATCAAGAAACAATTATTAATTGCACAAAAAATTGTAGTATTACGCTATACATGTGCAAAATAATGATTCTTGAAAAAAATGACAATAAATTGAGAAAATTCCTAAAAATAAGGATAATCATCAATAAATTGTTGAAAAAATGTAAAAATGTGTAAAAAATGTATTTCGTGCTCTTTAACGAATCAGGGCCCCCCAAAACGTTAATTTTAAACACGTCGAGCCAAAATTAGGTGTCAACACTAATTTCACTTGGTGCGACAACAGGGATCCTCCTAAAACCATTTGGGAGAGGCTCGATAGGCTGGTTTACAACTCTGAATGGTTTGATACGTTTGGCTCAACTTTGGTTACCCATCTGTCTAGGACAGGATCTGATCATGCCCTCCTTCTTATTCATGCTGGCACTGAGGAGATGAATTTTATCAAGTATTTCAAGTTTTTAAATATCTGGACTGAACATGAAGATTATTTATCTATTGTCAAAGAGGCTTGGGAGATCAATGCAACTGGGAATCCCCTTCAGGCCCTCCATCAGAAGATTAAAAATGTTTGCTCCAGGTTAAGTGCGTGGTCGAGGATAGCATTTGGGGACATCTATGAAGAGCCCAAGAGACTTGAAATCTTGATTAGAAGTTTAGAGGAGGCCATGATCTTGGATACCTCTTCTGAAAGTAGAATGCAACTTGCTAGGGCCAGAGCTGAACTTTCCAGGTTTCTGATTCTCCAAGACTCTATACTAAGGCAAAAGGCAAGAGTTAGGTGGCTTTCTGAAGGAGATACCAACTCGGCTTTCTTTCATGGGATAATCAAAGGGAGGAGGAAGAGGTTAAACATCCAAAAGATTAGAGATGAAGATGATAATCTATTTGAAGGAACTGCTGCTATTGCAGAAGCAGCAGTGGTTTTTTTTCAGAAGCTCTTCTCACCTGAACCAACCACTGATGAACCCACCTCTTTGAATGTTATCCAAAGTGTAGTTTCTGATGAAGATAATAGATTTTTGAATGTCATTCCCTCCAGAGAAGAGATTAAGGAGATTGTTTTCTAACTTGATCTAGATAGTGCCCCTGGTCCGGATGGACTAAGTGGCAAGTTCTACCAGAGTTCATGGCCTGTTATTGCTGAAGATGTTTTTCTTGCAGTTAAAGCATTTTTTGAAGGATCTACTCTTCCTAAGTTTTTCACCCATACTTGCTTAGTCATGGTTCCTAAAGTGGAATTCCCCCAACACTTTACTGACATAAGGCCTATTAGTCTTTGCAATGTGTCCTCCAAAATCATTTCTAAACTCCTTACTGCTAGACTAAGTGGGTTGCTTCCTAGGATTATCTCTCCTAATCAAAGTGGTTTTGTGAAAGGGAGAGCAATTACTGAAAACATTATCCTTGCCCAGGAAATTGTTAATGATATTGGGAAACCAGTGGATGGGGAAAATGTTCTGATGAAACTTGACATGGCTAAGGCCTATGATAGGGTGTCCTGGTCCTTCCTCTGTAACATGCTAAGGAAAATGGGCTTTGATGAAAGATGGGTGGATATTGTGTTCAGATTCATTTCAAACAATTGGTACTCTGTGATTATAAATGGTGGAAGACGTGGTTTTTCCCAATCAGGAAGAGGTTTAAGGCAAGGGGATCCCCTCCCCCCTTCCCTTTTTGTTTTAACAGCAGAGTTATTTTCTCAATCCTTTAACCAGTTGAACAGCAACAGGAGATTTATTGGCTTCACCATGAGCAATCAGGGACCACAAATTAACCACCTTGCATTTGCAGATGATACCATTTTGTTTTGCAATAGTGGTAGAACTTCTATAAGACTGATGCTTAAAACCTTGGCAAAGTATGAGGCTATATCAGGGCAAAAGATCAACAAGGCAAAATGTAGCTTCTCTGTTGCTATCAAGACTGATCTGGAAACCATCAGTAGGCTGGAGACTCTCACAGGAATGAAGTATGAGCCACTTCCCATTAAATACCTTGGTTGCCCATTGTACTCAGGGAGAAAAAAGAATGAGTATTTCTCTGCCATGGTCTCCAAAGTCATCAATAGGGTCAGAGGTTGGCACTTGAAGTTTCTATCAACTGGGGGGAAAGCAGTTCTCATCAGACATGTCCTTCTGGCCTTGAACATTCATACTCTAGCTGCTGTTCATCCCACTAAAGGAGCCATTGAAGACATTGAAAGATACCTAGCTAGGTTCTTCTGGTCTGGGCAAGACAACAATACTAGACAACACTGGATAGCCTGACATAAGCTTTGTCTTCCCTATGATGAGGGTGGTGCTAATTTTAGGAGAGTTGATGACATTTGCAAAGCATTTACAGCCAAGCAATGGTGGAAACTCAGGATTACTAACTCTTTTTTGTCTCAATTTTGCAGGGCAAAGTATGGTAGCATTAATCATCTTGTATTCAGGAAATGGGTTACTGGCCAATCCCACAGTTGGTAAGCTATGTGTAAGATCAAATTTGAGGTAGAGCAACATATCCTGTGGAAAGTGGGAAGGGGCAATCTAAGTTTCTGGTATGATAATTGGACCAATTTCGGTCCCCTCTGTAGTAGCCTACCTGATGATGCTGAATACGACAACACTAGAGTATGTGAAGTGCTTAGAAATGGTGAATGGGTCTGGGCAGTGCTCAGGGTTCCCCCCAGATGCAGTCAAGAACTTGGTGAAATCTGTCCACATTATTCTTAACCAGGAATTAGATGACACAGCAGTATGGACTCCGAGCACGAATGGAAAATTTTCAGTCTCCTCTGCTTGGGAGTGCTTGAGACAGAGAAATGAGGTTACAGCTTTTGACAAAAGCATCTGGCACAAGGATGTGCCCTTCAAAATGACCTTTATGACATGGAGAGCAGCCCACAACAGGGTGGCAACAGTTGACAACATTCGAAGATTTGGAATTGATTTGAGTACTACTTGCTCTTGCTGTCCTGAACCTTCCATGACCACCGGAGAGGAAAATTGTGAGCATTTGTTTTATAGGGGTCAATTTGCCCAAAAACTGTGGAGTATTTTTGCTGGTAGGATAGGGATCCCTTTTACCGGTTTAAATCTAAGAACTATGCTCTCTTACTGCTGGAAATTTAAGAACAAAAACTCTATAGCTTCGTATGTGTGCAAGATCATGGCTCCTATCATCATTTGGGAGTTGTGGAGGTCGAGATGTGCTAGCAAGTTTGGCAATGAAAAACCTGCAGTTCTGAGGTCTAAAAGTTTAATTACTTTTAACATTGTGCAAATTATGAAAGCTCGTTTCAAAGGGGTTGCAGTGGGGAACACTTGGGAGGACATTTGCAAGTTGTTTGACCTCAAACTAGTGGAAATATGCTACAAAAGAGTGGTATGGATGAAGCCATCTATCCCTTTTGTCAAAGTCAACAGTGATGGAAGCTGCATAAATGGCAATTGTTGAGGAGGAGGAGTAGTGAGGGACTATAGTGGAAAAACTTTGATGGCATATAGCCTTCCACTTGGCCAAGGAAATAGCAACTGGGCGGAGGCTCATGCTTTGTTGTTTGGACTGCAATGGTGTATAGAGCAGGGTATGTCGTTCATTGTGGGAGAAACTGACTCTTTACTCTTACAGAAATGCACTCAAGCAGACTGGACAGTTCCATGGAGAATTGCTGAAACAATCTCAAAGATCCAAACGCTGATTCAGGGGAGAGGAATTACCATCCAACATTGCTTTCGGGAAGCCAATCAAGTTGCGGACAAGTTAGCTTCTTTAAGTCATCAACTGCAAGAGACACACATCTACACTAGTTTTGATATAATGCCAAGACAAATCAAAGGTTTACTTAACGTCGATAGATGGCAACTACCAACCTTTCGAGTCAGGAGAAAAAGACCGGGTGTGCTTAGATTGGAGCCACCATGACCTTTTTAGCTTTATTACCACTGTAGGGTTGGATCTGATGTTGTGCTTAGGCTCATTTTCCTCAAATTAGAGGGACTGATTGCTTGCATCAGACCCACAAAATGTTTTAGAGGGCCAGGCTATCCCCTCCCTCTACAAACTGTAACTTTTTGACAAAGTGGTAATAAAATTGTGACTTGGTTTAAATATATATATATATATATATATATATATATATATATATATATATATATATATATATATATATATATATCTTCTGCACCTGCTTGATCACACCAAAGAAATTTTTATTCTGAAAATTTCTCATCACAAATGATTTGGATCCTTTCCAATTTCAATCAAAATACATGTATATTTTTAAAGATCATAGAATTTCTATTAGTTTGAAGTAGTTTTAATTCTAATTGTAACAACTAACAACCAAACTGACACTTCAATTTTTAAGAGACAATTAAATCAAGAAGACTGGAGAACTTACTATGATGGAAAATTTTAGCATATATTCTAAATTAAATTTTTCTCGCATTTAGTTATAATCCTCTGATGAAACAATTACTCATATTGTGTACTATTGCCAGTTCAAATCCTCTTCATTTTTAGCGATCCGTTGAATTTATTATGATTCCAAAGGCTAGAATCGTATTAATATGTTATACTCGTTAGATTCCAACTATCATATAAAAAATTAATACTATGCTTTGAAGATGACTAAGAATGTGCGGTGTTGGTAAGAGATTCAGTATCTATTTATAATGATGCGAAAATAATAGATATTCGGTGGAATAGTCGAGAACTGAGGTTATAAATGTGTAATAGGTACTTGGTAGAAAAATCCTCGGTAATAACAGTACTTATGAGAAGGTAAAGACGACATTTGGTTGAAAGGTGATGGGAAAATAGTAGGCTGTAGAGAAGGGAATCCGCGATTTAAGTAGCACAAAAAAAGAAAAATTGAACCAAAGTAGTGCAAAAAAAAAAAAAAAATACATTAGTAGGTTTCACGCACGAATTTCGTGCGTGAAAGGACCAAACTGCAAAAATTCAGTTTGACCCTTTCACGCACAAAATTCATGCGTGAAAGGACCAGGTTACAAAAATAGAGTATGCTCCTTTTTCAAGTCCTTTCACGTACTACTTTCATGCGTGAAAGAGGAAGTTGCCCATTTTTCCTTTCACGCACTACTTTCATGCGTGAAGGAGCATAGTTTTTTTTTTTGTGTTACCTTTCAAATCACATTTTTTTTCATACTTTGGGCAAAGATTAGTCATATTTCAAAACCCCAAAATATTAATATTTTATATAAAACTTAATATCTTTTTTTGCGTACAATAATGTCGGCTCATTACATCAAGTCCACCTAAATGTTTGGATCGCCGTTTTAGGGGTTCTAAAGTGCCCCGAAGTAAGTTTTGAAACTTGTCATATTTATAGGGTTTTTATTTAAGTGTTTTATTATATTTGAATGTACAAATATAAATATTTGATTTAATAATAATTCATCCAATATGAGAGATTTATACTAATTAAAAAATAATTCATTCCATCTAATTACAATACTAATTCAAAGTAATACAATAATAAATTACAATAATAATACAATCTTCAAGTTCTAGAGGCTCTATTACTTCGAGACGTGCTTGTACTACCACGACCTTGTTGCCCACACGAACGCTTGTCATGGCCATATTGCTTACAGGTAGAGCACTTGCGAGAATAAGTTCTTTCACTAACATCCATTTGATTGGGTCTACGACTCCGTGAGTTAATGCCCAATTTCCTGATGTAATCCTTGTTAGCAACCATTGAAAATGGCTCGTTTGGCCAATAAGCTTCATTACCAAGTAGGTGGAATTGGCCGGAATATGCTCTAAGGTAACTGTGGACCTTGTATTCCCCTGCCACATAACTTGTTACCGTTTTTCTCATTATCTCGAAGAACTTGACAGCATGAGAACACGGCATGTGATACGTTTGCCACTTACCGCAAGTGCATGTTCTTGTTGCCTCATAAACGGTATGCACGTTTCCACCCTTACCGTTGTGATAACCCGTCCTAACTTCATATACATGTTGAATTGGGTCATACTCGGTCATTTGGTGATGCTCACATTTTTTTCTATAATGCTCCATATTTTTGAAGGGCTTTGGCATCCATGTCCCGCCATCGGCTAATATCGCTCTAGCCTGCCTTGTCCTAACAACAAATCGCTCCACAACCTGCTTGAAAGTCATTCTCACCATTGCGGTGACAGGTAGTCCTCGAGCAGATTTCAGCAAGCCATTGAAAGATTCTGAGCTGTTTGTTGTGAGCATGCCCCATTTTTTGCCTCCATCAGCATGAAGCGTCCATTTTTCAACTTCGAGCTTCATCAACCAAACATATGCGGGTTCACTCACTGCCCTGATCAGATCCATTTTTGCAGCCCATTTTCGTTGTTGATGCTCCATCGCAGCCCCCCCACATCAATTTGTTGAGAGTGCCATTGTGAAACGTTGATTGCAAATTTGTCTTCAAGTGCCTTAAACAATAGCGATGGTAAACAAAGGGAGGCTGCCACCCCGGTAAATTAGCCATATTGTGCAATATGCCTTTATGACGATCAGACAACACGCATATGCCGGTACGATCCTTAATAACATGAGTTTTCAAATGGGTCAAAAAGATCCCCCATGTGTCGTTGCTCTCGTTAGCGGCAATTGCGAAAGCAAGAGGAAATATTGACCCATTGGCATCCATTCCTATTGCAATTAGGAGCTTGATGTCGTAGGCACCATATACATGCGTACCATCTATGGATATCACTGGTCGGCAGTGAGCAAAACCATCAATGCATGGTTTGAATGTCCAAAATACGAAGTTGAAGATTTTACCCTCTATAAGCCGCCACTCTACAACAGTACCATTATTAAAATGTTGTAGAGCTGCCATATACCTTGGCAGCGATTGAAAAGAAGTATGTCAATTTCCAAAGACCATCTCAAAAGCGCGTCTACGCCCGAGAAATCCCTTTCTGTTGCTTATAGTTTTACTATATACGGTTTGAACGTTTCGAATACAATCTTTGATGGGGATCCTGCACAAGTTTAAAAAAACAACATTTAGTAATGATCTTTTAATCAATATAAGACATATAATGTACTAGGTAGGATAAGTTACCTTGGCGTTTCAGCAACGTCTTTAAGTAATACTTGAGCAATCATGTTTGTATCTAAATTAAAATGATCTGCTCGATTTTCTTCCATATAACAAGTGTGTCTTTCGCGAAATTTTGTGATAGCCCACATACCATCAGGCTTAACAATTCCCCAAAGCAACTACTCACAGCCTTGATACCGTCGTTTACAAACTAGTCTCCATATCTTTGTGTTTGACTGATCAACCTTAAACTCCCTCATGTCCTTAAAACAATAAATTTTGACAGCCCGTTGCAACGCCTTTTTGGATGCGAACAACATTCCCTTTGCAAGGTAGCATCGATCTTTGTTGAGATCCTTTGGTTCAATCCAGGTTTTTTGGCGACTATCATCATCTTCTCTTGTGAAGACAAATGCATCATCACGACCCTGCAGGCTGTCAAGATAAGGGATATTGTTAGAATGCCACCGAATTGGGCTTTCAGAAGTTGGGTTTTCAGCCATCGGTGGTGGTACGTGCTGGTGCATTGGTTCTTGTTGGTTTTGGATTTGAGGAATATTGTTGGTCATACCAACTTGAACATCATCATCATCTTCATCATCAGTTACCTCTGCATTATTAGCTATTTCATCGTCATCACTTGATGATGACTCATAATAATTAGGAAAATCTTCATTATCAAGTGCATTCATCCTCCTACACGAAAAGTAACATATTTTAAATACCAACATCATATATATATATACAGATAATTTAATATCAAGGTGATGAACTTACTGTCGTTCATAAGCACTGTCATGGTGTGGAGAATGATCAACTCCACCGAACTGAGAGGATTGACCGATATCCATATTTGGTACCACTGGCGAGTTTTGAGAATAGTTCCTATAAAGATTTGAAAACTGGTTATTGACCAATTCATACAACAAACACGTGCTATAATATGAAAAATCCATATTTACCAATTTTCATTGTAAGCTTGATTAAATTGTTGGCTTAGATTTTCCAGCGACACTTGACCACTCAAAATGTCTCTATAAGAACTAAAGTCTCCATAAGTGTTATCATGAATAGGCTGGACTTGAGGGACTTCTTCTCGAGGTATCTTTTCAACATACATCTCAAGAACATTAATGAATACTAAATCACGATATTCTTCCGGCGATCCCAAATAATCACTCAAAGATTCATCATCGTTGATATTGTGCATGCCATAACGCACTACACCGTTTGATATTGTTTGTGGATATCTGCCAGTTATTGAGACTCCAAACTCAGTGGGTGTATTTTTCATTCTTTTGTGCATGTAACTGACTAGTGTTTCATAATTTAAAGTTGTTGGAAATTTAACATGGGCTTGTGGTTTGATACTATAACGAATGGAGTAATTGTCCTCGACGATATCTCCATCCCAAAATAGTGAAACCTTAACAGTTGAAGCATTCTGAGACATTTTTTCTATGAAGTTTGATTTTTTTTTTTGAATGACTTGTAAGACTTAGACTTATGAAGTTGATGAGTTTTTCACTCGTCAAGCCTTCAAGTTAAATAGACCACTCAAAATTGAAATTGACATTGCGCATTAAAATGGTGCGCAATACAAGTCGTGTTAAAACGATCAAATAATGCAGCAACGTATTGTCAAATCAAGTCTTTATGTGTCATAGATTCCTGAAATTGACATTGCGCATTAAAATGGTGCGCAATACAAGTCGTGTTAAAACGATCAAATAATGCAGCAACGTATTGTCAAATCAAGCCTTTATGTGTCATAGATTCCTGAAATTGACATTGCGCATTAAAATGGTGCGCAATACAAGTCGTGTTAAAATGATCAAATAATGCAGCAACGTATTGTCAAATCAAGCCTTTATGTGTCATAGATTCCTGAAATTGACATTGCGCATTAAAATGGTGCGCAATACAAGTCGTGTTAAAACGATCAAATAATGCAGCAACGTATTGTCAAATGAAGCCTTTATGTGTCATAAATTCTTGAAATTGACATTGCGCATTAAAATGGTGCGCAATACAAGTCGTGTTAAAATAAAGCAGGAGGAAGTTGCACTTTTCACGCACAAAAACTGTGCGTGAAAGGTTGAGTAGTTTAGGTGGACTTGATGTAATGAGCCGACATTATTGTACGCAAAAAAAGATATTAAGTTTTATATAAAATATTAATATTTTGGGGTTTTGAAACATGTCTAATCTTTGCCTAAAGTATGAAAAAAAAATGTGATTTGAAAGGTAACACCAAAAAAAAATAAAAAATTGTGCTCCTTCACGCATGAAATTAGTGCGTGAAATGCAAAATGGGCAACTTCCTCTTTCACGCATGAAAGTAGTACGTGAAAGGACTTGAAAAAGGAGCATACTCTATTTTTGTAACCTGGTCCTTTCACGCATGAATTTTGTGCGTGAAAGGGTCAAACTGAATTTTTGTAGTTTGGTCCTTTCACGCACGAAATTCGTGCGTGAAACCTACTAATGTACTTTTTTTTTTTTTGCACTACTTTAGTTCAATTTTTCTTTTTTTGTGCTACTTAAGTCGCGGATTCGTAGAGAAGGTAATAGATATTTGGTTGAAAAGTTATGGGAAGATAGTAGGTTGTAGCTTGCAGATGGAGTTACTCAAATAGTTATACTAGGTTAGCGTACCTTCGCACATCTCCATTTTAGGGGCAACCCCAATCAGATTTCGTCTTATATACTGATTTCAAAAGCTTGAATTCTACTCAAATAGTTATATTATGTGAATTAAAGTTCGATTTTATATACTGATTCCAAAAAGCTTGAATTGTATTAATATGTCATACAACTTTAATTTAGAACTATCATGTTGAGGATTACGACTTGAAAAGTCATTAGAATCTGGACCACTAATTGAATCACACGAAAAAAAGGACATGAAAGGCAGGTCCTAATCCCCATGTTAAGTTTTCGTGATTCAATTTACCACTCCAAAATAAAAGACAAAAACAAAACAAAAGAAAATAATTTCTAGCACACACATACACCGAACACGTAAGCACTTACCTTTATTTTTGTAAAATCTCGTAAGCACCTACCAGTTTGTCCATATATATTTTTTCATTTTTTAAAAAATACTATAGGAAAATTACTTTGAATAAATGTTTATTTATGTAACATGTCATATTTTAACTTCAAACTTGAAATATGAAAATAAGTATTTCAAGTTTTGACTTGCAGAACTTTAACTATATTTTCATACAAACATCTAAATACAACTTTAATTTCTCAACTTAATTTTAAGGGAAATAACACTTTTGGTCCTTCAGTTATTAATAAATTCTGATATTAATCTTGTAACAAACAATTCAACTTATTGAACCTTCAATTGATTAAAATATGTGTTTTTATCCCTTCATACAGAAAATGAATTACATTTAGAATTATATTATCGTTAAATATGGAGCAAAAATACAAACATAGCACATGTATAATTAAGTGATAAAACATTTAATAATCATAATAAATATGTGAATATTCACAAACTATTATTACAAAAACTAAAAAAATCAATTAGTTGAAGGTTGAATATGCTTAATCAGGTATCAAAGAATTAAAATAATTTATTAATAACTAAAAGATAAAAATGCTATTAGCCTATTATTATTATTATTATTATTATTATTATTATTATTATTACTTTTCTTTCAAGAATCAACCAGGTCCAAATTGGTTGCGGCCCTTTTTCTGATTGTGGGCCCAAAAGGTAGAATGACAATCCAAATCAACCTCCTCTCTCCAGATTCATTGGAGTCTAATTCTTTATCTTCCAGCTCAGGTTTACATCATGCTGCCACTAAAGTTTCAAAACATATCTTCTTCCATGTATTTACACAGTCGAAAAAATTAAGATAAATTAAAGTGTTACAAAACATGTACTTCTGATATTTTGTTCATATCATCAAAACATTACTCCTTCTGTCCCAATTTAAGTGTCGAAGTTTGACTGTTCACAGAGTTTAAGAAATAAAGAGAGACTTTTGAATCTTGTGATCTTAAATTAAAAATATGAGTAATCTTTTAAATCTTGTGGTCTTAAACATGTAGAATATTAGAATTGGAAAATTCACTAAATATAGAAAGATAGCGGAATACTCTTTTTGAGACATACAAAAAAAAAAAAATAAGACACTTAAATTGAAACGGGGGAAGTACATTTTTGATGTCCAAATGTTGGTCTACCAACTTTGAAACAAGAACTCAAGTTAAATCCAAGTTGCTCTTGCACTCTAAAGCTCTCTTTTTTAGGAAAGCCGGAAAAAAATTTTAACGACATTTTTGGGGATAGCACCCAACCCTTTTTCTAATAATAAGATCAATTTTTAATTTGTTTCCCTTTAAAGGAATTTGCATAGACGCACTATAACTATAAAAAGATTATACCATCTTTCATTTTTAATATAAAACTCCACGTAAGTCATATGTGTTTTCTAGTTTTGAACTTTTGATTACCAATATCCATATAATCGAGACCTTACTCGTGGATCATACTGAGTACGTTATAATATCCATATACTACAAGATTCTATATATAGTGTCCAGGATAAATTTTGAATAAAAGTATGCATATTAACCAATTAGGGTGAGAGTATCTAAGACAAAATAAATCCTTAGAATGGATGATTCTACCCTTATTAAAGATCCCATGACAATCTTTAATTCTTTATTTTATTTGCATAATGCACTATAGCTATAGAAAGATTGGTAATAAGATGGTATAATCTTTC
Organism: Lycium barbarum; assembly: GCF_019175385.1. Lineage (NCBI taxonomy): Eukaryota > Viridiplantae > Streptophyta > Magnoliopsida > Solanales > Solanaceae > Lycium > Lycium barbarum. The sequence continues at coordinate 115,762,949 of NC_083346.1, read as the reverse complement.
ATTTTCAATATAAAACTCCACGTAAGTCATATTTATTTTCTAGTTTTCAACTTTTGATTACCAATATCCATATAGTAACTCATATGCAGGATTCTACAGATAGTGTCCAGGATAAATTTGGAATAAAAATATGCATATGTACCAATTAGGGTGAGAGTATCTAAGACAAAATAAATCCCTTAAAATCGACGATTCTACCATATTAAACATATCATGACAATCTTTATTTTATTGTTCACTATGTAACAATTATCATATTACAATCATACATAATAGTTTGTGAACAAAAAAAAGAATCTTAAGGATCATTTGGTTCATAGATTAGTTATACATGGATAATAATACAAGAATTATACGAGATTAATTTATAGTCCTATATCTAAAACAATACTATTGGCTATCCAGTGTTGTATCAAGATAAAATAGTTATACCGGCATTAGTCATATTGAAAATGAAATGACAACCAGAAACAATATACTCTCTCAATCTCATTTATCTGTCGAAATTCAAATTTCTATAGTCAAAATTTTAAATTTTGACTGTGAATCAGACTTAAAATCAATAAGTTTCTTGAAATAAAATTTACCATACTTAAAATTAGACAAAAAATACTATAAATCAATAATTAACAATTAAAAATGTTTAAAAGCATATAAAAAAATTGCGATCAAAGAAAATTAGTCATATTGATCTCAAGAAACAAAATGTGATAACTATTTCAGGATGAAGGGAATAATATAACTAGATTGTAATTTGTACTAAATTTTTTTTTTTGAATTAATCCCTCTAACAATCGATTTTTTTTCTTTTTTATTCATTTCATATCTAGTCACAGCTGAGTCAACAAAAAAAGAAAAAAAGAAAAGTAAATCTGAGTATTAAAATATTGCCAATGTATTTATCCATCGTAATCCACGTCGTATCTACAGTTGCCTTAAAAGTCTAGACAAAATCAAAGGAGCAACTATAAAATACGAAATAAGTGCATCAAAAAATATTAAGGAAGAGGAATAGCCAATTCACATTTTTATTTTCAGGCAAGCCAAACAATTAAACCACTAAACTTGGCTGAAGAATCTTTCTCTTTTATTTAGTAACAAAAACAAATCTTGATATTTTTCTCTTTCATCTTTCTGTTTCATTTTTTTTTTTTCTAAAATAAGCCAAAAATATTGCATGCATGTAATTAAATGTACTTATATGCTGTCTCATTTTAAGACCTTACAGGTGTTTGATGATGCTTTTGTTCATGTGATGTGATAGTACTTCTGTTTCACTTTTGTATCACTATCAATCAGTCCAAAAAGTTATGTTAATTTGTTAAATATTTCATCTTTTTACAATTGATGAGGTGGTGGGGTTTGTTTTGTTTGGGAAAAAGATTGATTTTTTTCAATAAGTTCCAAATTTTGGTTTCTGTGTCTTGTTTGTAATTGTTTGTATGTATGTGTACTAGTGCTATTTTTCTTGATTCTTGATTTTGTGGCTGAGAAAATAGCCATTGAACTGGGTAGTGTTGGGTTCTTTTTCCTATATATGGCAAGTAAAAAAAAATAAAAAAATAATATATATATTTATATATATATATATTGGTTCTTGTTTTTTTTTTTTTTTTAAATTGTTTTTGTGATTAACTTGTGGAATTTGGTTTGCAGTTGAATGAATTGTCTCTTTAACATCTCTGGTCAACAAGTAAACAGAGTAATCAGCTTAGTGTTTTTGATTACACAGTAAGTATAGTCTTTTTTTCTATATCTCTATTCCCTTTGTCATTTATGTTTCTATATAAAACTGTATAATGTTCTGAGTATTAGAGAGGGTGTTGAAATATATGTTGGAAAAATGATTTTGATATATAAAAAAGAATTGTTATTTCCTAACGTTAATTAACTTTGAAGTAGTAACAGACTCCTAGATTCAAGCATTGACCATTACTAGCTTTTGAATACAATTTATGGCAAATTGTATATGGCCATTGATGAGCTATAACCTGTATATGCTCAAGTCCTTTCTTTTACAAGTGAATTAGATGTCAAAAATAATTCTTCCTTCCTATACCCTATTGTGCTGAGTTTTCTTCTCTATTTGATCTTTGATGTTTCTGGTACTAGTTTATACTAGAAGAGTTTGTTGAATCCTGACATACACCTTTACCGGTGTATCTTTAAGAACATAGTCTTTGACAAGCATGTCTACACCTTTTTGTTCTTCAAATCTCTCCCCAAGCATGTCTACTTTATTTCCTTGATTGTCTACGTGTGCTAAGCTCATTTAGGGTTCACCAACCAGTGAGAAATTTAATAACACGCTTGTGCAAGAGGTACGAACACTTTGGTTTATCGCATCCGTAGTTGCAAGATGCTGATACATGTGGACACCCATCTTTTCCTCTCTTGATGACAATCTTTTGTAAAAAAAATATGCTGCTCAGACTCTCCAAAAAGGTTGACGCACCCATGTCGGATCCTCAAAAACACTACTTTTGGCGGATCTGACATGCACCAATCGACATTTTTTAAGAGTCCGAGCAACATACTGAATAATTTTGATGGTTAGCATTTCCAGTAGATGATACCAATGACGTTCGGTAGCTAGTTTTTAAATTCAAAATCTGCTTGTAGTGCTCAAACTTGGATTTTTCAGTAAGGTAGAGGATTGAGAATGCTACAATAGTTTTGTTCCCATCTTTTTACAGACTAATTTTGATATGGTTCGGAAGATTTGGTTATCTATTCTCCATTAGTCGACTTATTTATGGAGAAACGGAACCTCCAAATATTGGTATCCTCCAAATTTTGATATGCATTCGTTATATAAACGTCTCTTGATGGTATCTTCTGGAAAATGTTACCACAACTTGCAAGCCAAGGCCTTTGTGAGACTTTGAGCATCTTTTAATCATGAAATGTTGGGAATTCCTATTGCAGGATCAGATTTGTTTTACACCACCAGATTTCAGAAAGTGATGTGCACTATGCAGTGTCTTGCCTTCAGGTAAGAAGTTAATGAGTCGATGCATCTACGTTAACTAATCAACGCCGTGAACTCAAGAATCTTCACTTACACATGTTTTCGGTTAAATATCTGCAGCGAGCTTTGGGTGGAGGGGCTGAAGAAAATGGTGACAAGTAACTATATATCAAGTTCATATGCTAGAAACTCTTCCGAATGCTATATGAGGAGGCCAGTTTTATTTGAAAATTCAGTCAAATCTTTAACTTGCATTTCATAGTCCTTTTAGTGATCAAAGACTTAGTTGTTCTCATATGTTGGGGTTGGACTAGTTTCATCTTTCAATATTTATCCTTCATTTTGGAAGAGCTGAATGTGGCTCACATGTGGCTATGCTGATGGACAAACTTCTTCCTTCTCTTCCCAATCTTTAATTTATTCTGCCTTTGTATTTGTCGTTCAATAACCATTAATTTGTTGGACGGGGGAATGATTACCTATCCCTTACGGAAATTGAACCCGTGTCTTCCACATGAAAAAACGATGTCCTAACCACCGGATGAAAGGGACCAAAAAACCATGCTTTTTCTTGGGCTTGTACTCAGTATAATAGTAAAATCACAAAGTTATATGTCTCATATTAAAGTGATTGAATATTACTCACTATAATATTAAAGTTTCAAAACTTTACTAATATAATTAGTAAAGTAACTAAAAATATTTATCTGCTTTACCTTAAATAGCCCATGGTTTATTTTTGTTTCTCCAGAAGGATGGCTAGGAAGTGCATAGGTATTCGCTTTGTGAATCCCAATTTAAAAGGGATAATTTCAATAATATACAATCCAGCATAAATATTACATCTACGTAGTCATATTTTTAATTTACATTCACATAGCCAATTTTCTCTTTTTTTGCAACAGCGTTTATACACACGATATACAACATTATACACTTACTATAGATAATGTATCAATCTTGTATAAAAGTGTATAATAATGTATAAGAGGGACATTTCGGGTAATATTAGATATATGGGCCAATTTGGGTAAATATTTCCTCCAAATAGACGGAGAGTGTTATTTTCCCTATTTGAAATGTATTTTTGTTTCTAAAATCATCTAAAGTTTAGCTACTGTGGCAACATCAAATTCGGTAGCTTTTGCCCAAACAGTGTTGTTTTCTTATCGCCCTCATTCTTATCTTTTGATCATTATCTATATATTAAAAAAACACGTTAATTACTTGGTGGTGATTCAGTCGACTAATTGAATAGGACATAGAGTGTTATTTTCCCTATTTAAATTGTATTTTTGTTTCTACAATCATCTAAAGTTTAGCTGTAGTGGCAACTTCAAACTCGTAGCTTTTGCCCAAACAGTGTTGTTTTTTTCTCGCCCTCATTCTTAACGTTTGATCATTATCTATATATATATAAAATACGTTAATGACTTGGTGGTGATTCAATCGACTAATTGAATAGGACATAGTGTTATTTTCCCTATTTAAAATGTATTTTTGTTTCTAAAATCATCTAAAGTTTAGTTGTTGTGGCAACTTCAAACTCGATAGCTTTTGCCCAAACAATATTGTTTCTTTTCGCCCTCATTTTTATCGTTTGATCATTATCTATATATTAAAAAAAAAAATACATTAACTTGGTGGTGATTCAATCGACTAATCGATAGGATCCCGGAATTGTTGGTTTTCACTTTTTCTTTCTTTGGTGCGTTGTGATAAGTTGAAGCATAGTCTAAGTTGAAAGAAAGTAGTACTATGTTGCAACAACACATTCGATGGACGTAATCTTTAAACACGACTTTAGGCATTTGGGTTCGAAGTTAGGCGAAGTCTCCAACATCGGATCCATTAGGCTGGAAATGTTCAAATTTCAGACATAGAGTCTGCAGTTGCAGATTGTCAAGCTTAAATTCAGACCTAAAATTTTAAGTTGGATTAATTATTGCGTCTATTGAATGTGTTATAACAACATATTACTACTTTCTATAAACCTAATAACATGATATTACAAATTAGTAATTTCTCTATCTCAATTTTACGTGGCAATCAATTATTTTTTAAGGTTTGACCCATAATTCAGACAAAAAATATTTATTTGAAAACTAAATAAGAAGTATTATAAGTCAGGATTGTTGACACCCAATTTTGGCCCTTCACATTTTAAATTAAATAGTCAAGCTTCCTGAATTTCAAACAGAGTGAAATAGCTATTTTAGATAGTCAAAAAATATTTTCTAAACTATTTTGGTGCTATTTTGCCATTTTACTTGACAAAATATCCTAATATATATCATATATATTTTAAAGTATTAATTATGTTTAATTTAGTACTTATTTCAAAGTGTCAAAATTAAAGTCATTGACGACTTAATAGTTATAATCTATTCATATTTGAGAAAATAAATATTTTACTTCGTGAGAGTTAAGAAGCTTGATTAATGAATTTGGTTTGTCCGAATTTGATTTCAAATCAGTTTAATTTGGTCATTTTGTTACCAAAAGGGCTATGTTTTCAATTCCCCCCCCCCCCCTCTTTTCAATTCCCCCCCCCCCCCCCCCCCCCCGCCCTTTTTTTTTAATCACTTTTACTAACCTCATAAGACCAGCCCCTTTGCATTTCAGGGCAATTGGCGCGAATGCCCCTCTTTTGGGCTGGTCTTTAGATTTTGCCCCTCAAAATGGTGGTCTTTAATTATTGCCCTTCCGAGCAAAACTAACATAGTAAAAAGACATTACTACCCCTAACAGTTACATATAAAACACAACAAAAATCGTTATTCTCAAATCCTTCTATCGTTAACCCAGCCCAACTTCGTTCCCAAACCAGATTTCTCAATTATTCAAATCGTTGTTTCAAGCCAGATTTCTCCATTGATTTTGCTGCTACAACATCAGTAAAAGGTACAAATCTTAATTCAACTCAAATTAACGATTTTATTGAGTTTAGATTGTTAATATTTGAAAAAGATCATCTTCTACGACCTGATTATTAAGAAACAGATGACATTACACATGATAAAATTATTCAGCAAAATAGAATCAATTGGATTTAATGCTTTGTTCTGATTTTAATTACTTTATACCTTAATTAAATTAGTATACAATGCCTATTTACTTGAAATTGTAATTATAGTAAATTCAATTTAAATCAGGCAATGCTTATCGATTTAAACTTGAATTAAGGTAAACTGTGTGCCAATTTAGAACAAGTATGCCGGAGGAGGCAAAAGTTCAATTTACAAAAGAGTAGAGTATGCCGTTAACGGCAATGTTTTGAACCAATTTCATAACAAGTATGCCGAAGAAGACAAAAGTTCTGGTTTATGTAGAAGTATAAATTAGTCCAGTTGCGTCAATCCTCTAATTGGAATAACTGTTGCAGGCATTTGATTTAAATTGGATGAAGGGAGAGGAGGTTTTCATTTTTTTTTTAAAACCAAAAACAGTTACTGCATTATCATCAGCAAAACAAAAATTGATTATGCTGGAGGAGGCAAAGTTCAATTTACAAAAGAGTAGAGTATGCCGTTAACGGCAATGTTTTGAACCAATTTCATAACAAGTATGCCGGAGAAGGCAAAAGTTATGGCTTCTAAAGAGAAGTATTGCCTTCTACGGCATACTTGTTCAGAAGTTTGTTCAGAACTTTGCCAGTAACGGCATACTCTACTACTTTGTAAATTGTACTTTTGCCTTCTCCGGCATACTTGTTATTAAATTGGTTCAGAACATTGCCGTTAACGGCATACTCTACTCCTGTAAATTGAACTTTTGCCTCCTCCGACATAAGCACTTTTTGTTTTGCTAATGATAATGCAGTAATTGTTTTTGGTTAAAAAAATGAAAACCTCCTCTACCTTCATCCAATTTAAATCAAATGTCTGCAACAGTTATTCCAATTTAGAGGATTGACGCAACTGGACTAATTTATACTTCTACATAAACTATAACTTTTGCCTTCTCCGGCATACTTGTTATGAAATTGGTTCAAAACATTGTCGTTAACGGCATACTCTACTCTTTTGTAAATTGAACTTTTGCCTCCTCCGGCATAATCAATTTTTGTTTTGCTGATGATAATGCAGTAACTGTTTTTGGTTTAAAAAAAAATGAAAACCTCCTCTACCTTCATCCAATTTAAATCAAATGTCTGCAACAGTTATTCCAATTAGAGGATTGACGCAACTGGACTAATTTATACTTCTACATAAACCAGAACTTTTGCCTTCTCCGGCATACTTGTTATGAAATTGGTTCAAAATATTGACGTTAACGGCATACTCTACTCTTTTGTAAATTGAACTTTTGCCTCCTCCGGCATACTTGTTCTAAATTTGCACACAGTTTACCTTAATTCAAGTTTAAATCGATAAGCATTGCCTGATTTAAATTGAATTTACTATAATTACAATTTCAAGTAAATAAGCATTGTATACTAATTTAATTAAGGTATAAAGTAATTAAAATCAGAACAAAGCATTAAATCCAATTGATTCTATTTTGCTGAATAATTTTATCATGCGTAATGTCATCTGTTTCTTAATAATCAGGTCGTAGAAGATGATCTTTTTCAAATATTAACAATCTAAACTCAATAAAATCGTTAAATTGAGTTGAATTAAGATTTGTACCTTTTACTGATGTTGTAGCAGCAAAATCAATGGAGAAATCTGGCTTGAAACAACGATTTGAATAATTGAGAAATCTGGTTTGGGAACGAAGTTGGGCTGGGTTAATGATAGAAGGATTTGAGAATAACGATTTTTGTTGTGTTTTATATGTAACGGTTAGGGGTAGTAATGTCTTTTTACTATGTTAGTTTTGCTCGGAAGGGCAATAATTAAAGACCACCATTTTGAGGGGCAAAATCTAAAGACCAGCCCAAAAGAGGGGCATTCGCGCCAATTGCCTCGCAAAAAAAAGCATTTCTGCTGGGCTTACAGCCCAACACTTCAAATAGATCGAGTCCAGCAGCCCAATAACATTAAGCAGCAGCAGATTGGAAACATTTTTTTGCGCGGATTGCCCATCTTTTGGGGGGGTCTTTAAATTTTGCCCCTCATATTTGTGGTCTTTAAGTTTTGCCCTTTGCTTGGAAAAGGTGAGCGAATACATGAAGTTCTGGGTTCGAACCCCCGCTCAGGCATAAAATAAAAAAATAATTTCGCAAGGCAGGACTGGGGGAGTGTATGCCGGATCCAGCATACAATCGTTAAGGAAAAGCTAAAGTTATGCCGGATCCGGCATAACTAAAAGTCTGCCCCATAAGGCAGAATTTTTCCTAAGACATAGTTTAGTTATGCCTTATAAGGCAGAATTTAGTTAAGGCATAACAAAATTATGCCCCATAAGGCAAGAACTTTTCTTAAGGCATAGACTTTGCCTTATAAGGCAAAGTTTAAGTTATGCCTTAAGGAAAAGTTCCGCCTTATGGGCATACTTTTAGTTATGTCTTTGGGGCACACTTTTTAGTTAAGGCATAACTAAAAGTTTATCTTGAAAAGTAAAATATATATATATATATATATATATATATATATATGCCTCAAGGCAAAGTCTGCCGGAGGGGGCATAGCAAAATTTAAACTTTGCCTTATAAGGCAAACTTTTAGTTATGCCTTAAGGAAAACTTACGCCTTATGGGGCATACTTTTAGTTATGTTTTATGGGGCACACTTTTAGTTAAGGCATTACTAAAAGTTTACCTTGAAAAGTTAAAAAAAAAAATACATATATATGCTTTAAGGCAAAGTCTGCCCCCTCCGTCAGACTTTTAGTTAAACATAACTAAAAGTCTGCCGGAGGGGGCATAGCAAAATTTAAACTTTGCCTTAAACTTTGCCTTATAAGGCAAACTTTTAGTTATGCCTTAAGGAAAACTTACGTCTTATGGGACATACTTTTAGTTATGTTTTATGGGGCACACTTTTAGTTAAGGCATTACTAAAAGTTTACCTTGAAAAGTTAAAAATAAAATAAAAATACATATATATGCTTCAAGGCAAAGTCTGCCTCCTCCGGCAGACTTTTAGTTAAGCATAACTAGGAGGCATAACAAAATTTAAACTTTACCTTATAAGACAAACTTTTAGTTATGCCTTAAGGAAAACTTACGCCTTATGGGGCATACTTTTAGTTATGTTTTATGGGGTACACTTTTAGTTAAGGCATCACTAAAAATTTACCTTGAAAAGTTAAAAAAAAATACATATATATACTTCAAGGCAAAGTCTGCCTCCTCCGGCAGACTTTTAGTTAAACATAACTAAAAGTCTGCTGGAGGGGGCATAGCGAAATTTAAACTCTGCTTTGCAATTTTTTTTAAAATTTTTGACTGAGCGGGAGTTCAAACTCGAAACCTATGAATTTTAGCCGAAAGGCAAAATTTAAATAACACCCCAAAGGGCAATTCTACAAATTGCCCGATTGGAAAAGCCGAGAATTAGAATTGCCCGATTGGAAAAGCCGAGAATTAGGCAAAGCCCACTTAGCTAAAATTCTTCCTTCACTTTATTCATTTCTTTATGTTATTTGTGTCGTAAAAAATGACTGACACTTTACTTTATTTTACTTTTCTTAACCCAGTTGAATCCCCGAAGCAGAGCATGAGAAACATAATTGCTAAAATGATTGAATGATTACGTTATGATGGGCTTGTTGTTTCAAACAATTGCAAGTGCGCAAAATCAAGCAAACGTTTTTCTAGGATGGTTCAAGTATTGCTTTCAAATTGAAACATTTTTCTCGAAAGTCACTGGAAGCTTATTAAGTGCACTTCTAGCCTTAAAATGATTTTTTCCCCTCATAATTTGCGTGAAGAGAGTTTTTCTTAACATCTCTGCAAACTGTTTGAGCTGTTTCAAAGCTCGGAAAGAAACAAAAAAACATATAATAAATAAGTACCCAGGATTTTAAGGATAATTAAGAGGAAAAGAATTTATGAGGATTTTTCCAAGACAAAAAACACTTGTTGCCAAATAACTTAGAGATCTTCTATATCTTCGAGTTAAAAGTAAACAAGTTCATTAACGGATTAAGAAATTGAGTTATACTTATAATTCAAATTCTTAATAAACCATACACATTTTAGAGAGATTCATTCCTTCATAATTAGCCCATTTATAGAATTAATTCATTAATTGAATTGAAGATATAATTGAAATGCTAAAAATGATTTTCAAAAGTAAAACACTCCTAAAGCTCACATGGGCGAAAAGAACACAACAGTGTGAACCAAAGACGGTTAAAGGGTTAATTGTGTGATATGCAGTTGTCTAGGTATACATCAAAGTTCGACGGTTCAAAAATATCAAATTTACTGATTGACCGAGTATATCCAACATATGTTCACTACGGAAAGTTCAAAGGCAATCCTACTCATCCAGATGCAATTAATCCTTGCTTACGAATCACACAGTTTTTCATGCATGCATGTTTTTCGTCATATAGCCATCCGCCATTCATGTGGGGGATTATTGAAGCTAGCTAATGAATTAGCTAGCTAACTGGGAGTGAATAAGAAATGGAGGGAAAATTGAAATTTGGAGAAGTAACTTTTCTAAGTGTTGTTTCTCCCACATTGATGGTAAAAAGTAACATTTGTGTGCTTATATATAGAAGCACTTATTCTAGCTCTTAAAGAGTTGAGAAGTGGAACTCTCCTCTCGCCATCATCGTCGCTCGGCTCGGCTTTGGATTCGGTCAAATGATTTGATTAATTGATAACCGCGCTAAAAAATAATTATTTTTAAATTTCATGGAATATTTTTCCAAACAAATATTTCTTATTTTCGAAAAAAGGCATGGCCTTTCTGAACAGACACAATACCTATTCAGAATAGGTATTTCACAGGCTATAAATACATAGGCAATGCCTCATTTTTTAACTACTGAAATTTTCGAAAATAGAATCTGCATTCTGCCATTCTGCATATTTCTTACAAAACAAAACTGAGTCAGTATCTTGTGCGATTCGTTGCCATTTTTGAGTTCGCGTGAAGTCAAAAGCGTTTGAGGTACCACTACATCTTTGACAGCTTTATCCATTTTATCGTAGGAGGAAGTAATCCTTAACCTCGGGTACTTGAGGGGATTAAATTCCTTAAGGACACACAGTGAATTCTGTGGATTCGGATATTTAGTTTCTAAATATTTTGGTGTTTCCAGTTTTTGGTTATTGTTTTCGTCATTTTTTTTCTCGTTCTACTGAGATATTGTTTCGTTGGTTGAATCTTCTTTTACTAAAGTCATTTGTTGTTTTGAGCACAGTCTGGATAACACAAACTACTCAATCAAAAGAGAGAACTGAGAGCAAACTACTCAATCAAAAATTGTTCAAAAAAAAAAAATGGAAAGGAAAATGAATAGGGATTTCAATTCGCAGTTTGCAATTTTGTTTGCAAATTCATCGAAGAAACAAAGTAATGGAGAGAAATCCGTACTCTGATACCATGACAAAGTATTGAAATCAAGTAAAAGCTCTCGAGGAGCAGCAATGGAGAAGATAGAATCAAAGAACTCAAAATATGAATTGGTGAAAATGAACCAATTGCATTGAAAATATCTGGTTCCTATAGTTATAAATGCATTGTTGTTTTAATAAGTGAGGCATATCACGGAAGTTTGAGTAGATGAGTTAAGAAGGTGCTAACGGTTTTTTTTTTTTCCCTCCTTTTTCCCTCATTATTTTTAGAATTTGATTATATATATATATGCATCAAATTTTTAACTCTTCGTGTTTAATATGCTACTTATATTTTTTTATGACCGCGCTAAGCGCAAATATTTTTACTAGTTATGAATAATTATGTCAGATTATAATTAGAATTAGGAACTAAATTTCTATCTTAAAAGAAGAAAGAAATAGGTCTACGTAATCCAATCATTTAGAAGACATTGATTCCATAATCTTCGCTAATAAATTATTAAAATAATTAGAATAAATGGAATAATTCTATTATTAAATGTGTTTTCTGACGGTGTTCTTCATCAAGTACTTTCATTTAGCTCCTTTTATATGGATATATACTGTGCACATTTGTTTATATTTTCATACGTTTGTTATTTGCTGGAGGGATTAGGTTTTTGTCGGGTACAGTGATCAAATTTTCAACAAAGGTGTCCTAAATATGATTCCCATAATTCTTGTCGGAGGTTATTGTATATACATGTGGTTTTAGTGCTTTTTTTCGTTATTCTTGAAGTTGTTATCGGAAGATAACTATTGAGGTAGTTATTTAATATCTAAATTATATTTTGTTTGGCTAAGTTTCTAAAAAAGAGGAAAGTGATGAATATTTTTTTTATGTATTAAAAAAAAGTAGAATTATAGCATGTCTAGCTAAGCTTTTGAAATATCAAAAGTTCTTAATTTTCACGAAAAATAACCCACTTATGTTAGAAAAAATGAAAGTGTTTGGCTATGCTTTTGATGAAAAATTAAGTATTTTGTGCAGTAGCATAAGATATATTCAGCTTCTCCCAAAAGCTTGTACTTTTAATTTCTTTAATTTGGACAAGACCAATAAGTACTAGAAGCTGAAATTTGTAATTTCTCCTTAAAAACAAAAGCAGAAATATAAATATAAGTAATTTTTCAGAACAAAAGTTAATTAAATACACTTGGAAAGGCACATGGGCTTGGTTGAGCTAATATAATAGTATAATACTATAATATATTGGCTTAGTTTTTAGCAGTGCATGTTATAATAAATATATAAAACAGAGAGAAAGTAACGTGCATGGCATGGCACACTTATCTAGCTAATTAGCATTCCATGTTATCAGTATATAAAGAGAAGAAACTTGCATGGCATAGCACTGTGCAGTGAGATAATAAATCAGTAGATTTTGGCTATTTCTGGCAATAACATCTGAAGTACAGATTTGTAAGAAGTTCTTTTTTTCATTGTCTTAATTAATTGTATTTCGAGTTATGTATGGTGTTAGTTTAATTTGCTTAATTACTTGATGGTTATAATTCTTATTTATGAAGTTTGAATCGAAATGATCACTCTGACACTGGTTGAAACTATCACATTTCCTAATGAGATTAACTTTTACTTCCCTTATATTAAAATTGGGATCATTACACAGGGAATTGCTAACTTCTTTTTTCTAAAAATGACAATTAATGGCAAATTTCAGATTTAAAATTTGTTAGTTATGTCCTTTATATATGTACGTGCTTTTACTTTTCGCGCACACATACAAAAGTTGAGCTAGACATAGTGAGTTATGTCGAACCTATAGCTATAATTTATATTGTTCGGACTCTCACATTAGTGCCGGATCTTTAAGAAATGCTCTATGTTTGGAGGATCCAAACAAGCACCCGTCGACATTTTGAAGGGTCGGAAAAGCTATTTTCCCATGTTAAAGCAAGTGAAATGATTCTTGATAGACTAGTAGAAGGTTTACTTATATATGGGACAAATGGTTGCATCTTTGTTGTCTAGTTCAGGGCAAGATGGCGATAAGAACAGTGGATTTTCGATCAGACACAGTCACGAAACCAACTGAATCCATGAGAAAAGCAATGGCCAATGCAGAAGTGGACGATGATGTCTTAGGTTACGATCCAACAGCACGATGCCTCGAAGCAGAGATGGCAAGAATGATGGCCAAAGAAGCAGGACTATTTGTTCCTTCAGGCACAATGGGCAATCTTATTAGTTTGCTCACTCATTGCCAAATTAGAGGTAGTGAAGTGATTCTTGGTGATAATTCACATATTCATGTGTATGAAAATGGAGGCATTTCTACCATAGGTGGCATTCATCCGAGGACAGTGAAGAACAATGAAGATGGTACAATGGATCTTGATCTGATTGAAGCTGCGATTCGTGATTCTAGCTTTGAGATACTTTATCCGACGACTAGGCTCATCTGTTTGGAGAATTCACATGCCCAGTAAGAAAATATAATCAACACTCATATTGGTTCGTTGTATGGTTATGCCATACGATTTTGTTTAGCTTTTGCTATAAGTTTAATCATTGGCGGAGCTAGAGGGTGCAAGGGATTTCATCCGAACACACGGTCAAAATTATCTTTTATATATATATATATATATATATATATATATATATATATATATATATATATATATATATATAAAATATTAGTAAAAAACCACATAATATTTCTATCCTAATTTCTATTGAAAAAAAAAATATAACCCCCCTATCACTTTTTAACCACACGTTTTACTAATTATAATTATACGCCACAAAAAGACATAGAAGAAGAAAGTACTTTAGACGAAAATGAAATTACAGAAACAACTTTTATGAATATAGAACTAATACAAGACGAGTTTGCGGTAGATATAGCTATAGAAAAAGCAAAAAGACTTCAAAAAGAAAACAAAAATATGTTTTTTAAATGTAAAGGGTGTAAGTTAGGAGCCTTAACAATAGAAGAAACCATACGTCACTAAAAAGCCTTAAGTGCATATTTAGAAATAATAAATTCAGAAACATTATCATCATTAATACAAAATAGACACTTACAAAGTCAGATTAACGAAGAGACAATTTCTGCTATAACGTGGGAATTACACGGTCTAAGCGAAGATATAGCAAGACTTACAACTATTATAGAACACCATAAGAAAGCTTGTAAAATAACAATTCTGTTAGGATAATAAATAAGCCTAGAAAAATAGATACCTTAAAAAATCTAGAATACTTAGACTTAAGAATATACCCAGAAAAGAAATATAGAGCATTAACAGACCATAGTATTATAAAGTGTAATTTTAGTAACAGAGATCATATATTACATAGTGAAGACAAACAGTTGAATACATTAGTAGATTTAGTTGCTTCAATAGTTCTTTTATCTGTACTTTAAAATCTTCTACATCTTGATTTGTTGCTTCAATCGAAGCTGTTTTTATTATATAGTCTGAATTTATTATATCTAATTTACATACAATCCTATTATTTTTTCAATGTTTTAATGGTTTTTCTCCTATAATTTCTATTTCATCTAGTATTTTTATTATATTATCTAGGTCTTTTTGATTTTTTATTATTCCTATTCTTTCTATTCCTGTTTTAAAATTATATAACTCTGTCTCTATGTCTATTAAAGTATAATCTTTTTCTAACGAATCCTCTTCTCCTAGAATTTCTTTTTCTTCTAGAGTTAAATTTTTTTATTTCTGGTTTGTCTTTACAACATGTATTATTTTCTTGACATTCTTTACAGCAACTATCTTTTTTTTTTGCAGGTCTGTGGTAGGGATCTTTTTATGACGGATCCTTGTTTCAGTCTTAAGAACTTGTACTGGTGTATGAGTAATATTTTTTAAGAAAATTACTCCATCTCTTGTAATCATACAGCTGCCATTATTATGTAACATAAAGTCCAATCCTATAACAAAGTCTACATTTATATTAAGGTCTCTTACCCATATCTTATCCATTTTATAACTTGGTTTGTAAAACTCTGAACATGTATTTATAAAGCTAATGTAGGCTTTATGAACATAATGTCTATATATGTTATGGGTTCCATCCATTTGCATGGCCGCAACTGGTTTTTCCAGAATTTTTATTAAATAAGGTGGAACTATTCTTTTATTTATTATGCACTTTGTGCACCCTGAATCTACTAATGCTAATGTTTCTATCTCATAGTCATCTATTTTAATTCTTGCAAGTATTTTTATGGTTCCTAATTTTTTATCTTCATTACATACTAATGCTTCATGGTCTTCTATACTCATTAATTCTGCTTGAGATTCTTCTGGTATTATTCTTAATGGTTTCATTATTGGTTGTATGTTTGATAATCTTATTTCTTCGTCTTCACTATCTACTTCTTTTTGTTTTCCTTTTTCTAGGTTACATAATCTAGTTTCTAATTCATTTATTCTTGTTTCTAATGTTATTATTCTTAGATTAATAGTAGGGTCTTCAATTTTCTTATGAGTTGTCTCTTTATTTATTTTTGTTTTAAATTCTTTTTCTATACACATTGTACATCCTTCTATATAACAATTTCTGCATTTAGCTCTTTTGTCTCTACTAGGATACCATTTACAAAAGAAACATGCATTACTATCCAATCCTTTATTTCGTTCGAACTCATGGTTACAGTCTTCTGCTATATTTGCTAAATTATCCATTGCTTCTAAGTCTAGATTTTCTAATCCGATTTCATTAATTAATTCGTCTGCTTCTGAGTCTGTTTTGATTTTTTCTTCAGTGTCTACACTTACTATAGAATATATACTTTCTGTATCTGACATATATTCGTCTACATTTATTAATGTTTCTTGAAAATCTTCAATTAGCTGAGAATTTCTTGTCTTATTATTTATTCTTTTTGGACATGTATTTGCTAAGTGCTCTACACTTCCACAAGTGAAGCATTCTAATTTATTTCTATAAACAATTCCGTTACTAAAATTACACTTTATAATACTATGGTCTGTTAATGCTCTATATTTCTTTTCTGGGTATATTCTTAAGTCTAAGTATTCTAGATTTTTTAAGGTATCTATTTTTCTAGGCTTATTTATTATCCTAACGGAATTGTTTATAGAAATAAATTAGAATGCTTCACTTGTGGAAGTGTAGAGGACTTAGCAAATACATGTCCAAAAAGAATAAATAATAAGACAAGAAATTCTCAGCTAATTGAAGATTTTCAAGAAACATTAATAAATGTAGACGAATATATGTCAGATACAGAAAGTATATATTCTATAGTAAGTGTAGACACTGAAGAAAAAATCAAAACAGACTCAGAAGCAGACGAATTAATTAATGAAATCGGATTAGAAAATCTAGACTTAGAAGCAATGGATAATTTAGCAAATATAGCAGAAGACTGTAACCATGAGTTCGAACGAAATAAAGGATTGGATAGTAATGCATGTTTCTTTTGTAAATGGTATCCTAGTAGAGACAAAAGAGCTAAATGCAGAAATTGTTATATAGAAGGATGTACAATGTGTATAGAAAAAGAATTTAAAACAAAAATAAATAAAGAGACAACTCATAAGAAAATTGAAGACCCTACTATTAATCTAAGAATAATAACATTAGAAACAAGAATAAATGAATTAGAAACTAGATTATGTAACCTAGAAAAAGGAAAACAAAAAGAAGTAGATAGTGAAGACGAAGAAATAAGATTATCAAACATACAACCAATAATGAAACCATTAAGAATAATACCAGAAGAATCTCAAGCAGAATTAATGAGTATAGAAGACCATGAAGCATTAGTATGTAATGAAGATAAAAAATTAGGAACCATAAAAATACTTGCAAGAATTAAAATAGATGACTATGAGATAGAAACATTAGCATTAGTAGATTCAGGGTGCACAAAGTGCATAATAAATAAAAGAATAGTTCCACCTTATTTAATAAAAATTCTGAAAAAACCAGTTGCGGCCATGCAAATGGATGGAACCCATAACATATATAGACATTATGTTCATAAAGCCTACATTAGCTTTATAAATACATGTTCAGAGTTTTACAAACCAAGTTATAAAATGGATAAGATATGGGTAAGAGACCTTAATATAAATGTAGACTTTGTTATAGGATTGGAATTTATGTTACATAATAATGGCAGCTGTATGATTACAAGAGATGGAGTAATTTTCTTAAAAAATATTACTCATACACCAGTACAAGTTCTTAAGACTGAAACAAGGATCCGTCATAAAAAGATCCCTATCACAGACCTGCAAAAGAAAAAAAATAGTTGTTGTAAAGAATGTCAAGAAAATAATACATGTTGTAAAGACAAACCAGAAATAAAAAATTTAACTCTAGAAGAAAAAGAAATTCTAGGAGAAGAGGATTCGTTAGAAAAAGATTATACTTTAATAGACATAGAGACAGAGTTATATAATTTTAAAACAGGAATAGAAAGGATAGGAATAATAAAAAATCAAAAAGACCTAGATAATATAATAAAAATACTAGATGAAATAGAAATTATAGGAGAAAAATCATTAAAACATTGGAAAAATAATAGGATTGTATGTAAATTAGATATAATAAATCCAGACTATATAATAAAAACAGCTTCGATTGAAGCAACAAATCAAGATGTAGAAGCTTTTAAAGTACAGATAAAAAAACTATTGGATTTAGGAGTAATACGGAGATCTACTTCTAAACATAGATCTGCAGCATTTATGGTAAGAAATCATAGTGAAATAGTAAGAGGAAAAGCGAGAATGGTAATAAGTTTTTATCTATGTTTTCTGTACTAATCTCCCTACTATGTAAATTATTTTATGTTCAATTAAAATATTATGTTGATAATGTTTGAATATTTGGGGAATACAAAAGGTTTGTATTAGTATATGTAGATGATATACTAGTGTTTAGTAGAGATATTAAACAACATTTAGGACACCTACATGATAATAAATTACCTACAAAAACTACTCTCAGATTGTAAATCAGGATATTGGCAGGTACGAATGCATGAAGAAAGTATAGAATGAACTGCATTCACCTGTCCTGAAGGACATTTCGAATGGTTAGTAATGTCATTTGGATTAAAGACAGCTCCGCCAATTTTTCAAAGAAATTTTTAAAGTACAGATAAAAGAACTATTGGATTTATATATATATATAGTAGATGTTGAATCCCCTTGGCATCAACAACTCTTTATTATTGAAAATCCTGGCTCCGCCACTATATATGTGTATCCTTAGTATGTTATTGTATTATTGGACCATACACATCAGTGGCGGATCCAAGATTTAGATGTTGTAAGTTCTGAGTTTGAGATAGCAGGTTCTAAGCAATTCATCATAGTTCAGTAGGAGTCGGAGAGAACGAAATATGCTCCTACAGCTAGATACTCATGTGAAATCATGAAGTCAGCTTCCACGGGCCACGGCTATCCTTCAGGGGTTGTTGCACAAAAAGCTCACATGCACTCTAATATAATTCATGGAGTTGGAGTTTTTCTCATATAATTTTCTTCATAGTTTCTTTTAAATCTGATTTCATATATCCAAGGATCAAGTCTTGATAGATCGTGTACTTTCTCACCAATCATTTTTTCGGTTGCTTTATTCAGTTTTTATATTGACTCTATATTGACTCTTTTTATGATGCAAGTTCTTAACAATGTTCCTATGAATGCAGTTCAGGAGGCAGATGCCTTTCTGCAGAGTATACAGACCAAGTTGGAGATCTAGCAAAGAAATATGGTCTGAAGTTGCATGTTGATGGCGCCCGTATATTCAATGCATCAGTTGTGAGTACATATATATTTTCTTGTTTGTTAAGTAACAGCTTTTTGTATATAGTTAGTCAATGTTCTACCCTGAGTCAAATGGATCATTATGGTAGAGTGATTTTAAGCAGCTAACATAAAGAAAATCCTAATTGGACATAAGCTTAATTTCAATATTTCATCCATTCGACACAAGAAAAGGTGTTTCTTCAAGGACAGTTATTTAGACCAAAACAAGAAAGTTAGGTATGTTATTTGTATGCTGATTTCTGAGATGGCGGTGTTTTGTTCCTGAGGAACTCATCAAATATTTATAAGTGATCTATAATGTATAGATGGCTAGTTGCATGTCGTTTTATTCTGGAAGCACACTTGTGCAGTATAGCTCAAGTGTCTGATATAGCCTATAACTTTGACAAAATTGAACTATACCATTCCTTTGGCTGAGCTTGCAACTGATCCACGGTATATTAAGAGTCTCATGGAGTATTACTTTTAAGATCATCTATAGTTTACTTCTGCATGCATTTGTTGTGATACTAGTTAAGGTTTTAGCTTGACTTATCTGTCTTCTAGGCACTTGGAGCTCCCGTTCATAAGCTTGTACAGGCTGCTGATTCAGTTTCGGTAAGTTAAAGGATACCCAAAGATCTAAATGCCTTCCCCTTCACCATTTATAGTTATAACTGGCGCTTAAGGGAGTTATCTCCCAGAAGAAACACGAGGGGATTAGATATATTGATCATTTTGGATGACTAGATAGACTTGTTGCATGAAAATTTGACATTATAATCTTTATGTTTGTTTAACAACACAACGTTACATGAAATGTTTATAGTTTAGTACTTCTGTTTAATCTTGGAAGTACTCTTAGGCATAGAGGCCTTTAGATGTTTCGTCAAGTTTATACTTGGAGAAATCGTCCCTTCGGGGACATCTAATAAAATTCGAACGATGCAGAGAGATTACATAAAGAAATCTTTCCGATTGTCATTATGTAAATAGAAGGCGCTATCTTTTACATTGTCGAAAAGCATTAGTCTTGCAAACTATACAGTATGATATAGGATCAAAATGTAAAGGAGTTGGCATGTCCACTCTTAGATTGATTTAATGAGGTTATTCATATGCTCGCCTCCATTTTGTAATGGTTGTAATGTATGACAAGTTTTGTTACTGTATATTATTTTGCTCATTCAAGATTCGCGCAGGCATGCTTATCGAAAGGTCTTGGTGCTCCAGCTGGATCCGTGATTGTTGGTTCAAAGAGCTTCATTGCCAGGGTAACTTATACTTATGCATCATCGATGAATTTGGTTGTTCGTTGCAGCAGAATCATTCACCTACTCATTATTTCCTTCCATTTCTAGGCAAAAATATTGAGGAAGACTCTAGGTGGTGGAATGCGACAAATTGGCATTCTGTGTGCTGCTGCTTCTGTCGCTTTACAAGAAAATTTTGTTAAGTTGGAAGGCGATCACAGAAAGGCTAAGATTTTGGCAGGTAACATTTACTCCATGCTGTAAACTGTAATATGTCGAATCCACGATTAAGTTAATAAAAATGTTCTTTCTGTAACGTTATTCATCTGTCTAATGATTCCATTTTACTTCTGAGGAACTTAACAAAATCAGATGGCTTAAAGTTGATATGCCACTGTAGAGACCAACATTGTAAGTTGATCTCTATGTTGCTCGGACTCTCCAAAAATGTTGCCGCACCCATATCAGACCCTCTAAAAATGCACTACTTTTGGAGTATCGAACACACACCCAGATAGTATTTTTGGAGAGTCCGAGCAATGTAGGTTAATTCATCATCTCCTGATGAAATGCCAAATATTTTTAATTCAGCTCCTTCAGAAAGACTATATTAGTTTTTTTTTTTTTTTAATGGTCATCGGGTATATTGTCATATGCAGAAGGGATCAAAGATCAGTAGAACAGAATTATGTAAGACTTTGGAACAACATGGTCCACTTGTATTCCCAGAAGGGCCAATGAGGTGAGCTTGACATTGCATTCAGTAGATGACACTAATGCATATTTCTAGCTCCTTTACTTGCTTTTCAATTTGAACTCTTCTAATAATGATAAAAATTGCATTTGCTAGTAAATTTGATGATTTAGGGTGCTAGAGGCTGACACAGCCTTAGCAAAATGGGTTAATTGAATGCAGTATTTTCGATAAGAGACATAGATATATAAGTGAAAAAACATAATGAGGTTTAGTTTAAGAAATAACTGTCAAGTTTAAATCCTATATGCGCCTATGACTACAGAGATTTTGTCCGTCTCCATAGACACCAACTTTGAGCAGGCTCGAAGATTTTGTTCTATGTTCTCTTTTGTTCAACTTACAGGGGCGGGATGCAGTGTTGCAGCTGTTACACCTTGAGAATTTCCGCGTCGATTACGTCGTAAGCAAACTAATGTAAGTCCAGAGAGGCTATGATACCCCTATCAGGTTAAAGAAAGACTTTTGACGATCATTAAGCATGTACCCGAAAGGTTTCGAGGCTAAGATAATCGAAGAAATTACTTTTCATGAAAGTTTGTTGACTGGGAAGAGATACGGCCCAACATACAGATCGTAAAAGTGACTTACGGACCGTCTGTCATGTCTGGGAGGCGTAAGCCAACATCAGAGAGTTAGGCAGAATTTTGGCCAACATACGGTCAGACATACGGACCGTAAAAATGACAAACGGACCGTATGTCCACCGTAAGTTGTTGTCGGTGGAAAAAGTTCCAAGTTACATATATTTGGCCCACTTCGTTTTTCTCCCATTTGTCTTCACCAACAGACCCCAAACACTCCCAAAAACCCTCTCCACACCTCTAGAGCCTTCTCCACACTCCATTTACATAAATCCAAGTCAAATCCAAGATCAACATCATTAATCCAAGGAAATCAAGTGCAAGGAAGCTCTTTAGGATTGCTAGAAGTCAAGAATTTCTTTGGAAGTGAAGCTAGGGTTTTCTTCAAGTGAAGCATTTCCATCTAAAACCCATTTCTACACAATCAAAGGTGAGTTTTATGATCATTTCATGTTATTTAGAATATTAAAGGGTTAGAACACTTGGATTGTGGAAAAGGGTAGAAAATGGGTTACAAATATAAGAATAGTGGTATTCTTGAATAGTAGTTTGACATGGATCATGA
The DNA here is from genome assembly GCF_019175385.1 of Lycium barbarum. NCBI lineage: Eukaryota > Viridiplantae > Streptophyta > Magnoliopsida > Solanales > Solanaceae > Lycium > Lycium barbarum. The sequence goes on along the minus strand of NC_083346.1, from coordinate 115,740,576 downwards.
TTCTTGAGGTACTATGAGTGAAATCTTGTTGTAAATGATACAAATGATGTTAAGGAGGTATTATATGAGAACAAATACGATGTTATGCCATAACTATGGTCATGAATCATTTTGGTAAGGAATTGTGGGAATTGAATAATGCCGAACTTGACAAAGTTAAATTATTGATTATGATATTATGAATGTTGTTATTGATGTTGGGAGTTGTTATAGCATATGGAGGAGATTGTAGAAACAAAGAAGATGCTGCCCAATTTTCGTTAGCTTAGGCTTAAGCCGAAATATGTTCTAATTATCTAATCTTAGTACGAATTCTCTTGAAGGTAGAATTGTGAACCTTGGAGAAAAGCGTTTAATTGATAAAGTTGGAGAGACATAAAGGTATGTGAGGCTAGTCCCTTATTTTTCTAAGGCATGATTCCTATGACATGACTTACTCTATTCTTCCATGACTTCTTTACATTCCAGAAACTATGAGCCTATGACTATTAAGAACTGCTCATGAGATAAAGATAAGAGATATGCTATGAAAATGACAACGATGACGATGAGTCTAAATCTAGAGATTCCAAAGCTTGTGATATGATATCCTTACGAAGTTAATGATCCTTATACGCTTCTTTGATGTTATTCATTGTTGCTAGACCCACCTTACAATGTTAGTTCCTTCAAGGTGAGATATGATGAATATGATCACTCCATAATGTGATCGGGGTTTCTCGACCTTATGTCACCCCGATAGAGTTAGATTGTCCTTAAGCTCTAAAGTATGTTCTATGACAAATGTATGGTGATGATGAGTTATGGTGAGTTCATGATGATACGATTACACCGTGCCTAGATGGTCGGGCATGTCTCCGCTAAGGCGGGCTGCATACGATTATACCGAGCCTAGATGGTTGGGCATGTCACCACTAAGGCGGGCTGCATATGATTACACCGAGCCTAGAGGGCCGGGCATGACACCACTAGTGGGCGCCGTATGATGGTTACCCGAACGCGGGTAAATGACGATGGTACATAAGATATGTTATATATATGATGTGTTTACTCTTAAAAGTTAAGCAGGTTATATATTCATCTCATGTCTTATGATTTCTCTATTATGTTCATTTTATTCATGCCTTGCATACTCAGTACGACGCTCGTACTGACTTCCTTTTTCCCTTTGGACGCAGTGTTCATGCCCACAGGTAGATAGGGAGGTGGCCTAGATTCATTGGTGTTGATTAGCAGACTCACAGGAGCACTCCATTATTCCAGGGGTGCTGTTTGATATATTATTTTGTGTACATATGTTAGGGCATGACGCGGTCCTGTCCCGTCTCTATGTCTAGTACTCTAGTAGAGGCTCATAGATACGTACGTGTGGGTAGTAAGTGTCCCATGATGACTACATTGTATATTTGCATATTATTTTGATAGCCCGAGAGGCTCATATATATGAAATTAGATAGGTTGGTGGAAGTGATGATGATTTTCCCTATGACTAGAAGGGTGAGAATAATAAATGAATGCAGGATAAGTATGATGATTAGTAGAATGAGTGGTGCTCGGTAGTTAGCTCCAGGTACCCGTCGTGGTCCTCTAGCCGGGTCGTGACAAAAGTGGTATCAGAGCAGTTCCGCCCTAGGGTGTGTCTATGAGTCGTGTCCAGTAGAGTCTTGTTTATGGGTGTGAAGCGCGCCACACTTATAAACAGGAGGCTGCGGGGAATTTAGGAACTATTGACCTTCCTTCTCATCTTAGATCGTGCGATAAAGCCAAGTCAAGAATGCAACTATCTAATCTTTTCCTGTTTAATTTCAGCGATGCCTCCGAGAAAGAAGAAGAGAGTCAGTACAGTACTGGGCGCTGCTGGAGAAGGTATCAGCCGAGAACCCCCGGCTGAGCTAGGACATAGCGAGGCTGAGAGTTCCACTCCCTCGCATGCTACCTCTATTCCTCCAGTAGCAGAAGAGCATGAAGAGGTCTCCACTCCAGCTCCAGTGTCTCCAGTCTCTCCACCGGCTACTTCGAGTCAACAAATGACCGAGGCTATTCATATATTGACACAGTTAGTTGCCGCCCAGGCACAGCGGCAGGGTGCAAGTTCAGGTGACAGGGAGACTAGCACTCGAGCCCAAGATTTCATGAGTTTAAACCCTCTAGAGTTTTTCGGGTCAAAGCCAGATGAAGACCCGCAAGGTTTTATTGATGAGATGTTGAAAACGTTGAAAATTATTCATGCCTTCGAAACCAAATCTGTGGAGTTGGCATCTTATAGACTCCGGGATGTGGCGGTTCTTTGGTATAATTATTGGATATCTTCAAGAAAAGAGAATGCACCTCCTCCAGTTTGGCAAGAATTTGTAGATGCCTTCATCCGCCACTATTTGCCACCCGAGGTTTGTCGAGCTAGAGCGGATAAATTCTTAAATTTGAAGCAAGGAAATATGAGTGCCCGGGAGTATATCCTTCACTTTAACTCATTGGCTAGATATGCTCTGACCATAGTGGCCAATATAGGAGATAGAGTGCATAGGTTAGTGAGAGCCCCAGGGCCGCATTTGTTTAAAGATTGCCTGATGGCTTCACTACAGGAGGGGATGGACATTTCCCGTATTCCATGCCCAGAACTTAGAAGAGCAACAACATCTGCAAAAGGGTGAGCGCGATATCGATAGAGGGCAGAGTAAAAAGGCCAGATCTATGGGTACTGGTAGCGACTATAGAGTGGGATCGAGGCAGTCATATTATAGATATTCAGGCCAGTCGGCGACTAGTGCACCTCCCCGGTTCGCAGGCTAGAGATTTGACCGTTCCATTCATTCAGGGCAGGGTAAGAGTTCGAAGGCCTCAGGTTCTCAGTTTGGAGGCGATTATAGCCAGAGGAGACCACCAGTACCGCGATGTAGCAGTGCAGTAAGTTACATTCTGGTCAGTTTCGCTGAGGTTCAGATGCTTGCTAAGCCTGTGGCCAGGTCGGACATATGATGCGAGATTGTCCATCGATGAGCTGTAGAGTTAGGATTCAGCCCATAGGATCAGCAGCGGGTTCTTTCTTATCTATGCGCCCGACAGGGCAGACTCCCCAGATTCCAGCAGGCCATGGTAGGGGAAGAGGGGGAGCATCCAGTTCAGGTGGCACTCAGCCCCGTATCTATGTTTTAGCCGGACGTCAGGACCTTGAGTCCTCCCCGAATGTGGTTATAGGTATATTATCCATATTCTCTCATGGCGTTTATGCATTGATAGATCCGGGCTCTACGTTGTCTTATATCACTCCTTATATTGCTAGCCGAATTGGGGTGAAACCTGAGCCAACTAAACCCTTCGAGGTATCTACTCCGGTTGGTGATCCCGTAATAGCTAGACGAGTGTATAAGAATTGTATGATTGTTGTTACACCTCGGAACTTTGATTGCTGAGCGGTGAATGGACTAACGTAAGCTAAGGCGTAGATGAAGTCTCCACAAGTCAGAAGAGGCAATTAATAATCCTAATTAAGATTCCAAAGAAGTTAACAGCAAGAAAGAACAATTCGTCAATGAACTCTGACACAGCTCAGTGAAAGGGGGGTTCGACGGCCGTCCTTTGTACCGTCGAACTGATCGACGCTTCGTCGATCATGCCGTAAAGTTGAAATGGGTAAAGACCACTCGACGGAAATATCGACGCTCCGTCGTTCGTATCGACGGACCGTCCTTCACACTGTCAAGTGAGAGAAAATGACAGATTGCTCACTGGAAATTTGGTGATTTCGACGGACAGATCGACGCCCCGTCGATCGCACCGTACATCACGGTCGGGACTGATTCCATGAATTAATATAAGACCCTCCTCCATTTTTATTTCATTTCACCTCCCACTCTCTTCTCTCCAAGAACTCTCTAGAACCTTATCCACCATTCTTCCACGAGAAATCAAGGGAAAACCATGGTCAACTACACCAAATCCATGAAATCAAGTTTGTGAAACCCATTAAAAGTGCATTTAACTCAAGAAAACCCAATTGAAGTGAAGTAGGGTTTTGGTGCTAAAGGAGCAACTCCACTCAAGACTTGTTCAATCACTATCTAAGGTAAGTTTCATGACTTTCTCATGATGATTTAAGTGTTGATAGGTTAAAATACATGGATTGAAGAAGAGTGTAGGAAATGGATCACGAAAGGTGAATAGTGACATTGTTAGGTGAAGGTTTGAAATGAATCATAAATGTTGGTATGTTGAGATTATAAATACTTTATGGATGACATTTAGAACATGGAATAAGTGTTGTACGAGAAAGAACGCGATAATGGACTTTGGTCATAGCTATGAAAAAAATTAGGGTGAAATTGTGAAGTGTGGACAACATAATTAGATGATGCTTATTGTTTTGATATTATGATTGTTATTACAGATGTTGGGAGCTGATATGGAGTATGGAAGGAGGTAGTGTAAATAAAGGAAATGCTGCCCAATTTTCCCTAAAATTAGTAGCGCGTTCTCAAGGTCGAGTAACTAACGTTAATGCGAATTCTCTCTTGAAGGTAGTGACGTGACGCGAAAGGAGAACAAGTGAACTATAGCTTAGCTAAACAACAAAGGTATGTAAAGCTAGTCCTTTCTTTCTAAGGCATGAATCTTATGGTATGAATCCTCCTATCTCTCCATGATTTTCCTACATATTGCGAACTATGAATCTACGAGTATAAAGAACTTCATACGAGAAAAAGAAAAGAGATACGTCACGAACATGACAATACCGATGATGAATCTAAGCCTAGTGGTCATAAAGCTTATGATGTGATATTCCTACGAAGCTAATGATCCTTATATGATTCCGATGAGAGTATTTTCCTTACCTCTCCATGACTGTCCTACTTTCCGGAAAACTAAGAGTCTATGTTCATAGAGGATTTCATATGAGATAAAGGTAAGAGATATGCTATATAAACGATAGTGGTAATGTTGAGCTTAAGCCTAGAGATTATGAAGTTTATCCTACAATATTCATACGAAGTCCATTCTACGAATATGATGTGATTTTCATAGATTGTCTTTAAATCTAGATGTATGCATTAATGAAAGGTCACGATACGCTTATGAGATGTATGTGATGACAATGATGATGATGAGATATACCGATCCATGTTATGATGTATGTAATATGGTCGAGCCACTACGTGGACGAATATGGAAGATATGTATGTGATATTGTCAAGCCACTACGTGGCCGAATACGGATACTGTCGAGCCACTACGTGGCCGAATATGGATATTGTCGAGCCCTACGTGGCCGAATATGGATAATTTTTTATGTGTATGAGCAGATACGGTACTACGATGATGAATTATATGACATAATGATGTATACGCTATGATGATTCATATACGACGACTATGTATATATGAGATATGTATAAATGTATTCACCCTTAAAGGTCGCGCAGGTTCTACCTTCACCTTATGACTTATGATTTCTCTATTATGTTTATTTCTTTCATGCCTTACATACTCAGTACAATATTCGTACTGACAGCCGTTTTCTTTGGACGCTGTGTTCATGCCCACAGGTAGACAGGGGGACGGCGCAGACCTATAGGATCTACCAGCAGATTGTCAGGAGCACTCCATTATTTCGGAGGTGCTAGCGGGGTTTATCCTTTTGTGTATATATATATATGTATATGTATTTTGGGCACGACGGGGCCTTGTCCTGTCCATATGTCTAGCACTCCAGTAGAGGCTCGTAGATACGCAGTGTGGGTTAGATGGTCTCACGAGATTGCTACTATGCATATGTATTGTTTTGATGGCCGAAAGGCTTATGTATATAAAAGTATTTATGTTTTTATCAAATTAAAGATGATTTTCTTATGATTTGAATATAAAATAAAAGAGCATTAAATGAGTAAGATTGATAATAAAATGAGCGGTGCTCGGTGGTTAGCCCCGGGTACCCGTCGCGGCCCCTAGTCGGGTCGTGACAATTGTGGTATGTGATCGTCAGACTAAAGTTGATTTGGTTGAGCTGAAAATGTTAGATTTTGATGTGATTATGGGCATGTATTGGTTGGCCTCTTGTTATGCTAATGTGGATTGTAGAACGAAAATAGTCCGATTCCAATTCCCGGGAGAACCCGTACTCGAATGGAAGGGTAATACAGCGTCTCCAAAAGGTAGGTTTATTTCCTACCTCAAAGCAAGAAAGATGATTGTGAAGGGCTATATTTATCATTTAGTCCGAGTTCATGACACTGAAGCAAAGCCGCCGACTTTTCAATCTGTCCCAATAGTAAATGAGTTTCCGGATGTATTTCCAGATGAACTTCCAGGTCTCCCACCAGAACGGGAGATTGAATTTACTACTAATGTATTATCGGACACTGAGCCGATATCCATTCCCCCGTACAGAATGGCCCCTGCAGAATTAAAAGAGCTAAAGGGACAATTGAAAGATTTGCTCGAGAAGGGATTTATTAGGCCTAGTTCATCGCCGTGGGGAGCACCGGTGTTATTTGTAAGAAAGAAAGATGGTTCTTTACGGATGTGCATTGATTATAGGCAGCTGAACAAGGTGACTATCAAAAATAAATATCCGCTTCCGAGAATCGATGATTTGTTCGACTAGTTGCAAGGTGCAAAATGGTTTTCAAAGATTGATTTGAGATCAGGATACCACCAAGTGAGAGTTAAGGAAGAAGACATTCCGAAAACAGCTTTCAGAACCCGATATGGTCATTATGAATTTCGGGTTATGTCGTTTGGCTTGACTAATGCCCCGGCAGTGGTTTTCCTGGATCTTTTTATAATTGTGTTCATCGATGATATTTTTTGTATATTCTCGGTCAGAAGCAGAACATGCGGATCATTTACGCACTGTACTTAGAATTCTTCAGGCTCGAGAATTAAATGCTAAATTTTTAAAATGTGAATTTTGGTTGAATTCTATAACTTTTCTGGGCCATATCATCTCAGCTGACGATATTCGGGTCGATACTTAAAAGATTGAGGCCGTAAAGACTTGGCCAAGGCCCACAACGCCTACTGAAGTCCGTAGATTTATAGGATTGGCAGGTTATTACGGAAGGTTTGTAGAGGGGTTTTCCTTTATTTCAGCACCGCTAACGAAGTTGACACAGAAAGCCGCAAAGTTCCAATGGACTGATGCTTGTGAATGCAGTTTCTAAGAATTGAAGGATAGATTAACTTCGGCCCCAGTCCTGACACTCCCAAAAGGATCAGAGGGTTATGTTGTATATTTTGATGCCTCTGGTGTTAGGTTAGGCTGTGTGCTGATGCAACACAGCAAAGTTATTGCCTATGCCTCTAGACAGTTGCGAAAATATGAGCAGAATTATCCGACTCATGACCTTGAATTAGCTGCGGTTATTCATGCCTTGAAGATATGGAGACACTATTTGTATGGTATTTATGTTGATATTTACACAGAGCACAAAAGTCTCCAATATATTTTCACGCAGAAGGAGCTGAATCTAAGGCAGCGACGATGGTTAGAGCTGTTGAAAGACTGTGATGTGAGTATTTTATACCACCCCGGGAAAGCGAATGTAGTAGCTAACGCACTTAGCCGTAAATCAATGGGTAGTCTATGTGAGGTCCCTCCGGAGAAGAAAGAACTAATTCATGAGCTCCACCAACTAGCTAACCTTGGAGTTCGCCTGATTGATTCGGATAATGCGGGAATTGGTATTCACAATCCAACTATCTCATCCTTAGATATGGAGGTGAAAGAGCGTCAATATGAAGATCCTCAGTTGAGCCACTACAAAGATACATTTCATAAGAAAGAGAAGTCTCCATTTGGAATTTCTATAGATGGAGCTCTTAGATACCGAAACAGGCTATGTGTTCCGAATGTTGTGAAATTACTTCGTCGAATTCTATAAGAAGCTCATTATTCTCGGTATTCCATTCACCCAGGAGCGACAAAGATGTATCATGATCTCAAGCTAATGTATTGGTGGGATGGAATGAAAAAGGACATAGCAGAATTTGTAGCTCAATGCCCAAATTGCCAACAGGTGAAAATTGAACATCAGAAGCTGGGAGGACTACTACAAGCCATGGAAATTCCTACCTGAAAATGGGAAGTGATTAACATGGATTTCATTGTAGGCTTGCCTCGCTCCCGACGCAAATATGATTCTATATGGGTGATCGTGGACAGATTGACGGAGTCAGCTCATTTTCTTCCAGTCAAAACCACATATTCGGCAGAAGATTATGCAAAGTTAAATTTTAAGGAGATAGTGCGACTTCATGGTACTCCATTGTCTATTATTACTGACAGGGGAGCACAATTTGCAGCTAAATTCTGGAAGTCATTCCAAGAAGGTTTGGGTACTCAGGTAAGGCTTAGCACAACGTTTCATCCACAAACTGATGGGCAAGCCGAACGCACCATTCAGACCTTGGAAGATATGTTACGAGCATCTGTGCTAGATTTCGGTGGTAGTTGGGATGACCATTTACCTCTTATTGAATTTGCATACAACAACAGTTATCATTCTAGTATTCAGATGGCCGCGTATGAAGCTCTATATGGAAGAAAGTGTAGATCCCCAATTGGGTGGTTTGAAGTAGGAAAGGTACAGCTAATAGGTCCGGAGTTGATTCAACAAGCGGGGGAAAAGATCAAGATTATCCGAGATCGATTATTGACAGCCCAAAGTCGCCAGAAATCTTATGCGGACAATCGTCGGCGAGACTTAGAATTCCAAGTTGATGATTGGGTATTCCTGAAGGTATCACCGATGAAGGGCGTGATGAGATTTGGCAAGAAGGGAAAATTAAGTCTTCGATACATTGGACCTTATAAAATTGTCCGCAAAATAGGCCAAGTAGCTTATAAACTGGACTTACCTCCAGAACTTGAATCAGTCCATCCAGTTTTTCATGTAACAATGCTCCAGAAGTGTGTCGGAGAGCCTACTAGAATCGTACTCGTAGATGATGTTCAAGTTACTGAAAATTTGGCTTATGAGGAGGTACCCATTGCTATATTAGACAGACAAGTACGGAGGCTTAGAAATAAAGAGGTAGCCTCAGTTAAGGTCTTGTGGCGAAATAATAAACAAGAGGAAATGACTTGGGAAGCGGAAGAAAACATGAAGTCCAAGTACCCACACTTATTTCCACCCCTAGAAGAGGTTCAAGATAAGACGCCATTGTCCCCAGGTATGCGATGTTTTACTTTGATTGCTTTTGGGCCGTGTGTGGCCATGTTGTATATTGTGGTATTGTAGTGCTGTGTGGCAATGCCATTTTGGGTTGTTGTGGCAGGATGGTAATTCCCTATTACAGGGGAAACTCTGGGAAAATTTCTGTCGAATCCTCGAGAGTTTAACATTCGGGGACGAATGTTCTTAAGACGGGAGGAATGTTACACCTTGAGAATTTCCGCGTCGATGACGTCATAAGCAAACTAATGTAAGTCCAGAGAGGCTATGATACCCCTATCAGGTTAAACAAAGACTTTTGACAATCATTAAGCATGTACCCGAAAGGTTTCGAGGCTAAGATAATCGAAGAAATTACTTTTCGTGAAAGTTTGTTGACTGCGCAGAGATACGGCCCAACATACGGACCGTAAAAAGTGACTTACGGACCGTTTGTCATGTCTGGGAGGCGTAAGCCAACATCAGAGAGTTATGCAGAATTTTGGCCAACATACGGTCAGACATACGGACTGTAAGTCAGATATACGGACCGTAAAAATGACATACGGACCGAATGTCCACCGTAAGTTGTTGTCGGTGGAAAAAGTTCAAAGTTACATATATTTGGCCCACTTCGTTTTTCTCCCGTTTTTCTTCACCAACAGACCCCAAACACTCCCAAAAACCCTCTCCACGCCTCTAGAGCCTTCTCCACACTCCATTTACATAAATCCAAGTCAAATCCAAGATCAACATAATTAATCCAAGGAAATCAAGTGCAACGAAGCTCTTTAGGATTGCTAGAAGTCAAGAATTTCTTTGGAAGTGAAGTTAGGGTTTTCTTCAAGTGAAGCATTTCCATCTAAAACCCATTTCTACACAATCAAAGGTGAGTTTTATGATCATTTCATGTTATTTAGAATATTAAAGGGTTAGAACACTTGGATTGTGGAAAAAGGTAGAAAATGGGTTACAAATATAAGAATAGTGGTATTCTTGAATAGTAGTTTGACATGG